>NC_071473.1:35434086-36634086 GCF_028500815.1 Rissa tridactyla
TCTCTGCCTAGTCTCCCATTCCCCTGAGAGCATGCATTTGATGGGCATGACTGATTAGACTGTATGTTTTTTACATTGCCATGGTGCGTACATAAACTTTCTATGTCTAAGTACTGCAGGGTGTCTAGAGCGGTATTTCCACCAGGGAGACGCTGGAAGGGAGTGTGGGAGAGCTAAGGAGCATGTAGATGATGTGCATTTCACCTCATCCTGCCGTCCTACCCACCAGGTGTATTTGCACGTGGGCTGCGTGGTAGCGTCAGGTTGCTCAAGGAGCTTTTGAACAGGTTCACATAGGTCATGTAGGCAGTTTAAATGCAGCTTCATGGGGCTTCACCGTTCTAGGAACAGGGCGAAGCTGCTCCTGGTACCTGACCCAGCTCATTTAGCACAAGAGGAATTAGCAAATTCAGCTTAATACTGCTCTGCTCACCTTGCTGGGTCAGCAGCATCTATGATTGACAGGTCGGTTGGTAACCACTAATGTAGCCATAGCAGCAAGGATCCTCATGCTTTCTCATAGTTGTAAGAAAAGATTAATTTTTCCCTTACAATTGTCTAGCTAGTACCTCTGAAACTTCTTTGAAAGGACCTAGAAAAGAGACGGTCATTAGGTACTGCTAGAGTTCAGTCTCCTCAGTACATGTACTCCCAGAAAAGGATGCTTAAATCCAAAGAAACAGATGATTTTAGGGTTGTTCTGAGTAACTCAGTTACCAGCCAGCTTGGAGGAGAAGGTGGGTAAGAGTATGTAGCAATGGTCTTTTTTCATACGATCAGGTAACTTGCAACATTGATACAATAAATGTGCAAGCTGAATGTATGGATATATATACATGATGGTATATAGATACACATGAAAATGTGAATAGAGGACTGATGTATTTTCACTTCTGTACCAGTAAAAGTACAAAATCTTGTTTGCACAAAGTTTTTTTTCCAGTACTAAGGCTCAACTGATAGCGATCAACGTTTCCTAAATGCATTCAAATACAGTTCTATTTGCTTGCCTGTCAGATATTTGTTAATAGCCATTCTGCTGACATCTTTGTTACGCTGCTGCTTGGCTGACAGAATTTCATCTGCATAAATGGGTGGAAAGTCCTTTCCTCACATGTCCAACAAACTGGAGACAAAGTGCCTGCCAATGTTTTAATTTCTTTTGCATGTTCTGGTTAGAGAGTGAGAAGAATGCTTTCACTCCACGGTGTCATGAATATGGTAATCTATGGAAATCACAGAAAGCAGGTACTTAAGTTAAGCACATACTGTACTACAGGAATCCCTGATGAATTCAAGTCTCTTCTGTTTAGAGAAGATGTTGTTGTCTATTAAGTGACAGACTGCCAGATGTTCATGAAGTAGCACAGTAATGTGTATCAGTATCTTCTTTTCTTCACCCCAGAAGGTAACATTTTCTTTATCATCTATGTCATCCTGGCTTTTGATTGTAAATGTCTAAGCTTGCTTCAAATATTAACTCCTTTTTGTTTTATTGATGAATATTTCATGACTTCAGTACATTTGTAGAATGTAAGTTTTTGCTGCACTACAGTAAGCCTATAATCCTAAAATCTTTTCCTTCGCTTGGTATATATAAGCTGCTAAAAACCAAACATTTGAGGTAGAACATGAAGAATAATTCATTCGTGATTTTGAGCTAGTAGAGAAAATTTTGGCAGTGTTAGAAAAATGATGAAAGAAGAAATAATTGTTATTTTAAATAATGGTTTTATCTGCACGCTCAAGCATGGTACTGTATATCTCATGGTGAGGTCACAGCAATATGTTTTCCTAGAACACACATTAATGTTCGGTTTAGCCTCAGGATTACTGCACGGCTGGGGGTTAGCTCACCCGCTTTAAATAATCATGCTCTAAAGAGTGGGCCGAATAGTTGAGTAACTAAATGCAATGGTATATACACACGCGGTGTTGGGAGCAGAGGTTACAGGAACAAGTATATGTGCAGTAATTGCAGAATATTGAGACAGCGCTGTTTATGAAGCAAATAGAAGTTCCAAGGAAAAAAAAAATAAAAATAACTGAAAGGCAGAGTTCATTTTTTTCTAAAGAATTGTTGTGTTCAGTCCTTTATTTTTGAAGGCATTTCCACATCATTAAAGGCAGTGATGCCAGTAATATCTCAGCTGTAAGAAACGAAGCAGTGAGAATGTGTGAATCCTTTAATACAAGGGACAAATTCTCTGCAGCTTCTTGCTAACATAACTACAGCAGCTTTGGGGGCTGTAACTGGTCTTGGCCCAAAAAACTCTCTGTCAGCTGGAGAATGATAGAGTGAATTATCCCATCCTCTCCATGGCATGTCACCTGCCCGCATGCCATGGGGAGGACTCTTGCAGGATTCCCTGCTGGAGGTCCTGACATGAACCCTGCTGACATCGGGATGACTCCTTCATGCTGTGGGCCCTTACCATGCAGTGTATGGGAAGGGCCCATACGCTGGGCATTGCCAGACTGGCACAGAGAAGAGCAGCTATTTAAGAGAATTTAGCTTTGAATGTCTGAAAGAGTAAGAACATGTAACAGAATAAGAATTAGCAGCTTCACTTTCTCCATTGCCATACATACTTTGTTTTCATTAGTTAAGCAGTTTACCCAATTAGTGGGGAAAGCTTGTGCAAAATGTTCTCTCTGTATAATCTTATGAATATGAATATGTGTGTTATTTGCTACCTTCAGAGGAACAGAATTCAGCTTTTGGCTTTATTGTTGGGTTAGGTTGTTGGTTTTTTTCCCAGAAGGAGAACAAGGTACCTTGACATTGTGACAAGATTTTGTTGTTGTTGCTGTTGCTGTTCTTTAATACTGGGACTTTGTGTTTTCTTCCTCTCTGGAAATGCTGGAGTCATGTTTCATTGTATTCTCTGAGAACACGGAAAAAAAGAGACACCACTTCAGAAAACTTTAGTAATTTTTTTTTTTTTTTTGGTAAAGTTGCAAGAGGGTGAAGGCACGCCACTGAATGGAAACTTGCGCAGTGTAAAGTATGGTCAAGGCCACATGTACCTGCAGCATGTAATAAGGATTCTAAATATATGCAGCCATTTTGAGTACATTAAACTTTAGAAAAAATAAACTTGAAGAATTCAGAAGCAACTGGAAAAACCATTAAAATTAAAATTGCTTTCTCTGGAAAACTTTATACATCAAATTTAGAAAGTTTTCCACATGAACAAATGGGGGTCAAACATTACTAAAACCTTTGTGCTGAGGGCATATAAAATGACCCATACAAACCTGATTTAAATTCTTGTAGTTCCTGGGTGAGGGCAGCTGTCTACCTTGCTTAAATGTTAATGTTTCCCTTATCTGATTGCCTTTCCATACCATGCTCCCACTTTGAGGGGTCCTGCTTCACCTATTACCCTCTTCAAAGCTATTCATTCGTTCTTGTCTGCAAGCTTCATAGCTTTAACTGTGTCTGAGGTAGTCACTTGGCTGTGTAGCCTCCCAAGCTGTTACACTCTTAGCTTTTACCTGCCCAGCTGCTTGTCTCCCTAGTTCTCTGAAGCCAACGAGAAACCTTCCTACATGTAGACGTGCCAAGGCAGCAAAGGGATGAAGCCCAGCTTTTCTGTGTGTTTACAGGAGTGGTATTCGGGGAGGATAGCTAAACCAACTACAGATTATCTGCTCTTCATAGGGAGGGAGGAGTCAGCATAGATTTATGAAGGGCAAACCACATTTGACCAACTCGATAGTCTACTACAATGAGATGATTGGTTTGGTAGGTGAGAGGAGAGCATTAGGTGTTATCTTTAGCAAGGCTTTCAACACTGTCTCCCATAGCATCCTCATAGACAAACTAGTCAAACCTGCTGTAGTTCAGCCTCCTCTGAGGGGGTTGAACTGGATGGTCTCAAGACGTCCCTTCCAATCTCAACCACTCTGTGATTCTGTGAAGACAGTTGATATTTTGTATTTTCTATCAATTGATAGTTGATAATTGATAATTGATAGTTGATTTTTTGTATTGATAGTTTGTATTTTCTCCTCCTTTATGCTCTCCTTCTCTGTGGGAAAGCTGTTGGTTAAGTCATTTCAGAGAAAGATCTATTTAGAAAAACAAGCCACTGAGAAGGAAGATGAAGAGCCACCTCTTGTTGGATTTCTAAAACACACTAGTGTTTTGGAACACACTAGTGTTTGTCACTACGTGGCAAGGTTTTTGTGTCACAGTTATCCATCCATTTGCATAGCTACAGAGTATGTGGGATATTGTTTGGTGCATCTCTACGGCAATCAGTATAGAATATTTCAGTCGAGCAATTTGAACTCTCTTTTAGCAATTCAGTTTGTCAGACATTTTTCAGTCTTTATTCTTGTTCTTATCTAGTTTTTCTATGTGCAAGCAGAAACATCTACACTTGAAAAATGTAAAGTATGTGAAATAAGACAATTTGGCTTCAGTTCCACTGCCGGATTCATGAGGGACATCACTGTGTCACTTAAAATTGTTTACACGTTGAAAGTGCACAAGAAGAATTTAGAGAATGAATGCATACACATCTTCATACCTCAGACAGAAGGCAACACTCAGGTGTAAAAGGAATTGAATAATGACATTACATTCAATATGGGAAATTTTTCACACTTGAGGGAAACATTATTTTTGAAACATGTTGCCTCATAGCTAATGTACTGCTGCCCCAAATTTCCATGAGCCACAGATCCCTAGAATTGCTTATGTCAGTTTTTCCTTTACCTTGTGACCACTGCTCCCTGAAAATCATTTTAATGAAAATTACTATTTTCCAGTGTTCTTTCTGATGCCCCAACTCATTAGTATACCAGCAGGATATACTTCAGATCCACTAGAGTACTGTAAGAGACTGTTGCTTGTTTTTAGTTTATAATCATACCTAGGTGTGCCAGCTGAAATGTGGGTCTTCTAACAGTAGATAGCATCCAGCCCCTTAGCAGGAGACAGCTCCCCAATAAGCAACCCGTGACTACATCATGGAGACATACATGGACTTTCCCAGAATAAGGAGCAGATCAGTTTCAAAGTTAGAAATAAAGTCGGGGTCATCTGACACATATTGCACTGCCCTGTTCACTACCCTGTTCCACCGGTTAGGCTACTTGCTGGTGTGCCCATAAAAATTGCAGAATCTGAAGGAGAGCATTCTCTCTACTTTTTGCCATTAGGAAACAAGCACCTTTTTTAGTTCATAATATGCTCAATTACCTTTAGATTGATCCATGAATAAATTATAATCACAACAGACTTATTCACCTTAAAGCTCTCCCGGCTTAAGGTTTCATTGTTGATTCATTATGTTGTCAGTTCTCTATTGGCAGGGTAATGCTTTTTTATATCTGGATAGAGACAGTTTTAGTGGAAGATACTGTTATCTTTAAATGAGTAGGATTTAGCTTTTCTGGTGAGAACAAATTCATCAATGATGAATCCTTGGAGAAACTACTGAAACAAAAATCACAACGTTGCTGGAGATTTATACAGTTCATCAGTTAAAGGACAGCTTTTGGACATCTTGGGCGGGGGAGGATTTGCGTTTTTCCTTTCTTTCTGTAAAATACTCCAGCACAATATTTCAAGTTTGCAGTTTCGTGATAATGCAATTATAAACAATGAAGTGAAACCACTTCATATATTTATTTTTGATCCATTCTTGATGTTATCCCTCCAATAGAAACACATTGAATTATGGCTATATAGAGACGGATACAAATAATGCAGCTATAGAACATCACTGATACAGATATATAAGTAGATAAGAATTATCTAATTACTCTGCTTGTTGCAATCTTCTAAGTACTTACTATCATCCACATATTCATATTAATATTTTGTTTCTAGGCAAATGTTGTTATGACAAAGATATCAGTGTATGGAGATTTTAGTGATATTGGAATATCTAGAAATTTTAAAAAAACAAAAACAAAAAACGTTTCAAAGCAAACGGAGCTAAACTCACCAAGATCTGTGCTTGTGCTTTCATTGGGAATTGTGCTATTAAAAGAAGATAACTTCTTAAGCCAGGTAATAGACAGCCCCACCAGAGAGGATGTAATACTGGACCTGATGGTCACCACTGCAAGTGAGCTAATTGGTGACGTCAAGATTGGAGGCAGCCTGGCTGCAGTGATCATGCACTGGTGGAGTTTGCAGTCCTGCGGGATATGGGTCAGGCAAATAGCAAAGTCAGGACCCTGAATTTTAGGAAAGCAAAATTCCATCTCTTCAAGGAGTTAGTCAATAGGACCCCCTGGGAAACTGCCCTTGGGGACAAAGAAGCAGAACAGAGCTGGCAGATCTTTAAGGATGCTTTACACAGAGCACAAGAGCTCTTGATCCTCATGTGTAAGAAATCACAAAAGGAGGGCAAGAGACCTTCATGGCTGAGTCGAGACCTGCTGGTCAAACTAAAGGGCAAGGAAGAAGATGCACAGGCAGCGGAATCAGGGACGGGTATCCTAGGAAGGATAGGGACACTGCCTGGTTGTGTAGGGTTGAGGTCAGGAAGGCCAAGGCACAGCTGGAGCTGAATTTTGCAAGGGAAGCAAAGAATAAGAAGGGCTTCTACAGGTATGTCAGCCAGAAAAGGAAGGTCAAGCCCCTGATGAGCAAGACTCGGAAACTGGTAACTACAGATGAGAAGGCAGCTGAGGTTCTCAACAACTTTTTTGCCTCTGTCTTCACTGGCAACCTCTCTCCCCACACTTCTCAAGTGGGTGGACCGCAAGATGGGGACTGGGGGAGAAAGGTCCCTCCCATTGTAAGAGATCATGTTCGTGAGCACCCGAGGAACCTGAACATACAGAAGTCTATGGAACCTGACAAGATGCATCCCAGAGTCCTGAGGGAACTGGCTGATGTAGTTGCCAAGCCACTCTCCATGATACTTGAAAAGTCATGGCAGTCAGGTGAAGTCCCTGGTGACTAGAAAAATGGAAACATTGCACATTTTTAAACAGGTTAGAAAGGGGGACCCTTGGAACTACCAACCTGTCAGCTTTACCTCTGTGCCTGGGAAGATCATGGAACAGACCCTCCTAGAACCTATGCTAAGACACATGGAGGGCAGGGAAGTGATTCAAGACAGCCTGCATGGCTTCACCAAGGGCAAGTCTTGCCTGACCAACCTAGTGGCCTTCTTTGATGGAGTGACTACATCTGTGGACAAGGGAAGAGCTATGGATGTTGTCTATCTGGACTTCTGTAAAGCCTTTGACATGGTCTCCCACAACACCCTTCTCTCTAAATTGGAGAGGGATGGATTTGATGGGTGGACAGTTCTGTGGATGAGGAATTGGTTGAATGGTCGCATCCAGATGGTAGTGGTCAACACCTCAATGTCCAGATGGAGATGGAGATGAGTGCCAAGTACTGTTCCTCAGGGGTCTGTATTGGGACCAGTACTCTTTAATATCTTCATCAATGACATAGACAGTGGGATCAAGTGCACCCTCAGCAAGTTTGTGGATGACACCAAGCTAAGTGCTGCAGTTGACATTCCCGAGGGATGACATGACATCCAGAGAGGCCTGGAGGGGCCTCGAAAATTGAGCCTGTGTGAACCTCATGAGGTTCAAGAAGGCCACGTGTAGGGTCCTGCATCAGGCCAAGGCAACCCCTGATATGAATACATGCTAGGGGATGATGGGATTGAGAGCAGCCCTGCAAAGAAGGACTTGGGGGTACTGGTGGATGAAAAGCTGACAATGTGTACCCACAGCCCAGGAAGTCAACCATATCCTGGGGTGCATCAAAAGAAGCGTGGCCAGCAAGTCAGGGGAGATGATTCTGCTCCTCTACTCTTTTCTGGTGAAGACACCACCTGGAGTATTGCATCCAGCTCTGGAGCCTTCAGCACAGGGAAGACATGGGCCTGTTGGAGCAGGTCCAGAAGAGGGCCGCAAAAATGATCAGAAGGATGGAACACTTCTCCTTTGAGGACAGGCTGAGAGAGTTGGGGTTTCTCAGCCTGGAGAAGAGAAGGCTCAGGGAACACCTTATTGTGGCCTTTCAGTACTTGAAGGGAGCGTACAGGAAACATGGGGATGAATTTTTTTAGCAGGGCCTGTTGTGATAGGACAGGGCGTAATGGCTTTAAACTAAAAGAGGGAAGATTTAGACTAGATATAAGGAAGAAATTTTTTACAATGTGTGTGGCGAAGAACTGGAACAGGTTGCCCAGAGAGGTGGTAGATGACCCATCCCTGGAGACATTCAAGGTCAGGTTGGATGGGGCTCTGAGCAACCTGACCTAGTTGAAGGTGCCACTGCTTATTGCAGGAGGTTTGGACTAGATGACCTTTAAAGGTCCCTTCCAACCCAAACTATTCTATGATTCTGTGAAATCCCCCATGTGCTTAGGAAGATATCCCCTACAATGATTAGAGATAATTTAGTTTGAAAATCTCTTAAATATCCATCTCTCCAGCAGTTATTTCAACATGGTTCCACTTCTGCTATATCCAGTAACTCACATCATTAAAATATTGTTTGCCATTTCTTATGGCCTTTGACTGCAAACGGTTTCTAACCACAGCTCTGAACAATAACCAGTCTCATCAACGTTCCCTATATCTATGCATTACTCATAAGGGGAACCATCAATAAGTCCTTTCTAAGCTCCTGAGGCTACATCTTCATGTATTATTTATTTTTATAGAAAAGATAGCTGGTTTTCAGTGTTGTTTGATGAAAGCTTGGCTGCTTGTGAACTACTAGACTCCAAATGCAAAATAACCGGACCATTTGTATGGGCACACAGTCACCTTCTGTTAAGTCAGTGGAAGCTCATTGTGTATGCCCAAACCTGGACTAAGACCTAGGTGTTTCCTTAATTATTTTAAATTCCATGTAATCAATTTCTTGATGGAAAAACAGCAATGAACAGCAAAGATGAATGTTGGATGTTAGTTTTCTAGATTAATCAAAATTTCATTTATTTTTAAAAGATGCAGATTATGTAGTTTAATTTAACTGCATGCATGTCATTATGAAACATCTGAATTATGGTACTGATGGCATTGCACACTTTTCAAAATGTGTGCTGTACATTCCAGCTAGCAGCTATGTCAGATGTAAAAATCTAAATACTTTCATCTCACAACTTAGAAAATTAATTACTTGCCTGTGTAATTTGCTCTTCGCCTATACACAAAAATGAATTCTTTTTTCACACTTTTCCTTAGATTACCTATTTCATTTCAATATACTCAGTATCTCTGTAGAAATTAGGAGTTTGGGCATACATTAAGAGAACAGAAAAGTAAAGGATTTATTCTGCAAAGATTTGGCTATTCTTCCCAAAGATGATCTTCAATCAGTCAAGCCATGAACAACTGTCTCCTCTCTCTACTATTTCAGTTAAAACCTCAGCAAAATTAGCTTTGCTACCTACTCTCGTAGTCAGCAATTCAGTTCCTGGCCAGACAGGGAAGCGTCCAAAAACACTTTGTCATCAGGTCTCCTGCCCTCTCAAGCCCAAAGTTGTTGGCATCAGCACATAAACTATGGAGAGAAAGTAGTTTCTCAGTGACACAGCTACTACGTATTCATAGCCAAAATGTATTTCTAATTGATGCAGCCTAGCAGACATACAAGAACACTTTTAATCAAAATGTTTTAGATTTTTTGCTAGAAGTCTTAAGCTTTCCAGAAGTCATTAAAGAAATGAGTATCTATGTGTATGCTTTAAAGCCTATTGATTAAATGGAAATTCTTCCTTCTACTCATTTTCCCGTTCAAAATATATCTGGTTTTGCTGTCTTATTTGACTTCAGTATGTAAGGCCACTACCTTACTGCTGTTAGCACTGATATTTTAAGCCTTATTTTAAGACACCGTAGAACGTTTCTGTTCCGAGATCATGTATGGCAACAGCACAGAAAGGAGAGTTTGTTTGATGTAAGGAAGCCCTTGAACGTGACATTCAGGAACAAAGTTCCCATTGAACAGACAAAATAAGAGCCCTTTGCTGACGGGCAAACTCGGGCTACATCTAGATTCAGGACAGATGGGGTCTGCAACATCCTCCACAGTTCTGGTCTTGCATTTGCCTAGACTGAGGCTTTGTCCCAGAGTACGGCTCAGTCCCAGCCTGCAGGAGAGGGAGAGCACCTCTGGAGAGCACCGCGGGACTGCAAGTCTTATTCTGACTTGAAGTTAAAAGTGTGTTGAGGCCACAAACCCAGTCTCGGAAGCAGGGAAGCATTTTAAGGACCTCCCCCACCCCCGGCTGTACGCTCAGAGTGCCAAAAACCTAGCAGCCAAGAAAGCTTTTATTTGTCGTAACAAGAAGCCTGAGGTCCCAGGGTTGGGTATCGTGACTGACAGAGCTCATTGAGGATTTTTTTTCCTAAGGATTTGCAGAAGAGCAGGGTAACCTCTTCTGGATTTACTTCATTTTAAAAAATAATAATTTCTAAATTTTTAAATAATTCTGTTTTTAAAATTCACATTGAAATTCCCTCTTAAAAAATTGATAACCACAGCCGTACTGTATCTTGTTCTATATGCTCTTTGAGGTTGTATTATTAGCGTGAATTAATGCTAGCAACTGCTGAGGCTATGGATCCCCTGTTACTACCTGCTAGTTTCTGCAGTACTGCAGGAGCTTCTGAACAGGGTTTAGTGAGATGGATAAAATACTTCTGCAGGATAGGAACTAGTTTCAGGGCAGGAAGGGTATGGTCTTTTGCATCAAGCAAAAATCCATGTTTACTACCATTTTTCATTCACCTAAATCTGTGATTGTGGCACACAACCGTTGTCTGTATCTCTGCCAGGTGAGCAAAGGGTCTGTGTTTTTCTTTCAGGAAGCTGGGTGTTTTATGAAATCCAAACCAGCACTTTCATGTTCTTGGGTGAGACGTGAGTTTTGCAATTCAGTGAAATCTTCCTCTAGAGTTTGCTTAATTGGGTTCAAGGATTAAATGTTGCAGAAAAGACTGCAAATTGGACACCGAGGTAAATTAGGAGATTAGAATGTGTTTCAGTTCATTTGGTGTTTGTTAGCCTTACTTTGACAGGTCAAGACAGGCTTCTGTTATCAGAATGCAAAATACATGTTTGTAAGCTTTAAAAATATATATTGAAATATTTAGATATCCATGCAAATAATATTAAACACTGGCGGAACCCTTCTAACTAAACTGATAGTTTTATGATATCTTTTCACATACTATAGAAATAAAGTTACACATTTGAATTATTTAACACGATACATTTTTATACACAAGCAAGTATGCAATGGGGAAATATAAGACTGTTGGATGATGACCTGCAATTCAGCTATTTTTCTGCTGCGGTATATTAATATTTTAATATTCAATATATATTTTCAAGTCAGATCCTGAAGTTCATATTTGATTTTTATTCACTTCTCACTCTGGTACAGTCTCACTGATTTCAATTTCAACTTCCTTAATAAGAAGCAAGTCGCACTCAGCAAGGACTTAGGATCTCGCCCTTGGGATCAGACTCACCTTTTGCTACACCCACTTATTAAGCATAATGACGTTTCCTGATTTTTGTTTCAGAAACTACCCAGTTTTGGGCCTTACCTGGAACAACGCAAAAAGATAATAGCTGAGAACAAGATTAAGCTGAAGGAACAGAGCATGGCTGCTGTGCTTCACGAGAAAAAGCATTTCATTCCGAAGAAGCCTATTCCGGCAATCAAGGTAACAAAAATACATGCTTACGCATAAGAAATGATCAGCCATCAGGCAGTTGACATGCACAGTCATTTCTAGCAGTTTGAGTTGGTTATTACTGCTTTTAAGCTTGTTAGAGGGCATCAAAGACAACTATTTATGCAGACTTTCTAGCTTTTAACAAAAATCGATGGGAAATGACTTGTGATGTACATGTATAGGTATTTCCCTAATGTCGTTTTTCAGAATGAAGATTTTCAGGCAAAGGAATGGTAATTGTAGAACAAGGCATGGGTAATGCCTTGTAGAATGAAGTAGAATTGTTAACAATTTCTTTCCATTTTAATGCTAGAGTACGAGCTCAGTTTTGCATGATACCTTTTGATTACTTGTGATGTGCTAAATACTCCATCTCTCATGTGGGATCAATGGAAAAGGTTGGTGTTCGGTACCTATGAAAGCTATGTCATAGGTTTTCAGACTGAACTTTTAAAGGTGGAGAATGTTTGTCTAAGTAGCTGATCCACCGTCTACAAAGAGTAAATGTCAAGGTGAAAATAAAACCTGTGACCTCATCTACTGCATAATCCATACATTGGAGCTTTTCCTTTCCCTTAGGTAGCCAATAAATGTCAATAAAAAGAAACGTCAGAAGCTAATTTTTCTGGATGTTCACTCTAGACCTTACTTAAACTTCATGTCTGAATAGGAAAATGAAGCAGGAAAAAACAATATTTTTTTTTTAAATCAGGGTTCTCGTGAAGGCCTTTTTATAAAGCAGTGTGAAAATTATATCTGTTATATATGTGAGAATATCAGCTATCTATAGATAGGTAACTTTCATTATATGATCAGACCTGTGAGAATTCCTGCAAAAATAAGGCCAAACATTATATACAATATAAGCAGTGGCTCAAAATAACACATAATTCCCAAGGGAATATTGCAGTTTACCAACACATGCAGTATTCCAAGCTCGCTGGTAGAACTGCAGAACCAGCCAAGAAGAAATTTGGAGTCATCTTCCTATTTAAGTTAAATAGTTTGCTACTTCTGTATCCCTCTCACAGTTTTTTGGACTGCTTATTTTGGTTTATGTCACGTTATTGAAAATTGCTCACCTCCTCTTGTGCTGAGGTTCCCTTCTTTATGTATACAAAAAGTTCCAAAGAACAGCAATCTAATCCTTTTTTTTCCCCACTACGACGAGCATTTTCAAAGCCTACTTGACCTCAGAGGTTTTATGGTTCTGTTCTCTTTGGAGGGAGAGTATTGATGTAGGGAAAAGAGAAAGAAGAAGCAACAGCCAATAACTGCATTTTCAATGAGATAGCTTGCTTCTGAAAACAGCAGAAAACTAAAAAACTGATACCATCCAAAAGCAAATAAACTGAATGAAGGAAAAAGTTTAGCAAGAGGGGAAAAACAGACATAAAGACTTGAAAAAAACATAAATAAAAAGTTGAGGTCAATAATTTATCAAGCAAAACTCCAAGTACAAAAGCAAAAAACGAAGTAGTAGGAGACAGATTAAAAAGAAGAAAAGAAGGCCTACTGCAGGGAAGAGGAAAATGAATTCCCTAGAACAAAACTTTTGTTTATAAAGACATTGAATACTTTTGTGTGGTATCTGTGAGGAGCTTCTCAGACAGAGAAATCAGGTTAGTGTCCTTCTCACACCTTGATTTAAACAAATGAAAACACTGAAAAACACTGAAGCAATTAGAAGAAATTAGGAACCCTCAAAGCTGATTCTCGACAGTCTTTCAGTCTGACCATCTCTTTAGAAAGGAATGTTTTAACCATGAGAAAAACAGCAATGAGAGATGCCCACTAAGAAATAGGAAAATACCTGGGTTTTGCTTGAAGTAGGGAACTTGCCACTACAAAGACGGGTTTTAATAAAGTTTATTATTAATAGATCCATCTATTATTATATTGTGGAGAAGAATCTGCCAGGAAGATTCAGAATATTCATTAAGGAAGCTTAATGAAGCTTAATGAAAAAAGGTAACTTATCTGATACCCTTTCCCTGATCAGGAATTCTCCATGGAGAGAGGCAGAGGGGCTTGGACTTGAGCTATTTATTTGTAACTGTCCAAGAAGTATTCACATTTAAACTTACAAATCCCAGACCGTCCCCAGCAGTTCTGTCTTGGATGGCCCTCTAGACAGAGGAGAAAATCTGTTCTGTTAGTTCAGACTAGGATATTGGGGGGTGGGAATGGTCAGCTCTTACAGCTAGTCCCAGCCGAACTCTAGTTCTCTGGGGCAGTGAAGACGTGCGATTGAAAGCTGATCGGACCTGAGAGACAGCTGTCCTTGAAAGAGATATGACCCCTGCTTCGGCTGGTTGTATTTTTGGAGGGTTGCTGCAAATTTTCTGATGCCTGCCCAGAACTCCCTCATCTGTCTAATCGGCTGTTGGGTTGGTGATATGTAAATTCCAACATTTGTTTAAATTACACATGCTGCCAAAATGCCTTTTTTTATAGATTTAAAAACCCTCTGTGATTATTCAAAATCTAATTTAATTTTTGGATGGCTTTCCCCATGGCTTTTCTCTTTATTTTCTCTATTTTTCAATATTAATTGAAACTGCATACTTTGATATTCAGCAGAGTTGTTTCTTCTTTTCTCACTTGTCTGTAATATCAAAATTTCTGCCGTATGTGGATATGTGCCCTGGATCTTTTCTTTTCAGTTGCATTTTTGTACAGCTCTCACACATGTATTTGCCTACCTCAGGTTACCTCCTTATTACTTTAATTTCTTTCCTTATACATTCTTGTGGTTTTTTCCTAATAATTAATTCTTTGTCCTTCAGGGCCTATACCATAATATTCGGTCAGTGTTTATCTGCTTACTTTATTTCTTTGTTTTTTACTCCTCGAGTCTTGCTGTAGAGATTGCCCGCTTTGGTAGTTTAAACACGCTGGCATCGCTCTGTCAGCTTAGCTAGGGCATGACGTGTTGTTCCACCTGTTGGAAATATATCCATAGGGATCCTCAAGCTTAAATTCCTTGTATTTATTTGAACTATTTTTCACCCTTGTGTGTACAGATATGTTACACGCATATATATGCACATATATATGAACATATATGTTCAACATGAGTAGTTTTGGCTTGTGCTTGCCTGCCTGGAAAAGACCATATTGTAATCTTCATCATAAACATGGAGCTGTTGCATATTTCAGGTGGAACTATGCATGTCTCCCATAATTTATGGGACTCTAAGTCTGCTTCTCCCAAGTATTTGCTCCAACATGAATGACAGCAACAGTCTCTCCTGCAGTAGCCCATAATGATCCCTTCTCTATCACAGTACCTCAGAGAATATTCTCATTACACGTGAGAGTTTAAGAAAATTTAAGTTAGTCTTCAGATATGGGGAGAAATCTTAGAGTCCAAACCTCCTCTTTCCCTTCCCACTCTGACTGTAGAAGGACTGCTTCTAGTGGTTCCGGAATGGCATGGAATGGCATGGCATGGAATAGATTAGATTAGATTAGATTAGATTTCAGGTGGAAAGGACCTACAATGACCATCTAGTCCAACTGCCCGACCAATTCAGGGCTGACCAAAAGTTACAGCCTGTTATTAAGGGCATTGTCCAAATGCCTCTTAAACACTGACAGGCTTGGGGCATCAGCCACCTCTCCAGGAAGCCTGTTCCAGTGTTTGACCACCCTCTTGGTAAAGAAATGCTTCATAATGTCCAGTCTAAACTTCCCCTGGCACAGCCTTGAACCATTCACACGTGTCCTGTCCCTGGATACCAGGGAGAAGAGATCAGCACCTCCCTCCCCTCTTTGCCTCCTCAGGAAGCTGTAGAGTGCAATGAGGTCGCCCCTCAGCCTCCTTTTCTCCAAGCCAGACAAACCAAGACTCATCATTAGCAGCTCCTCATAGGACACTCCTTCCAGCACTTTCACCAGCGTCGTTACCCTCCTCTGGATGCATTTGAGTACCTTAACATCCTTCTTAAATTGTGGGGCCCCGAACTGCACACAGTACTGAAGGTGAGGCTGTGCCAATGCTAAATACAGTGGGATAATCTCCTCCATGGACCAGCTGGCTATGCAGTTTGCTGCACCCCACGATGCGGTTTGCCTTCTTGGCTGCCAGGGCACAGTGCTGACTCCTGTTGAGCCTGCTGTCGACCAGCCCCCCCAGATCCCTTTCTGCTCTCCAGGCACTCCTCTCCCAATTTACACTTGTGCCTGGCGTTACTCCATCCTAGGTGCAGAATCTGGCATTTGGACTTGTTAAATTTCATCTCATTAATCATTGCCCAGTGCTCCAGTCTACCTAGATCCCTCTGCAAGGCTGCCATAGCGCTAGCAGCCCATAAGAAGGGCACTCTGTTACTGTATGTAAAACTGGAATGACTGTGTATTCCAGATTGTGGCCGATGAATACAACAGCAGCATTACAGTAATTACGGTGCTATTTTCTTTCTTAATGTCTTGCTAGTCTGCTTGTCTCTTGTCAGGACAGCACATCAAGCAGAAATTTTCATGAGCTGTCCACGCTGTCTCCTGCTGTGTTTTCTCTTGCAGCTGTCTTTTATCTAGAATGTACCTGTTCACAAGAATAGCAAAAGTTACTTATTTTGATATGCTATTTGTCAAACTGCATTTTTTTCACTGTTCATCTAGTTTTATAAAATACCTATGAAGTCTCCTGTGTTTTCTTTAATTTAGTTTAAACTAAAATCTGTGTCAACTCTATAGTCTTCTGGTTCAAATCTTCTCCTGAAACACACGCAGGCATATTACGCAGCATCGTATCTAAACCAGATAATTGAGACACTTTACTCTGTTAATATTTTGCCTTTTCTGAACACTGATCATTGTGTTCCAGCTCTTTATTTTTTCATTGTTTAGCCAACTTGCAATCCCACTTCATATCTACTTAATTTCAGAGTGTCTCAGAGGCCTATTGAAACATAAAATGTACCAAGTCATTTTTTGTATTTATTGCATCACAGTCTTCATAAAGAATTGCAATAGATTCACGAAGCATAATATTCATTACAGAAACCATTTGAATTAAGTAGTAAAGGTTCGTTTGAGTTATTTTGTAAATCCTTCTTTAGCTAGTACTGCGACTGTTTAACTTGCTTTACTGAAACAAGGCTTAGAGGTCCCTAAATCCCAGAGCACATTTAATAACCTTTTTAACTATCGGCAAGGCATCTGTAATCTTTCAATGTAAAGTTAGTTTTAATGAGATTACATATTTTTGTTACCACTTTACTCTAAATTGACCTTGGTCATGTACCCACAGATTCTGGTGACTTTTTCTTCTTTAATCCATAATATTTTTAACATTTCTTCTTTTCGTATCACTCTCTCTCTGACAGTACCTCACCTTTGTTACTGAAAAAGAACGGGTGGAAGGCAGGTATCTCCCTAATGGAGATAAACACTGGTACAGAGAGTCATTTACTTTCTTTGCAACGTTTCATCCCCTTTCCATGCTCTCTCTGTAGCCTAGTGAGGGCACGTCTGCACAGCCCCTTGTTCTTCCACAACCTGTTGAATCCTGAGAACTGCCCAAACACCCCATAAATAATAATGAACAGAGTACCTGGGATCAAGCGCACAACTTTGCTATATAAATGTCAGATGCTTAGTTAGGAGTTTTTTATATTATTTGGTGGTGAATCAACTTCAGCATTTGTATCATGGTCAATGATCCCGTGGAGATCTGAAGCCTGAGGTTGAGGCCTGTCCTTAGGACAGACTGCTGTTCACAACAGGCAGACCTCTACTTCTGGTAATGTAAAAATTACCCTGCTTTCCTCACCTGCTGTTGCTGTCATGGTCAGTGAACCTTCACGCGTGACGTGCAAAGCGTTTTATGGTGGCTCAAAAAGAGCAATAAGAGGACAAGCATGTGTGTTCCCTTTGACCTTGCTATACGAGATGCAGAACCTGCACTGTGTATGGCTTTCTAATGATCCAGTGAGGGACCTGTGATGTTCATCATCTCTAGAGCACAGCGTGGTCTATTACAGTATGGTCTGCATGAAGATAGAAACAGCAGATCTACCAGGAGTCATACCTGAACCATGAAATGTATTTACAAATCGAAGTTTACTCATATGATGGCTAGTGAAAAGATAATCACCATAAAATGTTTTATATATTAACGTTAAAAATGCAGCTATAGTAATAAAAATAGCATTGTAAAAATAATACCGTACTGAACAGATCTGCTCCTCGTGTATACTCAAACCCACATCTGCCTAGCTTAGTGACAAAATGAATTTTTTTTCTGTACTCATTAGTAACATAAAACTAATGGATTCTGCTCTGATTCTCTCCATAGCAACTGAATTCCCTGCCAGTTCCAGTTGCAGGACTAAATTCCTCTCCCAGTTCGTTCAGTACGGTTTTGTTGAGAAGAGTGGGGCAGCACAGCAGTAATCAAAAGGAGCACCCTAGGTCCCTGAGATTGCAAAGGTGTAACTTAGGACAAAATTTAACTTCCAGCTCTTCCTTTTTTTTTTTTTTTTTTTTTTTAATGGCTGCTGGTAATGCATAAGCCAGAAAGAACACAGCTTGACTTTCAAAACCTGGCTTCTGTTTGCAGGTCTGGCAGTTGGCAAAAAAAACATTATACTGTAAACAGTGCAAATTTGATCCGGAGGCCATCGAGATATACCAAGTGTGGAATCCCACAGTGCCATTTTAGACAGTTGCTTTTTGGAGTGAAACTGCGCTTTAAACAGTGAAGGCTGATTATTTCTTGCTGCACTGTTTATTTTGTTCCAAACGGTTATGATTTGATGGAAACAAGAAGCTCTGAGATAGCTTGAGATGCTGTAAAAGAGTGCACCTGCAAAACATCTTTTAAGTACCATTGCTTTTTTAGTCAATAAAGCCTTGAAACTTTGCAAATGAATAAAGATACAGTTTTTGCTTGAGAGAAAGAAGTGATTAAAAGACACAACACCCAGGAGTCTAAATAAGCAGTAAATCATTGACAGAGTCTTTTGAAATCACCTTCAGGCCTCTAAAATGCCATGATCCTCCCCGTTTGGGATTCTAAGACCCCAGAAGTGTATTTTGTGAGCTGTAAGAAGTGAGACTTGGTTACCAATTCAGAAATCACCATGCCATATGCATTGTTTTTGTTATTCCCTTTGTAAGTTTGTAGCTGGAAAAGTCTATTTTGATCATGTTCTTCTAAGCAACCATTTCCTGAGCTACCTAATGCTGTCCTAAACCTTGACTGCCTCCCTCCTGGCCCCCAGCTGCCTCTCTGGAAGGCCATTAACCACCTCACTCCTTTGCCATTTAAAAAGCCTTACCTAATTTCCAGCTTTAAATTTATTCATGGCTGGTTTATAATCATCTGTTCCTGTGCCAACATTGTCATTTAACTTAAATAGCTCTTTTCCCTTCCTGATGTATATATAAAGAGACATCATATTCCTGCTCTGCCTTCATCTTCCTAGGCTAAACATCTTGTTAGGCACTTTTTGTCTTCCCTCATAAGCAAGGCCCTCCATCCCAGGATTATTTGAGTGGCTCATCTCTGCAACCTGCTTGAGCTTCGTGGGTTTTGTTAACATTCAAACGATATTTAAAGAATACAAATGTGAATCCAGAACGTCTCCAAGAAAATTGTTAATTACCTATGCTGTTTACACGCCCGCTTTTGTTAGATTAAAAAACCGTTCACTATCAGGAACCTCCCCGTGTTGATGCTTTTACAACATGAGCAGGCAATGGAAAGCTACTTTATTGTATGTCATACAAGCTTTACATCATTTCTTCAAATTCTTCAGTACACAGCCCAGTAGCTCATCAGTGGAGGCACAGTAAAGGGCTATGTGTCCAAGTCTAGACCTTTGCAACACCGAAGTAAAAAGCATTAGCTGTAACGCTTACCTAGTAGTTAATTGAGCTTTTACAGTGGCTTAAGCAAACAGATTTTACTTCAAATTTGCAGTGAATTTGGACCATGCACATAATCAGCTTGCACAGCTCTATTGATGAGTGCTAACTCATTAAGCTGCGATAACTTGCTCACTTACAGTCACCTGTCCACACTCACCATGCTGCCTCTAGCAATGTGCCACAGCTGTTTTATGCTGGAAGAGCATTAATGTTCTCTGCATGTTGCTGAGAAGAACTGGAAGGCTTTTAGCATTGAATGAATGCAACCAAGGTATTTCACATGTCGGCAGCTCAGGGGTTTGGCAAAGAGAAAATATTTGAATGTTTTTGGAACAAGAAAACAGTACAATTTCCCTGTCCTTCTTCCCGGGCTTAGGATATGGTTGAGTTTGCTGCTTCAACAGTCACTAAGAGCGACTTCATAGATCCTACCACTGCATCCAGCAAACAAAGAAATTTGTCTCATTGCATAAAGACACTGTTGTAATTTAAGTGCTGAAGGCCAGGTAGGCCTCAAAGTTAAAACCTCACTGAGATGAACGGGAGTCATTCATTCGGGAAGCAGAGCTGTTGTTGCAAGTTCTCAGCAGACTCAGGAAGACAAGGATGGACCCATTTTCGCATTTAATTCTTGTAGCAGAGCTTTCCTTTAGAGCTAACATCAATAATGCTATATTACCATATTGCTCTGATGTGCCTTAGTTTGTTTGAAAGTAAGGCTGCCCAAGATAAGATATGCAATGAAAACTTAAGGTACTGTAATCCAGTTCTTCTGCAACTAGAACTGAAAACAATATAGAGAGCATTGTATTCAATTATAAATTATACAGGTTAAATATAGCATACTACTACACACTTAAAATGTTCGGTAATCAGTTCAGAATTATTTTTTTGACTGATAGGAATAAGGTAAGTATTGCTTCTTCAAAAAATATTGAGAAACAATACAAAACCAAAACGATATCATGTTTCTTGGTGATGCAAGACCAAAGGCAAACACCTTGAAGCTTATAATTCTGGGCAGACTTGTCTGCGTCTCATATTTGGCTTGATCTTGAGCATTTTTCAATTGACTTGGATCAAATTCCATAATCAAAATCATAATGACTTCTTGGTTTATTACAGCGAATGACTTTGAAGCCAGTTCTGCTCTCCTATTACTCACTGAGATTTCTAATACTTAACAGTTATACCCCTTTTCAAAGCAAAAGTAAAATGTGTTGTTGCATCACATGACCTTCATTTACTGAGCCCAACTTTATCTTAAAAATGTAGAATCTTGCACATAAAATCGAGCTGGTTTTGCAACATGGGAACTGTTGTAGAAGCGTGCTTAATAAACTCACAAAATATCCAGGCAACTACTACAGTGCCACAGAGCAAATCTTTTAAAACGCAGTCATGTTCATCATCTGCGCTATCCTTCCACAAGTTAAACTAATTTAACCGAGGGATAGCTGTAGCCCAAAGAACCTGGGACTTGTCCCATCTCTACCATTGACTCAGTGAAGCTGAACTGCCACTGAACTCTGCAGTTTCTCTTGATGTAAAGTGGCAATCAGGTAGGTCCCCCACAGCTTCTTTCAGAGGGCGTGTCTTCCCCCTGCAGTATGTCCTCCCGTACACCTTTACTTTGGCAGCACAGATGTGTAAGGTTGACGCCACAAATTCCTCCCTGTGAAGTTAACAGAACTGAATCAAGACTTGCAGGATTAGACCCCCACCTTACTTCTGTGCCATATCTGCAAAAAACTGATGATCGTGTCATTTGCGCATCTTACTAAAGAGAAAAAAGCAGTAATTGTTCTCTCTGTCAGTTTATTTGATCACGCCCCTTTCTTTTCTTGCTGTGAGTTCTTAAATCTGTGCGAATGAGAAATGACCAAGGCAATCGGATTGTTTGTAGCATATCACTCCTGTTTTGTGCTCCATTTTGTTCCTTGAAATTTCACACACTAATGGCAAAACAATAGCACATTCAAAATCATGTACTAAATGTGTGACCTGTTTTTAGACTGTGTTTGTATACAAATATGTATTTCTAGTGCTGCCTACATTCAAAATGTGCCTGTATGGAGCATTCTTCCTATTTTACAGAAGGTATGAAGGTCAGCAACTTGGAAATTTTTAAGAAAAATCCTAAACCACATCACAATGCATGGCCAAATCTTCTGTATTAAAGTAGTAGAAATTGCTCCTGCGCAGCTATCGAAACTGCTTAGGTATCTTCTAAATGAGTCGATAATTTTTTTTTTTTTCCCTAGGATGTAATTGGAAAAGCACTGCAGTATATTGGAACATATGGTGAGCTCTGCAACATAGAGCAAGTTGTGGCTCTGATTGACGAGGAAATGTGTATCAACTGTGGCAAATGTTACATGACCTGTAATGATTCTGGCTACCAGGTAAGAGCACAGCTGTAATTAGCAGAAAGGCACAATGAGTTATCTTTCTGCTGCTGGGAAGAAAGAATCCACCTTCTGTTAATGAGCAGGTGGTAAAAACAGATGTCTAAAATATTGGATTCGAACCCCAGCATGCTCCCAGGCTACGCCGCGCAAGCCCTGCCCGAGCTGTTTGCGCGGCGGTGAGAACACTGCCCAGCATGGCTTCTTCTGGAGGGCTCTGCAGAGCGTGCTGCATCGCGCCGGCGCTCCAGGTCACTCTCCCAGACTCTCCCTAGCTGCAAGTGGGAAGTGGGATTCTTTTTAAGAGGAAGGAAATGAAGGAGACCCAAGTCGGATGGCAGTAAATGTTCTTTGATGGTTTACAAGCACATGAGGGAGAAGCGGACGAATGCATCCCTTCTCACGAAGGGGACGTGGTGAGATAAGAGCTGTTCTTATTGCCAAATGCTCTTTAAGAAACCTAGCCCTTGTTCCACCAGTGTAGCTGAACTTGAACTAATTCAGGTTTCAGGCAGTTGGGGTTTTGTTTTGATCTTGATTGAGGTACAAATCCTTTCTCCAGGATAGCTGCCAGGGTTTAGAGCAGCAGGTTGAAGTTTGCAGAAATCACGGTGACCAGAAAATAGCACAATTTTGAGCTGGGGCTCCTGTTTGCAGCAAAGTATTTCTCTGATTTCTGCTTAGTACGGTAACACAACTTGTATGAAATGTACCAGCATTTCTACATGCCATTCCTTGCCATGTCCACCGGAGCTGATGGACTGGCCTGAAATAAAAAGAGCAGCACAGGAGGACTCATGTTCTTTTAGTAAACAAAAATATGGTCTAGCATAACCTTCATGGAATCCAATATGCACTAAGCAGTAAGTTCTACATTAATTTTTCCATTCATCCCAGTCAGAGAATAGTTCATCAGAAAAAAATACTTTAACTGAGCACCAAGTTTCCTCTGAACAGCATGACCTTTTGTTTATCCTTAATTCAGTCTAATCAATAGTAGGTCTGATGAATTTAACCACATACAGTCAAAGAAATAAGTCTTTCCGTTTAAAATGAACTCCTGCAATTAAAACAAGTGTGTCAGAGCAAAGGGAGACATGCTTTTTCCACTGATATGAAAAAATTAATGCTGCATTTATACCAGATTAGATTACTACAGTAGCGTTCTAACTGTCTAAATTTCTTTTTGCACTCCAATCTTCACCTCTTCTCCTTCCATCAGATTTCCCAGTGCAGGGGAGGATATAGCATGTGCAGAGCAAAAGGCTGTTTATATTTAGTAAAACTTTCTTTTCTACACCTGGGAAAAAAAATCACCATCAAAAGAACCAAAGTTTAAAACCCCAGGAGGTTTTCTAAGCACAAAAAAAAGTTTTTTCCTTAATTAATTGAGGAAATGGAAAAGAAATTGATTGCAAAGAATTGCAAATAAATTCTTAACTGCAAAGAAATCAGCCCCCCCGCTTCAAAATAGCATCTGCTTTATGCTTCTGTTTCAAACATATCCATGCTGCTCTACAGAGCTATCACCTTGTATGACTCCAACAGAAAAGCTTTCCTTAATTTAAAGTTAGCGCTGTAGTCCTGACTTCTCCCTCTTTGCACATCTTGAAATTGAGTTCATTGTTGGCAGGGAGAGAGGATGGAGTCCTCCTTAAATATGCACAAACCAAAGCTCTCTTTGTGCTGAAGCGAAACTAAAACTTGTAGTTTCAGGGCAGTTAGTACCTACTTCATGCCCTTGCTGGCTGCTACAGCAACTTCTCTGCTTTCCCAGTAGTGAAACCCCAAATGCCAAAAATCTGCCTTTGGGAGCCAACCTGCAGCACCACCACATACCTCCCGTCTCCTCCCTGGCTCCCCAGTGCTGATGGTGCTTTGGGAGACTTGCTAAGGGATCGCTCGTTTGCAGAGAAGCAAGTGGTCAGTTTGCGGGCCTGATTCCTAAAACTCCTAAAAGTAAATATTAAGTGGTGGTTTTATTATTATTTTTTTTTACTTTTCTAGGCTTGCCTCTTAAATATTGAAGCTTTTGCAGTTGTGTGATGCTTTTGTTTTTGCTTTTAATTGCCATTTCCATTATATGAGGAGCTTATTTCATTGAGACTGCAATTGTTATTTCGCATTCAAATACACTTATCACCCTAATTGGTGATGAGGATTCACTGCATGGAAACGTGAGAACTAAAGCAAGCTCTGCCTGCCCAAAACTAAGATAGCCCTTTCGAAGATTTACAAAGGAAAATAATCATAGGAGGGACAGCGCGCTGAGCATGCTGTGTTTTTCTGTACTATTTATTAAATTAGATTGTTTATGCTGTGCTGAAAATAAAATTCAAAAGAACGCAGAGGGGGCCAGCGCTGTGCTGAAGCCGTACAGGCACGGTCTGATGTCGCCTCTGAACCAATAACCCTGGCAAATTGCTGTCTGACGAAATATTTCCTTCACGCGAAGCAGAAATATCCCTCTGGGACTTTAAACAGCATGGGCCAAACTCCTCCTTTTGCAACCAGCCCTTGTGACCCATGAGCTTTCACTGAGCTATAATTTGGCCCATATTTCTCATTTTAAAGTGTCGGGGGGGGGGGGGTGGGGTGGGTGGTGTTTTGTTCCCTGCCAGTTGAACAGTTGCTATAGCTGCAGTGCAGAATCGCACCAAGATGTCTCCAAGTGCTGTAGCGCAGGAAATGCAGACACGAAAATGGGAGCAATTTTGACCTTTTCCGTGAGTGACATCAATAATGTTTATTGCTGTTCGCAGGCTATCCAGTTTGATCCCCAAACCCACCTGCCCACGGTTACTGACAGCTGTACAGGCTGCACCCTGTGTCTCAGCGTCTGCCCGGTTATCGACTGCATCCGCATGGTTTCCAGGACAACACCCTACCAACCAAAGCGCGGGCTGCCCTTAGCCGTGAACCCCGTGTCTTGAGGTGATCGGTCTGACAGCTAACGTGAACTTTACACTTGTTTGATGCCATTGATTTGCTTTCTAATTAGTCCTTGAAAATCTACTCTAACAAAAAAATGTAATATTGATAGCCGTTACAATGAACACTGTGTTTTCCAATTATTATTTTAAGAACAATTAAGTTTGGAAATTACAGAAAGGCAGCAATTAGTCAGTCATGGCTGTCAGTTGTCCACTATTTGAAGTGTAACTTTCTCTTTTCAATTCGTGCTGTAATTTCAAAATTTCTCTATAGACTCTTTAATCTCTACGTATTTTCTGGCTGTAAATATAATTAAGAAAGCATTTTTAATGAACTACAAATCAATGTACAAGCTAACTGTTTTCAAGGAGGCATTTTGTAATTAAACATTACATTTAGTTTTAAAAGAGTTTCTTAGAAGATGTAATTAACTACATAGCATTCAAACAAAGCAACGTGGCTTCTATTTTTCTATGGGAAGAAATGAAAGGGAGTTTAAAATAGGATTTAAGAACTGGATTAATCACTTTCAACTACTACAGCATATGGTGGTGTATTTTTATAATCCTTTCTAATTCTTTCTCACACTAGTCACTTTATAGAATAAATTTGCTGTGCACTGACACATGCTGGACTCCGCAGTTTTGTGTGTTGCATGGGTAGCTTGATCGTTACTTTCCCCCCCCCAGTGAACACTCATAACGTCTCTCTAAAAACGGTTAAACCGACTTATTATGAAGTTCAGGTTGCATTTCAGGATTCTGAGATGTGACAACATTTTTTTGCTCCAAGCTCATCCTCTAAATAACTTTTTAATTGTGCCAATTAACGTTGCAGAATGTACACGTTACAGGTCAGAGATCTGATTACGTGCAAATGGAATACACACCCTGCAGACGGCGTTTGCCAAACACAGACACACAGGGCAAACTGGCAAGATGATTTCCCCCAGTGCCAATTCTTCATATTTATTGGTTATGTAAGGTTATAATAGTTTCACAACCAAAAAGAAATATAGATTTGTCTGTCTTGCTAAACAATATCTCAGTTTTAATCAATTTTTCATTCACAGTAGGAACTTTCTAATATGAACGTATTGCTGTCTGCTTTACTCCTCTTAAGAATATAAAGCCTTTAGTTTCATAATAATAATAATAAATGATCTAGCAGTTCAATTTCTTATACCCTATATTGTGATCATCAGCAGCTTTGATTAAAAATATATCCTGACTTTTTTTTCTTGATTTATGAATTGTGCACAGAATTATAAATAAATGTTGAAACCAACCTGGGATTTTTTGTGGTTTCTTTTTTTTTTTCATTTATTAAACAGATTTTTCTTGTGGAGGCTTGTCAGGTGGTGCTTCATGATCTCTAAGATTCACTCCAGGAACCACTGATGAGTTAATTCATGTGTACATTATTCCATTAATTGCCTACAGTGCAGAAGGTACCGTGCTCTTTGCCCCTCTCTGGCACCTCTTTGCCTTCGACTTGTCGTCCTTTTGCATCCCTTCCCCACCCGTGCACACTTGCGTGCACGCGTATGGACACTCTGTGTCACTCTCACATTTTGAAGTGTCATTTCATTTAGTATCCTTGCTCCGCCAACACTGTTTGCTGACACTTTGGGCTTGCTTGATGAGATCCCTTGGCAGGCTTAAGCCCAGTGTCTCCACTAATAGCTTTCTCTTCATAGTTTAATTTTTCTCTTCATCACTGTGGATTTTTCACATTCAGATGGAAACAGGAACAGATACTCGTACTGCTTAGAAAATATTTGCCTGAAACTTCTTTAAAGCTTTTGGTCTTCTGGTACTTTCTTATCTTACGGGAGGTATAGAGGACTCACAGGAAGAACAAGCTGGTTTGTGAATGTTAGGGGCGAAGTCTGGAGAGCCTCTGCGTGTATCGCTCGTACCTTTTCTGAGGAGCTGGCTGACAGGCAGCATGCCCTTGAGCGGGGCAGAAAAAAACATCAAAATCAGATCGTCTGCAGGTAACATTTTATGTTCTCAGTTAGCAGATGCAAGGAAAAGTAGCTGTCTTCTAACAGCCTAAAACCCAGGCTGTTACCAGGTACTTCTTATTTTGTGTCCTACTTACCATGAACCCCAAGGGTGAGAGCTGGTGTGTCACCCGCGACTGCACTGGCCAGCTTCTCCAGGTCTTTTGTTGCTGCATCGTCAGACCTGATTACCTCACTATCCTGAAGGCACCACATCCGGTAGTGTGGCTTCTTTTAAATACAAGACAATGCCAGGAGACCTAATTTAAGTAGCTAAGCACACGTACATCATAAACGTAGCAGCAAAATTAGAGCTTTTCCTAAGATAGTCAGTAGTCGCAGTATTCCCAAGTAGCTATAAAGTAATCTTTGGAGGAGTAAAGGCATTCTTTGTGAATCAAGATTATAATCAAGACTGTAATTTGTTTACTGAAGAAGGAATAACGGGTTATATTATACAGGTCTCTCTCTCACTACCCAACCTCTCCCCCACTCTTGTTCTGCCAAGTCCATTAACAGTTTCAGAAAATGCGTTCCCAAATGAATGTGAATACTTTCTAACTCTGACAGTCAGCAATAAATCTGTGTGTTGCAGGAACGCAGAGAAATGGCCACATTTAGGTCTCCTGCAGGATTGTCTCTAGGTCATCAGGGTAAGGCGAGGTGTAAACAGGCAGGGGAGGGAGACACAAAGGACATATTCCTGGGTTTTATAGGTTTTTCACATCCGTCTTGGGGAATCCATCCCTTTCAGCGCATTCAAGAGCCAAGGAAACAAATCAGAAAAATCTGGTCTATTCTGCAAACGCTGTAGCCAGTTATTAAAAAAGGGATATGAATTTTCAAAGTGTAAAAGGTTCCAAATTAAGCTCATATATTTCAGTGATTTAGCTGCACGTTTAAGGAATTATATATTATTAAAGACATGCTAGGTGAGATCCTGCAACCCTAGCCCTCACGGTTTTTAGACATGTTGTCCTATTGATTACTATTATAAATAAAATTATAAAATATTGTAAACTACATTTGACAAATTAAATTATGATAGAAATGCCATAGCTCATCCTCCAGTAGCACATTCTTATTCACATCATATTCCTGAACAGAAAAAGCTCCCCATGTTCAGTGTATGCTCTGCAGTCCAAGAAATACTTGAAAAAGCTGCCAAATCTGCTTGTGTGAATCCCAGTGCACCCATACACGTTCATTGGAAAAAGAGATGTTTTGCCTTGCTAACAGACTATACAGGCAGTTTGGTTTTTGGCCTCTAGGATGAACAGACACAGTATTTCCAAGGCACTGGATTGGCAACGTTAATAGCGACATTTGAAAAATTACACAGGATTTTTAAAATACATAATTTCCTGATTGGAAATAAAATATTAATTTGATCTCTTAGCAAAATTAAAACCAGCCTTTGTGCATGAATCTGATGGGTAGCCTGTATCTCCAGTGTTGAAGCCAACGTACATACATACTGCTCCTTGCTCTGATGCTTTACCAATCGCTAGAGGAAGCCTTCTGTGCAGACATCCATTTGCTCAGTTCATAAAATCTGGCAGGAGCAAACTGCACGTTCCTTGTCTAGAATCGCTGCCCCTCTTTGTTGTGTCTTGGAGGGCTTTCCACTGGGTGGCCCCTGGGAGAGGTGACTTGGCAGACGCAGAATGGCTCGCCGACGTTCCTGCAGTTTCCCCCACTTCCAGCACGTATCACTGTCACCTTTGGCTCCTCCAGCTTTGTTGTCTTAAAGCCTTTTATCTCAAGGTGGCAAAAGTGATAGCAAGATTCAAGGCAAACTATCCAAACCCCAGCTGAGTGCCATCAACCACATGCCTCATAAAACCCATTGTTTAACACAATCCAAGACTGTTGCCTTAGAAATATAATGTTAAGCATAGGTATTGCCTATCGATAAGAAGATCCTGCCAACATATTCTGTATGTATGTTTCATTATTTATCTACTGTAACATGGGGTTGAGCGTGTTGTTAAAATTTTATATTTTTCAACATGCTCCCTAGTAGAAAATATTTTTTTAGATAAAATATTTATTTTATTGGCAAAGGTTTCACTTCATCAGGCTGCTCCACTTCTTTGATGAACTGTGGAAGATGATAGGTTTTCATTGGCAACATCTGGCAACCTGGCAGACTCTCTCGGCAGCTGGATTCGTAACTTCAGAGTTGCTTCTGGGTCTTTCATATAATTAGTCTGCTTATGGGCCATCTGGGTCGCTTCATCTTTGCTGTTGCCATTTCCTTTCTTTTCTGAGGAACTGTAAGCTCTCCGGTTATTTCTCCAGGAGATCAGTTTTAATAACTCTTCCTCAGATTGGTCTGCTGGGTCTTGTGTAAACACTCACGTCAGCCTTGTCCAGGAGCAGACGCCCGCTTTTATCCCTCCTTCTTTCTTAGAGGCCCATGGTGACTTTTTGTGATGTGGGAGCAGAGCTTCTCATTGCTTCCAAGCAGCGAAGCTGGAGGATAGCTGGGCAAGCGGACACATATTGCCTCTGCACAAATAAAATCCTAAACAATCTCAAATCTTAACAGGAAACACATGCATGCACACACACACACTCCCCTCTTCTAGTTTAAGCAAACTAAAGCTCTCACAAGGAAATGCTCATTTCCTGTAACAGAACTGCACGTTGCTAAGCTTTACCTGAGGCTGGGCAATATATGTGAATTAACTTGGACTGAGCAGTGGAACAGAATAAAGTTCTTCCCACTGCGGCTCAGCAGCTGAAAACTATAGCTGTTCAGTTCATCTGTGCTTTGCCAAATGCTAACACACCTCACATGGCGGGGGCTTCTTCTGCAGGGACAGCTACAGCATTGCCTTCTAGCCTCTGGATGTGGAGGTTAGACAGTACTCGCTCGTCTGCATCGCATGGGCTTTTCCACATAATTTGGCAACCAGGATCCTTAAGACAAGGGCAGCAAATAGTTTCGAGCTGTTGCTCACCCGTTTTTGAGGCACTATGTAATGTTCAGGAGAATCTCACTAAATGATTTTCATACAAGTTGACTAAGGCAGTGGCAATCATTGATCTGCCTTGTCTTTTTTAAGACCTAACATTTTTCTTCTCCTGCAGCATTGTGATACAGTTGCTCCTCGGCGTTACTGCCTGCGATGGTGAGAGCTCTTTTGCTGCATTTCAGCCAAGAGAGGCAGTCAGTATCAAACGCCTCCAGTGGGCATCTCACAGTGGTAATTGCCAAAGAGAGTCACACACCACCAACTCGAGCTAATCATCATCCTAAAGGACTTTTTTCTCACCTGTTTAGTCTAGAGACTACTCATTGTCACAGATTTTACTTCTGCTTATTGGGGACAGGTTTAGGCCTCATCACTGAAATCTTCAATTGTTGAGAAATAATGTTTCTTGGGAACTGAACTCCCATTATCATGCAAATCAGATGGCCTGCAGATAAAAGTCACCCGCTTTGTGCAGGTGTACGACACCGAATTTTGTAAGTCTGAGTTCAGTGAGGGAAGTCGGTGCCTTCTGTTTCTCCTAGGGGTGGGCTATACTCTTTTATTTCTTTTAGGCAAAAAGTGAGTGACGTGGAGTTCCGCAAATCTCACTATAACACAGGGGAGCCAGTGGGAATGGAAGTGATGCTGCGCTGTGGCGTAGGGCTCCGGCCTGATGAAAGCATCAGGGCTGGGCAGCACCGGTGTCTGTCCCTCCCTGGCACCTCCTTGCCGTGCAGGGGCTGCCCCCGACCGCTCTGGGAGGCAGAGGGGACACTCCTCTTTCCTCTGCTTTGGCACAGACTTCAAGGATAATAGTCTCTCTGTGCTGCTGGCAAAACCGTGCGCCACCCTTTCTGTCACTTTAAAATTAAAACAAAAGCAAGCACTGCAGGATTCCTGACTAAAGTCTTAAATTATTATTTTTAAACAAAAGCATGTGAAATGCAAGTGAAAAGACCAGAAAGACTATTTTCCATAAAGTGAAACGTCTAGCAGGACGGTAAGCACAGTTATGTCTTGGTGTCCGGGCTGGCGCTGCAGTGATTTCCCATGCAGTCACCTGCTTCGTAACTGTAGGAACTTCCCATTGTAACACATTTGCCGGTTCACCATCGCACGCAGAACAGTCTTTTTAAATTAGAGCCCCACGCTGCACTCCATGGATCTTTTCTTATGATTGTGCATAGGTAAACCCCTTTCATAAGTTTTATGAGATGCAAACATATATGCTATTTTATGCTACTAGCCTATTTATTGGATTAGCTTGAGGATTTGATGCAAAAGCTTAAGATGATATTGAAAACACACATCACACCTATTGTAGCTAAGAAAATCAGCTTTAGAATTAGAGAGACCTTGTATCTGGCATTATGTATAGCCCTTTAGCTTTTTAGCATGGCTGTTCTTTGTTGCTATAGCAACCGAATTAACCATTTCATTAATATAATGGAATAAAACACATTTATTCATTTTTGCATTTACGGGTAATCCACATTCAGCTTTCAGCATACTCGTCAAGCTGTGCCCCTTTCACCTCAGCCCCAGATATTTCCTCAGCATTGCCAAAGGGGTTTTATTTGTATTTTTCCTTGTTGGAGAGAGAGCGAGCTGTTGTTTTTGAAGAACGTTATATTTTTTTGTAATTAAATTTACCTTCATTTCATTGGCTAGCTTCTGCTTAGCATCCCTTAAGTGGAAAAGCAGACTTCACAGGCAGCGTTCGGTGCAGAGAAGTGCTGTTCTTCGCATCAGAAAAGAATAAATCACTTAAAATAATGAAACCTTGTGCCTGTGATCAGCTTGTAGGCTAAACTTGGCATGAAGTGTTCTACTGTAAATACTAACAGTACTCAGCTATGTGTGCTGCCCAAACAGTCGTGCTGCTGAACTGTGGTGTTAAAAGCAGATGGAGTGCTACACTCTTTGTTTACCTTGGGTTTAATGTTTCCCAAGCCATGCCCACACGTCGTAATGGTTATTGAAATAATAGCTTAATTAAAATAATACATCTGCCCATCAGCAGAAGGAAGCAGGACTACTCCCTGTGTGTGGCATGGGCAGGGGCGGTGTCAGCCCTGTTTGCATTGCTCTTCTCCAGCGCTGCCATTCCTGGTGCTCCCTCCCCGTGACAGTGTAGTGCCAGTTCTGCGGAGGACCGGGATGCAGCGGGGCTTGGCGGAGACCCCACACAACACCTAGCGCTCCCCTTGGCAGTCTCAGGGTTTGGCCAGCAGTAACCAAAACAGGCCCCATGGTCAGCTGGAAAAGCTCTTCACTATATTCTGGTGCCAGGCAGCCACAGCGGCTATGGCGGCAGGTAAGGCACAGTCGGGAACTGGAGATCCCCTCAGCTCTAACTTGCTGCCTGCCAGTGACACAGGGGCCACGGGGCCCAGGTGGGTGCCAGCGATACCCCAAGACTGGGTCTGCTGGTTTTAGTCTTGCTTTGCGCCAGGGGTGTGACGGTCAGTACAACACAGGCTCATGGCTAATATTCACCTGACTGTCCTTCCAATGCCGCTACCGGTGCAAAGTCACAGGCCAAATTTCAGCCCATGAAATTCATCATTATTAATAATTCCACATCTGAAGTCATTATAAATGAAGCAGCGTATCTGATGCAGGGTTTGGTTTTTTTTTTTCCTTTTTTTCTAATATAACTCTGAAGTTAGTAATGTGAAACTTAAGTTTTACTGGAAACAGAGCAGATGTGTAAATGATTTTGAGAAATGAGTTAATTAACTTTGAAGGTATAAACCCTTTCATTAAAAAGACAAGGCATAGAAGTAACAGCACAATAGCATATTGCCTGCTATAAGACTGTTCATTCACTGCTGTTTGAGTGAATATATAAATCATATAATCTACAAGGGCTAGCAGAGTCTGTATCATTCATGTGTACTGCCTTCCCTACCTGAATTAAATTCTAAGTGCTTCCTTCTAGGCAACTCATAGCATAAGAAATGCCCAAAGACCCAGAAGGAGAAAGTTATGTAGCTGGCAAGGTGAGAGACTGCAACCGGCCCTGGACACAAAAGCCGAAGCACAAAGGCTCTGTGTGCATTGCAGCTCGTGCTGGTGCCATGTTCTCCTCCCGCCTTTGTTTCCCTCTGTATACGGCAGGCGTCCTCCCAGCTGCCTAGTAATACAGGACTAAGTTAATTTTACCATTGCAGATCATGATGTTGTAGGTGAGGAGTTTGGACTGGTAAATGTTATATTAACGTTAATCTTTTGAATCAATGGTTTAGTTTTGAGCAACTTGTCATCCGGTGTAAGTTTCACCAGAAGAAGACAGCCTGTAATGATTAACAGAGAGCTTGTGTCTTCCAAAAGCATTGCAGCTAAATACCTCTTCCCCCACACAGAGGTTAATACTAGTACGATAATATACGTTACTTTTTTTTCCCCGAACTTAGCAACTCTTTTATATTCTTTACTAGAACTTGGCACCCATAAAAAATGGCAGTCGGGTGCTTCAGACATTCAACAAATATGATGGAGTGATTTTTGCAGGGGGGCACCCTTAGCTGCAACTCACTGGAACTCCTCTTGTCCAACCGTGAGGTAAAAATAACACCTGTGTTTCAAACAAAGCAGCGCCTTGCCTTCCTTTCCCTGTTCCCGTGGTGCAGCGAATACCTGGGGCCCGGCTCCCCGGGTAGGTCCGTACCTTTGTGGCTGAGGAAAGATGCCTTGATTCCAGAGCCTTGTCGGCCATCGCAGCAGCACAACTGCATCCGCCATCGGCATCGGCAGCAGTTGGGAACCTCAGGAAAGCCAGTCCTTATCCTCTGTTAACCTCCCTTTACGTTCTGTAAAATAAAGGTTAAAAACTCGCCTCCCTCTCTCCTGAGGGCTGTTCTAAGGTTGATTAACATTTGAACAGTAAGCCGTGCCTGTACCAAACTGGATATTATTTCACCATCTAGTGCAGGGCCTGTGTAATTCAGGTAACAGTGGTGACTCCCCAGCCAAACTCCCCAAAGAGTACGTGAGGGCTGTTAAAGACAGTCTGTGAACAGTAGGCATGAAAAAAAAAGAGATTTGTTGCTTCCAGCCACACCTGCAGCTGCTGGGCAGCTGGGCCGCAGGGCCCAGGCTCAGGGACCCTCCGGGGAACGGCTCCAGCAGGAGACCGGGGCTTGAGACCGGGCACTGCGAGCGCCGGGCGGGCGAACAGGCCCGAGGGTGCCGGCAGCGGAACAGCCGACGCAGCGGGAGGCGGTTTGTGGGTGTGCGGGGCCTCCCCCGTCAGACCGGGCCCGCAGGCCGGGCGCCGGCGGCCGCTCCCCGTTCCCGCAGCAGAGGGCAGCGTTTCACCAGGCCCCGCGGCGGGAAGGGGCCTCCTCAGCGGCGGTGGGCCCTCCTCAGCCGCGAAGGGCCCTCCTCGGCGGCGGCGGGCCCGCGGGCAGGGCCTCCTCGGCGGCGGCAAGGCGGCGGCTACCTCCTCCCCGCCCCCGCCGCCTTACTAATTGTTGGACTGGGCTAATTGTTTGAGTCAGAAGTAATTTAATGCCTGACGTCAACTGTCGCCTGGCTTACAGCTGTTAAGTAGGTGTCGCAGGAAAGCTTGGTGGCACAGCGCGGCGGGAGTTCGTGAGCCTGGTGGCTGTTTTCCTGACAGCCTCAGGATTTGTGGTGGTACAGGGCAATCCCAGTGTTTGCATCGCTGCCGACATCTTATCCCGAGTGTTAACACAAATGTTTGAATACTCCGGTCTGCAGCTGCCCTCCAGTAAGGAAGGAAAGGTGTAACCTCCAGGTTAGGATACCATACCTGCTGTGGAGTCACTAAATTCAGACGAGGAGAGATTATTTTTCTTTCTCGGATGCCTGGCTTCATCCCCGTTTGCCCGTAATACGGATTTGAGGTTTTAAAAGTAAATCATTTTGCATGGGCTATCTCCCCGCAGTACCTGTGAGTACTCCCACAGCGGCACAGGCGCTCAGGTGCTGTGATATTAGTCACAGCGTATTTTAACCTTCCAACGGTCATCAGTACAGATGGAACAGGAGGTAGAACTATTGCCAGAGAGACTCTGGATACCAGAATAAAATTAGCATCATAAGACGAGGAGGGAAGGTATTACTGTTACCCAAGTGCTGCTGAATTAGCCACATGGAGCTAAAAATAGATTGGAAATGTCTATATTATAGCTGAAAGAGTATGACTTCATATTACTTAAGCTGAAATGGTATTTTGCTGCATGAAATTTTAGGCATACAAACAGTGCCTTATATGTACTTATCTGCAGTGCACTCTGTGTGTGTGTGTATATATATATATATACACACAATTTATATATTGCACATTGCATATTTAAGCCTAGACAGATGCTAATTATTGCTCATGGTTAAGTTTCTGTTTCTAAGCAAGTCGCGTGAGACACTAATAAAAGGCTGTCTGTCTCCAAAGCTATCTCCAAGCACTTTTGTTCACAGCAGACATAGCTTAAAGCCTAGCTGAGGAAGAGAATTGGTGTTAGAGGTACTGATGGATGCACCCCTAAGATCCCTAGCAAGAGCCATCGGTACTCCTGGGTTTTTTGCAGCTGCATTATGGGGGTACAAAGAGCAGTGGCTGGGAGGTCTAGGAGCCCCTACCCAGTGCATGAGATTATTTACCTGTCCTTCAACCACAAGACTTGTAGATCTGATCCTCTTTCAAAGCCTGGTCTATTCATAGGCACACAGGAAATCTGTGCTCTTCTCTGCATTCAGATAGCCACTTTGGGATAGAATTCATCTGTGCCGTGTCTTTACGCACCGACACGCACTCTCACTGCCATCAGCACCAGCCCGCCTGTATATCTGGACAAGATCAAGGGAGGGTAAGGTGACATTAAACCCAAATCACACACGGACCTTAACTGCACCAGAGGCGAGGTCCCTCGGGATTTCTCCCTCGCAAGAGACCCAGGCAGGTGCGTTACCTTCCCCCTCAGCCTGCATCGCCTGAGAGCTCCTGTCCTACAGGTTTTCATTACTTTTCAGGCTTTCCATTGTTTTAATTTCAGTGAAAAATACACAAAAATACACTGAATACACATAAGTGAATTCCTCTACTATTGAGCCAGAAGCATATTTCTATAGCACAGCCGTGTTTTGAGGGGGTGAATACAGGCACTTCTCTGCCCTTCATTGCTCTGAAGACAGTAGCTCCCTGTCTCCTCACTTTTGCAGGACATGGCTTAATGTCACATTTAGAAGCTGGATGGGGAAACAACCAGAATATTGGCTCTGTTTGGAAATGGCTTCTCATCTCTCTTCCTGTCTGCTCTGAGCAGAGCATGCCAGAGCCCAAACGGGCCCCGTGGTCCAGTGTAGTGTGTATGCAAATCCTTCTCCTGGCTGGTGTGCAATAATTACCTGTGATTATTGCACAGTTCAGCTCATGAGTCAGCCTGGCGTGCTCGCTGCCTCTGAAACATCACTTCACCCCGCACACCTTTCCTGACCTTGCACATCCTATTTCTTTACAGACGCCAGTGCCTTCTGTCAACTTTATGCATTCATCACGCCACTTGTTCATTACTGCACACTCCAAATCAAAATTAAGGTCACCTCACGCATTGTCAAAGCCCTCAGCTGTCTCAGGGCGGGATATCTCGACGACTGCCTCCGTCCTGCTAACCCTGGGCAGGCAGCCATCACCACTGGCCCGCGCTCTGCTGCTCTGGAGCCAAGCCCCCGAGCCCGTCTCACAGCACACGCCGAGCTGCTGGTGACGACAGCAAGCAAAAGTCTCGCCACTTAAAGTCCTTACCATATATCCCAGCTTCCTCTGACCTGGCTTTCCCACAGGGATGCCCATGACATCAGTCAGCTGATCCTTTGAAAAAGGCAGAAAATGGGGAGACGACTCCAACAGCCTGTCCATGAGGTTGTTTTTCTCCCTCGCCCTCCCTCCCGAAGAGCAGCCTGGAAGCATTTAACATTGCTGGTGTGGTGTGAGCAACCCGCTGGTTATTACACTGTACCTTTGGTTTGCGTAATTAGTTGTATGTGGTGCTTACCAACAGGCCAGGCTGAGTGGCAGGGATTCTGTCTAGATCAAGGCTGGCTGACGCTGGAGATTAGCGGGGGAGCTTGATCATTGCTGCAGTGCACCTAGGACACGGCCCAAGTTTGCAGGCAGATGCAGAGAGGGGATTTGCAGGGTGACATCGCTCTGAGCAGCCTGTGTCACGTCTTCCACGGTCGCTGCAAGGAGTAAGGATGACCAGCAGCCCAGCCTTCGGTTTCCATCACAGAATACAGCCTGCTTTCAAGGCACAAGTTCCCTCCTTTGCGCTTGAATTGTTAAACACACGTGTTGCCAGGGGGACTGCCTCGCTACTGGGATGGCGTTTACTCATTTGTGACTCATTTTAGAGCCATGAATACTGCAGTGTCACTCCGGTTAGCTTATTAACGCTCTGCAGTCAGAGCCCACAGCAGCTGTGTGTGGCAGGGCAAGAGCCCCGTGTCTGCTACCTCCTCTGTCCCAGCCGCCCGGGGACACCTCTGCCTGCCCTGGCTGCTTGGTAGCTCAGGTGAGGCCTTCAGTGTTTCCTGTGCTCAGCGCTTACGGGTCTGGGATGTAGTAATCCAGAGTTTTGCTGCACATGTGAGAAGAGAAGAAGAAACCAACAAAGAAGGTTTCCTTCTTCATTTCTTGTTAATTGAAAAACATCACTTCCATGCAGTAACAGCATATGTGGAACAAACATACCAAGCCGGCAGTAACAGAGTGGTGAAGCAGCTCTCTCACTTCTCTTCAGCCTTTCGGGTTGAAATGACTGTGTTGTCAAATGACTTCTTTATAGTATTTGCCAAAACATGTTTACAGAACGGCTCAGGCACAAGTGTAACGTGGTGTGCCAAGGCCGTTGCAAGTGCTAATGCCAAGGACCGCAGCGGCCGGGTGGCGAAGACGCCGGCTGCAATAGCACAGGGCGAGGATGCTCCTGGAGGAAGACACCAGGGCACACAGCAACCATTGGAGCATTTCTCCTGGCAGCCAGCTGAAAAGATGCAGAACTTATTTCCCAAACATGACTGCTATGAATTTGATAAGAGTTTGCAAGTTGTAGTATTTACAGATGGCTTAATTTGGCAGTCATAATCATTATAGAAGCTACTAATCTAATGGGAGTTAAAGGCTGCCAGAAGAAAAGTATGACAATTAGATCAACACCCCATTCCATGAGTGCTCATAACTTAGTACCGTTACAAATGCCATAAGGTGTCTTGATGCATAAGCATCAGGTGTTTGGTTAATTGCACTGCAGTTCAAGTGAGTGCTGGCACCATGGAATAAATGGACAGTGAAAATCACACCTTCCTCTCTCCCTCTCCGCCCAGCTCCTGGGCCGCACGGCTGGCATGACAGCAGGCTTGATTTCTTTTAATCCATGGGAAGAAAGCAATGCGTGAAATCTGAGCAGTGGCCAAACAGCACTGAGCTGAAGAACCTGCCATGTGAAGACATACTCACAGTGTGCGTTTGAAACTCTTCATTCTTCCACATGTTCAGAAAAGAGTATCATCTGTGTCACACTGCACATAGCCACGGTACCAAGCCTACTTCCCACCAGCTGAACTGCAAGAAAAGTCAAGGAAAGACGCCCAAACTAACCTGCATTGCCTGGCATTTGCTCATGATGTGCATGTGTACCATTGTGGAGAACCAGCTGATGTGCAGTACCTGCTATCTGCTAGTAACTCCCGTGTGTGTGTAAAGCACAAGAAGCATGAGTGCACCCACAGAGACAACCCCATTCCTTGCTGTTTACCGTTTTCCAGATGGTACGCTATCTGCCTGTTCTCTTTTTCCAGAGGCCCTGTACAGCTGGGTGTATTCTTTGGACCCATTGTGAAAGCAGCTTCAGAAATATTGTAGTGTCCATATTATAAGGAAGTTGTGTTTTCCTTTGAGAGTAGGCTGGGCATTATCTTATTATTCCCTCTCTTAAAATCCCACCTGAAAGGTGTGCTGCAGATCCTCCTGCTGCCACAGGAAAGGCTGATGGCTAGGGCACTTAGTAGGGTGGTTGAAAGCTGGGCAAAATACTGCTGCTGGGCCGATGCTGACATGCTGGGGGGACTGTACCTGCTGGGGAAAAACGCACGTTTGCTGAAGAAGTTTCTCAGGTCTAAGGTGGGGTTTGTCAGCAGAAAGAAAAATATAGTCTGCATTTCTCTCACAAGTGTCCTGAGAACATCCATTAAGGATGGAGATGAGTCAAATTCAAGTTGAGGGCAATGCATCTCACTGCAGTGGAGAGCTGGTTTCTCTTCGGGGGGAGGAGTGTTGTCTTTTTGTCTTTCCTGTTGCCTTTCCTCCTCTGTACCAGAAAGAATCATCGTTCAGCTTGGGCTCAGCAGTCACCTAAGAAGTGGAAGATCTTACTGTTGTGCGTCTCTGCACCAATTAATAATTAATTAGCGATAAGAGGAAGAGCACCAATAGTCTATTATGTGCACGAAATACAGCATTTGGGTGGGTCTCCCCAGAGTGCTAATGTCAGCGAACACATATATTTTGAACCGACATTAAGTCAGGACTCCTCACTCCCAACGAAGCACAGTGTATCAGAAAAGGCTTCATTTCTCTTTCTTTTGCTAGAAGATGTTTCCATCAGCAAGAGGGGAAAACAAATCTTAACCACAGACTTCAGCATAACAGCGGCAGTAACAAAACAAGCTGCATTATTAAACTAACTCTTGGTAAGAGCCAGATGATTTCTACAGACAATTTTGCATGCAACTGCTAGATGTAATTTGCAGAGTGAGCGCCAAATTGCCATACTAATTATTTCTGGGCTGATGTTCCCTCTGTGACACAGTGGCATTTGGAGAATGGGGACTAACCAACAAGTGAAGTGCTGAAGTGGGAGATCACTAATAGGGTTTCTGAGAGAGAGAAATATAGCAAATACCAATCTTCCTCTTCATACGCTCGCTCTCAATTTGCACTGAGACAATTTAATACGCAGAACTGTTCTATACCTAGTTCGGCTATATTTTTGGCACCATTCAAGCAGACGATGCCCACCCGTCCCCGGGCAGAGCGTGGGTACAGCTGAGCGGGGCCCCGCAGCCCAGACGATGCTGGGAGGCAGGGGGTGACCCTTGCCAGCCCTGGAAAATCCCCAGGATGACTTTGCGTCCCTCACTATGCGCCTGACATGTGACTGACGCACGCACGCACCCTGCGGGATGCAGCTCGCCTAATTCTCCGATCTGTACCGTGCTGGGGAGATGGGGAAGGGCGGGTGAGAAGCTCGCTTCATCCCAGTCTGTGAGCCGTTTTGTGCCTGCTTTTATGCCTGCTCTCTCGCTAGCAGTTTGCTCTGAGTCACTTTTTCAAATTGGATACTTCTACGCGCTGCATAATGTGAGATGGAAAAGAAAAGCCTTTCTGGCATACTATGAGGTTTTTGCTTTTTGTTCTTTTTCTCTGTCTTATTTTCATTTTTTGTTGTTGACGCAGTACTTCTTTATCAAGTTTAAGCAGCATAATTTTAGTCTGGCACTACAGGCATAGTGTTTAGTGAAAGGCAACAGGAAAAGAAAGGAGTAGGTTGGCTTTAAAGACTTTTAGGTCATATTTTCTTCTGTTAAAAAGAGAATTTAAATATGTTAAAAAGACTAATTACTGAATGAAGAATAACCATTTAATATTTGATTGAAAAAAACATTACCAATTTGATTTATGTTTTGAACATCAAAAAGTTGATGGATGACAGTGAGATTTAGCCAAGAAATAAAGGATCCAAAACATAAACGATGTTTGCTAAAATCTCAGTAATTCTCCATTTGCCTTGTGCATTACTGTAGCAGAGACTTAGGGCTAAGGGAGACATAATCCCAGTGGGGACTACTGGGACAGACTGGGTGGATAACACTGAGCTGGCATGAAACCACCACCAGATCAGTTCTTCATTGCAACAGCACTACATGGACAGATTTTAATTTAATTTACACCACCATAAGGCCACAGAGATCTAACGGCTGCTTTAAGTCTATGGTGGGAAGTCAGAATCAGTGATTGTCTGTGTCTCATCCAGCTCTCCCCAGCAGTATGGTGCCTCCAGTGGGAACACCCCAGGTCTCCCCCACCAGGATTTCTGTGCATCGATTCCGTCCCCTGCCCCTCGATAACATATATTGCATGTATCTCCAGCCGCTACTGCCTTGGTGGGTGGCAGGCCATAGCAGCTGTCCCCAGTCTGAGGATGCTGCTCAGTGCCTGACCTCACCTTGTGTCACAGGAGGGGCTCCGCACACCCTGCCCCAGCTCCTGCCGCTCACAGCGGGCTGCCAGCACTGGCAGAACCCAAAGCTCCCACCTCTGTCCACGCGTGGGCACCACCGCCCAGCACTGGGAGTGGCTGGTGACAAACATCCCGTTGTTAGGCACGTCACAGGGCACCTCACAAATATTTCCAGCTGTAACCGTACTCAGTTTTCACCTAGGATGATTCTTTGAAGCTTATTATATCCATTTGCATCATATGCCTACACGAGGTGCATCACTCACTGCTGCCTGTAACCTGCAGCAGCTGTCCGTCCATCCCAGAAGGAGAAGCCACTGCCTCCTGGCAGGGCTGCGGCACACCGAAACAACCAGCACCACTTCAGACCCTCTCTGGTGCTATGATTGCTTCAGGATTGCCTCAGACCAAGATGAACTCATCAGTGGGTTAGGCTAATCTCATTATAGATAATCTTGCTTACTACATGTACTGGCCATAAGACAATGTCAGCCGTTAACTCTTGCTCTCCCCACACGCCAGCCCATTAGAGACACAACCATAAAGGCCGTGTGGGGTAGCTGAACCCCTGTTCCCAACCCCACAACTGGCATCACATCCTCCAAGGACGAGGCTGACAACAGCTTTCCCTGTGAAAACGCAGCAGGGGGTGTAGCACCAGGCTGGTGCCTGTAGTCACACAGCACATCATCTCCATTCTGGACTTTCGCATCCTGACATCACATCTCAGGGACAGGTCATCAGCATCTTCACTACCAGTGTGGATGCCTTTTGTGACTCGGTTTAACCCTGCTAGGTTCAGCGTCGCCTCCTGTGAAGGAAGGATGCCAAACTTTTCCTCACTGACATCTTAAAAATACACCTCCGAAAACACACCTCCTGTTTGCCTTCTCCACTCTGCTCTCCTAGACTGATGCAGCAGGGGACATGAGAGGGGACCACCTCGCACTGCTGGCGTCTGTCCTCTCTAGTGAGATTTCTGACTCCCCACCAGGGTCTCCGTGGACCACACGGGCACACACACAGGGTGCACAGAATTCCAGTTGTAGGAGCTGCAAGTCCTGCTGGAGGCAGATGCCCAATACAGCTCTAAGGGGGTAGATGTGGCTGCGATTAGTGCTGTGACTGCTCAGCCTCTCCCGAGGCTGTAGGGAAAGCTGCATCCTTCCCTCCACCTCAGACCAGGACTGCTGCTCTGCCTTGTCTTTTCTCTCCTGTGCGTTCAAATCCTCATGCTCGTTTTGGGTTAATCTCAGCTCAAGCACCCTGTCATACTGCCAGCCTGTTGCAATGTAGAGTTGCAGGACATTTACTGGTGGAAGTTTGCGTTTGTTCCAATTGGAAAAAAAAAAAAAAAGTTTTTCTCCTAAAATCCAGGAAAACTGGAAAAAAAATTACCAAAATTATTTTAAACACAATTTCAGATTTTTCATTTTGAATCTTATCTTCTCAACTGTTTTACATTCTGTCCTACCATGTCAGCTGTGGGATATTCAGTTCACGGCATCATCTACTGGAATGATCATGTAATGGAATTGCTGAAATTTTCCCATTCTTGTATGTTACTTGTTAAATCAGGGAGGATGGCTGCCTCTTAGAACTAACTTACTGAAAAATCATTGTTTTTCTAGATCAGTGTCTCCGTTTATTTTCACAGGTTGAGCTCATAATTGCTTCTAAATTAAAAGCTGAAAATGAATGTTTAAGTTATTTTCCATTCCTAAGATGACAGTAATCAATATTAAATTGAGAAGTCATTTTTAAATAAACATGCAGAAGTGAAATGCTTTTCTGAAAAAAAAAAAATCCCAAACAAAACATTTTAAATTAAGTTTTCCATGTCTTTATCCAACATAAATGTATCAAAAGCTTGTCATTTCTGTGAAACAATTTAGTTTCACCAAAACAACTCTTTTCTTTCCTAAATCTGTTCCTTGCCCAGCCCCACTCCCTGTTTCCCTGGCAGGGGTGATAGAAAAGGTGAGCTGCCCCCACCGTTTGGGCTGCAGAGGAAGAGGAGGACATTGGGTATTGTCACTAAAATCCTCCAGGGACCTTCTAACACACTTGCCACTGGTCTCCTCTTAAAAAGACACCTCTGGACAATATTAAGGGGAAACACGATCAAACAGGAAAAAGAAGAAAGCATCCGTTCAGGGGATGTCATCGCCAGCACTATGTAACCGACCCCAGCTCCAGCCTGCAAAATCCCTCCCTGATGGGCCCGCGGGGGAGCTGTGCTTTCCAGATGTCTCCTCACATAACAAGAATTTTAGAGTGAAACCCCCGTGTCACTTGCCGTCTTCCCTGCTGCGGAGGTGCTGCGCCGAGACTTCAGCCCGCAGGCGGCAGCGCCCACCGCAGGGACAGCTTCACCCCCGTCCCCAGCAGCTTTCGGTGGGGAACGGCACCCTGTTTGGTTATCGCGGGTGGGGAGAGGAAATAATGGTCAGCTGGTTTCTCTTTGAACTGTGGAAATAAATGTTCCCGGGCTATGCGAACACCAACACCCTCACTGCTGCATCCCCGCAGATTTATCTACGTATTCCACCCATACCAGCAAGTGTTTCATAAATATTCCGCAAGACGACCTGCTGTCTTCTGCAGTGTTTCCACAGACAGCACAGTAAGTTAATTTCCATCCATAATATTTGAAAATACCTTAATTATGAATTTAGCAAGTCTGCTTACTAATGCAGTTTTCCCTAAATTATTTCATGGTTGAGTGAGAATTCAGTCATTAAAAAGTAGTAATGAACATGTAGAGTGAAACAAAGCTGAGGCCTTTGAAAGTCTGCCTCACAGAGCAATGGGAGGAGGGAAAGCTCTTGTCTCTCTGGGACAACGTCTGACCTTAAGCTGTAGATCTGGTATTTCTAGCATCCCCTGTGGAAGAAGTGCTTCGACCCTGTCTCTCCCTAACCCCGGTCTGCGCTGCTGCTGGTCCCTGAGCACCCAATGCCACCTCAGCACACCTCTCCTCAGGACAGCCCCCTGCCCTCCTCTCCCCACCTTTGGGTGAGCATTTTGTCCAGGGTTAGTTCTGAGGGTGGCAGCCCCACTCCTTCACGTACAACCCATCAACTCTTCTTTGTGTCTCTAGTTGTTTGATGAGCAACATCTCCACATGCATTAGCTGGGTCTCAAACTGCCTTTCTCAAGCTTTTCCCCCTCCCTGATCAAAGTTACAGGGGAGCTTTAAAGGGCACAATAGGAAACATCACATATTAGGCTGTGGTTTCTGGTTTTGGGGGGCGTGTTACAGGGAAGAAGGTGGTACTCACACACATGGGTCCATGCCTCAGGCCTGCTCATCCTCATACTGTTTGATGCAGATTTTAAGACCTCTCCAAACAGCCGTAAGTAAGATCTGTCCAGAGTGCACGCATGGCCAGGGATTGAAGCCACAGACCAAATCCCGCAGACCCGTTGCCTGAAGTCGCTCCTTCCTTAATGCACCAACAGGGGCATAACCGGATCTTGAAGTTTCTCCAGCTTTGGCAAATGCAATGGTGCCTTCACTCCCTGAACTACACATGAAATTAAAATCAGAGCGCAGTGGATTTATTTTTCAATATTGAGCTATTTTTAATTTTTTCCAAAATCCTGAATATAACGCAGCCAAATGGCAAGGGCGATTGTGGCAGTGATTACCGGTGAAATATATGCAGGAGTCAGTGATGGAAGTTTAGCTGTAGACCCATCCTACAAAACTTGTTGATTGAAATTTAAAGATGCTCTGGCAAATGCTGTTTTCAAAGAGTGGAGACATCATTCTTTATATTCCATGTTTCATGTATTTGTAGGCATCACACTGTAACAGATCTTAGTTTATATAATTTTAAAATGCTTTTCTAAAGGATGATCATACTCAAGGATGTATCTACCAGATACCTTGGGGTTCAACTACAAGGTATTGAATAAAATGATAAAAAAATGTTTTGGTTTGTAAATAAAGAACGAAAGGATGAGCAAGTCATGATTGTTTGCTGCTGTTCTAATCATCCATCCAATATACAGGAGACAAGGTTTAAAAGTCCCTCCAGCATCTGTAAAGCCAGCTATAATTTGCAATTTTAGAGACTTTTTTGCAGAAGCAAACCATTTAACAAGCATGGTGAATATGTCAAAAAAGTTATTTTCTCTAGTACAAATCCATTGTATTGAATTTGTCTCCATTTCTTTGCTTCAGCTCCAGCAAGAAACTTAGATCTCCATTGAATTAAAATTGGTTATTGCTGTCAAATATCAGTTAGAAAACACCAGCATTTTTCTTTTCCCGTCTTAGCTTTAACTATGATTCTGTATGTGTCTTGGTTTGCACTGGCAGGTTTGAAAAAGTCTGGATGTTTAAAGGAATTACACTGGGAACTACTGTGGCTTTCTCTGCAGTTGTTACCCCCCCTCATTCACTCCCTGTTTATTAGCTATTCCAACAAAAGCAGCAAAGAAACAACAAGAGAAGAAGTGGCCCTGGCAAGACGCAGATGAGCTCAGTGCTTAGCGTTCACCACCTTGATGTCTTCCCCAGGTGGAATGGGAGGTGAAGAGGGAGTGATGGACACGCTTGGTGGGTAGGGCAGGGGAGAGGACAGGGCTTGCGGCTGATCAAATTTTCCTTTTAGAAATTCAGAAACATTTCTGCACCCTGGCCGTTAGAGCCCTGCCTCCTGGTATGAAACAATGGGTTTAGAGACTACCAAGTGAATCTTGTGGGGACAATTTTTAATCTTAAAAGGACAAAACACAGACAGGGAGAAGTGATCTTGTATCCATCACTACCCTGTCATCCCTCGTTCGTAAATGCTTGGGCATGGACTGTTCTTCTGCCAAGATGTGCAATCAGCATTGCAGACCTGAAGAAAGATGTGGGAGAAACTACAGGAGCAAACCTGGAACTGACGGCACAGTCAGGGAATGCAACGGGTGAAATAAAAGAGACCGTGCTGAGATTCAAAACGTAGGCCAAGCCCATTCAGCTCTTGCAATCAAGTGTTTACTGTCTGCTGCTGCATCATTCTGCTCCCATCCTCGTTCCCTTCGTTCTGAACAATGCAACGTTTCAATCTTCTTTAAATTCAAGGACACCAAGGCCCCGAGTGCCCCGCTCGCTAGCACTGAATAGGAAAACAAACGTGCCCGGCCTTAACAGCATCTTAGCTTACGTCAGTGATGCAGAACATATTGCTTCAAATGCATACTCTTCTAGGGGTGCCATCCATCCACGCTGACAAGAAATAGAGCGTTCCCTCCCTTTATCATGTCTGAGAGAGAGGAATGTGTGAAGCGAAGCTAAATGTGTGAAATGCAAATACAAGTCGCTACATTCTGGTAATACATTTCCTATATTGTCTAGGAGTATTGCAGGGCTCTGGCTCCGGGATGCTAATCTCCCCAACAGATGGCACGTCATCCCTACCTACGTAGAAAGTCGTGCTTCTGAAAAAGCGGAGAGGCAGGAGCAACATGAAGCGCGCGAGGGGGGCAGCGTGCCATCCCTCCTATTCACAGCCTTGAGTATCAGGGCTGCGGATCCCAGTGGGAACTAAGGGAGCTCTAGCCCAGGTGTTCTCTCAAAGAAAGTACAGGCTTTTTTTTTTTTCCTAAAAAAAAAAAAAATACGTAGAGATTCTTGCAATTTTTTAATTGGAAAAAAATTTCTATAAATAATGTTTGATTAAGTACAGGAGTAATACTGTAGTAGTGTAATATAATGTGGAGATTTGCATCCACATTTGCTTTCCACACACAGACTTATGTGTATATGTATAACATAAATTTCATATACAAGAAGAGTTTGCCGCATCTCGGCAAGGCAGACACACACAAGTATAGCTGGTGTCACAACAGTTCTCTTGGGTTATCTTGTGTTGGGCCAATGTGGCTATTTCTCAATAATAAACTAAGCCATAACAGAGCAGTATTTTCTTACTTAGCTACATGCATTGGGCACGGCATCGCTGCATCAAAAAAATCACAACTGAACCAAAATGGTTATAAAAATTTGGAGCTTAGAGAAGACCTAATCTGAACCAACTGTCCTTTCCGGACATTTCCAGTTGATGACATTATTATAATGCTTTTTTTTTTTTCCCCAAAAGAATTTGAAAACCCTGTTGAAGTACTGAGTATGACTTCAGTACCATGGGCCTTCACAAATACATCATGAGCCACCTGAGAAGGCATTGCAGAAGAACAAGCATGCCCGGACTCCCTGCTGGACTCCAGCATCAAGTGGTAGCCACGGGGACATGGTCTATTCTTCTGGAAGTCACTCAGGTCTCCTTGGAAAATAGGTTTCCATGCATGAATAAGCCATTCTGGGAGCGGCAGGAGCAGTGCATTGAGCTTGCATCTTATCCCAGGGTGCTGCGGCGCCCAACACAGCTCGTGCTCCAGTTGGAGCATGTCCCGGTGCCGGAGCACCTGCAACCTCTGTTCCTCTTCTGCATTCCCTGCTGCCGTGGGGTAACTGTAAAAACCCGCTGTCCCTAAGCAATGGCACTGCAGATTGCCACAGAGCCTGGGGTAATTTGATATCTTTGAGGCATTTATACTGTCATATTTATTTGAAATTGGTTGGTATAGTTGAAAAGTTCAAAAACAGGAAAAGCAGCGAGTTAACAGATCCATAGTGTGAGTGCATAGATTGAGTTTCCTTAGGAAACTGAGCTTCAGTAGCAGTACCAGTATGATCCCTGAAGAAAATGCATGAGGATAACTTAATTATTTTAAAGTATTTGAGGATTCAAGAATTTTGCTGGTGGCAACTTGAGAAATGTCAATCATTTTTATCCAGTGGAAAATACTGTATTTAGTTTGTGAATGAAAAAAAAACAAACCAAAAATGACACTGTCAGTGCTTTGAGACTTTTTTCTGTGATTTGTTTAAAGCACTTAGTGCGTGGAGGGCCAAAAAATCCCGGTGCAACCTCTGCAATCTATAAAACTACTGGTAAGAAACAGCAAATGTAACAGCCAGTCCCGGTAGAAGCTCAGGGGGCCTTCTGACAGAGCTGACAATTCGTTTTGCCACAGAGCTGAGCAAAAGTTGGTGAGGTCTTTCTTACTATGGACTGCAAGTACTGTAGTCCCTGGCAAACTTCTTGTGATTTATTCTCTGCATAGGTGCAATTCCACCAATCCCAAATTTCCTTCCACAACATCACAGACACACTAAACAGGTATAACGCTAATTCTGTTACTAAAAACTACTTTCCTAGTAGATGACTAGTAAACTACTATTTTGCTAGTCCAAAATGGTGTGAGTGAAGTTACCCTGCGTTGGCCAACTTGTAGCCTTTTGGATGCTGAGCTGTAAAAGGGAGGTCCAAGAGTCAGGGTACAGCCTTAGAAGCACGTTGCGAGTAGAAAAGTGAATGCCAAATTCAAACCTTTACGGAAGGTTATTTCATCTACAAGATAAAATGAACAGGACAGGACACTGATCTTCCACACTTTTACTGGCTTGTATCTGGTCTGCACTGCAGTTACCTAGGGAAGAGTTGCACTGTCTTGGCTGGATTAGGGCGGTCTATCCCAAATGCTTATGTTTATAAACTAAATTTATCCTATTTTCACACATGAAGTTCATTCCTGAAATCCAGTCAAACTGAAATCAAGGACAACATGGTGTCTTGAGCCACATTAGAAAAATTAATCATCAGCATCATTTAAATTTGGATTTGCACAATGATATGGGCTTTTATTACACCTGGAGATACTCTCCAGAAACTCTTGGTAAGATTGGAGAGCGCCCGCAGAGAATATTTCTGCTTCAAATATTGCTCTGAGGTCAAGATCCACCTGACTGCTCTGGACTTACCAGGATTAAACCTGTGTGGCTGTCACCTAACTCCTCCTGTAGGTATTTCACTCTGAAACTCAGAGTCTCCAAACCTCCTTACAGCCGCTGAGCAACACTGAAGTTGGCTCCCAGATTTCATGATAAATTTTCTAGGCATGGAAAAGTCATCTTCTGGGCAAAGATGTAACCACCTATGTGCTACCAGGTTGAGAAGTAAAACGCACAACACTTCTAGAATCCACAAACTGATTTTTCTGCCTGTCCTATTTTGAAGAAAGATAAAAATTGTATCGAGGAAATTCGATAGAGAAAACAATTTGCATATGCCAACCTGCTTACGAGTCTCTTCTGCTGCTCCTAAAGGCCACCAGTGTCTCAGCTTGATCCAATTACTGCATTGTACGGCTTATCACACTGACCATTTTCTTCTCCTTTTCTTCAGAGCTGAGCCTCATTAAGGGGAAATATGACAGGTCCAGTCAGTGTTAAATCCAAACTCTTGGGTTAGTTCTGTCTTTGGAGGCAACCTTGGGTTTTGTGAACTTTCATTCAACACGCTGCTACACTCCCGGTACTCGCACTCTTTAATGGATTGGTACCATTTGCCGTTGTTGTGCTTGGCATATTGCTTCCCCTCAAATTTTGTCTCTAATAAAGATTAATATTTACATATGTGTTTGCATATATACATACACATATTTCCTTGAAATGTCTTTCAGCACTCTGGTAAGACACCAGAAAGATATTTGTCAATGGATTGAAAAGATCCCTGTATTTTTTTTCACTCTGCTATTCCGAAATGTCAGAAATATCAATGAAGTGATGCTTAAAGTGAAAATGCAGTAGTATCCTATCTTTAAGCTTGAATCATTCTGAACAGAGGTCATATTCCTTTAAATTCTTCCTGTCCTTCCATTTTAACTCTCTTGTACAGCCTCTCAGACGTATAACAGCAAATAAGCTATAGTTTTATTTCTCTACAAAAGCGTTTAAGAAAAATGAATACTTTAGCTTCTCCGGGTCAGAACACTTCCACTGTAGCATTTCAACATAAACACAGAGAAATGGCTTACATACTAATTTAATTCCTTAAGACGTAAAAGCAAGACTTTCAAGAGCAATGCGCTTTGTGTGCTTCAAACCTCCAGTGCAGCCCCATCACCCGCTGCCTCGACCGTGGCACTTTGGAGTGCGTGTCCGCAGGTCAGCCCGCTCCCAGCCCCGCTCCCAGCCCACCACCCCGGGCTGCCTATGCCTGCCCCAACAGCACCCCACCGCCTCTGCTCAGCGGGGTGTTTTTCACCATCATTGCCTTTGATAGCCACCTCGTGCGGTCAGTTGCCTCCCAGCTTTTTCTTGATTTCAGAATCACTAGAAAAACTGTCAACTGGTTTTAACTGAGGTTAAGATATGAAAAATTACAACTTTTCTGATCCTGAGAAGACCACTTCTAGAACTCCTCTTGAGCCTAGAGCTCGTTTAGAGTAAGTTAAGAGAAAAGCAAGGAGCTGTAGGGTCTCAGCACCATCGAGCCCGACCCGCCAGGCAGGGGCTGGGCATCCACGCTGCGCTTGGGTGCTGGAGCCGATGCTTGAAGGAGACCCTCCTGGTTCGGTCCCGCAGCTCCAGCTGCCTCCCGTTAACCAGGCATAGGCAGGCGGCACACGCGTGCACACACACAGAGCGCACACAAACAGGCCGCCGGCTCTGCAAGAGCCTTTCTTTAAAATTCCCGTTTTGAGGAAGGTGAAACGCAAAAGCACAGTTTGTAGCACCACAGGAGACAGGACCTAACCACACACCCTTGTGAGGGGCTTGCGAAGGCCGAGCGAGGTGTGGTTCACCGCGGGGAGGCTCAGAAGATCTGTCCTTTACGCTTACGGAAACCTTTCCCTCCATGACGAGGAACAGAGGCTAAACTGGGCGCTGCTTTATCACAGGCACCGCTTACTCAAGAACAAACGCAACAACAGGAAACAAATAATACTAAAAAAGAGGCTGAGCCTTTCCCACCTGCTAATTTTAGTTTCAAAGCAAGAGGCTGAACAAACAAGCACCTGACGGCAGTGGCGCTTTGGGATGCCAGCTCTCATGGGACCCCGGGGCGCAGTCGGGCGACAGCTCTGCCTGCACCACGCTGCGCTGCTGTCTGCGAGGCAGCATCCCTCAAAACCTTACCGTAACTTCCACAGTAGACACTGCTTAATGGACCGTGGTTTAATCCATTAATGGAGCTGAGCCAAAATGAGTAAAATCATGCTCAGGGCAAATTTGTCCATTTTCTGGTGTCTCTTGAATCTCGGCTGGGGGAGGATGGACCAAAGCAGTTCTCTGACAGCAGATGTAGCCTTGCTGGGGAAAAAAATAAAATAAAAATCACATTACAATCAGTAATTGCACAGCCCTTTCAGGAGGCGCTCATCGATTTGCAAGGTTTGCTTCACGCAAGTGCACTCAAATTCTCCAACCTCCACCCTTATTGCTGGCTTCCTTCAAAAAATCAAAGCCAAAAAGTAATACCAAAGTTGCATCAACAATGGTACCAGCCATGGCCTTCCAGCTCACACATCCTGAGTGAACAGAAGGGTTCATTTGAGGAGAACGAGAAAGCCCCCCACCTTTTATGAGCACCTTATTCAGTTTTTAAAAGGACTAGATGATCCCTGAAGGTCCCTTCCAACTTCTACCATTCTGTGATTCTGTGCTTCACTGTGCTTTATGCAGGGATCATCTTCTCTGGCAGCTAAGACACCGCCCGATTGATGCCTTGTATTCCCACTGTTGGGTACACCAGAGAACCCCTCAGTAAAGCAATGACATGGGCAATATCTTCAGCTTTGTCCACTGCCGGGATGACTGGACGGAAGGAGTTTCTGGGCAGTGCACGGCCTTTCTCCGAGTCCCCGCCGAGCTGATTAAACGTACAGCACGGCCATCACACCGGCGTTACCCTTTGCCCACTGAATAAATGGAGCACAGCACCTTCCTGAAGCCAGCACACCCACGAGGTGTCTAAAATAACAAAAATAAATATAAATACAATCAAACCAATAAATAATAGCAGCTTGGGATCGTGGGTTGGGCTGCCTGCACACAGCCCGGTCACGAGCGCTCCTTGGCATGGGAACAGCAACGCAGGAAGGAGTTCAGGAGCTCTTCAGGTGTCAGCGTGGGGCTGGATGGGCCTATTAGCCCTGGCAGAGCTCCAGCGATGCCAGATCCAGCATAGGTCTGCAGAGTTTATTAGCCAGGGCTATGGCTGGAGCCAGTCTGGAGCCAGGGCTCCAGAAAATACCTAATTCGCTTCCGGACTGCAGCTAGCCCTGGAAACCACACAAGATGTTTTTGCCGGGCTGTATGTAAGCAGTGAGTAGGTGTCACCTTGATTATCTGGCGCTATATATATATCTTTGAAGCGGACAGGCTATTTGGCACCAGTAGTTCTCATGATGCATAATTAGTACAAAAAAAAAAAAAAACACAGGAAGAGGTGGCAAAGCATTTCTTATGTTTATTCTTACATAGATGAGCTGTAACTTTAACTCATGGAAAAAGACCTGTTTGTGTCCAGTTTGACAAACAGACAGATCCCACCACTCCCTCGGCTGGGCAGTCCACAGCAGGGCCGACTTCGTCGAAGCAGAGGTAACAGGGGAGTTAAAGGAGGACATTCCTGTGGGACCAGGGGAAGCCAGGCTGCCGTGCACCACATGTGTGGGCTGGTGCAGTGTCCAGTTCTGGGCTCCCCGGTTCAAGAAGGACAGGGAACTGCTGGAGAGGGGACAGCAAAGGGCAACCAAGATGATGAGGGGACTGGAACACCTCTCTTATGGAGAAAGGCTGAGGGATTTGGGTCTCTTCAATCTGCAAAGATGACGGCTGAGGGGGGATCTTATCAATGCTTATAAATACTTAAAGGGTGGGTGTCAGGAGGATGGGGCCAGGCTCTTTTCAGTGGTGCCCAGCGACAGGACAAGAGGTAATGGGCACAAACTTGAGCATAGAAAGTTCCATCTCAACACGAGGAGGAACTTCTTTACTCTGAGGGTGGCAGAGCACTGGAACAGGCTGCCCAGAGAGGTGGTGGAGTCTCCGTCTCTGGAGACATTCCAAACCCGCCTGGACGCGTTCCTGTGCAACCTGCTCTAGGTGACCCTGCTCTGGCAGGGGGGTTGGACTAGATGATCTCCAGAGGTCTCTTCCAACCCTGCCATTCTGTGATTCTGTGAAACCATGCCAGGAGCAGAGGAGCTGTGCCACTGGGAGCCCACCTGTGCCCACGCCAGCAACAGCCACACAGGGCTTGGGAAGATCTCATCTCTTTAAGAAGGCCTTGAAATTGGTTTCAAAAAGGCAAGAGGGGGATTATTCAACATCCCGCCACAATTCTGGGAAAGAGAGCGCAGTTCAGGTCTGCTCCTCGCTTACATTAGTATGCTGGGAAGATGCAGAAAGGATTTAGAGCAGTCTGGCCTTGAAGGGATGAGACCCAGGTTTTGCTGTCATGGAATATTAAAGCATTGGGTTCATACTGCAGATGAAGGTACAAGTTAGGCGCCACATTTCTCAGCCCTGACAGGACTGAGGCACTTCTAAACATGGCCAGAAGGAAAATTTCAGATACCATGGGAGCTTCAATGTCAGAAATACAGGTGCCTACTAATTTAGGCCCATCAGGGGCTGACCATCAGCTCGGTGTGTATTTGGAGGAGCACGGTTTGACAGACTGAGGTGCTCAAAGCAGGACTGAGGTGTGCAGGAAATTTGACAGTACTTTTGCAAACTTCATCCCCATGCAAGTCACTTGCTCAAAGCTTGTTTTTAAGCTCAAACACTCCAGTTTCTCCCTGTGGTAAAATCTGAATGTCATAATAGTAAAAAAAACCAAACCCACAAACCAAACCAAACCAAACCAATAAAAAAAACAACCCCACAACCAAGAAGACCCTAACACATGAACTGTAAAACTGTGCATTCTGCTTTTCCTATGTGAAATTTGGACATTTTGTGAATGTATATATTCCACCCAGAATATAGAGCAGAAGTGCAACGGAAGTGCCAGCAGCCATACAAAACCCCAGCTCTGTGGTCCGGGTGTTTGCAACCCTGCAGCAGCAATCTGGAAGCGGGGCAGTGGCAATGGAGACCGTGCACTCAGGGACAAGTTTGCACCAGTGCTGGTATTCAGAAAATGTGCTTATCGGACAACTCTTTTTTGGAACCTCCCTTCCAGTTCCTGCTTTGCTTCTTACCAGGGTGCCCGGTGCTGTCTGTGCCAGGACTGCGGTGCTGTACATCGGCGCGGTGAGCCCGGCGATGGTCCTGCGAGGGCCAGAGCATCCCGTGGAAGGCCGACAGCTTGCAGGGCGAGCCGTACCCTCTCTTGCCTCTCTACACAGCCTCTCACACCTTGAGTTCCCCAAATCATTTTCTAAGTTGCTGATCTCCGTTAACAACCTTGTACGTGGCTCCAGGCTGCTGGGGGCAGGACGGTCACTGCTTTTCTACAGAAGCTAGTGCAAGGAGAGATTTTTTTACCACCAGAGAAATTTTGCCCCTTTTGGACTCCGCTTCTAAGGGAAAGTATGCTTCAAGCTGTGGAGAGTGTTAAGCAGTACCCCAGGTTACCTTTTAACAGGAGATCATCACCCTTCTCTTATTCTTAGACTCCACAGAAGACCTAAAATTACCACGGACTGTTGCATAGCAAGACAGAAAAGCTGTGTCTCGTGGTGATGGACTGGATTACTCCACTGACTTAGCTTCAGCAACAGGCTTCATATATATATCAGGACATAGTTTAAAAGGAATGATCATCTTTTTAATAGATCACATACTGAGTCACAAGTTACATATTCAACAGAAAATCAAGCTAATTGCTCACTTCTTCTGAGATATCCCTGAAGGATAATCGACCTCTGCAGAGCTGTTTCTTAGTTGGAAACTAAATAATTAAGCTGAAGAAATGCATTTCTCTTTCAAGTTTCTCTCTGTATTTTCTTTTATTCTTCCTCGTACCAAAGATGTTCAGCATGAACATAAGCTATTGACTTTAATTAAAAATTAAAATTAGCTCTAGTTTTGTTTTGTTAAATGCACAGCTGAAAAACAAAAGAGACTGTCAAGACAGAAAAAGAAAACATTGCAACCTTCCTGCCAGTTCTCATCCCTGCCCACTTACCCAGCAAATCGTAAACATGCCGTGCAGCATCTTCTTCCTGCATGTAACTCAAGCGTCTTCAGCAGGATTTACCTTACGTGGACTTCAGCTCATAACAGCAGCTCTGCGGAATATAAATAAATGGACAGTACCATAACATGATAGATCTGTGAAATTTGATAGAAATCTTCTTTATTAATTTAATCTATTACTGGCTAATTGCTTATGTAGTGTAAATCTGCAAAGGTCAATTCTTGAAATCACCAAACAATAAGACGGTATGAAACGCTAACAAGTCCTAATACAATAAGAATGTTAATCAATAGTCTAAATGAAGCCTTGTATTGCCAATGATGCATGAAAATGTATTATTGTTAGGGACTACAAGCATGGGTTTCACTGAAAGCGGTAAAATAAAAAGCCATGTATTTTGAGAGAAATACAGTACAAACAGCATCTGTAAATATTGACTGTACTGTGAACTTTTTCAAAAGAGCATCTTCAAGGAATAAGCCATTTTACTGAAAAGCTACTTTCTTGCACAAAAAAGTAACAGTGCCAATGCAATAGAGAAATATGTGACAAAGGCCAACTCTGAACTATATGGATGTAACAGGAGAACATGTTTATATATATGAAATACTGCATTTTAAACCTATGTAAATAAATATTTATATACCTTAAACTGACATAGGCTTGCTAAACCTGCAGCCTCACCCCAGAGAGAATCCTACAGCTTCTCCACTCGAACAACTCTGCCAAGAGGACAGAGTTACGCAGATGTTCACCGCTGGAGGAGGAAGCACACTCTTCACCTGGAGGCTCGCTCCACTGTATTGCTTTATGCCCGTTTAGAAAATTCCTGCCTTCCTGAGTTTCTAACCGCTTCGGATGAATGTTAAGGAAAAATGGTATTTTTAAACCGTCTCTGAATTCTAAAAGGCTGCAGAATAGCGTTCTGTTTGTAGGAGCAATTTAGCTTCATTAAGCAGCATGGCACAGACTAAGTGAGCTAAGCTAAGCTTTGTACAGTGTGTTGCAGCAGTCAGCAGCAGCAGCAGAAGCCAATCAGTCTAGAACCTGATTACTGAGAGCCGCACTGACACGCTGCAAGGAAAGGTGTTAAAAAACCCTCTTCTCACTTACTCATCTGCCAAGCTAGGCACCCCATTTCACCTCCGATATTATTGAAGGAATTTCTCCTGGCAGCAGAGGTTTGGCAAACTATATTTCTCAGAAAATATTTTTGTGTTTCTCTGTTTTCCTTAAACCTCTTTGCCAAAGTGCCATTTTTGAAGGTCGTTTCACTTGCACGGCATTGTTAGACTATATTTCACAAGCAGAGTAGACAGCACTTACTGTGAAATCTGTATTTCTTATTTTCCCGCTGGTAGGGAAATAGAATACTTAAAACCAGTTGGGAACCTAAAGAGTTAGACCTGCTACAGGCAGGTCTTAGATTGCTATTATAAAAAGGTCCATTAGCAGGTTTGATCTGAGCAAGGAGGGTGTGCTAGTTTACTGTATTAGTCTGATTTCTTCCCAACCAAATTCTGCTCGTGAATTTTAGAAGTATTGAATTAGAGGAATCTGGTTTTCTGGGCCAGGCATGGATACTGGGAACAGTCATATAATAATGTACTCTTATGTTTTAGGCAGAAAAAAGGAAGCATTATTCTTTCTGAACATTTCCTTCCTCTTTAAATCTTCAGATACTCTGCTTTCTCTAAGGTCATTGCATGAATTTAAGATACACCATTCTGGAAACTAAATTAGCCCTCATTTACTGGGAAGTTGAATGCAGCCAGACTAATGGTGGTGCAAATATAATTGGTTCCCAACATGTGTCAGTGTGTATACTCCTCAAGCCACGGAAAAGATGCATTATGGGACTAATTTTTAAATGTTAATGGATATTGGATGTTTGCCAGACACCCAGCTGTGCACAAAACATTGAGATGGTAAATAGCTCTTGATCTGTTTAGAAACAAATTATAATGGCTGTTTGGATTCCACATGACTGAAGGCATGGTAACCAGCACAGGCTCACAGACTGACCCTATTAACTGCACTAAGGGGAATGCGCCGATTTTTAAAATCAAAATAAGAGACATAAAATAAGGCCATTAAGATGCCATTTAAATTATTTCAGATTAATATTAAACAAACAAAATCCCAACAACCACCCATAGCACCTGTTACCATTGCCTACATGAGCTAACTTATTTAAGGGAGCCTTTCTGCTAGGTTTCTTTGGTAGGCAGTCAAAAATAAATGCTTTTATCACTCAATTAATTTGATTCTAAAGCCGAGATCTGAGTGAAAAGCTTACCTGCACTTCTAGAATAAAATCTCTCTTGCTGCACATCAGCAATGGGTCTCACTGAGATGCACCAGGGAACAAGACGTCTCTTCATTTGATGTGCAGGTCTCAGAATTTTAATTTAAAGTCTACGAATATCAGTATTTGCAGGAAATTCTCTACTTGAAACATCTTATTAATTGTATTCATTTGGTCAGCAAAGCCCAACAGGGAGTTTTTAATCAGCTGGATTAGGTGCCTTTGATTACTATACTGTAGCATTAGCAGAAAGCATCATTTCGCAAGTGAAAGTGTACTAATTGCAGCAACACCGGAGAGCTCTTTTCCATAAAGCTGCGTGTTCAGCAGTTTGAGACCCCTTTTCACAAATAAATAAGGCAGTCACATGTATATTCAGGAGATCTGCCCCTTTCGGATTTTGCTGTTTGGGGTTGAAAAATTCTGGAAAAATGTGTCAGGTCTAGGACGTGATCAGTCCGTTTATGATAACCGAAGTTTCTCCATAAAAAACACCAAAATGGTATGCAATTCCAAGCAGAAGAGCACAGTGTCACTGAATCAACAGGGAATGACGCAAGACTGCCGAAGAGCTGACTACGCAAAGCCATTAAATCATAGCCTCTCAATAATGCAAAATTTGCACTCCCCAAGTAACTGTGCAGTTACAGCTTTATATCTTGAATTTGTGCTTCTTGGCATCTGTTCTGTAGGTTGGGTTTTGACTGGGTGCTTTCTGCTGATTTTGGTACTTTACATAGCTCATTCTCTGTGATCTGAAATACACTAATGTATTAGGAAAGAAAGCCTGAGAGTCACTTCTCAGGATTTCTTCAAAATTAATTTTCTCTTTCTCAAAAGAATGTTGCTTTCACCAAATGTAGAACATCTATGAAAATAAAAGCATCCTGACCACTAGGAAATATGTGCAATTCCAAGAGGCACCATCAAAACATATCAAAGGAGGATATTTTTTCCCTGACAGCTCAAGAGTCTTGATCTATTCTTACAGAGTAAGTATAGACCTTGGGGACATGTTTTCCTTACCGACGATTTCAAGTGCTAAAAAAATGAGATGATAAACAAACAAAAAAACCCCAAACAACATCCTCAACCCTGTGAATTTGCTTGACAAGCCACGAGATGAGGTCTGGCCCCACGTAGACATGCCCCAGGCTTGGTGCCACCCCACTGCGGGCAAGTGGGCATCACTGCCATCCTCATCCCCGCACAGCCCCAGGCACATTATTTCAGTGGCATCGGGACCCCCACCACAGAGTTTTGCTCTCCCCAAAGTGTCCAGGCACTCGTGGGCTGGCAATCACATAAACGACTTTACCTCCACCCTGCCAGCAGAACAGGAGCAAGTCACGGCACTGTCTGCAGGACTACTGGAGAAGAGTTGGGGTTTGGACATATGAGCATTGGTAGTGAATTGGGCTTGAAAGAGGGAAGCTGGGATGGCAACTGCATCTCCTCTGAGCTTCAGGAGGGAGGCGTTTATGCCTGTGCTGCTGCGCTGAGGAGATACGCTCTGCTGCCAAGCTCATGCTTCCTCCGCCGTTGTCAACAGGCAGATCCCAACCAGCTGATGGATGTCCCACAAGAGCAGAACGGGTGAAAACAAGCTTGTTGTTCCTTCCTCATCCTGGCTGAGGGTCTAGAAGGACTGCACCCATAGCCACGTGCATTTCACACCTTTATCATGTTGTAATATATTCCATCCCGGCTGCAAGCAGGCAAACAACTGGGACTTCTCTTTCCTAGTAAATCACTGATTCAACATCAGGATTCAGACAGCACGACTGCTTCAAGGACCAAGCTCTACCTTCAGTTATGTTAGCATAAATCTAAAATAACTTCACTAAGATTGGAGAATTTACTCTTAATTTTCAAAAGCGACTGAGAACAGAATCTGACCAGCAGCATTCAGGCTTTGAACGACCTACATCCAAAGTGTGTTTTCACAGATGCAGAGTAATTTCATTAGAATACTCTGCAAAATCTTTCACTTGCATAACTGGCTTCCATTTCTTTTTAGCGTAATGAGATTTCATGATGAAAGCCAAATACAATCTAGTATAGCAAAAGTGCATGTTACGCTGATCCTAATAAGCCCAATGAAAATCAATAATGCTGCTAGTTTCCCTGAAATCAGCCTACATAAGCTCCAAGCACCATGTTCTGCCTAAAGCAGAGTATTAGCAGCTTAGATGAGACAGATATGTCCTAGTAGAAAATCTGACAAAAAACCCCACACATGAGAAAAAAAATTTAAAATAAATAGTTGTTACGAAAACTCCCAAAACCAGAAATAGTTGTCTCCTGTCCTTAAACTGCGGGTAAAAGATCAGTTCCCTTCCCTTTTCATCCGGTTGCCAGCTGCTGTCGAACTGCGATGCTGGCTGCTGCCCGGCTCTCTGTCCCCTGTAAAAGAAGAACAACGTTGTCCACCCATTTGCTGAACAAGGACGAGAAATTTTGCTCTGAGAGCAGAAGCCCCATTTTCACTGGCATAGAAATGGGGATTGTAATAAAACCAGAAAAAAAAAGAAAAAACAACAAAAAAAAAACCAAGTGAAGCCGACTGTATCAAGGAGCGGTGTTAAAAATTCAGGCAACCCGCTGCAATCAACTTTGAAAAGATGCGTGTATCGTCTCTCACGTTTCACTCCTTTCGCTTGTAGCTTGCCCTGCATTCAGTAACGGGAAATCCTGCCGTAAGAGGGGAAGGGAGGGCAGATCTGAAAGCAAAGACAAGAACGCGCAGATGTCAGAAGACGGAAACAGACAGTTCATCTATATGTTTAGTCATATGTAGTATATCTGAGCGCAACACCCATCATTATGTAGATTTTTATGCTGCATGTATTTCAAATAAAACCCTTCTTTGAAGTTTGCCTCTTCTTAAATAAGCTAATAAACGTAGGAAGCTTAAAATATAATTTCCATTGCATTAGTAAGCTATTTCTTCTTTGCATGAGAAAATGTTTCTCTGTAATGATCTACCTTATGAATGACCTGGGGAAATAATTTCAGGTTTCTTTAAAATGCAACCATTTGTTTCTTATTGGTGAATTCAATTTCACTAAAAGTTATGGAGTGAACAGCAATAGCCTATTTGCAATACCGGATAGCCAAAGGTGCCTAATTATTTCCAGTTTACTATTAAAACAATATTTAAATAATTCAGCATGCAGTTGCTTTTTGCTTTTTTTAATGATGTACTATTAACAGGTTGATGGATTTGCAAGAGCGAGGCATTTTATGAATTTTTTGAATTAGGAAATTCTTACAGAAGCAAATGTAAGCACGAGCTTTTATTTTTGTGTAACGTTTGCATTAGAAAGCCTTCCCTCAGGATAAGAACATATTGAATTTCTGCAAGTGTATAACTTCATGTAAGTAGCATATTTGTATTTATTTACCAAATGTAAGTCGGGTAATTCTGAATAAAATGATTGTATACACAGGCCACACATACGTAGCATGTAGAAATACATGCCATGGATACATCGCAAACGTACTTCTCCCTGTGACAGGGGGATGGGGCACGGCTCATTCTGCCTAGTTCAGAGGTTGTAACGGCTTATGCCTGTACATCACAGGTGTACGGTACTGTTGCTATGGAGACTGGCTCAAATGAGCAGGAAATTTCATTTTGATAAAGTTATATTCTTGGGCAGAGGAAGAAGGCTCTATATTCAGCATCGCATATGGCATTTTTTAACGTTAAAGACACATGTTCTTGTAAATACCAACAGACTCGAAAAGCGAGTGGCATTTCCCCCTCGGGGCATGAACACCTGTAAATAACACCTCGGAAGCGGGTGCTGCGGTTGGGAACATCCCTGTAACGCGGACCTGCTGTTTTCCCCCGCCGAGGCCGCGGCAGGCACAGCCGCCAGCAGAGCCACCAGCCCGAGGGGCAGCAGCCCCATGGCACGCACCGGCCAAGCCGGGCACTCGCTCTTCAGGGAATTGCTAGGGAGCTGCTGGTCCAAAACACAGCGAGGCCTTCTTCAGCTGAAAAGAGAAAAATTAATTTCAGGTGAATTGTTTCACTAGTTTTAGCTTACGTAAAAACACCAGTATTTGTTAATCAAAGAAACGAAACTTCTTCAGACGGAAGGAAGGTCTCTCCAATGCAATGCATCAAAACAATGTTTTCAAAACAGCGAAATGAAATATTTTTGGTTTTCCCAGCTCCCCACACACCAGGATTTACCAACTCTTATCAATCCACAAAAGCTGACAGAAATTTGCTAAGCAATTCCACAGACCAGAACCTGGCATTTTTCAGGGTTAAGAGGATTTGACTGAAAGATGCCACCCACTCTCCTCAGTAAGGACAAAGACAAGACAATTATCACCGGGCTGGAGAGCATTGGAAGTAGTTGCCTCTTCTTTTTCTTTCACCCCCAGCTCTCAGTAGCACCTTCTGCCCTCCAGGGGCATTGCACGGGGGGTTCCCAGCCAGGGAATGAATGTCCGCTGCTTTCTCCCAGAGCCCACTGGATCCTTGCAAGCCTCCCCAACCTGCTGTGTGTTCCACCTACAGAAGGGGAAGAAAATATGTACTATTTATGGGAAAAGCCAACGGGGGAATTAAAGCAGGAGTTGGGGACCAACAGGGGCGGGGGGGACTGGAGGTGGCACAGGGCTGCAGAACGGCAGCGTAGCACCTTGCGATGGGCCGGGGGTCACGCATGTCTCCGAGAGGAGTACGCTGTGGGAAGCAAGGGACCAGATCTCCTCCACAGGTGAAAATCTCAGGAGGAGAAAAGTTTTTAGCTCATTTGGCAAACAAGGCTCAGAAGGTATATCTTGCGGGGGGGTGGGGGTGTTTGTTTTGGTTTTGCTTTTTTTTTCTTTTTAAATCTTGGTATTTGAAAGCTCCTAGCTATTTACATCTAGCAGCCTTATGCAAACAGCTATTATACCAAGACCTTTTTTGGATCGTGGGAATTTTTTCTGCACTATTTTGTAATAAAAAGCATTTAAATATTAAAGAATTTACTACTACTCCTAGACTTTGTGCAATGCTTGGAAAGTACAGAATATTAAAAGCTTTTTACCTGAGAAACACCTTTCCTTAACCAAACTAGTGTTTCACGCAGGAAAGCCATGGTGAAACCCATTCTGCTTCTGGCATATATTAAGCACTAGTTATTGCTGGGAAGGCCTGTTGGCAAAACTAAGCCCTTAGCTATCATATGTCTTTTCCTAAACTATATCCCAGCTTCCATAAATAACCGATGAGGTGGAATCTCCTTTTGCACCTCGGTATTGTGCTCTTTTATTATAAGAAAAATCTATTTTGTACCGTAATAATATCGCTTGCCACAATAAAATAAGAGGATTGGCTTCTCCCCTGTCCCCTCTGAACCAAGCACCTAGACTGCAGTAAGATAAAGAAAAGCCAAAGAAAATGAAAAATATCAATAAAGTTACACTGGTAAATTGAAATACTTACTATCTTGAGGGGAAAACCTGTTATTAAAATAAAAATACCTGAGATAGTGTCAGGCAGTGTGACAATGAAGATGTCATTACTAAATAGGACTCTTCGGTCCCTTAGCTGTCAATAATTAATACATTATTTACACTTGCACATTCTCATTTCCCAGCTTTCAAGATTTCATTTACACTCTGATCCTTTGCTTAGCAGCAAATTTAACATCATTGTGACCTTCTTCTGCCTGACACTATATACCTATCTAGCAGAGAAAGAGAATAGCATCTAATATGTGCATTTATTAAAGCAGAAAGCCTCAGCTACTGGAAGAAGTGACAAATGCCAGTGTTTGCCACAATAAACTGGAAGAGAAACAAATTGCTCCCAAAGAAAAATCAATTAAGAAGCCATCTTAATAATACCGTTTGTGGTATTTGCATGTTTTAGGGAAATGTAGCTGAAGTGTTTCTAATTAAAACCCAAAGGAATTGGCAAACGCACGAAAGCCATACCACAAACTGCAGACAACTTTATGTTAAAGATACACCATTTTGACTATCTGAAATTAAAATATTCTGTTAGGTAGAAATAGCATTTTTCTCATGATGTTGAGGAGATGCATCCATTATATATTCCTAGGAGAAACAATGTCAGATGGTCATATGAGATGTAAATTGCCGTTACATCACAGTGTACATAAATGTACATATTTATTTAGTATAAGGATATGCAAACTATCAGCATAAAATTTAACATATGTTAAAACTGTGCTGTAAGCAAGGGTTGCCAGAACATAGCTGACTGGGGTAATACTTTTGAAGTCAGTGCCAATTCTCATGTTGGAGTTAATTTTTTCTGTTTCGAAAAGCAAGTATCCTGGACCTATTCTGGCACGCTGGGGACAGACACTGGGTGACCTTGAATGGGGAAAACCACTGAATTTGGGGATTTGGGCTCTCAGGGAGTTTTTCTGTTGACTTCAGTGCCATCGGCAACTATTAGGAGTAAGAAGAGCAATAGTCTTTCTCCAAAGAAGGATGAGCTGAGAAAAGGGGATAACCCAGAGATGCTTTTCCACATGCAGGCGTTCTACCGAACCAGTAAATGAAACCCCGAAGAAGTTACTTTGTCATTTTTTGGTTGTGTAGAATTTATGGTCATCGTTTAGAAGACCCTCTTCTAAGTCCATAGAAATCTAAAGCTCTCATCTGAATTTCTTGTAACTTTGCAGAAGGGGGTTGTATTCTCTTAGCCAAGCAGGCGTTTCCTCCAGCTGGAGTTTGCCCACGCTGCCAAAACAACAGGGTTGCATCCAGCAGAAGATAATTTGTACAGCATGACAGCATCAGGGTTAACCATACCATTGACTCTCTCGGTCTCTCCAAGCACCTCTGCTGAGTGACTGCCGCAGTCCTTGCACTTCTCTGTGGTGGGGATGGCGTCCTTGTTAATCATACGGAGGCCTGGCTGGATTTGGCACTTTCTGAAATTTCATCTCAGGAGCTGTAATCAGAGGGAAAACACAGACACGCTGGACAGCTTCTACAAAATGCTGTACCATCTGCTCGACCAAAATGAACACACCAGCCAGAGGGAGGAAGCACTGAAGTAATGTGAACATGTTGTCTTAGCTAAGGCTGGGCTTTCTCACCGTGTTCAGGCACTGTTGACGCAGAAATCCACCTGAGACTAAAACCTCAGTTCACCTATACACAAACACCACAACAACCAGTCCAACAGTGCCATAGAATGGTTGCAGTGATAACCAGCTTCTGCTTTCTTCTTGTGTAGCCAGCACTCAGCTGTCACCGTCAGAACTACATAAAGCAGGGAGGTCTGCATTAAAGAATCCGCAAAAAATTAACCACTCCAAAGTTAATACCTCATTAATTGATTTACCATTGCATGACATATTGACTCCGGCTTCTACAGCCCTGTCTCCTCTTCATCATCGCCTGGTGATCTCCAGTTGGCACCGGAGTGGGTACATGTTGTTATTGCACCCTTGGTGCCTGCTGCATCCTGCTGTCCCTCTCTCTTCTCCCAACCAGCTTTACAACAACCGATTGCTACAACGCCATAAAAATTAGTTAATATTCAACAAAAGGGAGTTCATGCATTATTTTGCATTCTGAGAAATTAGTATCATTCGCTGGAAATAAAAATTTCCAGGATGAATTCTTGCATGCTGGTTTTTAGCCAGGAGCACAATATATTGGTTGAATTTTGTTTTCTTGTTAGCAATAGAGATTTTATAGCAGAAGCCCTGGCACAATCTTTATGATGGAGGAGCAAACAGTATTGCATCCACTCTGCCATAAAAAGTAATCATTTCTGGAAGACTCTAACACAGTAAAAATTCCAGGCTATGGACTGGATTCAAATTGGTGAGCACCCAAAACATGTCCAAATGCCACCCAGTTGCAAGAAGATCTGTTCTGAATTCCTGAGCTATTATGGGAATACAGTGTTTATGAGACATGCCGTATTGATGGCATCTGCATGCAAATTCTTTTTTGCTTACCATACAACAAGTACACATGGAAATCAGAGTGTAAATTTCCCTCTGCTGTCCCTTTCCGTAAATCACTCCTTGACAAGCAATGGTCCACTTTATTTAATGGGTCAAGAAAATGGGTTGCTCTCACTACAGTTGTTCTTCATTTGTACTTGCTTTCATTTTTATCATTAACAGAAATATTACTTAGTAATAAAAAAGGGGTTTGCAATATGAATAATTTGGAAGAACTTTTGTTCATTCACGGCCTAAAAGGGGAAAGTCTACCTCTTCTTTCATCACTATGCATCCCTGTGAATACTGATGGTTTTGTTTTCCCAAATGCTGACCTAAAAATCAGCCAGGCAAGGACAGACCTGGCAGAGCCCATCATAGACTAGGAAGGTCTTCTGTCTTTCATCTTTCCTGCTTATACATTAAGTATGCATAAAGTTTGGTAGGAAAAAAATCAGATGAAATGTTTACTGCCAAATTGGCAAATCCATAGCCCATTCCCTCCAGGATATATTTGTCAAAGGTGGGAGACTGAAAAGCACAAGATAACCAGCACTGCTACTTCTTGAGTTCTCATTCCCATAAGGACAAAGAAGTTCAGACCAGAAAAAATTGCAGTTGTTTGTTTTGTTCTTTTTTTTTTTTTTAATCATCATTGCCAGACCCAAAAGCTCCAGCATTCTTCATGAGATAAGGAGGACCTGTCCGCTCTGTTCTTAAGTGCAAGGTCCTCCATCTGGGTCGGGGCAATCCCAAGCACCGATATAGGCTGGGCAGCGACTGGCTTGAGAGCAGCCCTGAAGAAAAGGACTTGGGGGTGCTGGTGGATGAGAGGCTCAACATGAGCCGTCAGTGTGCACTAGCAGCCCAGAAAGCCAATCGTGTCCTGGGCTGCATCAGGAGAAGCGTGGCCAGCAGGTCGATGGAGGTGATTCTCCCCCTCTACTCCACTCTCGTGAGACCCCACCAGGAGTACCGCATCCAATTCTGGAGCCCCTACTACAAGAGAGATACGGACGTGCTGGAGCGTGTCCAGAGTAGGGCCATGAGAATGATGAGAGGGCTGGAGCACCTCTCCTGTGAGGACAGACTGAGAGAGTTGGGGTTGTTCAGCCTGGAGAAGAGAAGGCTCTGAGGAGACCTTATAGTGGCCTACCAGTATCTTAAGGGGGCCTACAAGCAAGCTGGTGAGGGACTTTTTAGGATGTCGGGTAGTGGTAGGACTAGAGGGAATGGATTAAAACTAGAGATGGGACAATTCAGACTGGATGTTAGGAAGAAGGTCTTCACCATGAGGGTGGTGAGACACTGGAACAGGTTGCCCAGAGGGGTGGTGGAAGCCCCATCCCTGGCAGTTTTTAAGGCCAGGCTGGATGGGGCTCCGAGCAACCTGATCTAGCGGGAGGTGTCCCTGCACATGGCAGGGGGTTGGAAATAGGTAATCTTTAAGGTCCCTTCCAACGCTAACAATTCTATGATTCTATGATTCTTCCTGTACCCTGTACATTTTTACTTTTCATTATGTGCTTTTCATAAGAGACCCTGAGACTTTGGAGACCAGGCAGAGCAAGGCCATAACAAACACAGCTCCAGAGCGGTTGTGCAGGTGGGCAGCAAGTGAACTCCTTGGGTCCTGCCTGAGAGAGGCAACCAGCAGAACTGAAAGCGTAGCCTTCACAGGTCGCTTCACATCTCGCACTCCTGCTGGCTCTCCCCACTGGGATGGCAAGGTCAGGGTGAGTGCTGGCGCATCCTCTGTACTGAAGACTGACGCCAGTGGAAAAGGACAGTCTCGTGGGTCTAACACAAGTTTGCTGCTCCAGAGTGACCTGAACACAGCTGAACCCTCAACTTCTTCGGCTCAAAACAGGAGGTAAGACTCCCCCAGACACTTTTGAGGACATGGGTCTGACTAGCTCTGTTTCTGTTTCATGACATGGGAGTACTACATGCTACAGATGACTATACATCGTTTGGAGAAGAAATTCATTAATGCGTGAAGTACTGAAGAGGAAATGCTGTACGGACCACGCGGTTGGTAGAAAGCCTGGCTGAATGGAATAAAAGCAAGAAACGGAGGGGCTATTTAAAATAAGGAGGAAAAGAAACCATTAATGAAAACAGAAAGACTAAGGAGACAAAAGGCAGCAGTGTCCGGGAGAGACCAGGAGGCACCCAACGCTGGGCAGAAACCTGCTCTTCTCATGGGCCCAGCATCTGCGAGCCACCTCTGCCAAAGCCACCTCGGCATAGCTCTGAGCCCTGCTCCTACCCCCTGCAGGTAGTAGGTCCAGAGCAGCGCCTTCGATGATGGCTGCGTTGGCTTTTGGCTCCCAGGCTGAGGGCGGCCAGCGCAGAACCTGCCTGGGGCGAGCGCACGGCCATCTTCTGCTCCTCTTCCCACAGGATGCATCTCGGCACACTCATGCCGGCTGCAAAAACACAGACATTGTAAAGGAAATGTGCCACAAAAATACTGCAACTAAGTACACGCATTCATCTTTGTGGGTTTATGCGTTTAGTTGAGATATAAACAGATCTAACTAGGAAAAGGAAGGTCTATTAATGCTCTTCACCAAATTACAGGCTTTTGACTTTTTATATATTTTTTGTCTTGAAGATAAGAGGAGATGGAAGCAGCTTTGTTTTTATATGGTCAGGCTTGCTGGTTTTGATAGTTTTGGAACATAGCTGCTGATACATTAAGAAAATACAATTTGGCTGTGTCGGCCCACGCTGTGTGCCAGTCTGCTATCTGGGGGTGGGTAGAGACAAGGATCACAATCCAAGATGTGAACTGTGTATAAAACCTCACTAACTTCTATCCGGAAGAGGAGTTTATGTAAATTACCATTAAAGCCTTTACTCTTGTTTGCTGATAAATTTATAGACATTAGCATCAAGGTAGCAATCAGGATTCATCAGCTTTACTTTTTTATAACCTGTTAGTCTCTGATAACTTCTCTCTTCAAGTGACATACTGTAACATTGTGCAGTATTAAATGATATGCACAAATAAGTACCTAATGGTAGATTTAAAGATGTTGCAGCCGTCCAAGTTCTTTCATTTTCCTGATTATAACGGCATTTGCATAATGTATGAATTCAAACATTATTGCTGTTAAATAATGCATAAATATTCTCCCATGCTGAAATACATCTATTTCCTCTCCATGAATTATTTTGAATGTATCATTCAGTTGTTTTTCTATTTAAAAATGTAGTTAGAACTCTGCATATATCAGTATTATGACTGGAAGAAGTATCATCACAAGTAGTTGGCTAACGCTCCAAACTGTAAATGAAGTATACATTATTAAATGGGCCATCTCCTTCCTTCTTCAGAAAGCATTATCACCAGAATACAATATTTAGTATTTCTGAAATGTCAGAAAGAAATGCAGGTACATATTTGATTATCTGGCAGGTCTTAGGAAAGAAAAAAAGAAAAACAACATTTTGCTCCCCAACCTGAGGGGAATATGAACACAGTCATATATAAAAAGAGATAAATCTGTAAGAGGTGGTTGTGTGAGCTGTTGAATAGCTCTTTGTGAAACTAAGCACCATCAACACCCATTGACTTCCAATCCCATATCCCCCAGATGATGGACCCTTTTATTTATATTTGATTTTATAAAACGTGCCATCCAGCAAACTCTTAGATAAATCCTGTCAACACTCTCACAGAAGTCAGTTACATCAATGACAGATGACAGGATGAATAAAAGGACTTCAGGATTCAAGTATATAAACTTGAGCACAAAAAAATTTAAGTCCGTGCACAACATTTAACAATAAAAATGTCAAAACGAAAATAACATAAAATGTATGCCCCTCCTGGGTCCATAGCCCAGCTGAAATGGTCAAAGAAGGTAAAGAATTTAATAAAACCCCAAGGACTGAAAAATATCTTGTATATATGTTTACTTAGAAATGTGCAAATGTACAGATTTGCCTGCTTCACCCGAGGGTCTTTTTCCCCTGCTTATGCCACTGCAACATCTTTGTTATGAAATATCTGCTTTTTGCAATTGCAGCGGTTAAAGTAAGATTTCAGTATTAGCTTCTAATTGTATAGCCTCTCTCTTTTCCCCCCTCTAAAATTGGTGACTTTTTTTTGAATTACTTTTTACTTACCGTGTAGACATGACTTAGTGTTTCAGTTTGGACCCTAACTTGCTGGATTCTCTTGTCTCAGTCAATTTTCCATTCGGTGAAGGTAGGAAATAATCAAGTCTCCAATAAACATCATCTTTTTTTAAAGTGTGTCATCTTTTATGATTTGTCATTATAATGCTAAAACGCATCTGCTCCATTAGTGCCATCACCATTACTCTACCCATATAAACTCACACACCTATATATACACATGTGGAAAGGAACTATTTACTCTGTCAAATAGATTTTCTGTCACTGCTCCTCCCTTTTTTTCCTTTGCTGCTGTTGTCGGTATAGTGGAAATGCACTTTTAAAACCTAATAAGCCGATCCAGTGGTAAAATGAACATATTTTGCTTACACTTATTTAAAGTGAGTCTGCATAAACTGGGGAACATTCTGAAATGGATTTGATCAACTTGAAAGCGTTGCAAACAAAGCACAGAAAATGTCCTCTCTTAAATTCAATACACCTGTTAACCCAAATAAAACAGACTGAAAATTCATGTTGGTTTCTAATGCATAAGACACCTCAAAAAAAACCCCAAACCAAAACAAAACCACAAAGAAACCCACAAACAAACAAACAAAAGAAAAAGGAAAAAGAAAGAAAAGTTGCTGCGCAAATGCTTTACCGTTAATAAAGCCCTTGATTTACAATACTGACTATTATTCCCACAGACTGGACCATGGAGCCATGAGCACATAGTTAAAAATACCGCAATTTTACTCAGCAAAGATACTGCCATTTCTGTAGCTGAGCTGTGATAGGGAAAGATCCCACCTGTAAAACCTCATAATACCCACCCAGACACTGCCCTGAGAGAATTAACTCTTCCTTTGCCTTTAGTTTGAGGTATTTCCGCAGAGGCAGGGTTTTTCAGACCATTCCACACCGGTCGGGCAGCAGTGTCCTGTTCAGGTGGCTGAACATCGGGTTAACTTTACTCAGATCAACAAGTACCACACGTGGGATGAAGTTTTCAATACAGTTAGTAGTACATCTGGGTTACCTGCTCTCAGGGAGAAACATCTGCAAGATGCAGCTAAACTGGAATACTCTTTTTTCACCCATTTGGACAAACGTAATCGCCCGGATTCCCAACGTATAATTAGCGACGGGCTGAAGAGACAAACGGGCTGCCTAGAGCAAAGCTGCCCTGCGTGGTGTCTGCCGCACTTCAGCAATTTCCACAAGTCACAAAGAAAGGACTAGGCAGGTGGAAAGAAACACACTGTAGCTGAAAATGCCTTTGTTTAAATCACAAATGAATTAACGAAGTATGAAACTCATCTCCTTATCTCGTCGTGGGCTTGCTGTCAGGAGCAGAGGTGCCGTAGTTCAGGACTGTGACAAAAAAGAGCGGTGGTGTACATTTGAAACGCTACTTCCCATGGGTCCCGTGCTTTGATTTCTGCCTTTAATACTGATAAGAAGTGACAGTAGTTGGATAAAACAATCAAAACTGGAGTTGAAGAGCTTATAAACCTCCTGACACTTCAATAAACCAAAAGCCAATACAAACCTTAAAAAAAAAATCATATATCCATTTTGACTCTGAATGGCCATATGGAGCAGAACTGACACGCTCAGAGAGCTAGAAGTTACCTCCTGATTTATTTTACTCTCGTTTCATAAATTTTAAATAAAAAAATAAATGCTAAATTCTACATGGAGAAGTGAAATCTTTTATAGTCTTTTAGACAGTTGCTGCCAGTTCTCAGGAGAGCTTTATGCCTGCTGCTAAATGTCTACAAATCAATACTTAATATTTTGGAAGATGAAGTCTTAATTATCCATCTCCCCTTTAAGCATCAAACCCACTTTCAGTGAAAATACAACCGTTCACTGGCTGGTGGACTGACTGCTGCTTATTAGCGCATCGTTTCCTCTAGGTCAGAGAGAAAGGCTTCCAATCACGTTTCTTGTTTGCTAAAGATAGTATACATTTCACCTGACTTTACCCATCTATAAGTTGATCTCAGCTGGTCTCTAAAACTCCTGCCATAGTCAATCGTGTGCCTCCAAGCACACGATTCGGTGTATCATCAGACTTAACCCCACTGCCCTGGCTGGAGCGTCCCGCTTCTCCCCATAGGCAACTACCCTGAACTACATATCCAACATATACACAGCAAAGACTAAGCGAGAGGTGAACAGCTAATTTATGAAACCACAGACCACTGAAAGTAAATGTGAAAATTAAGAGAACGATATTCCTTAAACGTTTTTAATTGGCAGTCCAGGCAAATCTTATTGCGGAATATATTTTTCCCATTTGCAAGTACAACGGATAAACGTGTGCAAAATTTATGTAGGAAATTCTGAGGAAGGCCAGGTTTTCAGATATTAGGGGAACTAAGAATTTTGACGCCTCAGTATTCAACCATCCCGTGATTTAAAATCTTACTCTAAATGCTCTAGGAGGAGATCCACTCACCTTCTGTTTAATGGAGGTTGAAGAAACGCAAAAGCACAGAATCCGGCACGCTCTGGATCCAGATCCTTTGAAAGTAAGTTACATATCAAACTCTTCTACTTTCAATACCCGCTTTTCAGTTAAGTATCTCCAGACGTGAAGATTTTTAGAGGAGGCCAGAAATGAAGTCCACTGAAACTATTAGGAACCTTTCAGCTGATTTCAGTGGACCCGGGATAGGCACCAGGAACACAAAATCATCGCAAAACTTAAATACTATTTATATTATCTCCAATTAAGTGTAGATTTTGACACGGGAACCGTGTGTTCAGAACTGACAAAACCAAATAGTTTTTTCTCATAGATGTTTCTGGTTTAGAAAGCCACTTATCTCCTTTGTTTCTTGAATCTGTGGCATCATGTTTATTTCTCCGGCAGATGATTTTGGGGTCACAGGCACAAGAATTGTAACTTTGTTGCAGAAGATGAGTATGAAGTAAAAGAGCATAATTTTAAAATAAATGAAAATTATATTTCAGTTGTCAATATAATACTGAAAATAAAAAGTCTTGGTAAATTTAAAGGTTTAATGTAAATGTAAATTTTTTTTGTTTGTTTTCAAAAGCCTAAGAAAGCGTGCTGTATCAGACCAAAGGTTTATTAATACAGCATCCGTCCTCTGACAGTGGTCCATATTTGGTGCTTACTGAAAGAGTTTAAGGATTAAAAAAAAAGAAGACCACTATAGTAGCTTCTCTTTGCTGTTAAACACTCCAGGGCCTGGCAATCAGCACCTTCTCCTTAGAGATTATATTTCTTATACTAATACTGAGAAATATCAGAAGTTGCATTATTTGCATATCTAACATCTGTGTTGTCAAAACACTTAATATTCAGGTAAAAAAAACACCACACAAAACAAAACACAACAGAATACCAATGAGGCCACAGTATTACGCTTCATATCCCACTAAATCAAGCGCAGGTCTTGTTGTGTCAGCACGCGTGTGTGAGTGTGAATATGTGCTCTTCCCATTCAACAACGACGGGCACAATTGTTGCTTGTTATGTGGAGAGCCCAAGGTACGAGAAAGGGAATCTCGGGTGCCGGTACAAATCAGATTAGGGACGTGGGCAAATCTTAATCCTGTCACAGAATTTGAATCTTTAGGGTATGAAGCAGCACAATCGCCTTTGTTATTGCAATCTCACTTTGCCCGTGAGTTGCCCGAGGAATACACTAACACCCGGGCTCTGTCTTGTTTTGAGCAGTGTATATTTCTAGTGGAAACCTGTTTTAGAAGGTGACACAATGTCCACCGGCGAAGCTCAGTTTCAGGTAAGAGTGTTGTTTCAGGTAACATTACGAATCAAGATTTGCTGTCAGACCCCAGTCTAGCACTTAACCCCACACTTAATTCAATTTATAGCCAGGGGAGTTGTTCATGCGATACTGAACAACATGCTTACATGACACTTCCCATGAGCACCTCCCTTCAGATCACGCTTCCAAATGACTAAGACTTCTGTATACGAATGTGTGGCCCTATATGGTTAATAGCTTTGTCTTCTCCCTTCCTCCTTTAAGCAGGCTACTTCTCATCCCTGTCAAAACCAGTCCGTTAGCTTCAAACGTATTAAAAAAAAAAAAGAAAAGATGATGTGCTTTGTGCAGGCACAGCCATGGCTGCCCTGCGTCCATCACTTGGGTGCAGCTCCCATCAACTCCTCCTTCAAAGAGGGGCTGCTCTCTGGACTTACCTTTCAGCAGCCTTGGTCCCTGCTGTCTGCTTCTCCATGGCACGTGGAAAGCGTTCCCCAGCTGTAAGCAGCCGCCTGCAGAAACTGCTGCCGCTCTGCAACAAGTGCGAGGCCACGAGATGGGACGGTGTCCATGGCACCTGGGAAGAGCCCAGAGGCAGGTGGTTACTCTGGACCCACTGGTGTGGGGCAACCTGGCTCCCTTTGAAATTATGACCCCTTGGCAAGGTCTTTCCATGATCAAAAAGCATCTGAGAAGTCTCACAGGGAAAGAAGAGGGGAGAATGGAGCCTTCAGGGCATCGTGCCTTCAAAGTAACCAGCAGAGCTGCCTGGCAGTCTTCCTAGCACAGGGAGGGTTTCCCTTTCAGTACTGTGATGTGCACACCTTCAAGTCTCCAGTCAGCTATTTTTATGATGGCTTTAGACAAAGAGAGAGAATATTGAAGATGCAACTCTTTAGCAGTTGCTATTTCTTTGAACAGTTTTGGTGGAGCAGAAACATCTCTTCACCCTTTTCTATTTCATACCTGTGTTCATGCGTTAAGAGAATTTCATTGCATTATTCAATACAATCGCAGGCGACAGCCATCAGCGTGGCTCTGTTGAATTCAAGAGCACCATGCTGACTTACTCAAATTTCTGGCCACAAGCTACTTAAAAGGATTTAATTTACTGCACAGGAAATTTCTTCAAAAGATTTTTTTTCCCCAGATGGAAATTGTCCTCGATACCATGAGGGCACAGCAGCTGTATCAGACATTTGGTCCACTAATTAAGAGAACTAGAATAATCAGCTTTAAAACTCTAATACCCATCTCTAAAAACCTCTAAATGAATTCAAACTAATTTTTATACAAGAAGTAGAGCACGCTACTTCTCATGCAGACGTGCCATTTTGGTATAACCTGAAGCGTTGTTACTTTTTCTGGTTTTATTTGGGGGGGGGGGGGCAGTCATTCATGACCTAAATCCTGTCCACTTTGGGTTAAAAAGAGTCTTTCTTCCAGCGTGAGTAGAAGCAAGATCAAGCGCTAAATACGTGTCTTCCCTAGAGGACCAGGATATGCTGATGCGAGAGATTGCTTCAGCAAGCAGAAAAATGAGCTGGAACTTCTCCTGCTTTTGCTTTGTCCTTTGCATTTTTCATACTCTATATTGACAGCTTCTAGATGTGCAGCATTCCGTGGCTGGTGATCCTTCCTACGCCTATGTACTTTGCTGTCTACAGCCCTATTAACCTCAGATTTATTAGCTACTTTGTCAACCACTTACACTGCCAACTTCCCAAGAGGCAAACACATCCCTATGTGAGGATGCACCAAAAAGACAGCAATGGGAAAAAAGTACAACCCATCTCACCCTTTTAAACTTTAAGAACACTTAAACCAAAACTGAATATTCTACATCTATTCTACACATATTTCAACCAAGCCTTAAAATTTGAATCTAGCTTAACACACATGTAGCAAATTCTAGTATTCATTTTACCTTCAGAAACTATTATTTTCTTACTATTTTGTATTGCTTGGGGAGAGGGAAATATGTTAACTTACGGGAGAAGATCACGGTGGATATTTGATAGGAAAGCTAAGATGTTAATAATGAAAAAGAAACATTGTCTTTTGTGATTAAGGCTCAGCTATAAAATGCCTCAAAGGGGCGTTATTTTGATTGCTGTGCTTGAGATTCCATTACAATGAGGTGCTAAAATTTAAGCGGTGGGCACAGTATCTGGTGTCTGGACGCAGGCTTGCTTCATCACCGACACATGGAGCTGGCTAGGACATGTAAGCAACATGCACGTTCTTGAACATCATGAAAATCTGTCTTTAATTGCCAAGTGGAGATTGGAAATCAAACCAGCGAGGGTGTAGCAGGAGAGACTGAAATATTTAGATTGGTGGAAACACAAACACAGGTTTTTTGGCTCACACAGGAGACAAGCAATGAAACTTTGCTAAAAGATAATGAACGCTTTATAAGTTTTCTCTGTGTAAATCATCAAACATTTATTTTTTAGGCATGTTTCTGCAGTTAGGATACATTTGAAGAATAATCGTTCTCAAAGGCCTTCAAAACATATTCATCTTCCTGCATGATTTGCTCTAGGGTGAGTTCACCAGGCAACATAATAAAACATCAGTTGCCTCAATGCTGCTGAGGCTATTTTAAATAAAACCTTTTCCTGTATTTTCCTTGGTGTACATCTTTGACATTTAAAAGAGTGGGGAAGTGGTTTTATATTACCTTGTGAAAAAAACCATGAGAACGCATGTAAAACTGTGTAAAAGGCTATGGGGGGAACAGGGCAGCAGTGTGGGGAAGGCTATACCAGGAATTTCAGAAACTAGTGTTGAGTACCCAGACATCCTATGTTTTATCTCCCTACGCCATGAAGAACTCAGTGGTATCTACTGCACTGAACCTAAGATGCACTTGGGACAAACAAAACCTTTTAAATAATTTGCAATAAGTTTAAATGAAAAACAGTCTGACAGAATGGATTTTTGTAAGTGGCATGATATAAAAAGCACAACTAGAAGTTTAGCAAAAATAAAATACGTGATGGGCTACTGAAGCAGTCTATTTCACTTACTGAATAAGTCCATTATCTACGGAGAAAATAAAAGGAACAGGAAAGAGAAACTAGAAATACTTGAAGTTTGACAGTAGTTTACAATGATTGCAGTTTAATTCTAACGGATCTTTTCTCAACCATATATTTTTTTATCTTAACCCAGTTCTTTGAAAAGAATGGAAAAAGAATTGCAAACATGCTTGTATGAAGTAACTGCGGTGTGCTTTTTTTTTTTTTAAATTTCCTTGTGAAGATGTTGAATGCACTAAGTCTCTTAAAACACAGAATAGTACAAGCCTCTGAGAACGTGATGGTAGGTCCAGGGTACCTACAGGCGTTGCAATCACTCACTCCTTTAAAGCTTAAGCTTGCGTGATGCCTATCGATGAGGAGTGCGCAAACAGAGTCCTCAGAAGGAGTTAGTGCAGACCATCATGCCCCTTCAGAGAATTCTTAACTACAGGACTAATTTGGAGGAGCGTTTTGGTTACCAAGAATACCCTGTGATAAGTGCTGTCAACAGCCCTGCAGGTGAGCCAAACAGGCCTGGTCTGGTGAAGACTAAAGGGTATAACTTGATTTCTGCACCTGCTCAAGATAAGTCGTATTTCACAGTCAAACTATTTGGCCCATCAGGGAGCATGACGAGGGCTGTTGACATGAAGGAACGGGAATGCAGTACTGCTGACGCTGCTGCGCCTTCCCCCTAGGCGACGCTAACAACATCCTCGTACACAGACTCAGCAAACGCTGCAGTGAGTGTGGTGGACAAAAGCACTCCCAGAATAGGTTAGTTCGACTCCACACCTCAAACTTTGCTGCACTGGGAACTGCAAAGCTGCTAGTTTGGGTCAGAATTACCATTGTGTGAGAAGAGCTTCATAAACTGTTTTGTTGAGGAAGCTGTGCAGAAGGGACTAGCTGGGTAAGTTTTTCTGACTCTGGAGAATGAGAGTGAAAATATTTCTGAGACCGTCTCCACAAACTCAAAGTTTATCTCTGGATGAAAGACTGGAGATTTGTATCTATGAATGTATTTATACATAAGGCGTTTCAGGAATCTTGGAAGACAAAAATCTGTGCTGGAAAACACTAACAGAGTTTCCATAAAATAACTTCTTCAGACAACATGACAAGTGTTCCACATAGGGATGTACATGGGCAGATATATTTTAGTGTTAATTCTTAAAAGTTGCACAGCCCTCTCCGTTTTTGAATAAGGCTTTTAAAATAAGGTATTTAAAGGCTTTCAAATAGCGCTTTTCCTGCAAGGCAGGCTGATATGGGGGGAGAAGGCAAGCCTGGGGGGAGTTCTCTTACAGCACACCCCATCCACCCATCCCTTTTCCTTTCTTCTACCCATTCTACACAGGAACTTTTCTGAATATAATAGAAGTAAAGGTAATTATTTTGACTTGTGCTGTCCCGTTTATGAGCCCTTTTGTAAGATTTTACTAGGCTGATTGCTGGATAATGAGGTTGTGATAGAAGAGCATTCTTCACTTCAAAAATCAATCACACATTATTAATTCTGCATGTTATTTTCATGGTCAGTGTCAATTATTATGCAAGTATATTTTGCCTAAAAAATAAACAAATGCACCAACCCCAGTTGTGTCAATGTATTTCTAAACACTTGCTATATTTGACATTTGCAGCTACATACTTACAACTGCTTACTCGTCACAATTGGGTTTATTGATTGCAATGCCATTCATTTTGTGCAGATAAAAGACATGTGGCTTAGCCTCTTTCCGTTTATTAAGATGTGGCCATTCAGAAATTTCACCTCATTTAAATATCTCAGATATCACTTTGCTTGCATTTCCTTCATATATCCACTGTTTAGAATTCTGAAGAGAATTAATATATAATGCATTCATTCACCTTCTGTTTAGTAGAAAAGCTTCTATTAGCGTAATGGCTTCTGCAACCCTCTTTGCTGATCGTTATTCAGTTGTTTACACATTGTTTGCATGTGTGTGTAAACTGCAATATTTAATGCACCTAAATAAAAGCATAATTGAAGAAAACGTGAAACACGAGGAATTCAGGAATGTTAGAGAATTGTAGAATGCAGATCTTTATTCTAACCAATCCATCAGGGTGTCTAACTAGAAGCCAATCACAATCTCTTTAATTGTTATGGCTAAATAGGATTCATCCCCCTCTAGTGATTGGGAGAGAGGATACATGTCTTCTACTGCTACTAGATAACACAGCGTATTGAAGTTCAGATTGCATGGCTTATACACCCACTGATAACCTGTGGTCAAATGATAATTTAAAAAATTACATATTTTAAGTGTTATGGCAAAACTTCCCTTAAGGAGAAAGTATCACAGCAACAAAGAAGTCCCAGTTGAGAAATAATAAAGAATTCTCCTGGATTTTTTCCCTTTTTTAAATCACATTTTCATCTCTTAACAACAAAAGGAGCAGAAATCGGGTACAATACACAATTTTTTTTCCCCTCCAGCTAAGAATGGTCCTTTCCTAATCCAGTAATAATTGTGATAATTGTCCATTTTTTTCCCAAGGAATCACAGTAAGAGTGTGCATTGAATGCTGATAGTGCAAATGATCTTGCGAACAAATTCAGTCAAGGGTGGTGTCCGTATTTATGGGATGCTGAGCAGGAACATGAAGTTTTCAGATGGGTAAAATTACCAAACAGAAGAAACGTCATTATGGATACAGAGAAAGATGGGGACGGACATGGCAAGGCAAAAGCAGAGGAGCAGAGTCACAAAGGTCCCCAAAGCTGAAGATGAAACCTCAAACTTGATACTGTGAAACCCAGACAAATATTGAAACCAGGAAATTATTAATTCAAACCAATAAGCATCTGTATTTTTCTACAGCGGTAAGATTTGTATGTACTTCAAAATGATCAGAGGAAGAGAGATTACAGGAGTGGAGGCCCCACTGCCAAGAACCAAGAACTTCTGAGGTGGCAGCAGCAGCACCTGGGGCCTAAAGTGACCACAGAGAGACCATCCTGTGCACAAACTCAACAGAGTTGTCAGAGAAACAAGCCGCTGAAATCACTTTCCTGCTACCATAAACTACTAAGTCGAAAAGGAGCTCTGAGTATAATGGAATAAATAATACCAAACAAGAACTGTTCCGAGGCTAATATTGCTTTAACTTCAGAGGGATGAAGCAACAGTCATAACTGAGTTAGAAATGGATCATGCTCTTTATTTGCGAATATCCATAACATTAGCTGTTGTGTACCACAGTAAAAGTTTGTTCTTAGCCTGCTTTGTGGTGCTCAGTTTAACCACAGTGAATGAGACAAATGATCGTCAGCTTCCCATCCTTCGGAAATGCAATGCAATATAATTTAAGTTAGCATAAACCCCTTGCGATCCATCCGCAATTTATTAGAAGTTTGGAAAGGAGTGTTGCACATTTCCTTCCCCCATTTGCTATCTTCTGCCAACTGCGTTAGGACTCAATAAAAAAGCCATCCATCCTCTTTTGTCAACCAATAGTTCTCTAGTCTCAAGCTATAAATGAACAGCACAATAAATTAAATGTTGACAGGGAAGATGTATGGCTTCACAATACTGTTTGATCTATGTCTTTAAGGAGAAAACATTGAAACCCATAGCTCTAGTTATGCTATTGATTACTGGAAAAATGTGCTTAAATAAAGAATATAGAACATCTCTCTTCTCTTTTTCACCCAACCTTGGAAATTGTTTTAATTCACCATCAGAAGAAACAGTAAGAAAATAAGATGAAGTAATCAAAAAATAATAGCAGCAAATCCAGTTTGTCGCTTCAAACACAAAGACGTTTCTTCATGAATAAAAGGAAGGATAGTGATAACTGAAGTTGAAAAGACTCTTTTGGAAAACAGAGCAAAGGACAGAGCTCCCCTCACCTTGCTGTCGAGAGCCGCTGTATTAAGTCAGAATCAGCGGAGAAAAACAGTTACCTCCAGAGACGACCTAACCCCCCCCCGTCTCTGCTACAAACCTATCTTCACACAGGTCAGACTGTCCTGTTGAGCTACTTATCTCTGATGACTAATTTTGAGACTACGCTAGATGACTAGTTCAGATGAGATGTCTAATATTTAGACAGCTAAATTTAGGGGAGGTGAATCACACAGAAGAGCCTGACTAGCTGCTGTTAAAATCAACAGGAAGACAAGTTTTGAGTGGTGCACTACGAACTGGCCATTTTAACAACTCAGTCATGCTACTGTCATGCTGTAACATGCCGTACCAAAACCTGTAAGTACTGAGCTGTTTGAGACACTCCAGGATGCCTCTAATCCCGGCTAAGCACAGCTTTCTGCCTTTATTGTCTGGGATAAATTGCAGACCAGGAAACCACTGATGTGGGCAATTGAACTGGGTTGTTAGAACGGTTTTCAGACAAGGAAAGCCAGTAAAGTTTGTGTTTAGTCATTAAAATCAGTAGAGCTGTAGAGTCCAGTCTGCATTTGGAAGAACCTCTATCCATGCTGGATATACGAAGTTGCTCCTACGGAACTGCTGTACCTCACAGCACTACTCTGTGAATAAGGAACAGCAATATACAGAGCGTTTGAGAGAGGGGTGTCAATAGCTGGCACTCGGGAATAAGCTATAGCTGCAGGAAATCAGGAAAACAGGTGCACTGTAGTACTCAGCCTTTAGATGGACCTCAACACTGTTGGGAAAAATCCTGTTCTGCCTTTGAGTGTCTCAGGGTAGGCAGGCCCAGACCGAGTGTAATGTCCTTTCCAGTGAGCATCAGCAAGTCTGAATTAACCCAAGATGACATCTGCAAAAAAGATAACTACCCCCAACAGGGCAGCACAGGGATGTCTTCTGTAGATAAAAAAAGTCTCTTATGAAACAATTTCTGTTCTTTCCATGTCCATCTTTTCTTGACATATGAACTTTCAGCATCCAGTGCTGTGTGAAATAACTGCAATTTTCCTTCAAGCACCTATTAACAGTGATGAGCTGTAGATGGGAAGCACATGATCAGCCCACTCAACTTTCCCCGTACCTGCCAAAACAATGATGGTACAGAATGAAACCTGCCCTTGTCTTTCGATATTTTTTGGAGAAGCTGGTGTGAAAACTTTCAGAACATCTCCAAAGTAATAGGAGAATCAGTAGCAAACAATTTGTGAGGTGTCAGCCTGACATTTGTTTCAGATAGTACCTAAATAATGAATCTCACGGGGAAGTAGATGTTTTCTGCAATTTAAAGTTTATGCAAAGCATAATTTTTAAGAAAATTCCCTCTACCACCAAGTCACTAATCTGTCTGTAGGAGGCAATTTTCAAGTACTTCCCACATACAGACACAAAGATTACAGGCCCATCTCTCTACTGGAAACCTCAGGCTCCTTTTTATTTAGCACGTTTTTCTTGTAAAAGGAACTACAAAAGACTGAGTAATCCTGTGTTTTAAAAACAGCCTTTTAATCAATTTCGTTATCTGATTGGAAGGGGTAACAGAAAGAAAATATCTCAGCCCAAGCTAACTTCTCAACCAATCATGCTTTTTTAGAAAGTTCTCTCTAATAACACACTCCCACCTGACACCCCAGGAAAATAGTGAATTCAAGCAAGAAAGAGTGACCAAGTGTCTTGGGTCAGGATAACCTCGGCCTCATGTTGTGTACAGTATTTACAACTGAACCACTCGCTGTGATATGCTTCCAAATTCAGACCCAGCCATAGAATATGACACCCACTGGACACTGCTGCAAGTGAGGAAGGAATTAAAATATCATGGGGGAACCAGCCATTTAGTTTTCTTCCTTCCAATGAAATTCCCAGTCCAGAGCAATGCATAAACCCTGCCTGCACTAAAGGTTTGCACCAGCTTCTAGGCCTAAAGCTTATATTTCCGCATGCTCCCCTATCAGGTGTGACTGAATGCTTTTTACAGTCAGAAACTCAGCGTCCAAGCCTCTACCCAAACTCAGTAGACACGTGCCATGCCACAGCCCTCACAGTGCTCCCTGCAGTGGAGACCCATCAGCCTGGCGTATCTGTAGGCCACTGCTGTGCTCTCCTGGGCTTGCTGCCTCCTCCCCTCCCGCAAGAGCCGAGACAAGCCTGCAAGTGCTCCTCTTCTGCTGGCCTCAGCAGCACACGTCCCATTCGGTTGGGATTTAGGGACAGCCCTTAGACTAGGTTACGTGCGTGTAGCAAGGTGTGCCATATCAGCAATGAAGGGATTGCTTCTTCCTCAACCCAAATACAAATTACAATAGTTTAAAGCTCAGTGCAAATAACAACAGCGATAGGTCACACCGCCTTTGAAGAGGTGGCAGACAATTCAGTTGCAGCAGACGAGAGCTCTGTGCGTGGTAGTTGCCCTGGGCTAAGCTGCATGTTGCTCTTGTAACCCAGGTAGCCTGGCCAGTGCTCACCTGGGTATCTTGGTGCTGCCCTTCAGACTGCAGGGTGGAAGCCCTGATGCTCGCTCACTCCGGGTTCCGCGCTGCGTCCTTTCTGCCCTCACCCATTAGTACAAAGAATTATTACTTTAGAGTCATTTCAGTAACAAAGCACTGATGCACCAGCAACAAAATACGTTCATTCCCCAGAACAATAGTCCTCTCAATGCCCCAGAGGGTGTTTTTGTAACCTTTCCTGCCTTGCAGCCAGGTAGCAACACAGGGGACACTCATCTCTCCCAGTTTCTCCACTGTCCCAAAATTCATCCAATATAGTCCTTATTCTGAACTTGGTAGAGATACAATAATTTGCACAAAGGCCCTACGCTCGCAAAGGAAATCACAGACCAGAGGACAACTTAGAGACCAGGCGCCCATCCTGTGGTGCTTGTATGGCCTCAAATGTGTATGCTGCTTGTTCTTCAGCATCTGGTACATCTGACAGCCTCAAGACACAAAAGCCTGAAGTTTTGAATGAGGTTCATCCAAAGTCCTCAGACAGCTGATGATTAAGTCACATCAAAAATGGTCCAGAAAACCCAATGCCTATTGTCTGTAGGCTTGTTATTGGAAATAGGGTTTTCTTCAACAGTATCTGGTTCGCTCTCTAGGTACGCCCTCTCCTGTCATCCTCCGAGAAGGATGCTGTTCATAACCCATGTGTTCATCAGAAAGTTGCAGGCCTAGGTGGAAGGTGGACAGGGCTCCATCCAAACACCATCGCGGGGCCTCATGTGCTTGCTTAGCGGCAAGATGACAAACAGTAGGTAGGATGTGTGTAACAAGAACGAAGACTCTGTGATTCCTGGGGAAAAAAACCTAATACATATATCTAGAAGATGAGGTGTTTGCTGCAATCCAGAAGCCCGTGGGAAGCTACTGTTGGTAGCTACTGGACTAGCAGGATCAGGAGTCACACAGATGTGCCACATGTGGATTGTCCCTGTGCTGTGTAAAAGCAGCATTGGTGTTTCCAGAAGAACTGCTAAAGAGATACCAAGTAACCACCATCTGATGTGCTACAACAGTAACCAAGGCATTTTTCCCTGAAGCACAGCCTGGAAATGATAGTAAAAAGAAAAAATCACGATTTAGAAATGGAATCCTAAAAGACCGCTCCTTTGAAGAGAGCTCAGTAAATATCTCTAAATTAGCTTCTGAATAGCTCTAAATTAACTTCTATTCAGGACTAGATTAAGGTAGTCTGGGTTCAAAGGTGCCTTATGAGAGAGAGACACCAAATGATCCTGCAATCATCCCAATAATCCCCACCTGGCATAGTCAGGGTGACTGCAAGTACAGCTCAGGCCCTTTCTGCCTCTCGGGAGCACTGGCCAGGTCTGGTCTCTTGTCTGGAGAGGAGAACTCTTCCTTATCAAGAGGGCAGGTTAGCTCTGGTGGACACGGGGGTGAGCCCTACGGCACCTCTCCCTCCTGCCGCTCCACAGAGTCTCTCCCTCACTGGTACCTCAAGCTGGTGCTTTGGCTCTGGTAGACACCGTGATACTTGCTGCCACCTCAGGCTGCGGGGAAGCAGGGGCAGCTCAAGCAATGTCAAACCCCGTCAGGCTACATTGCTGACATCTGCTCATTTATTGCGCGAGACAGAGCGGCGCCATGCGCCTTTGCACCGAAAGCAAATTAAAAAAATAAATAATAATTTCCCTATAATATGGCAACTCCTTAATAGCTTGTTCAAGAATTCCAGAGGATCAGTGCTATTTTTAATCCAAACCAGTATCATCTACATCCGCACTCTCAAATAATTAGATTACTTTCACTCCAGAATATTCACACGGTGTTCAGCTTCACAAGTTTTTGGCTACGTCTTGCAGCTCTTCTATTTGGAGGCAATTCCTGTAGCCTGCATTAAGATGGAGGAGTTTTGCGTACCTTACCATATCTCTTCCTGTTATTTGACTGTTTTCTCTGTCCCACCGTCCCACAAAATAAACAACTTGCCTCCAATGACTTTTCCCCCGGCACTGGTGCCAGTTTTGCTGGTTTCTGTGCCCCAATCTGATATTTCTGACATCATTTCCCAAGACCTAAGTTGCTCTTGGCCTTGCAAGACTGTTCCCCAGCAGAGACAGCTTTCAAAGACAAGGCCTGATTCTGCTTCCTTGCGCCCAATGGGTGATTTCTTTATTCAGAAGTGGTGACATATATATATATATAAAAAAATAAAAGAGACATCATAACTGTCAGCTCTTTGAAACAAGATTCTCTTTTTAATTGAAGTGGTAATTTCAAGTATCTTATCGTGTGACTAAAGGTTTGAGTTCAGGAAACACTGACTAAACTCCACACTCTGCATTTGCTGCTTCTGCATAAGAAATGGGCATCTGTACTGTGCAATTTAAATCATGAAGGACTAACAATTGTGATTAATGACTGATATCAAAAAACCTTCAGCTTTAGGAAGGCATTAAGACAATATCTTACCCCCACAGGAAATTGCCTTGGCACGAAGAGCATCCTGAATTGTGAATATTTATACATTGATATGAAAGTTTGAAGTGCTAAATACTATAGGTGGTCAAAACCTGCAAAAATGTGAACATATTGTCATGAATATGCACTGTAATTCAAGTAAATTTTATTTTGTCAAGTGACTTTTGCTAATATAATTCCCTCTCTTTTGAGTATGAAGAATAAACTTAAGCACCTTTTATCAAAACTCATAGCTATATCATTTACATCTTTCCTTTGAGTATAGGCCCTGCTGAGAGGGAAGCAAAAGATAAAAGAAGATTCACATCTTAGCAGGAGCTTGCAAATAAAGAAACAGGCACCCAAAATCTTCCTATAGTCCTTCATTATAAGCTTACGAGTAAATAGACGTTATATTCCTTATCTTAATGTTTGGTCTTCTGTTTTCATCGTACACATTCAAATAAAAGACACAAAACTGCAAATACTTCTCTTTCACTGCTGAATTTTCCAGTTGTCTCTGGTGACTTCAGAAATTCAGTTTGAATTTGTGAGAGTGACAAGTGACATCTGTAAAGCAGAGAGTTACAGCACCTTATAAAATTATATCTTACCTCAGTCTTCAAGAGTTCCAAAAGATACCATAAGATTCTTATCATAAAGCACAATTTTATTAAGTAGGAGTAGTGAACTCATGCTAATCATATCTAATTTCTTTTTCCAAATAATGCACATAAATAAATGTGAACAGGAAAAAATGGGCAAACAATGAAAAACTTTATAATGGGTGTTAAGCTTGACTTCTATGCAATAACAGCCACCAGCAGCAAAAGTTAATTTAAAAGACACTAGACACGCATTATGTGACAAAAGAGGAAAAACTCTGCAAACTTTTAACCTGGGAGATTAAGGAGGAAAAAGGTCTGCAGAAGGGTATTTTCAATTAGCACCTTATGTGTTTCCACAATCCGTGACCTGCCTGAAATTAACGACAACTTTCACGCACCCTGCGCTGATTTATAGGAACCAATCTTATCCATAAAGACAGACAGAGCGAATAACTTCCTCCTTTTCCCTTGACACCAGCTGTAAATACCTCAAAGCAAAAATTCACCAAAGGACAGCATTACGCACTTGGAACCGGTGTGTCTTTCCTGCCCACACAATGGTGATCTGAGTCTCTGTGAATTTGCTGCTGCTTCTTGCTAGGGGTTTTTGTTTAGTTTTGAACAATTCTTTCTGTGAACCCGAGATCCATACCACTGCCGCTGATTATTCTTTTCAGCTGGTTTCCTTCACTAACATCCAGAGACTTAATTCTTGTTACAGTACTCTCCCTACCCTGAGGAGCACATTTCCTATTGACCAATACTCTGCTCAATTCTGATTATAATTGTAAAGGCACTGCACTGAGATTAAACCTCCTACTTCCACATCTCATGCACGGCAATCTGAGAGGGTTATTAAAATAGACTCCCTTCTGATCATCTCTGTAGACATTTTAATCTTACATTCAGTGTTTTTATATCCAAACCTTGCTCCTCACACACAGGGGGGAGGGAATTAATTGAATTGAGTGGGAGGTTGATTTGGTGGAGTCCATTGGAACTGAGCAAAAGTATATCTCATCTATTGAAAAGCACTTACCCTGAATTCTAACAAAATAAGCCCATTTTTAAACTGCTCACTTCAAAGGGAAGAGTGGGAATTGCTTGTGCTCCATCCTTCCTCACTAGTGTTTCTATTATCATTTTTCTTAAAAACAAAACAGGCACCTGGGAAAGGATGATACAACTGCAATGCATGGAGCGGAGCGTGGGTATTTTTTTCCCTGCTAATGTTATTTCTAATACAGAAATGTGAAAGGCCTTTCAGTGGAGTTATGGGATGAGGATGGGCTGCGAGGGAGACAGTGAGGCAGGCAGTTAGCAGTACTTCATTTTCTCTCTCTGCACACTGCATGCATCAAATGCAGTGTGTGTTCACTTGCTGGTTTTCTCATGTCCTCTTGCTTAAATGTAAAGGACACAAAAAATAGCAATAGCAGGAGAAAGCATTTACCTAAAGCCTCCACAATGCATTAGTGCACAATGCAAACTGGAGCTTCCTCCTGTTAGGATTGTGAAACATCCCATAAACAGAGCGTGCTTTAAAGAACAGACTACAGAGTTTGGCTTGGAAGAGCAGAGGATCATGGGCTGGGAGGACACTGGGAGTTGGGTGTGCTTGTGATGTTTACTCTCATGACCTGTCAGCATCTCTGGAGGGATGTATTCATTAGGAATGAATCACGATTCGCATGAGTCAAGGAAATGAGAATGTGTAGGTGCCCCCTATCCGGCCCTCACACTGAGGATCTTCAGCAAGAAGGTAGAACTTTTGCTGGGAAAGCCAGAGACAAAAGAGAAGGACTAAGACTAATAAACACAGGGATACTCATGTATCTGACTCCCAGGTTTGCTGGTAAGGCTCAGAAACAGACCCATTAATTAATTCCTAACCCCCTTCTACCTTTTTCAACAACGTGCAACATGACACAATACTACAGTGCTTTAACGTAACATGGATATAGTGAACTCAAAATGTCCTCTGCTTTCCTGGGCTATGTTAGGACTAAGACCTGCGTATTCACCTAAAACATAGGTGTAAAGTATTCTTTTGGTTTCTAGGACTAAACAAAGTTTCAAAGAGACTCTCAAGACAGGACTCTCAAGAAGAACCGCTCTGGAGCCAAGTCCTTGGTTTCCAGGACCCAGAGGTCTCTCAGAGATGTTACAGGCAAGCCTGAATGCCAGTTACGTGTCAGCGTCGTCTCTAGAGTTCCATGTTTCCAGTTTTGTCATCCTCGTTTTGCTACAATCCATCTCTTTTACCCTTTTCTGGAAGTTAGGGGAATCTCAGCAAGTCTGGCAAGTGGGATGCACGTGACAGATCCAGAGCTCCCTTCCCCCAGTTAAATACAGAAAGTAATACAGTTAAATACAGTAAAGAAAGTCTGGGTACCTGCAATCCAACTAGAAATCCTGGAAAGTAAGACCTTATTTCCTGCTAAGCTCCAGAGGTTAGTTCAGGGTGAACAGCATCAAATGCTGATGCACAACGAGCCCCTCCAAGAGGAACTCCTCTAGCAAGGAGTCACAACTTAGTCCGTAACTCCAGGAGCATCAGCAGTTCTGTAGCATCTTGTTCTTCTTTCCCTCCCCTTTCTTCCTCGCTTTTATTCAACAAACTACTGTCCTACTTTCTATTTTTAATTAACAGATTTTACATTTGTTAATCTGATCAATATCAAATTAACCTCACCTTCAAGGTCATAAGTGAACATGTTGAAAGAAACTGCTTTCAGAAAACCCTGGGAGCAGCACGTACATCCTCCCTGTTTGACACTAGCAATCACCTTCTCTCCTGCCAATTGATCCTCTCTCCCTGCTGGCCCTTCCTTTAGTATATCAGTATATTTTTGTGATCTAAAGAAACCAAACTAACTAGCAATTCTACCATATCCAATCAGTACCTTGCCTGAGAAACAGCCCCAGGCGGATGTGGGGGGTTAGAATCCCGCAAAAAGAACTCATTTGGCTTTGCATATCAAGAAAATGGAAAGCTTTGGAATGTGGTTTTTTTTTTTTTTTGAAGTGTTGCTACCAACATTGTAACATTATCCAGAAAAATGTAAAGTCTCTTTTCACCCTGTATATACGTCCATATAAAGCACAACCCCAAACACTCCCACCCCCCATTTCAGCATTAAGACCATTACCCCATCACCTGGGCTCCTCGCCGCTAAATCTTGTGATGTTCCTCACATACAACGGGTCTTGCTCAAGTCTCCCTTTGCACAATTTCTGATGTACTTGTAGACAAGGTCTCCCGAGGCCAGTACTCCGTACACGGGACGTGGAGGATGAAGACGGCACAGCAGAAGGCATCGCTCTCTGGTTTCAGCTTTAGCTTTATTCTGGGGTCAGTTCTGGCTGGGGAAGACAAGCAGTTTCTGAAGCTGCACCCAACAGCTCCCGGTGCACTTACACCTGCAGACGGCCAGCAACATAATTTGAAAGCCAGGGTTGCCACAGGACCATTATGCCTTCACCAACGAGCACAGGAAGCCTGCACGGGATCATTCACAGGGAAAAAGATGGTGCACAGAGGACACGGAGATGGTAAAACCTGGGGAATAAGGCACAGGGAAGCAGCGCTGGATGGAGAAAAGAACAGAAGAGCGGCTTTCAAAAACAAGCAGAGTGTAAACAGTGTAAATGCTCTAAAGCTGGGGCAGGGGGGTGGCACCGACAGGCAGGTATTGTTATAGTAGAGAAAAGAAAAATAGTAATTTTCTTTAAGGTTTGGTGTAGCTAGCCTGAGCCAGATGGGAAAATGGGAAAGGAGACAAGAAAGAGTAAGGGGGAAAGACATGCAGAATTTCAGACAAGATGTAAACTGAGTCTAGCAGAACTTTTTCATTCTTTTAATTTAACGTTCAGTCTGCTTCAACTCTAAAGAACAGAGCTATTAATACACTTCAGAAATTTACTACAGGAACTAACTTTGCAGCATGTAATCAGCTGTAAGTATGACACTGCTTTACTTTTTCACTAGCTATAAACAGAAATATTCTAGCCTATTCCTTGAGAACCTCCCTTATTACAGCTTCTTAAAATACTCTCGTAGTACTGAACGGATTTCGTAAAACGGCTTTATTTTTGGCTCACTTTCTTTGACATCCAGATCCCAGATCTGTGTTAATATACATGGCAATTATGTTCTAACTAGAAATGCCACAATATTTTACTTTATTCATTACTACATAAATATGTAGATTTATGTGCATGGCTCATAAGTAGTAAATACTACCATAATCTGTCACCATAAAACAGTAAAAGCCTGGCCCATAAACCACCATTTTCTTGCCTTTCTCCTCTTAAACTACAGTGAGGGGCAAAAATCAGAAGTGTTTCTTTGACAATTATTATGGCCTTTACAACATGACTGACACCTCAAAGTAAAAGAGAGCCTTTGCCTCAAGAAACTTAAGGTATAAATGTCAGCCCAACTCCATCAGGTAAAAGCAAACATCATTGTCATCATGATTAACAAGGAACCAACACATCGTTTCAAAAAAGCATTTCTGGAAACAGAAGAACAGGAAAATCCCACTGAGATGACAACCAGAGACTTGAAAAAAGCTGGGCCTGGAGAATCCTGCTCGGACCTAGGGCAGCAATGGAGAAACACAACAAAAGGGGCAAGATCAGCTAAACAGAGGAGGAAAAAAGAAAACCAACACCCCCCACCCCCCCCCCCCCCCCCAAAAAAAAAAATCCATGCAGAATAATCAGCATCCCAGAGACCATCATCATTAATTCATGATCACAAATATTTTTTCCTGGCTCATTAAAGAAAAAGCACATTAAGAATTCAAATAACTTTACTTCAGCAAAACATTCAGCATAGCCCATGTAGATGATGCAATCCACTGTTTTGGCAGCATGTGGCAAACCATTTTATAAGATGCTGTTGTAAAGTGATGTGTTTTTTATGTTAATTTATGTCCTATCTCTCTATAATATACAGTATTTTAGTAATTATTAGTGTCTAGAAACTAGAGAGGTTCACATGGGCACTTAGGTCAATGAACATCACAGTGTGTGTTAGCTTAAGTCCCAGAGCTACTCAGTATTTCCACCTATATTTTAAATCCACAGAGTTGATCCTTTAGGGCTGGAACAATTATATCAGCATTAAGTGTTTCGAAGCTGAGATTTCATCACATTTTAGCTGATATTTGACTTCTGTTGAAGCAGGCAGTGTTGCCTCCCCCCTCCTCCCAGGAGGATGCTCCATCTACTTTGGCATTTCTCTAACCATTCTGTCACCAGGGTCAGTCCACTCAAGGGAAAAAACTAATACCAAGATGAGGAGGGGGAGAAGTATGACTTTTTTTTGGTAGGGAGGCTGTCAATTTAGCAAGTTGAATCATCCAGGTGAAGGGCAATCACAAGGCAGGCATCAGAGCTGGCCAAGAATGGGAGGAGCAGGACTAATCCCTTCAACAGCAGCGAGCCGTAAGAACAGCCCAACCGTAAAGTGAAGGCACCTCCTGAGCGATTCCTGGCTCCTGCTTGCAGAGCAAGAGGAGCATTTGGAACACCTTCCTGTCCTTGACAGCCACGTTAATGAAGGGATAGGAGAGAGAAACTGGTTACGTTGTTAGTATCAATATATTTAAAGTGATATGTCTAATATGTGTAGCTAAATCTTTCATATATCATCACATTTTGTTCAAAGAATTGAGCAGTTGTATGGGCTAGAGACTTTAAAATCCAGTTACAATTTTAAAGCACTAAGTATATTGCTTCTGCCTTCCACCTATCAGTTCCTATCATCCCTGCAGTTTCACTAGTGCAAGATGCAAAAACTAGCCATTTTTCAGCATCACTGAATCAGCATTTATGAAAATAATCCTAAAAAGTTTCAGGTGATAGCGGTCTGCATCACCTTCATGTGGGTAACTAATGGAGAAGACAAGTACGGCTTCACCAGATTAGCATCCCTAAAGATGTGGCATACCATACTGCACACAAGCAGGAGGAGCCTGGTTAGGCTTAGGGACCTGGTTAGGTTACTGGTAACCTAAGGCCAGCTTCTAAATACTCAGAATGTGTATGTAAAACTGTAAGGCTTCCTCACTAACGTTAAACTAGTTATGTATCAGAATTATTAGGAACGTTACACATTTCTTGGAGATTTTAGCAAGAACCCATTTCCAGTAATAATAAAATAAAGTTTGATTGTTACGTGTCCAGTACAAAGAACTTCATTGCAGCAGTGAGGCAATGCTAGGAATTATATTCTAAGTGCAAGCAGCAAAAACTGAATTTGAAACAAAGATGACATCCGAAATACTTAAATCTTGTAACTGTTCCATCTTCCTTAGCGCTTGAAATGATCACAAAAGAAGAAAGTTAAATGTTAACAACTGTAAGACATTTTGATGCTTTAAAACTGTCAAATACAGGGGAAGAATAAGGAAGTCAGTAACAAACCTGGTAACTCATCTAAATCAGGCAGTTTCAAACATCAGCTCTTTATCAGCGGAAGGAGTTGTTGGTGTCTCTGAACAACAGAACAGCGGTAGAGAGGCACGCCTGACTGAGAAAGGCAACTTGAGGTACAAGTACTCACTTGTACTTAGTGTACTCACTAAATCCATAGATTTACAAAAATATGTGGAGATTCTGTAGTATAAAACATGGCAGCCCACAGATCAGTTGTATTTGTGATAATAATTAATCTGTAAGAGATTTTATTAAAATCAACAGTCTGCGAAGTCTCAGCTAAATTCACAGCCTCTTAGATTATTTCTGGTTTTATGTGTATCACACCTGGCCTGGCAACGATACACAGCTCACCTCCAGAGTGCTGCTTGACAAATTTAAAAAAAACTTAAAACATTGCAATTTGAAAAAAAAAAAAAAAAAAGAAACGCAAATTCGTTTTTGATACTGAAAAAGCAAGAAAAAGAATTCTTGTAAGAAGGGGTGCAGGGACATAGGCTGGAGCTGGCTCTAAGACCACTGGCCCCACAGTTGTCAGCTTTCACCCGCTACCTGCAGAGGAAGCTCTCAGCTACTGTCTCCGTGCTGGAGGGCTGAAGTTCTTGTATAGCAATTCAATATTTACATCGTTTTCTCTCAGTTTCCTTTCCCTTGCATACTCGGTCCCTACATCTGGATGAACCTCCTCTTCTCCCTGGAAACATGGTTTTGGCAGGGCAGAGCAGATGTCTGCGAAAGAGACAGTCTCGGCATTCAGTAGCAGTTGCCTGGATACAACCTCCTAAATGGCAGAAATCTAGACTCAGATTTTCCAGCACAGAAAATTAATGCCTGTTCTTCCAAGCGCTAATCCTACTGCAAGTTCATTGAGTTCTACATTGACTATATTCTACTAACAAAAATGTAAGTTACACTTACTGACAGACGTACCGAAAAAAATTACAAAGTAGGGGACTGACAAGTATAATGTATTTTTTTATTATAAAAGAATGACTCAGAGCATAACATTGTTTAAGTTCCTAAAACATTTCAAAAAACGTGAAGCTTTTAAAGAGCTTCTGTCTTAATATAACAATGATGTTGGTTACTCAGGATTCTAGCAGGTGCTAAATATTAAGTGAAGCTGAAATTAATTTCACTAACAAGAGCTAAGGATTTCCAAGGAGGGAACTATCTCAAACCAGACTGGAGGGCTCCCAGATTTTTCTAGGGCTACTCAGTATCTTAATCCAAGAGCCTGAGGTGCATATAGCCCTGATTTCACTCTGCAGTATATACATTAAAAGTTCTGAAGTCATGGATGCAACTTGCTATGGCCATGAAAGGATCTCAGAAATACAGGAGAAGAGTCCTAAAAGCCACTGGATCTGCAAGTCCTGGATCCCTAAAAACCGAGTAGCTGCACTAGATAATCCAGTTTTGCTTCAAGTGTGGTGTCTCACTGAGGAAAGTTTAGGCTTTATAATACTGTGCAAGTACACCAAGCACAATTTATTTACTTTCCAGTATATCCGTCTGGAAGCTTGCCAAGCAGTTCTAAGCGTGTAAAAGCTGGAGAGCTACTCCCAAGGGTAGGAAGAAAATCTCTATAACCTTTCTTTAGCTATGGAGTAATATGTTGTATGTGTTGTTTCAAATCACTTAGAAAAAAAGACCAACTTTATGGAATTCCCTTCTTTTGAAAGTGAGAAAGCTACTGTGGACTTAAAAAGGAAGGGTGTTAAGAGGTGTACTCTTTCAGGTCAGCAAAAATACAAGTTTTCAACTGGCTCAAAACTTGGAAGAGCTGGAATCGGAAACGAAACGTTGAATCCCTTTCCTTAGGACAACCTATTCAGAAGGCCTATGTAAAGCTTATAGATCATGGCCTACACAAACCAACAGACTACATTCCTGTGAAAAAAGTGCCAATACTTCAACAAGTTTGCTTTGAAAAGGGAACATCCATAAGGTATCCATAAGAAAACTCCAAATAAACGTCAGTATCGATCTGTTGGTGAAAATAGTGATATTCTATAGAGTTCAATTTTACTGACTAACTCCAGTCACTTGCTAGTGATAATAGGCAGTCATTTGGTAATTTTCCTATTGCCACAGCTGAGAACACATCCCTTGGTGGACCAAAATGGGCTGCTGACTTACTCAAACAAGGTATTCTACCCAGCGGAAAAAAGCTATTTAGAGTTCATCCACAGCAGTGCAGAAGCACTTGGTGTCACCATTCTCATTCTCCTTTTGTAATCAAAAGCGCAATTAACTCAAAGTACACCCACCTCTGTGTAACAAGATGGCACCACAAACGCCTTCGTTTTTAAGAACTATCATGAGTGAAGAGCCACCTAAGAAAGAGGTCATCTACTATTAACCATATATTCTGAAGTAACTACACTCCAAAGAAGACAAAGTTTCAGAGGAACTTCCTCACGTAACAGAGAAATTTGAAAATAATCACTTTCTAAAAACCAAAGTGGACTTAAATTGCAGGAGGAGATTTAGGTCAAGAATATTATTTTTTTTCTACAGTCTAACAGTAAGCATAGCAAAGCACTGATGCAGACTGATTAGAAGTTGTGTAACTTCCGTCTTCAGTTTAAAGAACAGGTTAGACAAACCTCTGCCCCAAATCATTAAGGTTCACCAGAATTTGGTTGAGAACTGGGAAATGTAGGTGACCTCTGGTCTTATTTTCTATAAACATCAACAGGAAAATATTTCTCTCTCTCTCTCTTTAAAAAGAGGGAAAAGGAAAGAAAAAGCCCCCCCACTTTGAAACACAACCCCTGTTCACAAAAAACGTACGCAAATTCCCTTAAAGTCAATACCTGAAGGTTTATTTTCAGACAAAGTCCAGTGTGCCGAAGAAGAGTGTTTTGCTGGCACAGCACCATGGCTGTTTCCTAGCTGAGGCTTGTCAGTGCTTTAACACAGCAGCAAGGCTGGTGTCCCACCACATGCAGCAAATCACTGGTGCCTGTCAGGTGCAGCTGCCAAGAAACCTCTCTCGCTTCAGACAAGAGCGGACTAGTCCAGCGTGATTTTGGCTGCACAACTGAAATCTTCAAAGGATGCTGACGCTGCGAGAGGTAAGCCCAGGGCATAAGGAGCTAAAGGGGACAGGGTCAGCCCAAAGGATACCGGTGCACCGTTCCATGAAATACAGATAGTCAGAAATTTTACGGTAGACATTTTTTTCCATCAAAAAACACCAGTTCCCCAACATGTGTCACTTTTGATGAGTCCTCTAACAAATCTCTTACTAGATGCTGCTAGCTCGTTTTATCTAGCTCTTTGGCAAGCCATCAGTGTCAATCATCCTAAACTACCCTGACACGTAGCCTGTCCCAGGGCTAGAGGCTTCAGGCTCTCAGTCTCCCTGGCTTCTAGGGACCAGCAGTACTCAGCCTGGGAAAACTGGCTTCCACAGCAGCCTCCATGCCATTGCTAAGCTCCGACACCTCAATACACATTGAACAGAAGCAAAAATATCTCACGTTTACCTCACAAGCTGTACTGATTTTGACCAGGCTTGTTTGTAAAACAACCCCCCAAAATAATTCAAACGATAACTCTCCCCTTAACACTTTTTAAGAGATATTTATGCATGAAAACAACTTTAAAAAACCTATTGAAACTCCCTTGACACTCCTCTGTCCAATACTGCTCCTTTCCCTCCAATTTCTCCTGCCCTTCACGCAGTGTCCCCAGGCCCTGTCACCTTTGCTACCTCACCAGCTGCGGCCTGCTGGAGAGAACGATGTGTGTGCCCACTTGGTAATTCCTGCCAAAACAAAAGAGAAGGCAGCGGATATTTTTTTTTTCCTTCCCCTTCCCATAGCACTGGAAGTGAGGACTTTGACGTAGCAAGCCAACAGATCATGAGCATAGAAACAGAAACACCTCAGTATCTGAGACCTCCACCCACTCCGTCTGCCAGAAAACCAGGCAGCGGAGGCAGGAGGGACAGGGAAGAGACAGGGGTTATCCAGGAACAGGACATTCACATGGAGACACTGCAATTACGCAAGTCTCATTTCCGTATGAAACTGGGCTAAAACTCATAAAACATGCAGTACTGTTCAATAATAGGAGTGCTATTTTGAGCTTTTTTTTTTTTTAGCTATTTAAGCCAATCGGCATTTTAATTCACATTTTCCTGAGGAAGGAAAAGTTCTTTGCTTTTCCTTTGCTGCCTGCATGCAGAACTAATCAAGAAAGAATATATATTTTAAACATTACATGCCGTAAACTTTGAACGGGGGAACCAAAGCAACATAATCCTCTTCCAAGTTCGGTTTGTTGTTCAGGGGAAAGGTCAGTAAACTCAGAATATTACAACAAAGTTATACCATGCAGTAAAAGTTGTATTTTTTAAGGTGAAGCAGAAACTCACCGATCTCCTTTCATTAACATCCTGAAAAGACCAAACACACATGCCTGTGTGTAGATGCACTGTAGAGATTTTCAAAACTCAAGAGACTCAGATTAAGTAATGCTAAATAAATTCTTACGTTAAAAGAAAAAAAAAAAAAAAACAAACAAACAAGTTAAAGAAATTCTCCAAAGCTTCATTATCGTTGCATATAATTCCTCAGTAAGGCAGGAACCTTGTCACTGGTTCTAGCAAGCTCATTGTGGACTAACAGAATAATTTATAATAGATTATCATTCTCTACAGTTAGATTACTGCAGTCCATCGATTAACTTTCCCCAGGCCCATTACGTAGAAAACAGCACACCAAATCCCACTGTTTCAGAAAAATCAAGCCTCTCTCCTTACCCTCTGTGTGGATGACAACCGCACCGCCAGGCTGCAGCTGCTCCCCAGGACAGCAGGAAAGTAAGAAACATTGCAGATGTTGCACGACCAAGACATGGGAAAACCTACCTTCAAATACAATCTTGACCACATTCACAACGTGTACGTCCCTTTCCACACAGGCCAGGATTGCAGGAAATGGGACATTTTGCCAAATTATTTAAAAGAAAATTTGTTCATCTCAGGAAAACCCTGAACTTTAGGTTGTCTCAGTCTTTGGAATAGAACAAGGTCGAACAGATATGGAGTTCCGCCTCATCCCTATCTTACACAATCAAATCTTTTTAAGAAGCCTTGCTCACTGTAAAACATTTTAATACCAGGGATACCCATTTCTTGAGATGGGCTTGTGGATTTATATACCTGTTTGCAGAGAAAGACAATTTGTATCTTTTTTCTAGTGTTTCAACAGAACTACTTATTATCTCAGCACAGAATGAGACAATTTATCTGGAGTAAACTAGGGTATGAAATTGCAGTGTCTTAAATACTGCAGGTAAGTGTCTGATTGGTGCTTTCATGCTGTAACATACGATAACAAACATAAGGAAAGTGACAATGAATCAAAGTGGTATTTTGTAAGATGGCTTATAAAAATAAAAATTATGCAAAATATTAAAAACTGCAATCTACAAATAGTTATATGAGCTGCTATTCCTGCAAGGCAAAGGTGCCCTTTAATAACATGTTAAATCACAATATACAGAAATACTTCAGAGTGCATTCACTTAACTTTGAAGTCTTGCTACAACTTTTAAGCAGAATGCTATCAGATTTTGTTTTACTTCATTTATGTATTTTATTTGCCAGTGGACATTACCTGATCAAAGAATAATTTTTGGACTTCTCCAACCAATTTCATTGCTCCATTAGAGAAAAGTCTACCAATGCACAAATAAATTAAAAAAATTATCAGCAATCATCCTCTCTCAATATACTAGAATTATTTTAAAAATCTGAAATTGTGTTTGGAATATCAACATACCTATGGTAAAGTTCTACTAATGTCATCTGAAAACTAACCTTCCATGGAGTATAAGAAGTTATTCATAAACCTTATTTTTAGTAAAATTTTAATAGAAACAATGCTTTGCATTTTCACATTCTGAAGAGCTAAAAATACAACAAAAACTTATTTACATTTTATAACAACAAAAATGTACAAATTACTATACAAAATGCAGTACCATCTCAAGAAAAACGAGTTTTTGAAAGTTCTAGCAGTTAGGACATTAAACCTGTATTTTCTGAAGAGATACCATTTTAAAGACTAAGCATCAATAACTGAACAGTGATTTTCTTCACTAAGTTATTAAAAAAAAAACCTTCCACGACAATTATGACTATCATCACTTTTAATTTTGGCTAAAACAAATATAACTTCATAATAAAAGTTACTGAATTTATAAGGAATCAAACTCAATATATCTTCTTTCCCTTGAGGTTTTTGCCACAGACCTTTTCAAAACGAGAAAAGCAGCATAGAAACTTCTTTTTAAGGAAATAAGCCTGGCAAGAGATGAGTAAGTTACAGTTTTACAAAACCCCTGTGTTTATAAACACTCAAGCACTGCAGATGTTTAAAGTTATTTCAAAATTATACATATCGCAATCGCTGTATGCTGATACACGTGTTTTAGGGTGGAAATAGTTTGGCACAAGCTGAACCCATGGAATGATAAATTTCAATTCACATTTCTACTTGAAATATGCAAGCACATTCTGATATGCAAAAGGAAATCTGACACATTTTTGCTTTTAATAATATGGGACATCATACTATATAGATGAAAAATATAAAGGATCAGCTCAGTCCAACCCTTAGCTACTGTTCAAGTCAACTGGGAGTGTTTGGGTGCCTGAGTTGTAAAAGGATGTTGATTCACAAGTTTCATGTGTGGACGAACCCAATTCTACCAGCATTTCAGACTGGGTGATCTCTGTGATATTTGGAGTATAACTTAAGTCACATCTCAGGTGTATTTCTGATAAAACAGGTAAAAGGAAGTAATGCGTTTTATTTAATGTAGTGGAGACTAATGCAAGCCCCCTATGTTATACCATGACCTTTAAAAAGCTGATAGGTATTTATTGATTTGAAAGCCAACCCAAAGAACAGACATCAGGTCACCACATAATCTGACATCAATAAATGTACAGTAGTTGTACTGGAGAAGTGACAGAAAAATGCTTCAGATTGAACACTGACAGCTTTTACCAGTGTAATGCTTCAGGACCATACAGTTACTCTTAAATAGGGATCGTATAAAAGTTTTAATCCTATTTCTAATTGAGGGGAAAAAAAACACCCCACAACAATCAGTTCAAAGTAATACGAAGAAACACTATTAAAGTGCCCAAGCTGTTTTTACATTCATTTGAAGCCCTGTCTCTGGAAAGGTGAAATATCCTGGTCTGGAATATATATGGTCCACTAATGTAGCGTTAAAAACTTTGTTACTTTAACCCATGAGTATACTGTATGATTAGTAGAAAATCTTTAGCAGACACAAAAAAAAATGAAAGATGAAACTGCAGCAAGAGAGCATGGCAAACCTGAGAGATCTATTAGTGCATAAATCTGCTTAAAAACTAAAAAGATAGAAAGAGAGAGCTAACAAACTACAATCAAAGTTATGTCTTTAAAGCGGTAAGTTATAACAGGGTGGGAAATGTTTAATATGCACATATGCCTGCAAAGGGGTCACTATCTTTCTGAAAATAAAGAGCTGGTATTTTTCACAGCATCAGATTTATGGTAAAAAGCCATAAACTGTATTTTTTAATATTATGCTTTTCCCACCCTGGCAGAGAATAAACATGAATTTAGAAGCACAGTAGAAGTGAAAAACAAAGAAGAGGAGAGATAGAAAGCAGCAGAGAAAGACAGAAAAGGTGAATACAGAGCTACAGAAGTGTTTATTGAGCATGCTACAGAGGTAAGCAGAGTACACACAAAATGAAATTAAACAACCGTCAAACCTTCCAACTTTGTTAGAAAATTAATTTTTAATTGTGCCACTTTCAAACTATACTGAATTTTACAATTCTAAAGATGTAAAAACTCAACTAATAGAAAATATACATGACCATTTTTTTTTCCTACATAGATAACAGAATCTATGAATCCTGAAACTAAGTACATCAATTTCAAAAAGTATTGGTCATTTAAACAGAATCAAGATAACAGTTCAGACTGACAGAGAACTGCTTTCAAATTAACTGGATCTGTAGATTCTGAGCCATGTTTATAGTAAAGTCAGATCAATTTCTAAATACAAAATATTTTGAAGAGTTTTATTAAAACTGAATATTACAATGCAAGGTAAATTAAGACTAAAGGCACATAAACTTTGGTCCCACCTGGTTGTCAGTTTTAGAAAACTGCCACAAAATTTCCTGCAAGCATTTGCAGCAAACTGTCTTCATCATTGAAAAACACATGCACCATTTCCTGAACTAGCTTGACCAGTCTGTACATGCTCAGAAATCCACAACCATATTCCATATCTTAATTACAAACTAAAGATGGCAATATATATTGAAATGCACATAAGTCATGTCAACTTCAGAAACATCTACGAAAAATATTCAGCCACAAACAAGACATTACTTAGTGCTGACATTTATATGATACATCCCACAAGAGTGTGTACAAAAAGGTTAAGATTCCACAATGCTTTTCACGTAGGGCTCAAAGTCACAGAAGTCACTTTTTGTCCTTTAAGAAATTAATATTCGGTACCTTGTTAATTTTAACTAATGCCTACATTCATAACTGAATCTAGACCAGAACCATGAAATACAAAAGGCCTTTTTAAAAAAAGAGCACAAAGCAAAAAATAGCAGAAATCAAATAGCATCGTTTTACTCTCTCGGCATAATATATCTTATCCAATTAAAAAGAAAAATAAGTGACAAGCCAGCAGATAAAGAAATCTATCAAGCAGGAGAAACATAAGCTTAACCTTTTTACACACCCCTGCCTAAACATATTTAAATTATCATGTAACAATGTGCCCCAGACAACCAAATTTGCTTTTTACTAGTTATGCAATTCCAGCAGTACTAATTTTCCTTTTTAAGGCACGTACGTCAACTAAGTTGAAAAACTGTGGTATTAACTTGAAATCTTTTAAACAAAATGATGGTTTATCTAAACAACAGTTGAACAACAGCAGCTAGTATCACTGCTTTTTTTTTTTATTATTTTTTTATTTTTTAAAACAACCAAGGAATGATAACAGCATGAAAAAAAATAAAAAAAAAAACAGCAGAAGACAAACTCTGGTCCCCACTTTCCTGAACAGTCAATAGGTGACAACACCAAACAATGCAATACACCCTCATTTTCAATCTGCCTTTTTAAATAGTTGACTTAGAGAAAGAAACTCTCAGATGGTGATTTTCTCCAAGATTGTAATTGTGAAGATCAATCAAAGCCTGAATGGCTTCTTCTACTGTTGACATCTGAAGAAGTGCCATCTTGTGATCTCTTCTGAAACAAAATAATGGCATTAGGAACTCGAACACTACTGGGGTTGCTCCTAATGTTTGCAATCCTCTATGCACTTTTCCTTAGGACATGCTGCAAAAACGCACTTAAGCACTCTTTTATTAAGAAAAAGAATGTACAGGAAAGTTACTTACTGAAAAAATTTAAATGCTTTCACAGTGCCTCCAGTGTTAGAAAACAATGTGCGTAGATCCTCTTCTGCTACGGATGGTCTACAGATAGAAGGAAAACAAGCAGAAGCAAGAAACTTAGTCAATTCAGTGTGTTATGATTCACATTAATATTACTGGCTTACTGAGAGCCAACACTTACGGAATATTGGACAGATGAAGTGTTGCAGAAGGAGGGAATATATTTTGAAAGTTTTTTGAACCAGGCTTCTTGAAGCGATGCAAAGGTGAATTACCAAAATCTTTAGTCAGCCCTTGGTCATCAAGGCCCTCTCGAGGTAGTTGTACTGTCTGATGTTTAGAAAGGGTAACCCGAATAATCTTTCCATACATTTTTTGTCCATTAAGATGGCTCATGGCTGAAAAAGATAAGAGGTTTACTCAGTTCATTGTTATATTTCAATAGCTTGTTGTAGATCACCCATAAGCCTGCAAACAAGAAAAAACCCCAAGCAAATCAAAGGGTCAATGTGCTAAGAGACTGGAATCGAAAACTAGGTCTGCAGAAGTATTTAATTTTATTTAAATATTATCTTGTGATTCAACTGTTGAATTAATTGAGGATATTGTGCAGACCTTCTGGAATACAAGTCGATGGAATAAGATGTTGGATCTTGTGGGTAACCAGGATACAAGACAAACTGACAAATGTAAACCTGCTTAGGTTCACCTGATTTTACACAGCATGATTTCAAGTACTTGGACCAATGGGAATATAAACAGAAAACTAATCTTACCCAGTTGCGACTGGTTTCCATCAGCCATCTGTATAAGAGCACTGTCTTTCTTATTGTATAAAATCTTCACACGCTGCACATCACCATAAACACCTTTTCAAAGTCAAAAGGTAACCCAAAAGAAAAAGTTCATTTTAAATCCAGTCACCTGAGTAATATATTTTGACATATCAATGGAACATTCAGACAGCAACAAGATCATTCACTCAAACTCAACACTCTCACAAATGAATAAAGGAGATAAAGATTTTGAATAGTGAATATTGAAAAGAATAATTCTGATAAACCCTCAAAGCTATGTGAATGATATTAAATTAAAGACCATGCAAAATATATTAGCATGCATTAAAAGAAAAAATTGTGTCTATGGAGAGTTTTAAACAGCAAAAGAAAAATAGCAAAAGATTTACTATTCAACTTTAAGCCAAAGTGCTAGCTACAAATAAGAATTAAGGTGAAACAAAAAAACAAAACAAAAAACAAAACAAAAATCAAATCAATAATAAAAGTATAGTGCTAACAATAACATACCGAAGAGGGTAAACAGACTTTGGGGCGTAACCATCTTTAGAAGGAGAGAAGAGCAAGCAGCGTAAGACAAGAAGAGAGAAGAGTCGAGGAAGAGCGGAGATGAACAGATCATCCATAACGAAGGGTGGTTCCCGCAGAATGGTGAGGTGGTCATGGATCATGGTTTCAAGGCGGTTAATTGGGGCAAGTTGGTCCGAGGAACATTTTGTTCAAGCACAGAAGCATGAACATAGGGAATGAAGACAGGGAACGTAGACAAAGACGAGGAGAAGGGTAAGACAGGGAAGGGCAAGGGAATTTGGGTAAAGACAAGGAAAGGGAAGTTGAACACAAAGGGAAAAGGATGAAATGGGGAAGGGAATACAGCAATGCAGAAGAAAAAAAAAATAAGGAAGTGGGGAACAAAAAAAAAATAAAATATAGGTCAGTACATAGGAAATGCAGGAATTTGGTCAGAAAATGGTTGGTTTATGTACTGTACAAGAAAAACTGAGTAAAATGTAGTCACCCAAGACAAATATGGGTAAAGTACATTCATATCAAGAGTAAACTACAGCATTTCATCTCAACATGAAAATAAATTAAAAAAAAAGCATGCAATAGAAATTTTAAACTTTGAACTTTAACTGCGTAAGCATGGCTGGTTATGAAATGCAGGCAAAAAATCTTTCAAAATGGCACTCTGATCTAAAACATTTTAACATGCAAGACTGGATGACAAAATACTATTAGATGATAAAAAAAAGCTTAATGATTTACAGTGACAGAGGCCAGTTAAAAATGGAACAGCTAGACTGATACAAACTTCCCACATTTCATACCAGCTTTCACAGCCATCAAAATAAATGTACAGGACAGTAAAAATGCAAAACTAAATAAACCCCTTTAGATTTCAGAGTTAGCAAGAAAGATACAGTTATGGTGAAAATGCTTTGCCATCATTTTTTAATTATTATTTTTTAAAGACAAATGAGTAACTGCAAAGAAAAAAATTACTAAGAGAGACTGGAAGACTGCCTCGTCAAGATCTTTGGGAGAACCTTCAAAGAAAAATGTGTTAGAGTAGTTCACATAAATTAAGACCTTAAAATGTGAGATACAAGCATGAAATGAAACAGCAAACAATTAGAAGAAACAAAACAGAAGTTCTAGTTTATGTGATTATAATGGCAAAAGAAAGCATAGTTGCTATTTTGTAAAAATAAAGCTTTCAATTCAAATGTCAAACATGCAGTAGTTACCACATTTTTCTTAGAAAAAATAGGTAGCCGACTATCAAAGGACATTAAGTTGTTAGCTACCTGGGAAAACAAAAGTATTTAACAATAATGGCTTTTAACTTAACTTTGGGGGATTATTAAAAATAAAAACAAAACCAGCAAAAATACTTTGAGCTTAAAATCCAAATGTAAGAGGCCAAATGCAAAGAAATTATAAAATACTGACAAATGAAGTGTGACTAAAGAGGAGGGGGGAAAGAAAAAAGTGAAGTTGTTTCACTGACCTCTTCATTTAAATTGCTAACAAGGAGGACGGTATTGCCACCAGCTGAAACTCCAGGCATTCCCACACGGCCAGCAGCAGCAGCTGCAGCTGCAGCAGCAGCATTTGGAATAGCCAAAGGACTCAGTGCTCCTGGAACAGCTGCAACAGGAAGCCCTAATTTTAAAATAAAGCATATTTTACGAAACACACACAAGTCGTTAAGACGTACCTATATCAGTAACAGTGTTGCATACAACACTCTAGAAAGCAGACAATTCCACTGTTAAAAGTCGTCCAAAGGCTTGTGAAATGACTTGTTAAATTAACGTAAGGAAAAGTGAAATCTTTTTTTTAATTCAGATCATCTTCAAAGAAGCGACGAGATGTAAAAACTACCTTCTTTTCAAATAAACATTCCTCTGCACCAAAACTGTTTCCACTGAACTCAGAAATGCTTACAGTGTCTAGTTTATCAAAATGGTCTAAAGTAAACATTGATCAAATCAGTAAGTAGAAACACTAATTGTATTCTCTATGTCATTACATCCTTATTTTCCATCATCCTTTGAGAGGCACTCCTCACTTCAACTTGATGCTTCAGACTAAACATACAACACTCGAGTTGGTCATTTGACAAGGCCCATGTATCCCTCAGAGCCTCAGCACAAACGAGGTGAGGAGGTAACCTTCTACACTCAAGATTCAAGGCAGCACCACTGCTTATGCTCTGTGGCTTTTGTAACCCACTTCCCTGAAGAAGCATGTTACTGTTAGCTAAACCTTCAGCTCTGCTTTTACTTTTCTTCTTCTAAGGAAACTCAGTCACTGGGGTAACTAGGTGAGTGTGCTACTCCCAGGATCTATGGAAGGTTCTTGTGAGACATATGCACTGTACATAGATTACATAATAAGAGCTTTATCATATTTGATCAAAATTTTATTTGCACGTTTTATGGAGTTCGGTCTCAGATTTCAGTATTTTGGCAAAATTTCTAATGTTTGTATGATCACGCTAAGCTAACACAACTTTTGACCAATCTTCTAGTATGCCAGGTAGACAGTCTAAATATAACCTTTACACTATGTACCTAAGACTACTTTCCTTCCCACATTGTTTTATTTTAATGGAAGTCATAAGAGAAAATAAATTCTTCAGTTTCAGTCAATGCCCAAATATTAAGCAGACAATAGTAAATATATTCAACCGTTAATTTAAAAAAAAGAATAAACCCAACTTGGTATCAAAAGGAAACACATACGGGGACACAGAAGGGGGGGAGTAAGCAAGGTTACAATTTTTAATTTATTTTTTTATTTCCTAAAAAAGGTTTCTAGCTTCATTCCAACTCTTTATTTATGTTTTGTTACACAAATTTGTGAAAACCAAATAATTTAAAAAAAAAAAAAAGAAAAATAGAGAGAGGTTTTCATAGGCTGGACAAATGACCCTTCAAAGGACGTCCATCGCTACTTTGTGATAGCGCCTAGCAGTATTACTGATCAAGCACTGAAAAATGTTTTCCGGTCATTTCCTGTCAAAGCACATACAGAAGAAAAAACAGTAAGAGTTCTAAGAAAGGAAATTAAAGATTTGGAATGCACTCCAACAAAGTTTAAAAGATTAAAAATGTTAGTATTCAGGGGTCTAACCAGAGGAAAAGAAAGTTCTAAGTAATGACAATTCTAGTCATCTCTCATGATGGGATGAGGGAATATCTACTTGAATCAAAAGGCAACAAATACGATCTTTTTATTGCATTATTTGTGGTATTTGTGGGACTGACTGTAATACCAAAAAAAAAAAAAAAAAAGAAGGAAAAACCGTATCTTGTCTTCCTCCCTTCCTTCCTGCAAAGACACCTAACAGACTTGAGACTGTATTAGATGGTCTATGGAAAAAACAGCCAGTTACATTAAATAGGCAATAAAGTGACATATAATATGCTTGATCACGCAAGCCAAGCACTAGCTCCCAGGGGGTTAGGAAAGCACTCCCCCCCAGGTATGCTACTGTATGATCATCCGTTATGAGGGTCGCGCTAGGTCTTCCATCAGAGAACACAGAAGTAACACTAGCTGTCAGAGAAAGGATATGAAATTCGATAGACCACTGCTAGTCCAAGCATAGCAATTTTGTTTCTCAAAATCCATTTTGTGTGAAAGCAAAGTGTAATACTATATACTTATGTATATTAATAGCAAGACAAAAATGTAACATAAATATGATATATGTTTTGCTCTTGGGTTAAAGCTGAAGAGTATAGTTTTACTTTCATGAAAAAAAAATTAATAAAGGATGCAGTTAAAGAAAGTATTCCTGCAGAAGTAAAGAAGTTTATTTCCAAAATCAGACTGTAATACACAGGGAAAACATTGAATATCAAATTAAACTCCCCAAACAATTTTAAAAAATCCAGTTCTGTTCTAAAAAAAAAAATCATTTTGGAAATGTACTTTTGCATGCCTTGTATTGCATATGCTGAATGTCACACTCAGCTACTGTAGAGGCCATACAGACAGAAATGTGAAAAATGACAGTAAGGTGTGACAGATGTCCATCTGAAGGGAAACAACTTATTTTATACTAGGTCAATAGCAATCATTTAGGTAATAGAAAATGACAAGACACTAGAGCATTTCAAATCTTCTATTGTCTCTAAGCGCCTCTCCCTAACCTAAAAACTTCAAGCTAGTTCAGCATTTTTAGGAATAAAGGAATCTGAAGATGACCGGTGATGTTTTTATGGCTCTTTCCACAGTTGGGCAGAGCATAGGCAGAGCATAGCTGAGTAATTCATACTTTAAAAGTCAAAATTCTTCACAGCATCAGACTCTCTACAGGACATTATTTGGTCCCACTAAAGAAGTTAAAAACAAAGATTAATTCAACACCATTCATACAGAAGTATTTTCAATTATTATCCTTTGAAATACATTAATTTAATACGAATCTTAAGGGGCATTAGTGGAAAGTGCTAATAAAGCAAGTCAGTGATGACAGGAAGGGAAAGCTTTGGATGCCCCAGCCACAACAACGTATTTCCAGCTGTAATATTAAACTAATATCTAAATCGGAGAAATTGGAGTTACAGTATTATTACTTATTAGTATTTGCCATTATAAGTAGTTCTTATTTAAAGTACTTATTTGTTGTGGTTCAGTATAATATAGCTGCTGTTTATTCAAAGGTTTTTTCTGTAAGATCTCCTGTAACTTTGTTTTTTGGGGGGAGGGAGAATGTGTATATCTTTTCATACTTCAGGTGAAAAAGAAAACAACAAAAAAAGAAAAAAATCAACCACCTGCTTCTGATAATTCATTTGAAACCAACCCATTCTGTCCATTAGTGATTTTCTCCTTCTTTTGAAAGATAACAAGACTCATTGAAAAGATGTCCAATTTACAGTCTCAAAGATTCCTGACACCTTAGTTTCATCACAGCTGAGGATGGAGTAGCTGAATGAGTAATGATGCATGCAGGCTGGGATCGTCTATTTGATTGATATGTCTCCAACTGATTACATAGCACACATAGACCTCCTTTCTTGGAAAGGTCAGACAAATTAAATACGCCATAACTCTTGTTCTGTAGGTTTCCACTGCACTCTGATTTACCATTCTGATTTAAGATTTTTTATAAATAAAAATAAGAACAACTTGTATTATGATTACTTGTTATCATGCAACATGCTGTTTAATATTTGGACTTACCTGAAATTATTTAGAAATGTTAGCTACTTTGTCAACATGATCAACTGGTATCAGAAAGCTTTGTCACTAGCCTTACTTTAGCTTCCAACAACTACAGATAACAGGTTTTTGCTTTTTCCAGGTATTAATGAAAATATACAAGTGTTATATAGCTCTTTTCCTAGCCTTTTCAGGTCTTTCTCCTCAATGAAGTTTAAACACAGTATATCGCATTATTTATTCCCCCTCAGTGTATCTTTTTGCATGACTTCTGAAATGCAAATTACTAATGCCATTTTAATAAGGGGCAAATTATAGCTACTCTAAAAAATATATGATGAACTTATGTGTGAAAACCATAGGCAGAAGTAGCACTCATCTTAATGCAGGTACGTACAGCTGTGACTGAGAACTGGATTTAGTTCCTAGTCCTGTTATGAACTTTTTTTTGTGGCTTTATGTCAAGTAATCACCATCTTTTTATGCTTGTTACTGGCCTGCTTCTTATACTTAGCCTGAATGGGTCTAGGGGAGATAGCAGGTTCTTTTCAAAATCTCTGCATAACAGCTTATGAAGCTGCAAGTGTTACTACACACTACATCATAAAGCTACATTTACTGAAGAGGAAGGTTAATTCCATCCAGAAGGAAATTGAGATACGTAATGGTTTAGTATTAATAGATTTACTATTAATATTTTACTTATTTAATAATACACTAATAGAGATTTAAACAACAAAATTAACAAGACGCACATCTTGTCACTAAAACTCAACTAACAAAATTACATTAAACCTAAACCTCACTTCTGACCTATGAACTACAGTATATTGTTAAAAAAACAACAACAAAAAGGCACCCAAGCATAACATAAGCAAACGTCAGAACTGAGTCCTTACCACATTTTCTGTTAGTGATCTCATTATATACATATTAGAGAACAGCTACAGCAAGAATTTTAACAAGAAAGCCACAAGTTCAATTTATGGTATTCTTTCCAAGCATGCAAAAGAACCTGTAGAGCATCACATCAGTTAAGCTCAAAATGCAGCTCCGCTCTTTCATGGAGAAAGATGCCCTTTGGGAGCCACCTGTGAATAGAGCATGGCAGACACTCTGACTGAGGACACTCTGACTGAGTACACTCTGACATTATCTTTATTGACATTACAGAAACAAGAATTCTAAAGCAAATAAAATGAAATAAAATATTAAGATGAAAGAAACAAGCAGGAGGAAGGTCGCTGCTATCATTCTGCCATATTTCACACATCGTTTGCCAACCTAACCTCTAAGTGTTCTCACCCTTCTTCTTTTGAGGATATGAATAAAAACACAGCTATAAATTGCATACACAAGTGTCCATTTAGGCTTCTGAGTTTTTTCTATCCTTTCTTATTTATGTCACACATATTTTGTGCCTTTTTGCACAGTAAGCGGCCCAGACTGAGAACCCTGTTCTTCCATATTCAAACAAGCACCATTCCCACTTTGACATTTATCTATCCAAATGGCTAAGGCACCAACAGTACTATGGAGCCTTTCTGTAAAGTTTTTCAGCTGCAGAGCTCTAATTCTGTAAAAACAAACAAAAAAGGGAACTAGGAAAAAACCCACAACAAACACTAAAAGAGACATCACTGTTACACAGAGTTACAATATACCAAGCTCACCCAACTGGCCATGAGCAGAGTCAGAAAATGTATCCAGCTCCCTTAAGTCACTTTCAATACAATGAATGGTCTTAGAGAGGAAAAAACCAACCATTATATATAATCTCCACTACTCATCAAGATAAGAATGACTGACTTCACTGATACTCTGAACACGTTTCACAGATGCAATGGAAGTTACTCATGTTGCGTACCTTTTATTTTCCTGCTGCTTGGAAAAACAGTGCATTTAAAGAGGTCCATCCAGAGAGTGGGAATTAAAATATTTAATTAGTTAATATGACTGTCATCTTCATAATTTTACTATCAAAAACCTTTAATATACACAAAACAATGAGTCTGATTAAAATCAAAAAGTTAGAAAACTTACATAGTTTTGCAGACAAAAGTTACAAAAGCATCTAAAGTGACTTTCAAGCCTAAAACACTGGAACATGAAGGCCGCTAAAGCGAAAGTCACTTGGATAACAAGTATAGTAACCCCAATTATTAAAAGTATCCAATGTGATGCAATGATCCAAGCATCCTCAGAGTGTGATTCCACTATGCCAAGCAAATTAAACCTGTTAATTTGATGCATACTATAAACATCAAATACATAGAAAAATGTGAGTAAGTCTGAGACTAGAAATCAACTTCTCAGGATTCAGGTAAATGTTAGAATGAGAGTTACATACGTAATGTTGCATTTGGCACCGTTTTATAAATCATGAATCTTTAACTCTCTCTGAAATCCCTGCCTTACAACACCTAATATGATGGGTCTCATATTAATAAGCAGCACCTTTACGTTGTTTTTGTCTCCTTACTACTAATACTGCAGCTCCATGTCTACGTTCTCGTCATACTGTGCTGACAAAAGAATTACTAATTGCCTCAAGGGTGTTTCTACAGCACTCATCTCTATGGTGTCAAACTTCTTCACACGCGCTCATCCATATTCCCTATCAATCCATGAAACGAGAAAGAAATAAAGAAAATAAAGTTTAGCTATGGGTTCTTTGGAGACTTTAGAGTCTTATGGTATTTTTTAATTTCCAAAAATTCTGCTGCAGCTACAAGTGATACACCATTTTGCAATTCATACTGGAGGATGTGAAGTCAAGCATGCCTAAATTTGTGGGAGGCTGGTGTGCGTGGAATTCACAACTAGGTATGAAATGTATCCCTTCAAGTCCTCTGATTTTGGAAAAGGGCAGATATAGCACAGCATTCAGTAGCCTTAACTATAATATTCACTCTTTTCCTGGGCTCACCTAATTCACTAAGTGCCTTCTAACTTTTGTAACACACAGAGAGCAGAGGCCCCTCTTTACTACATTAACGCTGACTTGCTCCAAGTCGGCCCATCCTGTACAAAAAAACAATGCATGAGACCTACATTGTTCTTAAGTTTTTTTAGAAGAAAAATGGGAAATTATGAAAGAAAAAAAGAAAATAAGAAAAAAGACTAAGCGGGAAGAACAATGATCACAATGTATCATCACATTTTATAATAAAGTAATGAGATTACATCTGAGCACTACTGAATTCCGAAGAGTGAAAGGTGTTCTCACTTGACAGTAGCAGGAGTGAAACTTATGCAATGAATTGTGATAAATTAAAAAACCAAATTACAAATTTGTCTCAACGCATGCAGAACATGAATTAATTACTTTACAAATAGTCAGAAGACAGATTTATCTATATCCTGCTCAGAACATTTAACCAACTTCTCCTGATGAACTTGAAAGTTGAAAGAATATTAGAACTCATCTACCATAGCACTAGAAGTGCAACTACAGATTTTTTCCTGTTCTTTACAGAAACCACAGACTACTGCTTTTGTTTTTTTTTTTAAGCAAAGAGCATAATCTTTCTTCATTGAAGGAAATCAACCAAATGTTATCTTCATAATCTGATATTACTGGTATATATCTGATGTATGTCGGGGTATTGGTTGACAGCCAGCTGAATGAGCCAGCAGTGTGGTCAGATAGCCAAGGCAGCCTACAGCATCCTGGCTTGTATTAGAACTAGTGTGACCAGAAGGACCAGGGAAGTGATTGTACCTCTGTATACTCAGCACTGGTGAGGCCGCACTTTGAATACTGTGTTCAGTTTTGGACCCCTCACTACAGGAGGGACACTGAGGTACTGTAATGTGTTCAGAGAAGGGCAATGAAGCTGGTGGAGGCTGTAGAGAACAAGTCTTATGAGGAGGAGGCTGAGGGGAAACCTTATTGCTCTCTACAACTACCTGAAAATATGCTGTAAGCAAGGTGGTCGGTCTCTTCTCCCAAGTAACACGCGATAGGACAAGAGGAAATGGCCTCATGTTGCATCATGGGAGGCTTTAGATTGGATATTAGGAAACCTTTCTTCACAGAAAGGGTTATCAAGCATTGAAACACGCTGCCCCAGGAAGTGGCTGACTTGCCATCCCTGGAGATATTTAAAAGACGTGTAGATGTAGTGTTGAGGGACATGGTTTAGTGGTAACTTGGCAGTGCTAGGTTAACATTTGGACTTGATGATCTTAAAGGTCTCTTCCAACCAAAACAATTCTATGATTCTACAAATAAGCTATAGCACTGAAAGATGCAAATCGTATTAAGTCTGTGTTACAAACTTGGGTGGGAGGGTGGGCAGTAGCAGCTGACAGGAACATATGAAAGAATGGAGGGCAGATTTGGGAATGAAAGTAGAACTAACATGACTTCTCCTTGTATTTTGTGCATTTCTCATTTTGTCATGCATCATCTTATTCATTTATGCAGGAATGTAAAGGCAATATTCTGATCACTATATACACTGAACCCTGAATGTGCCTTTGGACACTATTGCAATTTATAATCTTTAATTATTAGAAGGATTAATAAATATTCTCATCAAGCGACTCTGCAATATGAGAGAACAATGTAAGAATCATACCTAGAAGAGAAGTCTCCTTTGCAAATGCTGCAGCAATAGCTGGGTCCAACGCTGGCTGTCCATCACCAGATGGAAGATCAGGACGAGTGTAGTCCCTGCTTTTATCGTTGTTGTACTTGACATTCAAATTCACCAATTTGGAAAAATCAATCCGTAGGGTACAGCAAGCATTATAAATATTTTGACCATCTAAGGCCTAGAAAAGGGAGTCAATTTATTTAAAAAAAATACACAATACAGGTTGTTGCACAACTTTTTTTTTTCTCAAAACAAGGACAGCGTATAGATATTTATCCATCTTACTGTCTAGCTTAAAACCAATTAAGATTAAAATGCATTAACCTCTCTTAACACGATTCCAGGAAACCCGACGTCTACTTCTCTTACCTAGAACCTGTTTATGCACCAATGTGGCAAGAGACATTTTAATTGTGTCAAACTTAAAAGTTAGTTGGTTGAATATAGTTAATTAACCTGTACAGCTTTAATGCCATATAGATTTGTCAAAGAAAAAAAATAATAATCAAAAACCACACAAGTACTCTTTTACACGAAAAAAAAAGTTAAAAAAATCTAGACTTAAATACCATGTTAGACAGCTGTCTGTTAAAGCAGGATATTTACATTGTTCCTGCAGGTTTTTCTTCTTCCCTTCAGGCTATTAAGTGCCAAAATTGAAAGAGAAGCAACTTTATCTGCTAACCTAATGTTACAAACACTTTTTTTTAAAAAAAAAATGCTATTTTCATAATTAGTTGGTACTCCTGAAAGGATGCCTATTAACAGTAAAATTCACATGAATTCGTTACATGACATCACTTAGAACTCTATGAAAACATTCCCTAAAAGGCCTGATTATATATGTTTCGTCCATCTTCATTATATACCAGGCAAACTGATATACCTGGATTTTATTCCATTTACGTTTTGGGCATACCTTCCTTTCACTTAAAGCACTAACAGCTAAATACGAGAGATTAAAAAAATAGAAAGTTTTATATTTGTTTCATGTTCTTAAGAAATGCTAGGAAGTAAAGACATCTCTCACCTTAAAAATTAATCCATTCAATCAAGTCATTATGTCAAATATAAAACTACCTACTATAGACATGTGGTAAAAAAACCAAATAAATTACACTTTCAAATACAAAAGTCAGATCTTTTGTTTCTCTTGATTAATGCTGGACTGAAATGTACCACTTCTAGAGCTGAGCTAGCTCTTGCACAGCTAACTTGGTTACATCTGCAACACACTTTCCAACATATTCAAGTTCTGGTAGGACGTATTATTTTGAGCTAAGCACTGCACAAACCTGGCGTGCCTGCTGCATCTGGAAGCAACATAGCTATTTTCATACAGTCATGCATCTGGAAACACAACATGCTGCAGACACTCCCTGCTAGGTCTGGGCCAGCAAGGCTGTCCCTTCCTACCAAATGTATTATCACAGCTGACATCTCCAGAGCTCATGAAATCACTTAGAAGAATTACCACCATCAGCAGTCAACGTACAAGAACAAGTCAGTCAGTATTATTAGGACTCCCAAGTAATGGGAAAATAATTTTTTAAAAGTATAGAAACCTGACAATCTAGACATTGTCTCAACAAAGATTTAACAACCAAAGAGAAACTCCTGTACTTGAAACTCAGCTTAAACAATGCCTTATACGATATTGGCAAAGCAAAGTCTACTGCCCTGAGACTCAGAATACAAGCTGAGGATTAATTCTGCGTTGTTGGGGTGGTGGTGGGCGTCACCATTACAGAATACAGAATTTGCTAGCTTTTTTATACACAGTGGTAACACAGAATCCAAACCTCCTAATGTTGGTATTTGGGGAAAGAATCTCACTTGAACACTTACATCTAAAAAAAGTATACACTGAGAATCAGTCATCAGTTTTAGACAACTTCTTACCTTCTAAAAATCCACTAAGATATGGATTAAAGGTAGGTCCAGTTTATGCAGCCAGAGCTTACTTATTGTCAAAGACAATGCCATTGCTATCAAGGAAATACTCATTCACATAATGAAGAAAACTAGGTATGAGTGAGATCAAAAGGCAGTCTCCTTTAGCTTTGTCCAAACCACAGGACCGTGACGCAAAGCTCTAGTCTTCAAAGACAATCAAGATTCATACTACACCTCTGTGTGGAGTCTGTAGACACACTGATTTATGGCTGGCAGAAGACTTAAGTTAATGAAAATATTTTAGTTTTAAAAAGTAGAAAAACAAAATACATCTGTTTGTATTTTACAGAGTAGTCAATGTTTAAAGGAAGCTGCATAAGTAACTAAAACTTACACTAAAACTGCAAAAACTCCTCTCTGACAAATTCAGAGACCAAATGTACATACAAAAGAACACTCCACAAGAGAAATCCCTTGTAGCTGGGATGCAGACAGTCTGAAAGAACATCCTGAACCGGAAAGGAAGGAAATGCACTCTTAATGAGCACTATAGTCACACTCTGGGAAAGGCTCCTTGCAGCAGTTCAAAACCCAAAAAAAAGACCTCACTCCACCCACCTCTACCAGCAGCGTCACACACCTCCAACAACAATGCAAGAAAGATTAACAGCAACTAGGGTTTGTTCAAGATTAACTGTTCACACGTAAAGTCACAACTGGGAATGTGTGTGTCCTGAGCTCCTACTTATATGCAATAAAAGAATGTGCAAAAAACCCTCAAACCTTGTTCTTCTCAAAAAGATATCCTGAGAAAAATGAGAAGACAGTAGCCATACTGTTAGTGAATGTACATACAGACATCATCTCAAAGAACTCTAGTTACTGCTAAGAAACGCCTCTTTCTTTAAGCATTTATCTATACATACATTCACATGTGACATGGTACCACACACGTGCCAAACCGAAGACATTAAGTATCATGGGACCCTTCTACAAAATGTATCATTCTTTATCTTGCCTGTGCCAGCAAACCCGTTACTTAAGACTCAAAAACAGAAGTATCAAAAGTTACGTCATCATGCCATACTAAGAGTGTAATGATACTGAACCGTTTCCAGGCCCCTGCCTTCCCTCCCTCCACCCTGTTTCCAGGAAGTACCCTCCTCCTGGACTTTCCCAAAGGGGAAAATAATTCTCACGAGTGCCTCAGCTCCTGCCAAGAGCTTGTCAGCAGACAGATTCCTGAAAACACATGTTTGTGGGGTATTTAAACAAGGTGGCTAGCAGAACATAGAGAAGACCAACAGAAAACAGTGGTAGAAGAACAAACAGAAATCCCTTTCTCAATTCAGACTGACACATAACCCAAGGAGAGATGCACATGCCTCAACGAACACAATGACCTCAACTGCAAGTGTACTCCTGTGCATGACCTCAGCTTCACAATGCAAACACACTACCATCTGTACAAGTTTCTTGACGGCCATTAAGATTGTTTTTGGCAGGGGAAAAAAAACCCACCACCACCAAAAAAACCCTAACCAATAATAAACCACACCAAACAAAGAAAAAAAGATGACTCCTAATAATTAAGGATGCTGCATGGTTCTACATCAACTACAGCAGTTAAGAAAGGGAGCAAACCAGAAATAAAGAATATCACAACTCCCAATACTAGTGAAAGTTCCAAAATAGTGGAGTTGGCTGGAAAGAAGCTAGTATTCCCAGAAGGACAGAAAGAAGCTAGTATTCCTAAACATTCAAAATATTTAGAAAGGGTCTTAGCAATGGGGGTTATAGTCACAAAGAATCCAAAATTCTGCTTTTGTCTCAACACAGCACCTTTCACTGAAGGCAAGAATAAGCAAGCAAGGCCTAACAGAAAATAGCAGAAATAGCCTGGGAAGTCACAGGGATCCATAACAGAGAGCTATGACTGTCTGTCACAGACAGTAAAAATGACTACATAGGGAGTATCGACAAAATGGCAGTCTGCACCACAAAACACAATACTCTCCCATTTCTTAAAAATAATGTCAAACCACCCTCTCTTTTTGCTCATAGCAACCAGGAGGATGAAGAGATGATAACTGTTGACTGAGAAAAGATCCCACAGATTAAGAGGTGAGACAAGAATCTGTTCCAACAGAAAAAAAAATACAGATTATAAAAAAAAAGTTCAATAAACAGTATTTTCTCCTGCTGCTGATGTAATCAGCCACACGCAAGATCTTCTGCAAAAGGACAGTAAGAATTTCTATCTATCACGACACTTGGATCTCTCATTTCCCAATGTGATTGTCAGTGTTGAGAAGCAATGACAGCAGCAAAGGTGATCTCAGATGGCAAAAGTACTGTACAAAGTTACAAAAAGTTGTAAAATCCTGAATGACTGATGCAGCTCTCTAATGCAGCTTCATGCACACACAGATCTATTGGTAGGCTCTGAAGAGGAAGAAGAATATTCCTAGAATCATATTTTCTCTCAGGCTTTCCTCACCTGAGAGAAGGGCTTTCTCATGTAACGGATAGAGTTCACTGCTCTTCTTTTTATTTTCAGGGCTCAAAATGCCTGAAAATCCTTGTGAAAGAGGAGTCCCTTGAAAAATGATATATTCATTAAGAATTACGGTCTGATGAGCTTCTCCTGAGGCCTGTACAGAATCTGTGGAACGAAACACCCCTACAGGAGATGGTCAAGATAGCCCTTTAAAAATCAGGACAGGATATACCACTTACACTATTCTTTAGCTAATTCACATACGGCACCTAGAAGACAGACAGAGTTTGGCAGACAGAAAATGATTTGACATTTTGATATTCTCATTTCCCAGTTCAGAAATGGAGCCCAGAGATTTAGCTAGCAGGTATTTCTGGAGACACATGGCTTCAAGCCACAACAAGTAGTGTATCTGCCCCTATCTTTGTCAAGCACTGTAAGCACCTAAGATGATGATCTCTTGCAGGATGAGGATATCTTGAAAGCATTTACCAAGGTCTGATAAAAAAAAATTATAATCAAATTAGAGCGGAGGGTCAACACAACAAAACCATTGCCTTCTCTCCAAACTCATACACAGAAAAGGAAAAGAGAAATTTAGTCCCCCCTCTTTCTCTTCTCAAAGCACACAAGGAAGGAGAAACTAGAATAAGATTTTTGGAAGGGTGTAACAGTTTAAAGCTCTAAAAAAAAAAAAAAGTAATCCTTACAGAACATACTCCAGTTCGAATAAGCCCCTCAAAGGAAATGAAGGTCATATGGTAAGTATCTCTTGGGAGAGATGTGTCCCAAATACATACTACAGATATACATTTGAATGAAATTAATTCATCTTGAGACAACAGTCTCAGACAAAAGATGTTTCTGTGGCAGAAAAGTGTATGTAAAACATGTTCCACTATCCAAGATTATTTTTTTTTATGTGCAGTTCCTTGACTGAATGACCAGTTGTATATCTTATTATTTTCTACAAAATTTTAAAATCCAGGACACAAACACTGTTGCTGCACTTCCTGATACAATGGATACAATCCAGCACTCTTCTGTTTACCTGAACACTACTTATCATCTCCAAGCACAAACCGTGCTCTTCAGGATTCAAGATGCCTGAAAATCCTTAATGCAATAATCATAGATAATTGCCTGTGAGCTACATATCTTATTTGGAGATGTCCTTGCCCTCCATTCCGGCAACAACTACCTGAAGTTCCTATTACAGGTTTTAAGGCAATGTAGCCCAGCAGAGATCTTTTGGCAGACTGCTACCAGCACAGAGCCACCCTGATGATGTCACTCAAAACAACTGGAAAGACGACATCTTGAACATAGAGTCAAACTGCAACAGAATCTCTGCAGAGATACTCCGAATCACCTACAAGCCAAGTAAGGATCAACTGGCCAACTATAACAGAAACTCTCGATTAGACTTAGGGTATTTTTAACCCGTGTTGGGTCAAGATGACTGTCATGCTCTATGTATGAGTCTCAGTTAATGCTCCATAAACAAGGCATTAACAACTCTATTACTATCCAAGATTTGACAAGAGTACGTTTGGTGTAGACAAAGACAACAGTCAAAGACAACCAAAGACAACACTCTGGATTAGACAGGTATTCAGACAGAAACACTGGCACTCTAATATTTCTATGGTGTACCAGATTACTGTTATTCAAATAATTAAGTCTGCTGCTTATGCTGAGGGTACTGATCATTTACTATGAAAATGAGCTATTTTTGATGCTTAGAATATCTTCTTAAGCATACAGACATCTCCAGGACATCATCTTCTGTTGCATTATGAGAAACACAGTAGCTCAATGTGCTCTACCATTGCACATTCTCAGTACTTTCTCCAACCCATGGCTAACACTGCTGCATTGCACAGAACCTGAAGTTCATCATCTTCACCTTTCCTTGCCAGTGTAACAAACTATAATGATCCAATTTGAGGGTGGTGATAAAACATGACTCAGTGTAGCTATAGTCTACTTTTACAGGAAAAGAGTTTCTCATGAAGCAAGTGGAGCAGGAATGCAATTTTTCACTACTTGCTCATTCAAATAGCAAAAGTGGTCCCACAGGGCTAGCCGCTCCGTATTGTACATTCTTGTCAGTGTCACTATTTTCTCAGAACCTTCAAATGAATTGCATCTCTCCTTGGTACTTACATCACTTGAGTTTTTCAAATTGCTCTTTAACTTCCTTAATAAGTCTTCAATTTCTATTAAGGCCACATTCTGATTTCCTGTGAAGAGTGCCAGTGGAAAATTAAATTTCCCCGTTATCTTCTATAGTAACAACTGATGGAAAACAAATTGAAAACTTCTCTACTCTTTTACCATGCTTTTAATTTTGAACTCCATGCAACTTTAGCGTAGCCACCACATCCTCTTGCTTCTACTGTATTTCCAGATGTATATAAATTGGAGCGTTTTTTTCCTGTCATCTGACTGTTTCTTTCCCTTAGGTATTTTTGTTTAGGTGGCACTTCATGTTTCACCACAGTAGCTCAATCATAAATACTATACTTATTTTCCTCTATATAGGGTAGCGGGGAAATCAAACCTTCCTTCAAATTTAGCATTCTTCAATACTTGCAGTTGGTATTACTCTTAGCATTTTATCTATTTATGTACAGATTGGTTAAAATAGAAAACTAGAAACCTATGACTGTTTCGATTTGTCACTAAGATAGGCTCCAAGATCACTCTGACAATGACTGTACATGCAGGAGTCACTGTTATTCAATGAAGTTTAGTCATTCACACATGAGCTACCACTAGTGAGCAGCTACCCTAATCAAAACATGCAAAATTGGAGAAACAAATACATGCTTTTTTAAAAAAAAATAAAAATAAAAAATTACGACCAGTACAGTATCCCACGAGCTAGTATAAGTTTGTCAGAAGTCAACAGCAAGAGATTCTTAGGTTCCTTTCATACTTTTACATACCTCATCCTTTTGTTATTTTGTCACTTCTTTATAATATATTCCTAGAATTACACTGATAATTTTCAAATCACTACAGTCCATTTCACAGATGCCATCTTTCCATTACATCTTCTGATAATATATGTAAGACTCAAAAAATGAAGTCAAAAGATTTATCACTTGTTGTCACATATTGCTTCAAAAAAATGCACTTTAAAAGCAGCATTAACGTCTATTACTAAAGAAATAACTTTCCAAACACTAATCAAGACTGAATTATAACGTTCTGTAACAAACGTATTAGCATCCGTTTATCAAATATTTCAAATATGAATCTAAATGACTACAGTCAATTTCTGCAGCAATTGTAGTTTACAGATCTAGCTTATGTATTATATTTTAAACCCACTTAAAACCTGAAAGGTGTATCCCATTCAAGGAAATTTTTATGTATTACAGCAACGTATTTGCATCTCCCTCTACTCTGAGGCATGATCTAATATTTGCTATTATTCATCTCTGAAAAGGATATCTGTAATTTAAATTGTACTCCAAATCTACAAATACTTCCAGACTGCTTTTCAGGAGTAGATTATCTTAAAGTAGATCATCATAAATCAAGTTGCAAATCTTCTTGTTTTCAGCTAACTTTATTTTTCTTAATAGCACGAAAACTTATGCTCTGCTTCTTGAAAACATGTCTCTCATTTTTTGTGATTCCCTGTCTTGACCACCTCACACTCTTTTAATCAATACGCAGTATTTCATTTGGTGATGAGCATAAAAATGACCATCCTCCAACATTTAATGAAGGTCTTTATTTCAATATAGTCATCATTCTCTACAACAGAAAACTACATCTATTTTTTTTTCTTTCCTCTACTAAGAGATAGTCATTGCCAACTTAGTCTGAAGTGCAAGCTTTTCACTTGTTCCTGAAGTTCTCAAGTATTCTGTCACCTATGGCAATAAGCACTTTCTATGCTGCCAAGCAACACTTAACCAGCACATCAATTTTAATCAACCTTCTACAACCCTAGACTGCATGTGAAGGTTTAAAATATAAATTCATTCCATTTATCTCAAGGAAAAAATAATAATAATAAAAAAATCTAGCCTCGCCCTTTGGTTCAACTTTTCTATTGCCACAGATGTGAACATATCCCATTAAATTAATTCAAAACATCTGGTCTCGATGACATGCTGTTGATCTTTGTCATAATTTATCCATAGGCTCTCTCCTGCTATAATGAATAAAACCAGTGACCTGCTCTTGCCTCTCCTACCCAAGATAGGAGAGTTTCCTAGAAAACAAAAGTAAGATCCTGCTCTCATCTGTCACTGCTGCAAAGACTCTTCATTGTCTGGTCCCATGAATGTCTCTCTCTCTTCTGGACATTTATGGTTATAATAAAGTTTAGATTTTTTTTATTTAGGATACTATATTTAAATACTTTCACAAACCTATATCCAATCCAAAAATCACATCTTTGTTATAATGCTTAGAAAGTATCTAGCAACAGTAATCCAATGGGTTTACCAAATTTGCTGCTTGCAGTGAATTAATTATGCATCAACATTACATCCTACATTTTACTTCTGGTTGACGTTTTCAGTATTGCAGTCTTGCGTATTAGTATATATGCAATATAAGTATTGCATCTCTATGCAGTCTTATTAAAAATTTGTTCATAATTACAGATGTATACAATTCTTTAGACACAGTATCCTTAAACACTAATTTTACGCAATATAACAACATTGTATTATAACTCCCAGATATTTTTTAATCTCAAAAAATTCCCACAAGTGGTGAAAAAGAATGACACATTATCATGGTCAGTACTCTGTTATAGTAACATCTTACAAATGTTTAGAGTACAGGAAGGTTCCCAGCTTTGACAGAGAACTATACTTACTAGTTTTGCTTGCTGTGCGTTTACTGGATCACCATACTGCAGTAAAGCTTGAAACTGGTTATTCTTTGTGAATGTGATTATCTTCAATACAGCACCAAATTTAGAGAATATCTGCCAAAAACATTGTAAAGTTTTACACACAAGTTCCTCCCAATCATAGCTCAAGTTAAAATGAAATTTGGCTTACCTGATGAAGAACATCCAGGGTTACTGGGTAGTACATATTATCAATAATTATTCTAAGTACTGGACTCTGAGCTGGAGTCACTGCACTCTCACTAACAGTGGTCCCACTAATGGGAGCGTTTGTTGCCTGCACAGCCGTCACTGCCTGAAGAACAGCTTGGGCCCGCTTAAAAAAAAAAACAACAACAAAAAAACAAACAAACAACAAAACAAGACAGGTTTTTAAATATTTCAATATGATAGCTAGAAATTAATTAGCAATATTAATATAGTTAACTTCAGAAACATAAAACAGTCCACTTATTTGAAACTCGGAGCTACAGACATAACACAACGGAAGTGCAATGCAGTCTGACTCTGTGAGAAGAGACAATAAAAATGAAAACATCAATTAATCCTTATGTCACAGTAAGGAGGGGCTTCAAACGGCACCAATATCAATCTTCCTAGTAGCAAGCTTATTGTTCTACTAGTAAGGACAAAGAAAGTGAGGATTTTGTAGTTTTCAAGACTCTTTATACTTTTTTCCTTTCCTTTAAAGAAGAAAAAAAACCCAACAAAAACCCAACCAACCAACAAAAAACCCAAGCCTACAGAAACCATAAGTATATATCCTATTTTTCAAGAGACTGTACTACAGTTAACACTTCACTGCCATTTTAGTTATGTAGAAGGATCTGATAGGAAGGGATAATGATAAGCTAACACTTCCAAACTTCGCCTTTTTAACACAATGAAATAATAGACAAGACTGAGAAGCGTAAGAAAGTAGTATCCACAGACAGGTAAACAAACTGGTGTCTGTTATCCACCCTCTTTCATAAAAAGAAAAACAAAATCCTCTCCATGTGTGGGGATTTTTTGGTTTTTAAACATAAGCAGGGTTTTAGAAATTCAAAGGTAACCACATGATGACACCACAAGAACACACATCTATGTAACTACTTCCACTGCCAAAACTGACAGTATCAGAAAGATTAGATGTCTTTTTCCAAGAAAGAAAAAGTGCAGAAAAAAGGGTTTCCATTTAATACTTTCATGACAGTAGCCTTATGAAGCAAAATGATACAAAACAGAGAGACAAGTGAGCGTGCCAGGTAAAAATAATAATCACCATATTAACGCATACCGCATATTTTAAAGGTATTAGAACTACTACACAATTTCACGTCTCACAACTTACATGATACTCCTCATACTGAAACGAATCAATGAGTAAGGAAAGTGGGGGCGGGGGGGAAGAAAAAAAGACCTGGTGAACACTAGTTGGGAAAAATTTACCTCTATGTTTAATGCTAATAACTTCAACTATGTAAAAACATCTTTTGACAACAAAACATTATTTTTCCCCCCCTAGTGTATGAAATACACAACTTTAAAGCTGCCCCAGTATTTGGCTGAGTTGCGCAATTACTTCCTACTCCTTCTGTAAGCACAGAAGCAGCACATATCAATTAAAGCTCACTCCTTAAAGGGACTGGAAAAGTTTAGACTGTATAATGCAAAGAACCAAAACTTAGGAAGTCAATTTTAACATATGACCCTTATTAGAGCTATCCACCTATGCTTATACACCATATTTCATTCCACTAAATTTTATGTGAATACATGAAGGAATACAGGACTTAACATTGGCAGATGAAGATAAGAAGTTCAAAGTAACATTTAGTATCCATATATACATAGCCACTTTTGAAGACATTCGAGTAGTACGTAAAGCTTTTTCTTATTTTTGCAAAATTGAAATTAATTTTAAAAGATCAGCTACACTGTTTAGAAAGTGTAACAGCTACTTATTTCGAAATGGTGCAATGTCTGAGCAGGAAGACTAAAAACATGCATTTACAACAGGCAGATGATTAAAGAGAATTACAGTTCCAGAGGTCATTCTGTTGTCAATTCTTCTGAGTCTAGATACTGTACGAAACAGGTAAGACACATTTGTTTTAAATCTGAGTTTAAGCGTTCCTCTCACATTGTTTTGATGTCTCACAGGAAAAGGATTTTCATAGAATTATAATGCTGAGATGAAAACTTAAATAGTCCTTTTTGAATCTGTTTATTCAGAGCCAACTCATTCTAAGTACATAACTAAAAATAATCTTGGAAGCTACTATTATTGAGAAATTCAGAGTAGCATAGCTTCATGGAACCTCTCCTACTTTATTTCTAAAGGCCTGGCTGTTAAAAGTACTCCTTGGTTAAATATTATTTTTTTCTACCTTCTTTATAACTAATATACTTGCACCTTTCTCCAATTTTTTTATCCTCTCTCTCCAGTTACATGGACTAACATCCTGACTTCTTCATATCTTCCTGCTTGACCATCCAGAAAAAGACAATTTCTAAATGAATTTGGGTGGATGAGAAAGCTTTCAATTGCAGATTAAGTTTTGAGTCTAAAAAAAAAAATTAAAAAAATTGCAGACAACAAGCATTATCTGCACCACCTTTATCTTTCATTACAGAAGAAAGTATATCCAACCTTCTTGTGCTTTATAGAATGTCTCATGAGATACTAGTTTCAGAAAACTTACTGCCAAGTACCAATTTGTATTATTTAATTCTAAATTAAAGAAATAGAGACCCGAGAGACAAGGAATATGTTAAAATTGGGTATTAATGCATATGGTGGCATAAAAGCTGCTGAAAATTCAGCACATCCTACATGTTCAAAAGGTGGACATGTGAAGAACAAAACCAGTATAACCACAGAAGCCAGACGACAATGTAAGAGAAAGCTCCGTAAGTGTGTATGTCCATACACGATACATGCAGACAGAATTCATGCTCTCTTCTCTTTTTTCAAAAGTAAATTAAGGTATTTATTTTTCCTTATCACTGACATTGGGGGTGGGTGGGGAGGAGGAATCTCAATTTTTAAGAAGTACCTTTAGCAGACAAACTTATCAAAAGATTTTTAAGGAACCAGAATGTTTAGAAAGATCAACAGGAAAAATCAACACTATACTTGATCTGAACCAAGAAGCCTTTCAACAAATTACCCTGAAATTGTTTTCAACAGTAACAGCTATAATTTTACTATTTGCATACCTTACGTAAGACGGGACACAAATAACAGAAACTGTAACTTGGTATTTACACTGCCTTTTGTAACATCATGTAAGAAATTAACCTTAAAAAAAATCATCTGACTTTTGGTAAGTTGATGTCTCTCTTCACCGCGCCCCTGCCCCCCCCAAATTCATATGAAATAGTCACCATTTCTTGTTCTATTAAGAACAGACATATGCATCTATTGTGAAATAGGTTCTGTCAAGGCAAGAGCAAATCATTTTTTTGTTATTAAGTGTATTTGTCTCTACAGTGATCATGGAGTATTCTTCTCCAGGAACAGCAGATCACATGAGCTAGGGTTTCCAGTGCTACCAGAGCAATCATTCAAAGCACTGAAACGTAGGCATTAGCATCAGTCATTATCACTAGGGAAATTCAAACTGGCATTAGAATATCAAGTGTCAGAATTAGAAAGTTAATTTTTTCATCCTACGGTCTCTAAACTAAGATGAAAACTTATTTAATGAAAAAAAAAATGAAGCTAGAAGACACTTCAGAATCTTTTTACATTAAGAAACATTAAGAAAATTCATCATAATGGAAAGATCACACAGAAAATAAATCCTGTTCCATGTCACAAAATGGAATGATCATAGGTAAGACTACAGTAGTGTTAGAATACAGACAAAACCAAGTGATTTTAACGTATGTCACATGAGCCAAAATACATGCCATGCTTATTTTCTACTGTCTGCATTTGTAATACTACATAACAGCAAATATACCTGGTTAAGTGTGTTATCAGTCTTTAGTTCTTTATGATTGGAATACTGGATATAGATAGGTTGGTTACGAAGATGAGGTGTCACAGCAGAGTAGTAATTAACCATAGTGATAGCTGCTTCTTCTGTAGCAAGTTCCAAGAAGGCCTGTAATTAAACAGTTAATTTTCAGAGCAGATAATCTTCATATCAGCAGCATATAAAAACACTTAAAGAGGTTTTAAAAAAAAAACAAAACACTTAAAGGGTTCAATAACACATTTTAACAAATATCAGTCTTCAGATGTCATTCTCTACAGACCAGCTTTATTTGTTAAGCGACTCATCTGTGAAGATGCAGGACTAAATATTTATCTTACAGCTAACTTTTTGCTTTATGTAGCTGCCAACCATCCCCCGTTCCCAAAAAATGTTTACTAAAAGACAGTGTAAGTTCATTAAAAAATAAATGAGCAAAAGGCTTATTTTTTTTTTAATACTTACTGTTATACAAGTTATTTCAATAGCATTTTAACAGCATATTTTTAACTTAGACAGTAAGCATACTAAAAAAATGGAAAGCAACAAATTACCTGATTTTTCCCTTTCAGCATCAGGATGTTGGTTACCTTACCAAAAGGTAAACCTAAAGCAATAACTTCTGTTTCTGTCACTTCCCCAGGCAATTTCCTGATATGAAGAACACGAGAAGGAGCCCCATCCATTTTATCGTCACCTTTGAATTTCTTGTTGTCATTACCATTGGCTGAAAGACATATTCAGACTCTATTTGAAGAGTTTACTGATATTATTAGTGCTTTATTAAAAAATGCTTTTAATAATAAATATGATATAATTTTTAAGTTTGATCTAAATAAAATTCAAGGGTTCAGAACAAATTGTGAAGAGACAAATGGTGAACAAACCATTGTGAACAAACCATTGTGAACCAAAATGGTTCACAAAAGGTGAACAAACAGTCCAGACTAACTCAATAGCTCTCTATGATAACTCATTTTCTAAAAAAGAAAAAACCCACAGCAAATACTTTTCATCTCACTTTCAGTGAAGTATCTCCCATAATACCATGTAAGAATATTAATTATGACTCAGAAGGGCTCACATAAGAACTCTAAAGTACATTAAAAAAAACCCAAACCAATTAGAGGTTACCCAGATTTTTTTTTGGAAAGGAGAAAAATGGTGGTGAAGAGTTACTAGAAGGGTTCCTACAGGGAAATTTTAAGGATTGTTTGCACTAAGGAACCAGACACAAAAAGCAGAAAAGCATCAAAGCAAGACAGGAAGCATTACTAAACTGAGAAGGATCACAAGGAGAAAAGGGATGAGCCAGAGAACTGGCATCACGAAAGTCTGATGAAATCCACAACATCAGAATTTAAGGACCAAGTACAAAATACGTCCGTTACGAACTACGGGCTTGTTCACAGAAAAGGAAAAAACAACTAATAAACATGATACAGCCAACATGTGGGGAGAAGGTGGGGAAGAGCTGCAAGACAAGATTTTCCTAGCAGAAGCAGGGAAGCATTAACATCACTGTATAAAGCACCAGAAAGATACTATTCAGAATATTGTCCAGAATTCCATCAAAATTCCAGCAAAATTCCAGCTCGAGTTCCTTTTTCATGAACATATGCAATAAAGAGCTAGCCAGTTGGATGGAAGAAGTCTTGCTTTGGAAAAAAGGCCAGAAAAAAATTTAATATATTTAGTTAAAAGTTAATTTTGGTTAAAAGGTAATACAACCTCTGCCGACAAGCGTGCCAGTGGAGTAAACATCAGAAAATGTCAAGAGCTAAAGAACGATACTGTCATAAGATACATGGATATTAATGACGTAATCAATGCTGGAAATCAGAATGCATTTAGATAGCAAGTGTTGAGAATTCCTTTTTTTCTGATGTTAGAAGGGCAGTTCAATAGGTACCTGTACTTTCAAAAAACACACAAATTTTTACTAGTAGAAAAATATTTGTAATTATTAGGATTCAAATTCATGGGTTGAGTGCTAAGACTCAAGAGGATTAAAAAAAATAATTATGAACGAGACTACTTGTATTTACTCACTAAAAAAGTAGAAAGAATAAAGGGGCAGGTGGGAAAAATCAATAGGAAGCATTTATATACGTTAAATCCTCCAAAAGCCTTTTCTTCATAAGAAAGTTGATGGCTGCGATTTCCAGAGGGAAGAGAATAAATAAGCCCTCAATTATCACTCAGCGGTAACTACAGAATATAATTCTGAATTTGTGCCAGGAAAATCATTTACACCTAATCTGATTCCCTGCGTAAAAATATTGCATTTGTTTATTACCATCTTGAGCACAGAAAGTTTTGCTAATGCCTAAATCACAATCAAGATTTCCAGTCCCTAAATCAGTTTGCCTAAACCAAGCCAACTTACTCAAGACTAAAAACACAGAATGAAATGGACTCATATTTTCACAAATCAAGAACTTCCACGCTCCAGATTTGGATTTGAAAAGCCAAACCAGGCATGACATTTAATACCTTTTCAATGCTATTAGGAAAGTTAGCAAACTTGCCTCTGACCAAACTTATGAACATACCTTTTACTTCTTCAAGGTGGTCATTCTCCATACTTCCATTGCAGGAATTGATGGAAAAAGGATAAATCTATACATAAGGAACTGTTTCCATCACTCCCTCAGATCTTTTTCTAACAGGTACACACTCTTCATTTTAATTTGAATGTTTTTAACTTCCACTTCAGCTATTACCTTCAGATTTAGATAAATCTAAAATTCAAGATATTCTCTTAGTTAAAAATAGCATTCCTTAGAAGCAGGTCATCCCCTAACTCCCCACCCCCACCAAAAAAAATAATTCCAGAACTGAGCCTTTTAAAAAGGTCTTGAACTAGAGAACACTTTTCTAAGTCTTTCGCAACATACTATAGTAGACAAAACAACAAAAACCTAACAAAATCGGAACTCGTCAAAATTCAGCCAGCAGTATCTCCAACTGACAGTGCTAGAAGGGGTCAAATCCATGCAGTCATAAGTATTTTATTTTGGTCTGCTGCACAGAAGGACAAACTTCGATGGAACACAGAAGAGTAAAATTTCAGAAACATACACTGAACCACGATCTGAAGTCCATCCTTAGTCTACACAAGGCCCTAACCTGTATCATTTTGGAAAACGTGGTGAGGCTGGGCTTCCAGGTAGACAGATTTCACCTGTTCAAAATTATACAATGTAGCACTTTAACCTCAAAGTGACAGACAAAGTTTATAAGAACGGACTTTAATTTTTCATTCTAAGCTTATGACACATTAGTTTTCCCTAGTTCTGAACTTAAATCTCTACCAAAAAAATGCAGAAGAAAACATTGTAAAGTATGACAAGCTTAACAACATATTTCAAACAATACACGACTAACAAACTTGTAAAGAATAAAAGAATTACAGTGATTCTTAAACTAGATTTCCAGAGCCTTTCACCCTGAAGCTTTCTAACTAATTTTAACTCATTACAAGGTTCAAAAACCAAATATAAAACATTAATAAATGAAAAGTAAGAAAGTGAAAAGAAAGTTTTTAAACCGAAAGATTTTCTGAAACTGACAAGAAACCTCTCTTCATCACATCACCAGAAAAGTACGTACCACGAACGCTCAGATCAATACTTAGAGCGGTTTTGTCTTTTGTGTGGGTTTCGACATTGAATTTTGATATATTGACTTTTCCATAGCATAATGTCCAAGAATTTTTTATTATTATTTTTTTTTAAACTAAAGCTTGTATTTGGATTAGGCTTTAGGTAATCCCAGTGTTACTAGTAAATAATCAGTATGGCCAGTACATAAGCACTCACATATATGTATTTGCAACGAAATGGTCCTCTAATAATTTTTTTATTACTGGAATAAATTGTTTTTCCATCTATTAGCATTTCTATCTAATGTTTGCATTTTGTCAGTTTTTCAACTTTTGCTGCAGTAGGTTTAAAGAATAAATTTAGAAGAAGTATTCTATTGTACTATATATATCTATATATATCTTTTCCAAAAGAGCAGTTAACAGCTTTAACTTAACTTGTGTATACAAGTCTCTCATACAATTTTATTTTTTAAACTAACAAACCAAAAACCTACCAAACTATACTTTAGACTTTTTTTACTGACTGTAAAAAAGAGCTGACAAGTGCCTGAGCTAAAATGTTTAAATGAAAAAATAGATATATAAATATATTAAAATAATATACACAAAAAGATACAGAATTATGCACTAAAGAATGTATGGCAATCAGAAAAATGGAGGGACGGGACAGACGGACACAGGATGAGGGGAATGGCAACAAGCATTCCCAATGCTGTGTAAATGCCCAAAGAAATTTTTTAGCAGCCGGGCAAGCAACCATGACAAAGCTGTTTATTACTCATTGGCAGTAGTATACCTTGCTCAATGAAAGCTGTACTGATAACATTAATAAAAAAATGAAGCCCACCTTCTTAAAGTAAAGTTTACCCCAAAACATTTAACACTGGATTTTATGAAGACATTTTATGAAGAAATTAACACAACCATTGATCATTTGTGGAACAAATAAAATTCAGCTTTTAGAACAGTTATTAAGAGTTTGGGGCACTGTATGAAACCTTTTTCCCCAACTTTAGTCTCTTATTTGCCATTTTAAGTGGTACTTTTCAGTTTGAGACACATCATTAAACTGCACTTGTGAATAGAAAACCACACACTTAAAACATGGGAACACTTGTTCAAAGTCACTGAAAGGTGAATTCAACACTTCCGTCTTCATTCTCTAACAAATTCTATCAGCATCATCAGTGTCCATAAAGGTTAAAAGATAAGTTAAGATGAGGAAGGTACTAGAAGAATAACATTGTCTTGCCCTAGAAATGGAGTCTCTGGAGATAAGCAACCCAAAAGATCCTTCCCTATACAGTAGGAGAAAGACAAAATTGCAGAAAATTGGGGGAGGTGGCAAGGGGATGTTAGAGGGGGAAACTTTACAAGCCAGCTAATAATTACTGCTAAGGAACTGCTATTAAACTGGAAGCTCATTGGCAAGAAGCTATTTCATCAGGTAGTTTGGCTTTCATCAGACTTGCAAAGCCTGATCAATTCAAACCTCTTGCTGCTAGCATTTTAACAAATAAAAAGATGCTCCAAAGAGCATAATGCTACAATATCTACACTGGGGTGGAAAAAAAAAAAAAATTAAAAAATCACCATGAGAATAGCATAACACACCGTTAGTTCATTTACTAATCAAGTTACAGCCTTAAATATATAGTTCTAAAAAAAAAATTTAAATATCACAACTGAACAACGAGCAACAACTGAATTCTAACTCTAAATATTCATTATACTCAATTCAGACTACCAAAAATAGCCCTATTCTTTAACAGCCATTGCACTCATGTAAGCCCTCTTTCGCTCTTCACAAAGAAAAAGAAAAAAAACAGTTTACATATGACATCTGTTCACTATTTCTAAACAAATCTCATCTCTACAAATGGCATTCAAAGCATTATTTTCCCATTTAAGTAGGATTCTCCGGTCTAAACATAATTGATACATAAGCCACATCCCTGTTGCACCGAGTTCCTTCAATTTAGCATAAATCAAGTTGTTGAAATTAAATGTTTGAGAGTTGGCAAAGCCTATAAATGGCTATTCTCTAAACAACTTGGGTCCGTGGCATTTTTAGTTAGAAACTCCTATTTTAACAAGCACAGAGAAATAGAAACCTGTATGTATGAGCAACAGAATGAAGTGCAATGTACACAAGGCATACTGTAAGTCCATGGCATTCAATTGTTCAAGCTATGAAGATTCAACGCTCCCGAGTAGTTTTTGCAGAAAACCTGCTCTTAAAGTTCAGCATAACTCCTAGCAAACACTGAACAACTTACTTCCTGCTGATAACTATTTTTGAAAAAATATTTTAAAAGATTTCATCCTAGGGAGTTTTTCTCTGCAGACAATTTTTTTCTTATTTTTTGATAAATATATAAATACCACCTAAAGCGCTCTGAGGCAAAAAATACACAATTTACCTTGAAAATATATGAGGCCTTTATTTTAGATGTGTAATTTTCCTTCACAATAACCTTCTGTCATATTCACACAATCTCCTAATATAGAAATGTAACTACGTGTCTATGGGCAAAGAGTCTGCATACAATAAAAAGTTGCTTTCACCTATTATTTCCTGGAAAGATGGGGAAAAAATGCTAAAAATTTATCACAACATGCTGATTATAAATCACTGCATATCTGCAGTAGTAAAATAATTGATAAATAAAAATCCTTTCTGCAGGAGTCAATCTCTGTTTCACAACTGTCAGTACACACCGACAACCAACTACAAAAAAAAAAACCAAACCATAAATACTTAGCCTTTCCTGAAACGCTTATTTCATTGTCCAATACAATTACTTAATAAAGACAAGAAGCTTACCAACAGTATTATTAATTGTTGTTGCTAAGAAAGTACTTCTTGTTTCACGTTAGCTAAATATATGAAATTTAATGTTATCAACAGGTGGAACATAGGACACCTATCCACATGGGAAATATCTAACCAGGAGAAAGGCAATGGAATTGTGAAGACACCTAAATTTACAATTCTGGATTATGACCAGACAGAAAGATTAAACATTGCAGTGGCTACTGAACACAAACATATGCATAAAACAATCAGCTAAGGAAACCTCAGGCAACCACAAATTGGGAGGGTATAACAGAGACCATTGTAGTTTTGTTTCTGAGGTTCTTTCCTTAAATACATATACCTGTATGTAGATAGAATGTAGGAAGTAAGAGGAGACCTTTGGTATGATCCAGTAACAAACTTTTCCGTAAGTGCCAACAGGTTCCCAAAACAAAACAAAAAAGACCCAGGACCTTTCTTTTAATATAGACATCTTCAAAAGCTCAAGCTAAAGATAAAATCTGGAATTTTAAAAGTTTAAGAGAAAGAACAAAAAAGAAGATACTACACCCAAGAATAAGATAAAAACACGAAGAACCAGAAGTTCTCTGAAGTCTGCATTTGTCATTTGTTAACCTTACATTTAAAGGTTACATGTTCGGTGTTAATTACGCCTGTTTGGTTGGTAGGGTTTTTTGTTGTTGTTTTGGGGCTGGGAGGGAGTGTGTTCTGCAAGATTTTGTACTTTGAAGTACTTTATATATACCCCATTATCCTTACCTTGCTAGGCCAACACTATATTGTGGAAGCCTTACCACTGGAACTAAAGCAATAACTAGTAGCAATAGGTGGATTTTTACCGTAGACATGGGTCATGTGCGGAAAATCACAGCCTATCAGGAATTTGAGCTTAAATAAGTAAACACGGTCAAGCAATTAAAAAATTAACTACACGGTTTTTAACTAAGGACATGAACTAACACATCTGCCCATAGACTCCACCTCATTTCAAAACCCACTGAGCAAGTTTTCCAAGTAACTATGACTTACAATGAACTTACAATGGGGTACAGTGGCTGTTCAATGTGGCACAGTCTAAAACTAATGCACCTCGCTTTGGGCCCTTAAAATATGTAAAAATACTATGACTAGAGTTAAATGCAACTGAAGTAGAACAAAAATGAATTACCATGGCACAGTGATGCACACAGAAATTAAATAAATTAATAATAATGTCCACATTTTATTTCTCCCATCCTGAGGGATTTTTTGAGGGGTTTGTTTAAGTTTCTTAATTTACAAAAAGATATATTGTTCATGCATTCAGAGCATTAAAATTTAGTTCATCCACATTCACACGCCCATGTAAATCTGTAGAAAAATGTAAATTATAGTCTATTATTAAATTATTATACTTTCCAATCACATGTGCTGTACTTCTTCAAATCTTTCCAATTGCTATTAATTGTAATCAATTTGCAAACTTCAGAAGTAAGTTACCTGTGTTTAGGCATCATTAATATTAACTAATAATCAATTTTACTTAACATGCCATCAAAACCAGCACATCTATGTTTATTCACCAAGTTAAACACAGCACTTGAAATATTATTAGCTTGTATGCCTCAGTGCTAAGTATTCTGTTAATACAATGAATTACCTACCACAGTCACTGCTAACATTCCCTGCTAATGAAGTAAAAACAAGATCAAGATTAATAGTACCATTTAAAGCTCCAGGAGTTTGGTGAGCTCAGTTGCAAAATGATTTTTGAAATGTTTTTACTGATTGAACTTAAACACACAAATGTGAACAATGAAACTGCTTGCAGCTATAGTAAAAACCTGCCAATTCTTCTGCTTCAATCCCTTGTCTTTGACAGGACAATTTTCATAAAGCTTTCACCAACATCTTTCACTTTTTATCTACAGCCCTTAAAAATTTTAAGTTTTTTGTGTGGATTTCAGCGACACAGTTCATGGCATGACCAACTTCATACATATAACTGTTCTTAAAACTTTCATTAAGCAGTCCTCCACCTAAAAGGAAAAGTGCCTCACAAGCAGTTCAGCATAAAAGTAACACATCACTGAGGAAATCCTTTTTCTAGTTCTTAAAGGGACTTTTGTTCTTAGATTTAAAAGCTGCATAATAAGCAACTGCAGTTGCGTATTTACTGAACATACAGAAAAAAGTTATTTATATACAATCATTTACAATGCACACAACTACTGTCTTTAAAACAGAGTCAAAAATATTTTCTGCTTTCTCAGAATCCTGTTACCAAACCATATTCTAGTTTACCTAAGCTGCCTTTCTAGTCATTGTCTGCTGTGCATCAACGTGAAAAAAAAATGAATTCACTATTCTTTATGAGAAGGTTACGCTTTCCAAAGAGATCGGAACCAAACAAGATTATAACAGAAAACAAAAATGGACTTTTTTCAGAAAAGCTGAAGAAAACACTAGTAGTAGCTCAAGCAGTAGTGCCAGGCCTGTGGTTCTGACAATACGACGTCAACATATCAATGGCAGTTCCTACTAAAAAGCTCAAAACTTAAACATCTAACATCAAAAAAGAGAACTTCTTAGAAAAGCTTAGATATTTGCTGACCTGGAACCTTACAAGCTGTCTTCCATTGCAACAAATTCTGATCTAGTAGATGGGATTCTCCCCTCAATGCTTCCAGAAGGATGCCCTGCCATACTGCTCAAACTAATTCAGGTAAAAAAAAAAATCTTGTGCATTTAAATAGCAGTGCTTAACTGAAATGAAATTCCACAACAATAAGGACAGTAACCAAACGATGTTCAAAACAGGAGATACAAGGGTTCGGAATTAAGTGGTAAAATAACTCACACAGAAGTCATCCTCAATTATCCAAATTTAACTTTCTTTTAAGGCTGTTCTTTCACTAAAGACACACAAAGTACTTAAGATAGTAACTTGACTTGTAGTAAATGTTAATACAACCTACTGTCAATGTCATCTACGCAGTCTTGAAGATGGATACTGATGACAAAGCTGTTTAGAAAACGCTCAAGATCAGGCCTTGTATTTTGAGCAATGTCCTTTGGACAACAGTCCAACATGCTAGCATTTTCCTCAATTCCATGTTGTTTATCAAATTACCAGTGGTTCAAATAATCAAGAAGAATGCAAACCAAATGTCTGTCCAACAAGTTTGCAAGTTTATTTCACACAAAGATAGGGAGGGATTCATACGTAAGACTCCCTGTAGGGCAGAGAAAGCACGCATCTTTCATGCCTTTCTCTGACTAAGAGTGAGAATTAGAGCAAGAGTATTCATAAAAGCATTAATGTACTACAGTATTCTAACCGAATGGCAGCTGAATACCAAAAAAACCCCAAAACAACCTAATGGAACTGTTACCATGATAAAAGGGTACGATGATGAGATTTTTAAAAATCTCATCTTCAGTCTTACCCCTGAAGATACAGCCCCCAGTTCTATCAAAACCACCCATTTCCATTAAAAGGTCATTTGTTTGCCAACTTAGGCAATTTGGTTTAGGTTAATATTTCTACAGCAGAGATTTAGGAAAAAATGAGGCTGTCATTCACAAGTTTTTTCTGTAAGTTTAGGCCTGCTAAGGCCTAAACATAAATTGACAACTGGTTTTTTGATTGCGTATACTTTTACTAATAAGGCTCAGAGTCTCACAAAGAAAGTCTCTTTCTTCTGTTCCTCTAAGCATCTGTTTGGAAAAATATCATAGAATCAGACATTGAAAATACCAAGTTCAAAACCAGAATAGGTTTCTATGTACTCCAGAAAACAATGTCCAGGTCTCATAAAAACATGACACTTCCAAACTCTAAGAATGAAAGGGCGAGAACAAATTTTAGTTTTAAGAGTTCCAAAGGAGGCCGATTGCTGCAACATGTCTCCTTTACAAAGAACTTAATCAATGATTACAGATTCTCTTAAACGCTATAAAATCTGAAGATTCATCACTACCATGCCTTGGCTACAGCAAAAAAAGCTCGGTTCACAAAAGTTTTAAATTCTTCTAAATAGAAAAGTAACAGCAGAACTGAAGCAAAAGGAAGACATTAATTTGGATATAAAGAATACTTGAACTCATTTGGCTTCAGGAGATGGGTACAGAAAAATTAACATGGGTTTCCATTTCAGAACTAATTACTTCTGAGTCTACAATCTGAACTTGTAAACTCCACAAGTCTGGAAAAAGTACTTCCAGGCTCATGATAAACAAGACAGCTATGGGAGGATATATTCAGAAATAACAGTGAGCTGTGCATTTAGCCTACTCTACAGGTTTTTTTTAATGCTATTTAACCAAGGCAGGCAGAAGAGAAATTTGAACACACCCAAGAAACTATTTAAAAACAAACAAAAAAACCTACAACCCAAACCAAACTAGCCTCCTTTCCACTGACCTCTGAAAAGAATGACTTGAATTATAATACTGCATTCACCTTGGAGTTTTTTGTTTGTTTGGGATTATTTTTCCACAGACCTCCCGTATATATTACACAATTAATATGAAAACTTTTATAACAGGCAACTGATACCATGGGATCCAGGCCACTACTTAGACCACTGTTGTTTATTAATGAGACCATTTCTGAAAAGTCATTTATGGTTCTGGATGCTTACAGATGTATCAAGAGGTCTTACTTGTATAAAATGTAAAGAACCAATTAATTTGAAAACTCTCTCACAAATACTTGTTCTTTGGTAGCAAAAAAAAAAAAAAAAAAAAAAAAAAAAAAGAGACACACACACCCCCTCAAAATCCGCTTAAAAAGGGGGAAAACAAAAAAAAAGGTGGGGAGGAGAATCTGTATTTATTAAATACATCAAACTCCAAAGTCCTTCTTACTTCTTAAGTAACCTTCTTTATTTTTTCTTCTGAAAACTCAAAACTATAATAATTCTTATTTCAATCTTTTTCCCTTCAGCTTTTAAATTTTTTGTTTTCCCTAGCTAAATTAGCTTGCATTTAGTTTTCCCAAACCAGAAGTTTCTCTGAAAATAAACGGAAATTTGGTAATATTCAGGACTTTGTCCTGGTAAAAGTGCTCTCCCTCCCCCCTTCTACTGCCCAAATCCAAACCCGCACACGCACAACCCAAACTCCTTTTCATTCTAGTTTCTCATTTAACTAAAGCAAATTGCTGAAGCACTAATATCCAGGACTGCAGAGGACATCAAGCAAATAAAAAGAAGAATGAATTCCTTCAGAACCAGAAGTAAAGCAGGGAAGATAAACAAACGTTCTAGGTTTCTAAAATGGCTACGAATGCACCACACTGCATTTTTGATCTATTCCAAAGAAGTATTATCTCCTCACCTTTGGTTACACACCTGCCAATGGAAGTGGTTCTCCTCTCTTCCGTCACCACACTCTTCCACCCCAAAACTGCAATTGTGCAGCCACATGACTGATCAGTAAGCTGCTCCAAGGAAAAACTACGCTTATTGGTAGTACAGTTTAATGCTGGACTAGCACTCCAACATAGATTGTGGAGGAGAAACATGTGGAGATGGTTTTTTTTTTCTGCTTGTACTAGGAATGTAGGAAGAAAAAACACACAACTGCCCATTCTGGCAACAGCTGCCACCACAGCACCCCAAACCTAACATGAAATTGCACCCTGAATCCCAATCTTTTACTACTAGATTAAAAGGAATGAGTTTGCTACTAATATCAGTGACTATACTGCTCAGCACATAAATATGGAAAAATTTATCAGGCAAATTAAAGCAGTGAACCAGGCAACTCTCATGCCATGAACCAATTCCTCCACATCTCTGAGGAAAAAATAAAATGAATGGCAGGGGGAAGGGGGAAAAGAAAAAGCAAGACCTCTAAAGTGAGCCCTCCAAGGGAACTGAATGCACATTCAAAATACAGAAGCACTAACTGCAATAGAAGGCATTTTAGTATGTGCCAATTCATGAAAAGCCTTTCTATCTAGCATAAGCAGAAATTTGACTAAAGAACAACCACCCTCACTTTGCGCTGACATTCTGAGATTCTACCGCTGCAATCTCAGACTGAAATAGCAAAGTGAAGCTTTCTGCTTTAGCAGTTTAAAGCAGAATAGAGCAAAACTCTCTTACTGAAACCATACTATATTATGAAGATGGCACTGTGTCCCTGTAATACCCAGACTCACAGATGTCTGCATGTGGAAAAAGCTGATGTCACTCATACAGGAGATGTTAAACTGTTTACCTTTGCTTCGTAGCTGTGATTCCTTACTTTGAAGGCAGCTGTACAAGACAAGTGTAACTTTTCATCCCATCACCCACCAACAACTTAACGTACAGACATATGAAAGTTGCCTTTTTTTAATGAGATTATTCTTTTCAGATACCCAAGGTTTGTGAGTATATACAAGGTCACTATACTCTAATGCATGTCAACAGTTTATCCCTCTATAGCATAGCGGATTCTCGTTTCAGTGTTCTCCCCTTGTAAACAGGAAATGAGTCCAAGTATAAATGATAGATTTCTCCTTTGAAAGGGCATCACTTACCAGTAACTACCATGCTGCTCATGTTAGAGTTCGGGCTATTGAGTACACTGCCTGAAAGAAGTTCGTCAGATCCTCTCTAAAAAGAAAGAGACAGTAAGAGATTTTTTTTTCCTCTATTTTGTGATTTTTAAAGATGATATTAAAAATGTCAGTTTGATAGGGAAAACCTTTAGAAGAACTTAAGCAAGCATAACCAAACCTATTCAGATTTGGCAGACTTCCGCTTTTCAGATAAGTGCAACAACTTGAAATCTAAGTCAAGTAGTATATTTACATGGCAATCTTTGAAATGAGAGCAGCTTAAGCACAGTTGTTTCACCCACCACTGAAACATAGCCACCTCCAGACTCAATGAGAACTGCTGCACAATAATTCTGTCCAGCATTTCAAATTAAAATGTTATTATAATATATTTAGTCTATTTCAATAACATTTAAATTAACTTATTTTTTTAATATACATATATATTAAATTCTTATATCTAGCTGAAACTACAAGGGAAATCTACACAAATAGAAATATGAAGTTTAGCTCAATTCTAACACCCCTATTTTAAATAAAAAGACTTGTCACCAAAGGAAATGATCAATTTTCATTTGTCCTGCAAAACACAATTTAGGGCACGGAACTGCAACTTCTCTCTAATGCTTACTACATGACAAATATCAATTAAATGTTTTTTGGTTTTGGTTGGTTATTTTTATTACTCTAAAGTGGGCTGCAAAAAGTCAGAGGAGGGTTTATATTGAAAATGTAACAAGATAATCTTTTCCTCTCAAATTACTTTCAAGATGGGAATTTGACACAGTTGATGAGGCTTTTGCTTCTTTTCACATCCTTTTTTTTTTATTTTTTTTTTTTAAAACCACCCAATCCCCTCCATCCCCCAAGTCTTCATCTGTCAAAAAGCCCCCAAAATATTTAGGCGATCTTTCATTAAATTTTTTTTAACTGGGAATAAACCTGCCATACTTCGAAGATTATCCTTAACTTCTTATTGGTTCTTTCCCCACTTTGAAAGTATTTCCTCTGCACCCTTAAGACTAATCCAGGTCACTACTAAAATGGAAGTGAGGGAAGAAAACAGTTACTACTCATGTTTATAAATGTTTTTAATTCTGTTGTGCACACTACAATAAAACCTCAAGAACAGTTAGTGAGTATGTTTTACAGGGCATCTCAATACCATATACTAAATTAACCTGAGGATGTCACCTTTCTAGGTAGCACGGTTGCAAGATGCATGAAATCAAACCTTTACCATTTTATCAGTGCACTGTATGTGTATCCATACACAGAACCATATGTTAAAGTTTAATCCACACCTGAAATCCAGAAGCTCTTGAAAATAGTATATATGCTTATGCACACATAGAGCCATTAAAGTTTACTTAGCTTTCAACATCAGCTATGAAGAACCTTTATACAGATTACTGAATACTCTTAGCTCTTAAGGGTACATAGCGATCAACAAAGCTGTGCCTATCAAATCAACAACCGATTTCCTTTAAAACTGAATAATGCCTAATACCAAGATCTGGTAGCACCATGAGAAGGACCAGGTCTTGTCCTTTTCACTGTAGTAACAGACCTCTAATCACATATAGCTAAAGAAAAAATTAGCTGGGCAAACCTGAGAAACAAGTCAGAGCAGTTATGGAAACTCTCGGTTATTCAAACTACATTGCTTTCTACTGTAAATGTAATACACTAACCCAGACACTCAGTATAAGTGTCCTTCTTTCTCTTTAATGTTCTATTTTTCTAACACAATATTTACATGGGTAAAATATTGCAAAGTTCAAGATTACTAGCAGTATTCACTCACTCAGTGATAACCGCAGTTATTTCTGCCCACAGCTATCCACCTAGCCTTGCTTGGAAGCACTTTTCTGTAGCCTGGACAGCTCAACTGAAAAGGCAGAAGCAGCAGTACAGACTGAATCGGTTCTCAGCCAAGCATATTAAGGTAGTTCAGCAGCAATTTTTGTTTTCCTTAATACGCCAGGCTTTAATTTACAACGGTACAGCAGTCACTAGGTAAACAGCTGAAGCATCCCTAGTACCAAATGAATGTTCTTCCCAAAACCTGCAGAAACTTTACAACTCTGAAATATCTCAAGTTTGAGTTGTCTTCAGCTTCAAAAAGTTACTTACATCAGCAGCTGCTGACTAGCAGAATGTAAGAGTGATTACATAAACTTCTGGTTCCTAGTAAATCGGGCTTTCAAGAAGATGTTAATTTCTTAATCCACAGCAGAAAAATCCAAACGGAGCACAGATTACTCAGTAGAGTGTATATTCAGTTACTGTATTTGTGTTTCATGAACAGTTAAAAGAGTTTTCATTTTGAAACATATCATTTTGCATTTCATGAATACATTCAGAGTCAATCACAAGATTTTGCATTACACTTGAGAAAGTTTTAACAGTTTTGCTTCAGAAGAACAAGTAAATTTGAATTCCTTATATTGGCATGTTTCATAAATTCTATAATTTTTTTTATTCTCATAAATCAGTTTTCACAAGTCTGATTCACAGATGTACATGTTCGTATGTGGAATGTTCTTCCAGTTCACCATGAAACCACAAACGTATAGCAAATCTCTGCTAACTCACTCCCATATATATTTGCCATGCTTTTAGTAAAAGCCAAAGATATTTCTTACCATGTGAGTAATCACCTTATTAGATATATATCGTTATTTTTCCTTTTTGGTTCTTAAGCAGCCTAGACGCCTCTGAACTTCATTCAGTATGTAACTTTAAAACCAGTTATACAGCAAGACACATGATGTACCTGGACACAGAGTAGTTAAACTACAAAATCAAAAGCAGTAACTACCTGATAATTGTCATTTACTTCAAAAGGATTACCTTCAGATGACAGCTGTCCAGTAAAGCAATTTAAATAAGCACTTCAAGGAAGCCAATGCATGCTCTTCCATAGACCAGCGCTACCATGTGACACAAGCACCTCCTGAATTACAGCACAGCCAAAAACACTTATTTTACTTACATTTATTCATCAGAGGTAAGACTTTATTCAATTCGTGGTTTGGAGTGCTTGGCTTTGTTTTTATGTGCATCTTCTTTTAGAAGGTGCTAGGCCAAAAAGGACCGGCATCTCGGTCTAAGGGCAAAGCTCTTCATCGCTCCACTATCTCACACATGAATTTCAGAATTATAACCCATTTCCCAAGCATCTTGAACATTTGCTAGTCTTATTCTAAAGCACACCACTTCTTCTAGTCAAATCATGCAAAGCAAAGAAACCTTTAAATAAATTTTGGTAAACTCTATCAAGTGTTTCAAGAGATAAGGAAAATAAACTCAGATCTTTGAAGAACATAGTGAATCGGATTCAATGAAGAATGGAAGATCCAAGAGCAACGTTCACTTAACTCTTTTCCACATCTGCGCAAACTGCTATATTCTAAGGAATCAAAGCAAGTTTGAGATTGTATTAAGACTGAAGATCACAAACACATACATCACAGAAATGTCCAAATCTAAGTTAAAATAACAAATGAACAAAACCCACCACAATTATTTTATTCTGTCATAGACTGCAAAGCAAAGTTCCTATAATAGCAACATGGTAGAGACCGAATATCCATTTTAGCATGAGGGAAGGAGATCATAAAGGATAAAATAAGAAGTACAAACTGCTATTACACTATTAATAGGTCATCTTCTGACAGCTAGTCCTCAACAGCACAAGTTTTCAATGCTATATTTCTATTCCTACCAATGTCAAGAAAAACATTAATTTGTATCAATATTCCATAAAAGCCAAACCACTAACTATTCATTTACATTAGAGATCAGAGACATCTGGAACATTTCTTCATGAAAACAGAATATGCCAAAATACTATTACACAAAATAAAGAAGGGAATTGCCAAACTACCGTATTGCAGTAAGTGAATCTTAACTTTGTTGCAGAGTCAATACTGTCCTTTCAATGAAGGCCCTGTTATCACAGCCTTGCCCCCATGAGAGCATTTCCATACATGATGTGAAAACAGCATGTTAATGTATGGCTTATTCAACGAATGGGATTACATGAAACTGACATGTAGGATAATATTCAGAAAAAGATGAAAAATACACTAACTCAGACTGTGAATACATATTTCAGAGAAAATTAAAAATTATATACACAAAAATTATTTTATATACTGTATATTGAAGATACCACTTTGGTATTTCAGTTAATTTCTGTAAGTGAATATTGTTATTGTATATACTGTCTATTCTACAATTTACAAAATCAATTACACAAAGAGAAAGAAAAAGCCCCTAGCATAGCAAATTAGTCTCCCATTTCCTTGCTTTAACAGTCATAGCTAACTCAGAATCCCTCACTACACAAGCTGCATTTATATAGCAGGATTTCAATCCCCCCCCAACTACTATAAAGCTTCATGCTATCACAAGTTATATTAAGTAGCTATGTAATTTCAGGAAGTCATTACAGTCATACTATCCTTCCAGGCTAATCAAAAAATATACTATTTACAAGTCTTTGCCAACTATTTTTCTCACATACCAGATAGGGCTTCAAGTATGTCAAACATTCCCCAGATTTTATTATATCCAAGGCAAAAAAACCCCAGAGTAACAACTTCAGCCTAAGAGTTACCAAAGAGGTTTAGTCTTTTAAGCGAAGTACTTTTTGACAACTGTTTATGAAAAAGAAACATTATCAGCTCTTTTCACAGTAATTCAGGGTTATGGAGACTCTGATTGGAAGTTATGGCTGAACCTAACACAACAAACTGAGTGTATCACAGAAGGCTTATTAGAAGCAGGTATAGATGCACCACAACACTATAAGAACACTAAAACAATACAACTAGAAACAGCAAACAAATGACAAAACTGCACTTTCTTAAAAAGTCAACAGCATCGTCTAAAATAATTTCTTAAATTCCCACTAGAAAAGATAAAGAATACACTCGAAGACACTGAAAAATATATTTTCTGATAAATCGCCTCATTTGTGGTACTCGAATTTGCTGATATTACAAACCTCTCTCAAGAATAGGATGCTTTTGCCCCTGCCTTTTCCCTCTCTCCCCCCTCCTCCCCCAGATGAAAGAGAAAAGGAGAACTTTAGCTGCACTGCACATTTACCACAGTCATTCTCAGCCTACAGGCATGAATTTCCCAAGGGGTATGACAAGCCAGGAGACAGATCTCATGATTTACAGAAATCTAAGAGCATTGTAAAACACTTCATTTCTAACAACATCTGGGAACAATTTAAAAGAAAAAGCCAGAAACCTGACAGTATGGGAGAGGAATAAAAGCATATGAGAATTCCAACCCAGACAGTAAACATTCCCCTCTAAGAGATACACACTTGTAAACACACTGCTTCAACATTCAAAGTCTGAATTAACTTTGGGGACTGGATGTTGGAAACAAGAGAACAAGACTTTTAACACCCAAACACAGCATTTATAAACTTTGTCAGTTTACATGAATGCGTCATTTTTAATAGGATACATTTTTAATGAAACTGCATAAATACACCCTCACATACTCTTTAGTGAAGAATAAATACTTGACCTGCCTTATGCTCTGACTATAAGCACTACTGTCAAAACACATAATCAAAATTACCTAACTAATAGACTGCTACACCTCCCATATGTATAGGATCACAGAAGACTCATTCAGAAAAGCACAAGCCAAGTCCAAATATACAATCCAAAAGAAATTCCATGCAGGCTCATAGGCATTTTATGAAGCATACAGTTTAAACTATAAGCTTATTATCACTTCTTCAGAACCTTACATAAAAGGAGTCTAGTTGGGGTTTGGGTTTGTTGTGGGTTTGTTGTGTTTTGTTTGGTTTTTTTTTTTAAGACTATGCTATTCAACTATATTAGCATGAAATCTTATCACATACGGCCATTAACTCCATGGCTGCTTAATAACTCACATCACTTGCTTTTAAATTCAATATGAAGTTAACTGGATACAGTATGACCACCTTTCCATACTTCCTCTCTGTATTCTCTTTTTTCCCCCACTTCAATTGTTTTTCATGCTGTCCTCAGTCAACCATATATCATTTATGTATCCTAACAACATCACCATTTTTGCATTCATATTTTTCCAGTAAGGAAGATCTAGGAGAAAATTAAGTTTTCATTCTTTTTTCTTGCAACCATATGCATGCTATCTGCCACATACCTCATTTATGAAAACACACAAAGTTTGTAGAAATTGAGAAAAAGCAATCAAGGGAATCTGAAAAGTCTTTAAGACTGAGACACATCTCAATTCCTCAGAAAAGCCACCAGATTCTCACAAAATACAACGTGGAAAAGAACCAAATTTCTCAAAAGCGCATCTGAAGATCAAGATGGACTATTAAACCAGAAAGCTGAACAGTCAAGAATCTAATCTGCACCTAGACCATGCCACCCAGCCTCATTTGTAAACCTTGAAACCTCCTGTTAAAATGAAAGACTGCAGGCAAGAGTCTAGTCCAATTCCAGCTGATGAAAGTGTTATCCTGAAGCAGCTGTAGATAACTGGTAGTAAATTAGAACACGTGACAACAATTTACTAGCGCTACCACCCAGATGTGTTCTTAGCTTTCTGGTTAGAGAATGATGGTACCTACATGTACTGATTTGGTCCTTCAGTAGCAGTTTCTACATCTTAAAAATGATCCACGAGGAAGGTATTTTCTACTCGATTCTCTGTTATTTCGCAATAATAAATTAAAAGTGCTAGTGCTATTTTGTCTATACCACAACAGTCATGTTACACATTCATAGTAAAACTGATTTTATGAAAAGCTAAAAACAGCTGTATGTACTTGCAGCTATAAAAACCCCCAAGCCCCTAAATCAAACATCACAGTTCCATTAACAGCTTATGAAATCACAACCTCATCTGAAACAACTACCACCAAAAGCAACAGTCCTACCTTCTCTTGGCCCCAGCAATTTGTTCCTATTCTGTCCTCCTCAATTCTACATTGCTACAAGCATTTATGCAGCCACACACTTTGGTACAAATCTGACTAAAAAGATGTAACTCAATGTTGTGTCAGATTAGCTTTATCCTCGTTAAGTTCCCAAGAGAGGTTTGTGAAGTGGCTACCCAAACATCTGTTGCACAAGTATTACAGTGACAGAGAAAACTGGAATGCAGCTTGATTTGCTTGTGAAAACATGGTCCAAAGCTCTAAGAAATGGGGAAGGTATTTTCATGCTGGTATTGGTTCATATTTTTCAGATGGTACAGCTGATCACATTTTTCTTCCTACAATCCACTCAATTAAATGCAAATATAGGTGTTCTGTTACAAATGAAAAATCGGTGATTTCCAATTAGTGACAGACGTCAAAACATATCAAATAGGTATATTAAGCCTTCCTTACACTGATGCCTACTTGCTACACAGCACAAACTAATTTTCAACATTTTTCCTTTCTCCCCATTTTCAGCTCTCCTTATTTTTCCACAGTGGCAGAATGAGCATTAAGGAAAAAAAAAAAAAAAACAAACCACAAAGTTACAATGAAAAAAGAATTGGAGTAGACTGTTCTGGGAATAAATATGAAAGTCATCTCAAACAGGGTCAATTTACAGAGGTTGCTGTTAAAAAGAAAGCAGATGTCATTCATTGTAATAAGTTATCTTTTGTCACCAAGGTCATGTTCCCTATACCACTGCTGAAAAGACAAATCCAGATGCCAGTTCTAAACTTCTGAAAATGCTCCCACTTCACTCTTACTTCACTGCTAGAATGTTCTGCACGTTTTTTGCTGCTTATTGTTGCTATGACTAAGTATTACTGAACACAAAAACTGATTTAAAAACATCATCCTAGCTAACACAAAATTAAAACAGTTCCTCCAATTAACAGCCAACCAATTTTTCTGATATCCCTGACCTTAGAAGACTTTGTCTAATCTACGAACAATCTACTAGCAATTATATTAGGCATGCAAAGATAGCCCAAAACTATCATTCTAATATTTTAAATACAATAAAACAGACCATCACATGGCATTTGTCTGTATGAATGAGTGAAACAGCTTTTTATCCTACCACTCCCTTCCTTTTATTTAAGTATCTAGAATGACAACAGCAAAGGAAGGCAAAATAGATTTCAGAAAAAGGAAAAAGCTATTTAAATACATTTTCTTGTTTCTTAAGTTTAGTCTAAACTTAACTTCTGACAACTTGCTAGAATTTCTAACTTACTTTTTTCTACACATTTTCATTACACAGTATACAGTTCAAATAAAAAGTCACAACATATCCACAGTATTCATTTCCACCACAAGGAAACTCTCGGTTATTTGTAGCAAAAAATGGTCAGTGTTCTATAATTTTGTAAGAGAAGAGATTACCCCTCAGAACTTGAGTTAAAAAAAAGGAAAAAAAGCAGAAAATGCCTCAAGAGTACTTACAGACTGTGCTCTCTCCCTTTTCCTCCATCATTCTTCTGGTTTTAGCTACTGCCCTTCCCTCATACTATTATATTCCCCCCTGTTAAATTTCAGCAACCAGAAAAAACGGAGACTTTGTGACGCATTACTATCTGGGAAATCATTAGAAAGTTCTAGGACAGTGCTTCTTAGCACCTTCTACCCAACCCTAACATAACCAACTAAACACACAGGAAGAATCATCTCTTTTCTTAAGCATACTACAAGGACTGATGCCCTGACTTTAGGGGAAAAAGGCCATTCCCACATCTTTAAACATTACAAAACTATGTTTACAGGAATATGTGAGTTTTCCCTCCTAGGTATAACCAGGACTGTCCACGCTTGGAAGCTCAAGTTCCATTTTCGGCCAGTGTAACCCAAAGCAGCGTCAATAATGTCACAAATTCCCGAATACTATGCACCAAATAATGCATCCATGAAGGAACGACTGCTTCTTTTCTCCCGTCAGGAAGAAGTACACCTCAGCCATTCTGAAATGTGCAACGCACGTACACAAAATGAGTCACTTAATTGTTCAGGCCCCATTTACTGCACAGCTACTCATGCCATCCAGGAGAAAGATGATACATTAGACTGAAGTGACAATTCTCTTTTACTGTATTTCAGTGTGTGTCATCTTCAGTATACACCAAAAGTTCACTGAAGTTATTCCCTGCACCTGTGTGATGCGTATTCTTTACACCACATTTTATACCCCTCTGAAGATTCTTTTAATTACGCCAAAGAAACATTATATACTTCATACATTCACTTCAACAGTTGAAAAGGCTCTACTACTCCAAGTGCCAAATCAGTTTATGTATCCAGATTAAAGCATAACTCTAAAGAGAACACAAGACAGCAATTTGAAATAGTTATTAGATTCTGATACTCAAACCTATATAACTAGTGAGCAATGAAAAGTTTGGGACTAGAAGCTAAGTAGCAGGCCACTCCATTCTTAGTGAAAAAGGACCTCATGCCATAGAAACAGACTGAGATGTACCTTTTTTTTAAACAAAAAAAGCAAACATTTTGTATAATATGGCAATTTTTAAAACTACGCATGAATAAATCTAAGAATTTTAAATGCACAGAATTTCTTCAAGAAACTGAAAATTAAAAAAATAAATCAATGAACTATGTAACATACTATCATTACTGGAATCCTTACCTCTGTTCTATTCAAAAATACTTCACACAAACTACTTACATAGAATGGGAGTTCAAAAAGTAACATCAGAGACAGAGCTAAAGCTCATTCTTTTTGTATTATTTTGTAATTTGTAATGTAAGAGGTTAAATGTGTGCAGAGCGACATTTCCTTGTCTCCATGAATTCTAAGTAAGCAAAACAAGACATTACAGACCAAATCAAATATGAAATATTTCACATGTACTTACAAGATGACTGGGTTTTGACACGTTTAACACTTTCAGACATTAAAGCACACTGCTCCTCTGACAGACTTTAGCTGGGAAGCATGCTTCCACTGCATATTTTGAGTTGCACAAATCCCCACATTCACTCTATGTAAACCAAGTTTTCAAATAGTATTTGTCATTTTTTCCACCTCCATTTTGAGTTTTATGTTTTCCTCGCCTTTTGGTGTTAATTTCTGCTGACTCAACAAGTGACTAAAATCAAGATTGAACATTTGACAGTTTGATGAACAAAAATGTTTAAGATCAAATCAAAGCGTAGAGGACAAATAAATGGTAATAGCTTCAAGTTTTGCAGCTTTATTAACAGGTAACTCTGAGACTACAAAACTGTTAATAAAATGTTATAAGTAAGTATTCCTTTTACTTTATATACTTGCCTTGCTCACATGCAGTCACCAAAGCTCAAAAGCCTTTCTTTAATTCAAAGACAATTCCCAGGCTAGGGTAGTTAACTTCTACTCTTACTCTTTTACAAATGAGTTTCAAAATATAACTAGCATGTTCACTTTTCTGTTTAAGAGAGAAACCAGCCAGACAACAGTTAATACAATTTTCAAAGTTGTATTGACATGACTGATGATGATAAAATCAAGCAATTTTCCAAACAGAAGGGTCTTATGTCACAATCCTGGTAACGCGCCACAGGCCTTTTCTCCAAGTATAATTAAATAGATCAGAAACATGCTGTGTAACTTATCAGCATATATACAGTAGGTGCAAAATCTCAAGAAAGCATCAGGTCAAAGAAATATCCTGGATAAGTTGATTTCACACAGGTAAATCCCTGCCCACTTCCAATGGCTATCCAGTCACAATAAAAGCAGTGTCAAAAGAGCATTAAGACTGCTGATGCAACTCCTTGGACTCAAAACTTGCTCTCTACACATTCCCAAAGCACCCCAAAGAAAACACAACAGCCAAGGAAAGGCCAGATAAATGTTCCCAGTTCTTTATATACCATCTACAGGTACAGCATTCCTCAACTTTAAAACATCGGTTCATCAAGAGCAATGAACAGTCACCAGAGAACGTAAAGGACAAGTGTTTCACATGGCCTTCCACAAAACATGACTGAAGCTAGCATTAGACTGCTACCCAAACTGCAGGCATCAGTTAGCAAGAAATTCCATTTTCCATTCTTATTAGTATCCTGAGATAATACAGAGGTTCCAGAACACAATCCAGTTTACTCCTCCCATATTTAACAGCTTTCTTCAGAAAACCATAATCCTTTTTAATTACTCCCACTATTTCCATGCACAAATGGTTTCCTTTTAAAAACCAGAGAACAAGTCCATTTTTACAAGGCAAAGAGCACACCTTTTTGACACTTCGGTGCCTTTCCTTGCATCTATTTTAATCACTAACTCTGATACACCTGCCTTCCTTCTTTCTTATATTCATAATATAACTTCTACAAACAACAGAAAGAAGCAGTTATGTCATCTCATGTCTTTATTTCATTGTCTGGCTAGTATCTGAGAATATGGTTCCAAAATTGCACTATACACTTACAAAACATTTAATGAACGCTCAAATTCTCATAACATTCTAAGTTGATGGTAGTTAAGAAAGAAAAGGATACTGAATCCATTTACTTCTCCTGAAGTGAGAATGTCAAAATTCAAGGTTCAAGCAATACATGGTCCACCTGAAATTGCTTCCTCATTAGACACAATTGAGGGCAATTTAGAAATTGGTTTGCCCCAAAGCTACTCGTGGGGCAGTTCACTTCTGAAAGACTTGAACTTCCTCAGGTATTCCTCTAAGCTATTAAATACATTCCTAAAGTTTTAATCAGTTAACACTCTGTCCTCCCAGGTAACAGAGAAACAATCATGCCAGTTTGTAATTCTGATTGGGACTAACTCCCATAGAAGTACTTCAGTAACTACCCTTTCCTCTCTGAATCAAGAGTGATTTTAAGCTTGTCAATGCATGAACATGTGGAGCCAGATGGGTACAGAATCTGTGTAACTGACTTCTTACACATCCTCCTAGAAGGAAGCTTGCTCAGAAACATAATACAGGTACATCTGACAGAGTAGCTGCTGCATCTACAGGCTAGCTGTATTATATAAGAACTAGTCCAAATCCAGCAAGACCAATACTGAACCTCTGCCAAAGAGCTTTATTAAACAAAACCTGGCTTACTAAGCAGTTAACATAGAGCAGCCTCAGGTGAAAAGGCAGTTACGTAGTATAGCTACAAAGTCACTGGACAAATGCGGAGACTTAACTGTATGCACTAGAAAACTTCTGCGTTTCTACCACTGAAATAGAATTTCTTGCATGCATTCATTAGCATAACCTGAAGTTCCCTTGTCCCATGTATCTTTGCATTCTCATTATTTCTCAGCCTGCTTCTACGAAGTACTGATCTAATTCCTGCACAGATTTGAATACAAAGAGAAATAAATAGTAAATTAACAACTATTTCGAAGCTCTTTCCTTGTTATAACAAATATGATAAATTCATAACTGAACTTGAGAAATAAAAAGTAAAGCAAAGCAAACGCCCACCTCTCTGTCTACATAACAAATTGTCCCTCCCATATTTTTGTGCCCTATAACAGATAGTCACTTCTTTTTTAACTTCAGTGGCAACTGTTTTGAAAAAGGATGGGGGGGGAAGAAAAGAAAACATGTCTTTTACACTGACCATGCAACAACGAGAAAGTGTTGTTTTGGAAAAAAATCCACAAAATTAAGCTTTAAAATAAGTAGCAGGCATGATGACAGTGATCTAGAACCACAGTTTACAGTTTAGTACCTAGAAAAGTCTTTTGTGTAGAGCCTCCAATTTACCTCTAGGGATTTTTGGTTAATAAAGCATATACTCCTGACTAAATATCAGCTGACAATGACTAGTTAAAATCTTACAATTTGCAATTACTGATGCTCAAAGTAGTTCATTTCATATCAACAATTTGCCCCCTTATTTGCTAAGTGTGCATCCTACCTTCACACCAACTGCAACATCAGTGACAATGCTGTAAAAGAAGAAAAAAACAAAAACACAAGTCAACCAATTTATCCTCATAAAACCAGCTTTTCAATGTATTGCAATACCAAAATAAGGAGGAATAGAAATAGCCAGCAACTTCCTCAATCAAGAAAGTATGTTCAAAGAAACAGCAGGTCCGAGGTACTGATGTACAAAAGAAACCTACAAAAGTCACTGAGCTCCCCCAGCTTATAGAGTTCTTCAGAAGAGTCACAAGTTTCAAGTGAACATTACTCCAAAGAGGCACTGCCAGGAAATTTATTTAGGAAACAGATTTCTGGACTACATGATATTATAGGGTGAAAATAAAAGAATTTAAAACTAAATACAGAACTTTTCCTACACACCTCTATTAACTAGACAGGTAGTTTGGCCGCATAGCCTACCCTACAGATCTTGTTACAGCAGAAAGCAACGAACACCTATTTTGAAATCAGCTTGGAAAAAAAAGAACACATTGTCAGGTACAACTATATGAAATTTAATGAAAATTAATCAGGTACACCTATACAAAACTCAGCAACAGGTACGTCAAGGTACAACTTTTTCTTAGAGGTTGTGACATCATAACTCACAGTGTGTAACACAATCCCAAAAGAAACCCAAACCCACACCAAAAAAAAAAAAAAAAGGCAAAACATGAATATGTCAAAGCATTCCACAATGTAATACTCATTTAACGACAAGACTTCGCAGGCAGGATTTGTAACTCCCAACATTAGAATCACAACGAACCATAAAAAAGCCTTTAGAAGTCTCACAGTTGAAAGGTTATATGCTTAAAGCGTACCAAAGAGATTGCTTCTCTGCTTGAAGCAGAGTAAACAACTTCATAGGAAAGCTGGAAGATGTTGTATTTACACTGACGAGGGCTACAGGCACCAGCCTCCTTTCCCAGGTCCAACAGACAGAAGGCCCTGTGTGCCGGGACCGCCCGCCCCCGCTCCCGGCCAGGACCCGGCGCCCTGTCCCGAACGGCCGGACTCCTTCAAAACCTTCCCTTCTTTGGCTTTTACAGCCACTCTCCGGCACACACAAAGGCATCTTTCTACCTGGGGAAGGAGGGGGGGGCGGGAAGGCAGAGGGCTTATTAGGCAGTTTCTGAAAACAAAAGAGCTCGACATCTGGCTCCTGCTGGTATTGCTCCTCCCCTCCAGCCAGCTCCAAAACAAACCCCAGCCCCACGGAGCGCCCCTCCTCGCCCCCCACGCCTGGGGGGACTGGGTGAGGGAAAGCGAAGGGAGGGAGAAGAGGAGGATCTGGAGGGGACACACGGGGACAGGTCACGCTCCCTCTCCACAGCGAGACCCGGCGTCTCGGGCACTACACCGAGGAGCGGGCGGCCCAAAGCCCTCAGCAGTTTATACGAAAAATCCTACCGAGGGGCCGCCTTACGGAGAGACTGAGCCCCCTCTTCCCCCCGCACCGGGCCTCGAGCTTCAGCCGTCCCGCGGCGGGAAGCCCACCTGTCCCCACCGCCGCCGGGGCAGCGGCCGCTCCCCACAGCCCCGGAGACGCTCGCCCGCCGAGGCGGGGAGCGAGCCCCCAGCACCGGGACAGATGCCACTACCTACCGGCGGTGGCCTTCTTCCCCCGCTCATTACTCACCCGTCCATCGCCGAGCAGGACAAAGCGCGGGCAAGCGGGACAGACAGCCGCGCGGGCACCGGGTACAGGGAAGCTGTGAGAAAATGGCGGCCAGGCCTGCACGGAAACCGCCGAACGTTGCCGAGCGCCCGATTCCGTTCCCCGTCCCTTGCCGCCACAGAGCATGCGCCAGCCGCCGGGGCATGCGCCCTCCGCGCCGCTGAAGCTGTTGCCAGCAGCTGCCCGGGCAGAGCCAGCCCCGCCTGGGGCGGGAAGGGAGGCGCGGCGGGGCGCGACCGTGCGTTCCTCACACCCTACTCGGCACTCGCCGCGTGGTGATAAAGGGGCTCCTGCTTCTCCTGTCCCATCGCGCCGCTTCAGGCGGCTTTGTGTGTGTGAGCGAGCGAGGGAGGTCTCCTTAGGGAAGCTCGGCTCAGGGTCCTGCCCAGGGAGAACGCCAGGAGGGTGGTGGGGGCAGGCAGGCCCACCCCGGGGGCTCCTCCGTTCATCGGCGGTCTCTGCCGCCCCGCCCGGGGTCGCAGCTGGGCCGCCGGACTGTACTTGTTGCACGGAGAGACTTCCCAGCGCTTCCCGGCGGCGGGAGCCCGCCCCTTCTCCTCCTGGAGAACCTTCAGAGGGGCCGCGCCAGGCCTGGGCACCCCCCGCAACCCGGCCCCTCAAAGCGCCCGCCCTGGCGGGGAGCCCGGCCCTCACCGCCCGGGGCCTTTGGCTTCGCAGTCCTTTATGGGGAAACCACCTGTTGACTGTACAGCTGACCAGTAATAACATTTCAAAAAATAATTAAGATGAACGTACAAATTAACTATTGCAGTGAGTTAGGCAGTTTCTTCATAGAAATTGGTGTCGCCATGGTACTCTGTAAGCTACTGGGTTGGGGCACAAACTGCTCTACATGGCCGTTAGGAAATATGCTTCCCCAACGGCCCCCTTATTTTTTGTCAGACCTCAAGATTTCATCACAAATCTTTACAATGTTGGATGCAGAGTGTCCAGAAAGGGCCGCTCGTGGGACAATCCTGGATTGTGTTCTGACGAAAAGTCGAACTGAAGATGTTACACCTATGAAGGAAAATTGGAAAATGTGATCCAAATGTTCCTAAAAGATCCCAAATCCAGAAGGATATTAAAAAGTATTCAAAACATCTTCTGTACTTTCTGTGTTTTGATCTGGTGTTAAGTCCCTTCAGTCTCACTGAAACAGGTGTAGTAAGGCCTGATAAAGAATTTAAGAGCCAAATACTTATGCATATCTCCATAACTAGAAAATTTTCACTATTCTTCACTACCGTAGTCTCCCTCTCCTCTAACCCCATGAGTAGCGCAGTAACTAACTTAACAGCTAGGAGTACATGCAAATTTTCATTCTACTCCATGACTTTTTGTTGTTCTGTTCTGGAAAAGCCACGCTGGTTCTCTGCAGCAATCGATTTGCTGGGTGGAAAATAACTAATACTGCTTCTCCTAAATGCCAATATCATTTGGATATCTGCAACTACCTTCTCTTTCAGCAGCTGTATTCAGCACCCATCACTGACCACTAGACTAAATTATTATTCTCATTCTTATAAAATCCCTCTTAAACATTTCACTTGCTTAGATTGTGCACAAAGTTCATCATGTCAAATACTGTTATTTACTTTTTGGCTTTCAACATTCTTATGTTTTTTTAAAAAAGTACCTGGTTGTAACATTCTTTACTGATTGCATGTGTTAACAAAGTACTATGCTTGAAAGTAACACTGGGGGCTTCAGAGATTTAGAATTGCATATAACCACCTCTATAAATCCAGTGCATTTTTATATATTTACTCTCTATATATCATTCCTGTAGATTCTGGCATGTTTAGTAGGTTTTGCACCACTGGAGGCTGGGGTTATAGTTGGTTTCTCTCATTTGCCACTGCCTTTACTCCTGCATGTTGCCATGCCGTATTGGTAATTTTTTTGGTCTTTTTTTCCCCCCTTATAAATCTAAATACATCTTCTCCTTTTTTGTGTTGGTAGAAATACTGATTCTTCTACTTCTTAGCAATTAGTAGAAAATCTGTCTTTCCATCTGATTTTTCTATCTCACTGCCTTTCTTCCCTTCTTTGCCTTTATAATAATGCCGTCTTTGAATCTGTGCTTCTCGTCGCTTTTGTAATATTCCTGTTTTCTCCTTCTTTCATGACACCTACCAGAATCCATCTGATTAAGTGAGCTAATACTCATTCGGTTTCTCCTGTGAGTTAGATGCTCTTCCATATAAGGGAGACTGAGGAGTGCGTGATGAGTGTTTATAGCAGAAGAGACACTGGAACTGAGTTTGCAAATCTTGGTGAAATAATGGATGTGACTTTATAGAGCAAAACTCTATCCCCCCTAAAATCATTAATAAAAAAGATGATTAATCAATCAGGGTTTTACCTAGAGCATTTAATTTTAGAAGGGGAAAAAATATACCAACAATCAGCGTGTTACTAATAAAATGCCACAGCATCCTCTTGCTCATTTGTTCAGTGTGATATTCCACTTTCCTTTTCATGTAACTTTGCCTTTTTATACTATTAGGTTATTTTTAGTGTGCTTTTGGATGCCTTGTAAAATGTCTACCATATTTTGGACATTGTGGTAGGATAAACAATGACTTGTTCATCTGTTTTCTCTGTAGCTGGAGTATGTCTTTGCTTTGGTTTTCTCATGTTTTAGAAGGTCAGAAAAAAATTGTTGCCAAAAACACCCCCTTGTCTCTAGGACCTGTCAACTTTCTGCTGAGGTCCTGCATCAGATACATCAGAAGGTGGCTGAAATATCCAGTAACAGGCAACCATTTGGTAAAACACCTCTAGCGAAACCCTCTGCATTCAGTGGTTATATTATGAAACATGAGGGCTTCTACCCTCTATCGGTTTTACTCTAACTGAAATTTAAGTGTATATATTATTATTAGCTGTACAAAACAAAAGTTCCGTACTTTTTGAATCCTAGTAATCTTACTGCTGCAATATGTTGTTTTCCAAAATAATTTCCTTTGATCATTGATATATTTAGATGTTTCACTTTCACTGGTTGTTTCCTTTTTATTTCAAGAACAGCTAATAAATAACAGTCTGTGCAGTTCAGCAGCAGTATGAGTAGTTAGTGGTGTATGCTTAGTGAAAGATTGGGGGAATTAGGAAGCACACAAAGATATTTTCTGCAGTACATTGTCCCAAATTGAGTCCCTGGAGTTGCTGGAAAAAAAAATATCATCCACACTCTCATAGAATATCTTGTTCAAGAATTTGCCAGAGCACTTTTTGACATCAGCAGCATTCTAGGGCAAGAAGTTAGGCAATTTAAGAAATCATTGTGTGAAAAATATTTTCTTTTGTTTGTTTCAAGCCCACTGCCTGATAATTTCCTTTAATGTCCATCAGTTCTTTTGTTAAAAAAAAAAAGATGGATAATTTTCCCTGTTCATCTAACCATGTCGTTCATGAATGCATATATTTTCAACATATCATCTTCAGTTATATTTCAAGAGTCCTAGTAAATTTAATGTCTCCACTATTAGAAGTCATTCCATATTTTCAATAATTTGTTTTGCCTTTTTCTGCACCTTTCCAAATCCTATTCTAGAAGACCATAATGGTCCTCGTTATTCAAGTTACAAATCCAGTGGCTTTATATAGGTGCATAATGAATGCTTTCTGCTTTATTTCTAGGTTTGTATTCTTTTTTTCTGATAATATCAATCTCATTTGCACGTTCAAATGCTGCTAAGCCAGGAGCTGATGTTTTCACAGAACTCCCCCCAACTCAAGCACTCTTTACTGTGTGTAGGTCATTCATTTAGATTCCAGGATTTCGCATGTATAGTTTGGCTTGTTTTCTCCCTTGCATATTACTTGCATTTTTCAGCACAGAATTTAACTTGTCATTTTATCATTCAGTCACACAGTATCATGAGAGCTTTCCACAATTCTTTATGGTCAGCTTTTGTTTTTATTACCATGAATAATTCAGCATCGTCAGCAAACCTGGTCGCCTCGATAATCACTCTTTTTTCCAGAATATGCTGAGCAGCACAGGTCCCTGTGGTACCCCACCAGTGACCTCCCTCTACTGTAAAAAATAAACCATTTTTTCTTGCCCTTCATTTAATATCTTTTAATAATCTAGTATTAATAACTTACAATTATTCCGGTATTAATATATCAAATAACGTAACTGTTAATCCCATATCAGCTTAGTTTCTCTCAAGAGCTTTGGGCAGGGAATTTCAAAGAAATTCTGTTTTTTTGAAATTATATCATGTTGTTTCGATCAGATTATGCTGAAACTCAAACCTAGTGACTCCTTCAAAGAGTATGGTACTTTTTTGCTATTAGGTGCACTTACACAGTACCAACTCTTCATCTGTCCCTATCACCAAACTAAATAGCCCTGTCTCTTTAGTTTCCTCATATCATTAACAGTAATGTCATTGAATGGTGTTGCTTCATACAACAGATCCTCTGGATATTATGGGAAAGGTTGATCATTCAGTTTACCAGTCTTTGTTATATTAAACCACATTATTCTATCTTAAGCCAGTTTTTATCAACTTCATAAATTCCCCAGATGCCTTTGAGCAAAGTCCTAATGTTTATTAGTAGCTATTCATCTTTTTGTGCTCCTGTAAACAATATCCTTAATCAACATTTCTTCCCAGCAGTCCGTGTTGTTTACTTTGTTTTATTGAACTAAGTTTTGAAGCTATCAAGTAGCTCTTACAAGCACAGTGCCTAAATAAATGTCTCTTTTTTTTCAAGTTCAGGTCAGAACTTGTCTTGCTGGTCTGAATCCCACAGGCTGCTCTCCAGCATTTTATTTCTAGCATCCTTGCTAGAAAGACCGCTTATCTTGGGCGGTCTGGGAGTGCTACTGCACTCTACCATCTCAAACACCAAAACATGTGACATAGCTCATCCCGTACTTCATCCCGTAACATCCATGTGGCTCCACAGGTCCATTCTTGACAACTAAATTATTATAATTTGCCAGCCCGCTTTCCTTCTCTTGCTTGCACTATATCCATCTGGAAATTTATTTTCTAGAGGAAATTCACCTTTTTCTACTACTGTGATTAAATACACGTACATTTACTTTCTTCAAGGCTGGAGATCAGTTTTACTTTTTATTACAAACATTATATGCCAGTGGTGATTCCGTACATCTTTCATACTGTAGGGTTTGCTTGTTTTTTGCCTCAGGTAGTGGAGTGAAGATCACATTGTGGGTCATGTACAACCAGGGCTGCATCTCTGGGAAGAGTGTGCTGTATTCTGCCATGGAAAAAAAACGTGAAATGAATTATTTTGTTTCTGAATGCAAAGATGTCTGTTGAGGTTATAAGACAAAGGGTAGGAAGTTCTCTGCTTCTTGACCTAAAAAAAAATGTATAGGTTCTTGTGTAGTCACAAACAGGTGCCTAAGTGCTGGCATGGCACTCTACAACAGACAGGTGAAATATTCCAACACTAAAGGTATTATTGCTCTCCAAGTATGTTGTAATTTAATCAGTTGTGTAAAGTAATTTAATCAGTTGTGAGAACCTAGTTTTCACCTGACTGTACTGATGAGGACTGCTCCCTTAACGATGTGTGCTTTTACCAACCTAGATCTTTACGTTGCAAACAGCATAGCTGTCCCACCTACCGGACAGTCATAGATGTCCCACAAACAGTCACACAACCCGTTAAAAAGATCTCTAAGCACAATACTTTTTAATTCATTATTTAATGTATATTTTTATGTGTGCATTACATAAGAGACCCACCATTAGAAAAGATTAGCTTTAATTCTTAGAGACTCTCTCATCATTACAGTAGCTTTTGCCAAGCAGTATTGCAGGTAACAAAGATTCTCCATTTGAGGATCTGACAAAGTATAAATTTAAGGACTTCAAGATGATTTCTATTTTTGAGCTGAGGTGGAGATGCCTGAATATTGGCTAATGGTACTCTTATATAAGGGAATGGCTAACTTAACTGAGCGCAAGCATTTAGCCCAGTGACTCCCCGGCAAGCTGTTGTTTTGTGCAAATTAATGCCGAGTCTGGCATGATGTCTCAGCAGGTAGGTAGGTGGTGGCTGGTAGCTGAGAGGTGGCAATGATTCTCCTCCTCATACGATGGCGGGGGCGGTTGAGTGGTGGTGCTTTTCTTCTGTTCCAGTGCAAAATCAAGCAAATCTACTGCTGCAGGTGATCTCGACTCATCTGGTCTGACTTTGCCCTGAAGGTATCTAGACAGACTCACGGTCATTTTTACCAGAGGAGAGCCCCAAGACCCTACTCTCCTGCCTCCAGCTGCTCATTTGCAGGCTGAGACCCTTCCTGCTGCGTGCCCTGCAGACAGGAGCGAGCTGAGGCCAGCGGTTTAAGCCACAGCCTGAGTAAATATCCCAAAACTAGTTTTAGAAGCAAGCTTAAGGGCTGCGTCGATGTATTTTGACTTACCATCTAACTCACAGATGAACGTCGGACAGAAGACTGTGTAACATACACAATAAGCCCAGTCTTGTACAAGGTCTGAGGTTGCCTAGTTTTACAAACATGATAATTATGATTACTAAAAAGGTGACAAAAAAGAAATGGAGAAAACATCCTTTTTTTTTAAGAACTCAACACCAGCAAGGAAAAAAATCCAAATCCCCAATAACACAGTAAATTAAAGCAATACGTTCTCAAAGAAAGAAAGAAAACACAGCAATTTCAAAGCATGTTTTTTGCACAGCTGGACTGAAATGGGACCTCTGCTATTGATTTCAGGAATACCAGAACTTGAACTCTGAACTCAAATAATTTAAAAGGAGTAAAAAGTGTCTCACAGTAATTTTTAAAAGGTCATGTGAGTGACAGATGAGTTCACCTTTCCACTTTACTCTCTGATGTTAGAAAATGGAATTATTTTTGTACAATTTTTCCAAAACTGTGCTCTCATAACATCCCATCCTACAGAAGTGCTTCCAAACCCTTTTGCACCTTATGTAGGAACAGCATTATGTTCCCAGGCTTTTTTAATAAGGATTATTTTACGGACTCCTACAAGTCTGTATAAATTATCAAAAAGAATATCAAAGAGGAAAAATATTTTTCAAATGGATGGTGTCCATGATGGTGAAAGATATTCAAAATGGAAACCTTTTAAGTGTTACAGAAAAACGCCTTCAAAGAGGACACCCCAGAAATGTGACTGTTTCTTAAAAAATGAAAATCTTCAAAGCAGGCACCTCTTTCTGTGAGGAAATCCTCAAAGGGGCATTCCTCCAGAGTGAGAATCTTTGAAAATGAAATCTCTCAACTGATATGAAAACTTTGAAACCAATAAACCATTCCTAAAATTGAAGGCAATATTTTGTTGGCAGAGTATAGTGTGTTCTTAAAGGGAGAAATGACTGCACCACTGTTAACTGCAGAGGTGATCAACCCTATTTATCTTACAAGAAGGAATAAAGATTTTTAAAAAACCTTTATCATAATCACAAAGTTATAAAACTACATTATTACGCTATTTTTGACAATAAAAAGTATTGGTAGCAGTATGTGCTTTCATCACTGGACAGGCCGTTTCATGCACTGCTGACATGAAAACAGCTTCTTCATTTTTAAAGATTTAAGTAAGAAAGTCCATGGAGTGGAGCTTGTTAGAAATATTTCTGTGAATTATATTCCCATGAAATAATACTTTTTTGTAAAAGTAAGACTTTTCACAAAAAATGGCAGATTTGCAGTATATTTTCCAGCTCACAATAGTATGTTTTTTGGAATCTGGACTATTTTTCCAGGATGGGAGCCCATTTCCAATTTTTTTCCAACTAGCACAGTCCATGGAGTCATTTCTGGTTAAAAGCTTTACAGGGAGGTGATGTAGAAGCACAGGCGTGACAATAAAACAAAGTAAAGAGTCTATATATATAGATTAGAAAGGAAACAATTGTTCATTGTGCCATGCTGACACGTCATGGCCTTTAAGATGACTGCTGTTGAGGCATTTCTTTGAGCAAAGCGAGGAGATGGATCTATAGTATCATTTAAAGAGGCTGACTGCTGTGGCACTAGACTAGCTGTGGAAGAGTGAGTGAACTGCAGCTGACCCAAAGCCAAGGCCAAGCCAAAACAATTTTTGGAACAAGATGCTGGAGTTTAAAGCAGCCTGGAGAGACACATTATCTTTTGCATTGAGAAATTCAGATATTAGAAGACAAAATACATATTTGCCCACCTGAGCGGCCACTTTCTCTCTCACTTAAGAGGCTCGTGGAAGCAGCTTTCTAGTCAGCTTCTGCTCCGGGCTGTGGGAACCTACAACGGCGCCAACCACCTTCACACATTTCCTACACTCAAAAATACAGCAGATATCGAACACCATAGCCTCTCCCCCACTCTTCCTTATTATCTTCTTGCGTTGTCCTCACACGCTCCTCGTTTCAGGATTTGGGTATCATAAACACCCTTAGGAAAACACAGCTAAGGTGATGCATTGTGGCATTCTGGTTTTTAATTGCTTTACTGTACATACTCTAGCCACTTGTCTGTTTGCCTAGCAGCAGTTTAACTGGGATCACTTAAGTGTCTTTATGTAGTAAATACTCTAGATAAAATTATTCTTTCAGGTCTACTCAGCTGAAATACTTTTTAGCATATCAGTTTCACAGAACTGTGATTCCTGTAGTGTGCAGTAGTGGGATATGCAATACATCTACATAGGAGGCAAATTTGACCCAAATGGCATACCCTATACGGCAGAGATGTTTAATAATAGCTTATAACCGGGATCTGATTTTGAGCTTTAGAAAAACAGAGAGCCACAAAAAGTAGAAGTTGCTGGCATGCTAGAAGGTAGATGTGAATAGTGGTTTTGCTAATATCAGAAAAGAAATCCAGATTGTGAGGACCAATTACAGTGTTCAGTTGCTATTACAGTTTTTTCAGTCACTGAATAAATATAGTCAACGCAGCTGGCAACCCTTAGAGAATTTCAGTAAAAGCTACAAATACCTTGTAAAACTATTTGAAGACAATCTGCCCAAAATACATGCACATAAAAACCTTTTTCTGCATCTAAAACTCTCCCATCACCGTACCCAGTGCCTTCCATCAGTCCATGAGAAAATACCAAAGCCCTTTCCCGGGCTCCTGCTCAAGCTCAGAGTGGTAAATGTGCTCCCATCCTCCAAAGAAGAATTTTGGAGAGGTGGGCACCCCCCGCAGCTGCAGTACAGCATGGCTGGTCTGGTGAGCATGAAGCTGTGGTGTCGTGGGCACGAGTGTCTACGTAATCTTAAGACTTCACTGTCACAAGTAGAACTAGTGACTTCTGCTGTACCTCAGGCTGCAAGGCTAAAAAAGCACCAGAAAGCAATCCATAAGCTAATGTTTTGGGTTTGTTGCTTTGGGTTTTTTTATTCCTCATGCTCCACAGGAACTTCATGCTATGTTGGCTGTAATTTAAAGCTGACCTGCTACCTTAAACAAAAATCTCACTTATGGCGAAGTAGGGACAACAGATTGGGGCACCTCAGTAATTTTCCCTGTTAAACCAAACTCCTTTTGTCTCTGTAATTTGGAAATAATAGAAAAATCCAAATGTTTCTGAGGTCGCAAATATTCCTCTCTAGACTAAATGGTATTTTCCATTTGAAAATTGTAATTTGCTCTATCAGCCATACAAAGTAGACCGTTTTCTTTCTTACGTAGCATAAACAGTTTCAGAAATGTTATGTGGTAACGGGCACATCAGCTCCTTCTGGAAATTTGAAAATGGGTGCTGGATAGAAGAGCAACAGATCAGAGACGGAAGACAGAAATAATTCTGTTCTTAAATTCATTATGTTTCTAGAATGGATATTATTTTTTTAAAAAAAAACCTTTAATTTGCCATGGCCAAAACTAATGTACTTTATAATTTTCAGAGTAATCTTCTGTGTAGTCAGCTATCCTTTAGGGGTGCTGATGTAGCTGGAGAACAAGAGCAGCTTGTCACACTGCATTACTAACCGTCTGCTTGCAAACTTCAGAGAATTTCTGGCCACGTGTGACATAATATCTCATTAACCTTTTGCAATATCTGAACCCAAAGATTTCTGCATTTTGAGAATAAACAGCAGCTATCATCTCAACTCCCCCCATGAACAGCAGCAACTTTTAACAAATACCATCGGCAGTGTGAGATGCAGCCCAGTGATATGTCGAGTCTTCAAGACTTGGACCATCGCAATCATCTTTATGTCAAATTTACATGCCTATAGCTCTTTACTTATTTTTTAATTCAGATATCAGTCCAATATTGTGCTTGCTGTCTAATGTGGTGACTTAGCAGATGTAAAATATGGTTTTAGAAGGGCAAAACCTGATCATTTACAACCATTATAGGCACTGAGTGTGTAAAGTAGAAGTCATTATCTTGTGTTAAGTAATCAAAATACCATATTGCTGCAGTCCTGGTGCAGGTTTTCAAAGGGACTGGAGCGTCAGGGCAGTTGTAGCCCTCCTGCTTCCTGCACAGGGGCAGGCAGAGTTAAGCCTTGGCCGTGGGGCACAGGAACTTGCTGGCACGAGCGAGAAGGGATCGAGGGCACTGACACCTACAAGCGCTCATTGGGATGAACGGGGTATTCGGAGGCACGACACGTCTCACAGCTCCAGCCCGACCTGAGGCAATGCAGCTCCCTCCGGTTGAAGACATGCACTGCTGAACAAAATACGGCTCTGCACAAACAGAGTCCTAAAGGCTTAGAGGCTCTGTTTACATATCTCTAGACTCCTTTTACAGCTCTGTATTGTTATTTTAGTTCAGACAGAAATTGCCCTGCACTGATTTTCATTCTTAGTTGTATTTATGTTTCAAAATGTTGCTGAGATCATCCCAGACTTAAAGCTTAGGGACCACCAGACCTAAACCTTAAAAACTCTTCTTTTGATTGTCTAATAGTGCTAAAGGCATGTTCTTAGTGGTAGAAAAACAGCAGGCATGCACACTCAGTTGAAAAGGGAAAGTTTTGGTATTCAACATATTCTTATTCAGACACTGTATATTTTTATTACTGGAAACAGTAGAATAAACCTCTGTCATTGTAGTATGCAAGGTATGTCTGCTCCCCAGCTTGCTCCTTACATGCAGTGTGTTTCCTCAGGCTGTCACTTTTGGAATTAGATGCAACACTATGCAGTGCCCTGTTAAAACCATACTCAGCTGGACAACACATTAATAGCACAGGTTGAGAATAACAAAAATACAAAGCCAAAACCAACATCAGGACTAATTTTTACACTCTTCTGCCTGTACTTTGCTCTATTTTTTCTCGTAAGGACACAAGTAAAACAAAGCAGGCTGGGGTTCCCCAGAATTACCAAGTTAATAGCGTGCATGTGTTAGGACTTACTCTTCTTGAAGCAAACTAGTCTAAATATTAGCTACAGTTAATGTGCTCGGGCAGGTACAGCGGAGGCTTGACTGGAGCACTCTATTCTGGAGAGGTTTGCAACAAAAGATGTGAAGATTTAATAACACATTGCACTTAGATGTCATAAGCGCCTTTCACCCAAAGATCACAAATACTGCACCAGTATAAATTAACTCTCACAAGTCCTCTGTAAGACACAAAGTAACTATCGTATGTTTTTATTGTTGAACAAACTGATTCATTTCAAGTCAGGGAGCAGCAGCACGGTAGCAGAGGAAGAAAAAGAGGTTTAGGGTTGAGACCCGAGTCTTCCATTGTAACCCCAACGATACCTTCAAAACTGTAATACACACTGTGGGATTCTTTGGTAACAGGACAGTCATATCTTTGAATTTCATATCAGCAACAATAAAATACTCCATAAAGAAACAAATTAAAATGCAGATTTTATGGGACTCACAAAAATTGTATTTTGAATTCCCAAGTATTCAAGAATGCCTAGATTCTGATCAGCTACAGACTCTTTCCTACGACCACAGGGTAGTATTACACTCTATATGCTCAGCTTTCAGTGAAAAATATAACGATCCCAACTGTTATGGTCAGAAAGATAATTTGTACCTGGAGGTACAGACAGCCTGACGTATTGGCTGTCTGAGGTGTGTGAGCTGCCTTACTAAACTGAAGCTGAGACATCAGCTTGGCAATACAAGTATCAAGATTTTAAACTATTTTAGAGACTATCAGAGTACCTCTAAAAGGTAGGACATGAAGTCAAATGCCCACAATCTATTATCATCCTACAATGGCTGATTACTATCATGCATAGTGTCTATCAAGAGCCAATAATAAGCTACAAGCATTAATCTCCGTTATAGGCTGGTATAAAGTACGACACATTTATAGATTCAGTGTGGATTTGGACATTGTCTTACCAAGAAAGTATATCACTTCTCAATGGTCAATGATTTTTAAGTAGTCTCATTAAATACAGGGGATTTTAGCGCCAACTCTATCAAAGGGAAATAAGCATCTCCGAAAAAGTAGTCATCCCTAAGGAGAACTTTGAAATTGCCTCCTAAATTAACTAAGAATCAATAATACACGAGGCAAAGCAAGGGGGAGAGAAGACTTGATTTTGAATGACCCGCTGAGCAATCCAGAAGGCCGGGAAGAGGGAAGAAAAGGAAGCCAGCTGGTGGGTGTTGCAGCTGGGGGCTCTCTGCCGTCCTGCAGCCTGGGGACTGAGGGAGGGCATTTCCTTACAGCACGGATGCGTTAGCCACCCACAGCCTATCAGCTGCATATCGAGAAGAGAGGATAAGAAGGACAAGCTATTAAATTTGATTTTTCAGATAAGTGTACTTCTCTTTCTATATTTGCCATTGTAACTTGGTGTATTTTGTAAATAAATACTTCACTTTAACATGGCTTCAGGTACTAGGAAGATTTCAGGGTCAGTGTCTAAAATCACACCATTCTATCTCAGTAGCCATAATGATCCATAAATCCGGGTTACTGGAGCCCTTTTGCTGTGCCCACTCTCCATTTCCCTAGGTGTTGAAAGGTAAGCGGCACAGTTGAGGCGATGGCGATGCAAGGAGCACCTTTGGATGACCTGCATGAGCCATGCAGACAGCAGAACAGGCAGAAAGGAGAGTGCTGGAAAAGAACTATGTTCTGGTTTATTCCCTACATTTGCAATTGTCATAGCTTATTAATAAAAGCATGCGGATTTTAATTAAGCTGAAAGTGGTGTAGAATTTCCAGCAGAGCTCCACAGCTCTGCTGCAGAGTTTAAGTTGTTCTTAATTCTGGATACATAGGACCTTTATTAAATGTCGCAAGAGTAAATGTAGTTGGAAGACGGGGAGAGCTGCTTTTATGTCTAGGTTTTTACTTAATCTAAATGTAATTGGACTAGCAGAAATTCTAACATGACTTGTAACTGAAAAATATTATACACTGTATTAATTCACCCTTCATTAAAATTTTAACAAAAACTAGAAAATGGCACTCCCGAAAAGATCAAGGAAGAAAGCGACTACAGAAACCCCTCTGTGAATGTGTTACATTTATGCAATGGAATTTCTGGTCAGATGAGAGGCAAAGCTGGGGAACAGAAACTTTCCACAATATTTTGCTTTCACAACCTGGTAGAGCTGCCAGAAGAAATTCCTGGCTCATGTAATGCTGACCATAGCTGGGATGCAGCAAGCTTTTAGTTACATACTTAGCCTCTGAGTCACGCTCTGCGGCAGTCTTTCACGTTACTGCCTTGCCCCAGTCTACATCCTTATAAAGAAAGAAGCAGTACTTAAGTATATCATCAATAGCAGCGTGACATTAAGAGGATCAATCCCTGGGTTGAGCACCACCTTCCTCCCAGACCAGCACAGGCCTGTCTTTTTCCCTGAGCACCCTTCATTTAACATGATATAAAAAGAAGAAAATAACTTACAGAAATACTGTATCAGAGTTATCTGAATGAGTGTGCACGGATGAGGACATAAGCAAATAGATAAACATTTATTTTGCCTTTTTTCTATTTATTTTTAAACACATCAGTGCTGATAACATAATAGTCAGGATGTAGAATACCATTTTCATGTGAGGAAGAAAAAGGAGAGAGACAAGAATATTTTTAAAGTCAAACAGGGCAGTTAGCGACCTGCAAAAAATTAAAATGTTTGCAAATAAGCATAAGTCAAGAGTGTGTATTACCCACCATTGAATTAGAGACAGCAGCTGAAGCTGCAGTGGCAGTACTGGGTGCAGACCAGAATTACAGTCTTCCAAAGCCCTTGGGCCAGTCAGGCTGGGAGAGTTGAAGTCACTCATCCAGCAAGTAGTGACCTAGGCGAGACCCAAGCCCAGCCATGGTGGCACTCAGTCCAAAGCTCTGAGGAGAAGAGAGGTTCCCTGGCTAGGGGTAAACAACCTACTAATTAGGTCCCCAATCAGTGGAGAACCTCCCTGCAGCTGGTGCGTGACCTAGCCCGGGTCTGGGAGATGCTGCCTTCCCAGCTGCTGCTGCCCCTGCTCTGCGGCCGAGGTTTTGCATATAGGTTTATTTTGATGCTCTGCCAAGAGACATTCTCCCATCTCTCAACAAGCTGGAACAATGCGTATTATAAGCTTTTAAAATGTAGAAAGTGTGATTTACTGTACCACGGTGTATTTCTTTAAATGTTGTTTATTCCAGCTTCCATAATAGCTGAAAATAAACAGTGAGGGTTTTTTCCCTTTAACCAAATCGAATGGTGGCAAAATTTTAGTGACCGTTGTGATGCGCGCTTCGCTACTGAACCTCCAGCCAGCTCACTGAGGACACAGTTTTGTTTGAAATGGCAGCTTGCTCGAGCTGTGCTGCGGTACTTGCTTTGCCAGATCCAGCTTGCAGACAACTGCTCCTTCCTTTAAGTAGCAGTAACTTTCTTGCCTGCCTTAAGCAATTCTTTGGGATGTCACACATCAAAACACAGCTTTTCTTCGTTCGTCCTAATAGGTAGCAAAGAGTTCAGAGTTTTTAGGTTCAGAAGCTGATGTAGTCTTGTTTTGACCTTTCTCAACGCGCTGAATGCCCTCCAGTGCTCTGCACTGGAGTGTGGCAAGCACAGCAGAATCCCCATCAATCTCACAAAGAGAGGCAGCACAGCTGAGCTACACCACACTTTTAAGAGCATTGCCCCTATATATTAAAATCTGATGTTGCAGCCCATTTGCTGCAATGGTAGGTGCCTCGATAGCTGCAGTTAGCCTTGCTGAATATTCAGCGGCAGCTTTGTGTTCCTCAGCACTGCCGGTTTACTGGCAGCATTTAATATCTTTTAATTAAAAGTGAGCGGTAGAAACAATATACCTTAACCAAATGTTATAAAAAAAATAAATGCTCATTTTTCTCTTCTGTTCGGAATGACAATGCCGTTGCTGTCCCTGTGGCATGAAGCATCTTTTCTATCTATTGTTTTCTGTGGTTAGGATGTAGATCTTGCCAGAGTGACACATAGCGTTATGCTTCCAAGCCTGCATAGCCAACAGCTCCTTCCTTCCCCTGGGTTAGAAACTTCAACTAATGCTGGGTGCTAAATCTATGTAATATATCATTGTGATGCTTTGTTTTTATTTATAATGCTGCTTTTCTCCTAGCACTTGACAGAGGTACATATCATTTCCGTCATTTGGTAGATGAAGGAGTTGAGACGGGGTAAGCTATTGTGACTGGCCCACCGAATGTGGATTTGGAGGAATGGAGCTTTTCTCATGCCATCTCAAGCTTTTTGGAGTAAAAATCAAAATCAAGACAAAACATAAGTTATTATTCCAACTCGGTGGGAGAATTTCCAGTGGCCTGCCACTTTGACATATGACAAACCTTGCTTCAGACACAAAAATAATAAGTGAGAAAGCGAATGAAGAGTATGTGACGTGAAACAAAATGTAAATAACAAACAAAAAGTGTCTGTAGATTTATAGGTTAATTAGAAGATCTCTAAGAAAGGTACTCGCATCTATTTTAGGCAACTTCTTGCATCCAAATTAGGTGCAGAGCACATTGTTTCACCCCTCATCTACTGTTGGCCTCTTATCCAAAAAGTGGAGCACACCCCATTCCCTCATCCACCAGCTAATGCAGAATGTTCCCCGTTATGGGAAAGATGCATTTGGTCATATGATAGGACATGTGTGGAGTCCTAATTACATGACCAGGCATGCAAACATCATGCAACAACACAAGGCATTTTTGGCAGAAGCAAAGAGGGCAGCAACTCACAAGTAAGAGTAGTTGTTCTGGAAGACTCTGAGGTAGGGTTTTCCCTGCTTTTTAAAGGTTAGGAGCCTAAATTTCCTATACTGCTAGTAGATGGTAATTAATTTCAGACACTGCAGTATTAACTACAGAATGCAAAAATGCTTCTGTAGAACTCTGACTTGCTGCTGGCTCTGCAATCACATCAATCATTTTGATTTACACGCGAGCCACATAAGATTAAGACACGCTTCATCTGCTGTGCACTGGCCACTCAGACAGCAAACATTTGGGGACGCTTCCACAGTTTCTTACTTCTAACGAATCTCATCTACAAGTGAAGGAGAGAGAACGTGCGTCTCGGAGCTCGCGGTGATGTGGGCCGGGCTGCCGCGGAGCAGGCTGCGGTGCCCCCGGGCTGCGCTCACGTGTGTCCTCAGCAAAGAGCACGAGGCCTGAAAACGCAGCCCAGGACCAGCCAGGAATAAGACCACCCAACAGCTGGATTACTCTCGCAGCAAGGCTCAGATATCACAACCAGAGACGTTACTGCTTAATAGTCAACAAAATACAATTTGCAGGGCAAAGCAGCTGATAGTTACTACTTCAGAGCTGTATATTGTTGCATGAAGAGAGGCTAAAATTCCTCTTTATGATAAAGTTAACGGTGTACAGTTTGTAAGTTAGTTATAACAACACCTCAAGCATTTCTACAAAACTTAATTTAATATTCCAACTCATTAAAAATCCTATTATAGAAACCACTTACAGGCTTTATAAACGCATTTTTATATTATTAGGGAAGGATGTTAATAAAGAACAATTTGAATGCAAAATGCACATGTAGACTAAGTTGCTTATAGTAAAACTAGCTAAATGAAATTTGCTGTCAGCAAACCTCCCGACTACTTTCTACGTCTGAGTTACAAATGGACTATGTTTTTGTGTACTTAGACCTTTTTCTCATAGAAAGAGTGTACCAGAGAATTCCAGCAACTGAGATAATAGCACAAGCATTGGCCGTAATCCCCCTCCGAGGACCAAAATATCCCAGAGCCGGCAATGACGAGCATGTGCAGTTGATTATGGAAGTGATGTAACTCGCATCCCTAGAAATTTCTCTCTCAAGCTATAACAATTCTTTAATAGTGAAAATGAGAAACAATATTGAATCTTAGGACAAGGCTCTACTGTAGCTCTGGTGGAAATTAAGTTTTCATCTACTTAGAATGCTATTTGTTATGCTTAGCTTCTAAATAAGCTAGTGTTTTATTATTTTTATTGACTACCACATTGTGACATTGTGTGGTGATGTACCAGCAAAATTTTTCATTTAAAGAATGACCTAAAAGTGAGCATGTTTCATCTATGTAACTGATTTTTAAATGAGGCAATAGACTAACAGTGATTAATGAATGATTTATCATCAGAATAGAAACCAATAACATTTTACATCATCTGTATTCTTCCCTAGCATTAGTTGTAGTTGCTATTCATAGCATGTAAATTTTAGAAGCCTATAATATTTGAATCTTATATGACATATTTTTATCCTTGTGTTTTAAATTTTGTGCACTAACAGGTTCAAGTAGGTAGCATTTTAAATCTTTATAAATAACAAAATTTGTTGTTTGCAATAACACTTAAAACGTTAATCTGCAGATCCCTGTCTTAATGAATTACTAGTGTTTTCTATGTACAAAATAAATGCAAAAGGTCAGTTTATTATCCCCCAAAACTACTGTGAAGTCATCAGAGGATTAATTTTGTTATTCTGCTGAAACTGCATGCAATCACCGAGGTTCATATGGGTGAAGTGTTATTAAGTTCTGCTCACTGACACATACCGCAATACACAAAATAAGAGCTAAGAAGTGCAGACCATTGAAATTACTCCTACATGCATTCAGATTGTTTTTTTTTTGAAACAAGCTTTTCAGATACTTCGGCAGCAGCTCTGTAGATGCAGCTGATCCTCCATTGCTGCTCCCTCATTTTACTTGCACCTCTCTCTAGAAGTGCCCCTGCGAGCGCAGAGGTGACCCACAGATAGCCCCTGTATGGCGGGAGCCACATTGGTGTTTTACACTTGGTTGTGAACAGGCCGTCAGGGCCAGAGAGAGGGAATGAGAACTTGCTCCATCTCCCATGGCAGCAGGAATCGTAGAGTCATAGACTGGTTAGAGTTGGAAGGGACCTTAAAGATCACCTAGGTCCCACCCCCCTGCCCTGGGCAGGGACACCAACCACTAGACCAGGCTGCTCAAAGCCCCATCCAGCCTGGCCTTGAACACTTCCAGGGATGGGGCATCCACAGCTTCCCTGGGCAACCTGCTCCAGTGCCTCACCACCCTCACAGGAAAGAATTTCTTCCTTATACCCAGTCTAAATCTCTGCTTTTTCAGTTTAAAACCACTACCCCTCGTCCTATTGCTCCGCTCCCTGATAAAGAGTCCCTCCCCGTCTTCCCTGTAGGCCCCCTTTAGGTACTGGGAGGCTGCTATAAGGTCTCCCCAGAGCCTTCTCTTCTCCAGGCTGGACAACCCCAACTCTCTCAGCCTGTCCTCACAGGGGAGGTAGGGGTGGGAAAGGATGCGAAGGGGTGGGGAGCCGGGGCTGCAGGCACCCAGGCAAGGCAGGCAGTGAGATATATAGTTATTACTACACTGTTGACTGTGAAAATACCGTACCAGACAGCAAGAGCCACAGAGCTGCTCAGGGTAGTGTGACAGGCACCCTTTCCCTAGGTAAACTCTGGGCAAAGCCAGACCAGGCTGGGCAGGCTGCAGTGGTTTAAACAAACTTTGGGAAGTCAGGATTGTATTTCATACACCTATGCTGTTTCAGCATCCTCTAGTGCATTTGCTCATGACCCATTCATTTATCGCAGCAATAGGTCTCACATTTACCAGTATGGAGGACTTAAAAAGAACAGGGGTTTTTTTTGTTCTTTTCAATATCTGTTCCATTGATGCTGCCCTTGTGGGCTTTCTACTGCTGTACCTCGCTCCCAATGCAAATGTCATCATCAGGTAAAAATAAACTTTAAGACTACCTAAAAGACTACCTAACAAAGTAGCTTTGTTTGCCTTTAGCAATTTAATATAGCTTCAGCATAAAAGTTTGCCCACATGTGGATGAAAAAGCTTCAGTGCATCTGTGTGCACTCCGGAGCTGACTTTTCTCTCCTCTGGGCCCATGGGCTGAACTGATTTAAAGGTGCCTGATCATCTTTTAAGTACATAGCCACAAAGTTCAGCTGCTGCTTTGTGATTAAATCTTAGCTCAAAAGCCAGAAAGCTGAAGTGGCGGCACCGAGCCCACAACCAAAGTGCCTTTAGCAGTTCTTTTGTATGGAGACCGTTGACACATAGTCCAGGAAAAAACGGTAGAAAAATGTAGTTATAATGTAATTATGACCACGCTCCTACGTTTTTGTAAATGCCTGATATTTAAGCAAAATAACAACTATTCATTCATTACCAGGACTTGCTAATGTAAGCCAAAAGCAGATTGAAACGTTGGGCGTTTTTCAAGCCACAGATGTTAGGTTATCTCAGGAAAACAACAGCAGGTTCTGAGGCAGAATGCTGAACTTTTCCGCCGTATCTGCTGTGCTATCAAATAGGCTGTCGTGATCCCAGTTCTTACTGTGATGTGCCAACAAAACTGGTTTTATATCACTTCTAAGAGTTCCATAACAGGATGTTATTCACTGCTAACGTATTTTGGTTCATATAAATTCAGAAAGAATCTGTGACAGGTCATAGTGCATCACCCCGTTATTTTTAGTCTGTGTACATAATTTACCTTGTTCATTGCCACAGGGGCTCCACAGCTGATTCAGGGCTGTGATAGAGGCTCAAATCAAGTTAGAGAAAAAGAGCATTAACATTACAATCTGTACAAAGTACAAACCAGAAAACTCAGATTCAATTTGGGGGATGAGAGTAGGCTGGAGATGCTTCACCTGCTCCTAATAATGTCATGAGTGCTATGCAACCAGATACGTTAGATAAGGATTTCCTGCTTTAATGGTGAGCATAAATAAAGAGGACCAGTGCTCTGATGATGCAAAATGGCATAACTCGGTTGAAATAATGGAGCTACAATGAGCTAGTAGAGTGTCTGGAGACAGTTTAAAGATACTGTTTTCATGAAACTTGGCAGGACCACTCAAATCAGTGAGATGAGAAAGGGCTGGCAAATAATCAGAAAAGGTTTCGCCTGTCAAAATTCAAAGCTTCCATTTCTGGGTTTTCTGAAAAGCAAAGGACGGGCAAATGGGTTATCTTTTCTCCCTCTTTAATTCAACCAGTTACATAGCCAAGCAGTAGACTTACCACATCTTGACATGACAGTTAATCGTTTCTTCTTTCGTGACACTGATATATTAAATATTGGGAATCAGGTTTTATTTACTGCTCTCACTTTCTGTAATCCAATCAAATGAGTCTTCCCAGCTGCCCTTAAAGCAAAGTAAATCTTCTTTTCTAAACCATTCGTAAACAAATCCTCAGTGTTCATTGTCAGATCTAAGCTAGGAGGTATTTTATGTGACCACAAGCAGATCACTGTCAACAAAAAAATTAGATCTTAGATCACAAAATACTTTCAAGCATATTTCAACAGACAAGTATACATGAACATTACATTTTTTGAAACAGAGAAATCCTACCATCCTGTCCATGTAGTATATTCCAGGTATGTAGATGAAATGGTGCTCTAGGGACGCTACAATATATAATTAATAATTACCACATTTCTGTCCTCCTCAAAATCATGTTCCTTCCCATGAAATCAGACCTACTTCCTGATCAAGCTACTGTTCTGCTTGAAAAAATAAGATGCAAAGTATCATAAACAGTAATGAATAACTTAAACTCTTGCTTTGCATATCCATAATGCTCTGGCTCCGAGGATCTCAGATCATGCTTCATAAACTTTAATTGAGCTGCCTATATCCCTATGACATAGGAAAAGATTACTTCCTGTGTTTTATAGCTAAATGATAGGAAGAGAAATACAGAGGCAAATCCTGCCCTCAAGCAAATGGTCACAGAGGGTCTCCTCATTGCCTTACCAGTAGAGCGCCACTCTGCAGCAGTACTCTGAATTTATTTTATAGGTAAGGAACAGGAGGAAGACGCTCTAGCTTGCAATGCTAAGGAGCTGGGCTCTTCTTGAGGCACCCAGGGGAAGCAAACAGGAGCCTCGTGAAGCAGGAGGCAGAGGTTCTGCAGCTGCGTCCTCTCCTGCGCTGCCAGCGGGCAGCAGACCCACACCGTTGTGGTACCTGCAACTCGGCGGTCTGAAGGCTAGGAGCTTCCCTTCTGCTTCTCCATGTGGATTAGCAGACAGCACGCGAGAGGCTACAAATGCACCTCTGGTCTTAAGTAACTTTAAAATTCCCGTTTCCGTATTTTTAAAGTTCTCCCCAACACAAGTGAAATAAGGAATATACATGGAAGCTAACTCTACTGTCTTGAAATTAAGATTTCCAGGGTGAGCCAAAGATTACAGCTTTTCTTTTACATAGCTTCACATTTCCCATGTCTTAGGCGGTTTCAGAGACTGTACCATAAGCACAGGCAAATGACAAGTTCATGGTTTTCCATGGTTTTCTAGGTTAACTCATTACTTACATTGTTCTTATTGTCCTTATTGTTGTACTTGTTGTCATTGCTCTGTTTGTGGCACCTGTGGGTGACCTACAGACCTCCCTTCCAGAACCCTCTGTCATTCTGCATGTGCAAAAGTGCAGTAGACACCTTATGTGCAATACAGCCACTGCAAATGGAGAAGTCATTTGCATAAAAAAAAGAAGTAGGTAGCGCAATTATCTGCTGACAGAGGCTAACTTTTTAAATGCACATGAAGTAGAAACCCACTGTAGATAAGTTTAACAACTGGTGTTGGCAGGGTTCTCGCAGCTGTCACCCTTCTCTCTGCTGTCCAAGACATCGTTATCAACCAAGTCCCGCTTCCACTTCATGAATACTCCTGTCATTGCTGGGAGGACGGGACAAGGCTGGATATGAAACAGGATGCCCAAGTCCTCATTTATTATTCAAATTTCAGTACTACATAAGCTGAGCTGAGCTGAGCAACTTAACAACAAAAGGATGATCTTGCACCACAGGATGGCATTAAGTAGCCATAAGAAACAAGTAACGGCTTCACTGAGACAACAGCATTGTTCTATTTAAGCCAAAGCATAAGTCTCAAACAGGTATAATCAAGAGTAACAAGACAAGTGTGACAAACAGCAGGACACAAAGCATTTTACTAGGGAAAAAAGGGCATGATTTGTTTAGTAATTTTCAAGACAAATGACTGACAGTGGTTTTAGCTGCCTCTCATAGAAAGGCACTAAAAATATTTTTACTCAATTAACATTGGTTTTGTTTCTTGCTGAATGCTCTGGTTTGTATTTCCAAATGTGTGGGGCAATATCCTTGCTTCTACAGCAGGTACTTTTGTTTCCTGTTGGTTAAGCTATAGAGAAACGAAAAGCCCCGACCTCACCAGGAGAAACCCCCTGCCTTTCCTGTTCTGCTCACAGCAACATCATCTCCTCTTCAGGCATTCCTTCCTTAGCAGAGAATCCACTGATGCAATCGCGTTATTTTGAGCCACTCCTTAGAGATGGCTGCTCCTCCAGCTCTTTGCTGGTCCTACCCTGCCAAGCCAGGGGTGGTGCGGGGCCCAGCGGTGGCCGTGAGCTGCGGGATGCTCCTCGCTTTCCCGCAGCATCAGCACCTGTTCCCAGGACAAGGTGCGTGGCCTATACGTACTGCCTATATGTAGCGCTCTGGAGATGCTGCATCGGGGATGAACAGACTAAATTTCAACAGAAGAGCTGGAAAAAAAAGAGTGTCTACTCTGAGGTTTCAGCCCTTGCCTTACAGCTGGCTGCAGCTGTGTAACTTCCCTGCACCGCATTTGTCTGAGTCCAACAGATCCAGCTCCCCGCGGGGCTGGTTGGTGCCGCATCTAAGTGGGGCCTGAAGCTTGGCAGGGCTTCTGCGAGGGACACCCTTAACATGCCAGTTAAGAGGCCAAACACTCTCTGTTTACAGGGTTGCTTTCGATTGCATTAATTGCTAGTCTATAATTGCTAGAACTGTGTTGAACTGCCGGACGTTGGGAGCGTTCCCACACTAGAAACAGCAGCATCGTAACACATTTTTGTGCAGTGCAGTTATACCCAGTAGCCCATCCAAATTGCTGTGTGACAGCCGTAGCCCAGCCTCCCCACACGGGTGATTCAGAGAAGGCTCCTGAATGACCATAAACTTACCGTATCTCCCCATTCCTAAGAAAGAACTACATTTGAAACTGGCGTTTTAGGATTCTTATTACACTATTTATTCCGCCATTATTGGAGATCAATACCTCTTCAAAGGGAAGATTTCTATGAATGGCCAGAGTAATATTTTAACTCTAAATAAATTACTTGGCATTCCAATTTGTCCTGAATCCTCCAGAGTTCCCCGAGGTCACATACTGCCAGGCTGGAGCAATCTCTCTGACTGACTCTGTCTGCAAAAGCAGCAGGCAGGGCAGCAGGGCAGGTGTGAGCTCCAGGTCGCTCCCGTTCATTACGGCAGAAGGCTTCTTAACCTGGGGAAACAGGCGTTCCGTGCTGCTGATCTCATTTTCCCGGCATGCGCATGATAAGCGGCAAGGCAGATGAACTCTTAAGAAACAAAGATACTTTTAAAATGCAAATGCTTCCAGTAACTCAGAATAAGGACAGGGAAATATGGAAAATATAGGCTATATAAGCGGAATTGTTCTGACACAAAGAAACATTTAGCAAGACTTTCCATAAGGCAGCTGCAGCTCTGTGAAGTCAGCAGAATTGTAAAATGACAACATCCAGTGTTTATTGTTTATAATTAGTGATTTCTCTCTCCACTTCAACTTCAGTGGCCATATTACTATGTAGGAAGCCAGCACAATTATCCTAATTTATGGATATTTTGAAAACTATCTTCTCCTAGAGATTATAATTCAAAATTATTTTTGTGTGTGTGTGTATATTTAAAGGTGGTCACATTATGGGTAGAATGTATAATATTGACAAATAAGAGCCCTTCCCTGTAGGTGTAACTAAACATTTTTGTGGAAAGAAAGTTTCTCACTCTTTATGTTTTTAAAGAATAGATTACATAGCTGCTCAATGACGTGAAGTGCAAAATTGAGCATGCAACCTTCTGGTGGGCTCATCAAGTAGGAGGTCAGGCTAGCCCGGCAATTAAAGACAACACACCAAGAAACATCTGGACACCTCTGTACCTCTTCTGTAGAGAGAAAGAGCTCAGAAAGTGCTCACGGTTGACTGGAAGAATCAGCATGTTAGAGCGTGCCACCACGTGGAGTTGGGACGGTTTGGGCTCAGAGACAGGAGCACAAGGCGCTACACCTCCGCACGAGGCAGCAGGTTTCATCCCAAGCTGGGAAGCCCGTTTGTGACACTGGTGTGACACTGCTGGGAAAACACTCAGCAAACCAGTTTTGTTTTATACAAAGTTCTGCTTTTCAGTCTTTCTCTTTTCATATCAGACTGCTTCAAAACCTAAAATGTAAAAATTCCCTATGAAATGAAGCAGCTGGGAGGAATACTTTGCACATGAACAAGACGTTTCATTTCAATGAAAACAAGACGCCTGCTAGTTTTGACCTTTCTACCCTTTTACAATAGGAACCCATACCATGCTGAGAAAAGCCACTTCATAGCTAAAAACCAAAATTAAAAAGCTTTTCCTTTGAAATATCAAAAGAGGTTGAGGGGTTTTTTTGGTTGTTTTCACCTGTTTTAGCCACAAAGAAGGTCAAGTTCTGCCCACCGGGAAATCCTTTCTGGTTTGATGACAAGTCGGGCTGGGAGCGGGAGGCTGCGCTGGGTGGATGACCCCGGTACCGGCAGTGGGAATTGTCACCGAACACCATGAAACTGTTGTGCTCCTTTTTGACAGCGATTCCTACGCTCAGTTAGAAAACGTCTGAGATGGTGTGTGATGAAAGGCCGTGATCTCGTGACAGATAGATCATTATTGCAGCAGCTAATTACCCTTTGCTGATTCCTGGACAATGAGATTAGCATCAATGAGTCTGGGGAAATCTATCGGGGACACAAAGGGACACAAAAGACAAACAATGGGAATTAAATCCCTTGGTTAAACAGAGCAGTGAGACACTTTTCATGAGGCAGAGTGAAGTCAGGGTGTTCCTCCACCTCCCTGCCACCAGCAGAGATGGGGAGGAAAGATACGGATAAATAACAGCTCCTTTGGCACTGGGTAGGCGCTGGGTGCTGTACAGACAGGATCCCTCAGTAGCCGCTGTCAGTCTGGGCTCAGCTGCCCGTGCTGTGTCCTGACCACGGGCATGACTTGGGGACAGCCCAGCAACTTCACTTTGGGCAGACCTTCGATGGAGCGACACCGAAATAACCAACTCGGTGCCGGGGGATTAGCACATCCCAGTCAACAACGGCTCTTAGGCTCCCGAAGCTAGAGGAATTTGAGCATATACACTTAAAGATAATTATATGCCTACAAAATCAGGTCTTAAGACAGAAAAATGGGGTGACATTTTTAGAAGCGCTCGGCAGTGATAAACTTCGCTTGTATTGAGGTCAATGGGATTTCTTTCTACATGTCTTAAGTGGGAACTGAATTAGGTCAGTGCCAAAGTGCTTTTGTAAATCAGACCTGGGTGGTAAGCAAGTAGGTACAGTGTGTTCCTTGCCTTTAATGACAGCTTAGGGACATCTCCTCTGATGCAGTGCAGCATGAAGTCCCTCTTGATGACAAAGATGACACTTTTTATGTCTAAAAAACCAAGCTAATTGTATATATAAGTGCATAAAAAACCCCAACATTTGAAGTGTTCTTAATAGGTTACAAAATTAGATATTTGAAATTTTAAGAAAAGATGGAACGTATCTATTTCAGTCTCCTCTTTAGAAATTCCCCATCCAATTAGGAAAAAAGTGCATCTGTGCTAAGAACAAGAATAAAACGGCCATCTTTCAGGAGAACAGTCCATTTGCAGTGGAGAATTATTAACCACTAAGAAGTCAGGAAGGTTCACAAGAGAAGAGTTTCCAAATCCCTACCCCTAGCAATAATGTTCTGGTAACGTTACACCAAAGTAAGGGATAGGAAACGAGGAAAATCCTTAGAAAAAAAGGATGATTTATGAAAAGATTAGACACACAAGTGTGTGTTGAATATGCATGCACAATTGCATGCTTAATTTGCACACCCAATTATTGCCATTGTGCATAAAATTGAATAATTACCCATGAAAATAACTGATTATGGTTATTTACTTCCATAATGACTTGATTTGCACATACAATCATGGTAATTAGGCACACAAATTAGTCATCACACAATTGCATGCCTAACCTTATTAAGAATCCGAATCAATGCATTTATTTTAAATTGCATTTGTCCAATTCTGTTGTACTATGATTTTTGTTATAGCTGGGTGGGAACTGACGTCCGTACCGGGGACCAGCTTCCCATCGCGCCTCTGTCCTGGTGTCACCCTTCAGGCATCAGCAGAGCCCGCAGAATGGCCCCACGCACGGTGCTTGGCTCCTACACGAATGATGAAGGAAGTGCCATAATAAGTGAAAAAGATATCAGCCAAAATGCAACAAGAATTTGGGAACAGCATACAGTTTTAAAGTAGTTACTTTCAATACAGGAATGAGGTAAATAATTAAAAAAACCCAAAAACGCCTCAAGCATTTGTGGGGAGGAAATGAAAAATATAGAGGAAACAATACTTTGGTGATGCTTTTCAGGCTTAAAACTTTTACAATTTTTAAGTACTTTGTAATCAGTTAGCATGATGTTTCTGAAAATCCAGAGAAACTACTACTTCCATTTTATAGGCAAAGCCAGTTAAGAATGGAGATGTTAAATGCCCAGGCCTGCATCAGTTCTCTGCTGCACTCCCAGAAATAAAATCCAATTTCAGCTCCCAGATTTGTGATTTCACTTATTAGTCTAAATGTCTTCCCCTTGTAGATGTCCTGTCTCCAGGTGCAGTAGGTGAGGATACCTTTATTAACTTTTCTATAAATCATATTTTGCTAGGAAACATAATAAAAGCCTGGGGAATTAGTCAATAAAATAGTGCTGCTTCTCTATCACTTAATAAATGCCTGGGTCCTGCAGTTGAAACTTGGTATGCTTTCTAATTAAAAAGAACAAATATGAGAAAAATACTGGCAACTTGAAATATTGAGCTGTTTCGTGTTTGTTATTGGAGCCTTCTTGAGTACAATTTTCTAATAATTGGACCAGATGGACAAGAAAAAAAAAATTAGCATGACAGTTTAAATTGAGTATATTACTATATAGAAAGGATCACGCGTGACAGATCTGTGAATTTCCTTACATAAATCACTAAAAGCCTTACTGTGTCTGTGCATATAATCTATACTTTTTCCCCTATGAGTTTTGAGTTAATGCCAAGGTAGTTAGTGCTGGAAGAAATATAGGGGTTAAAACATTTTGTCCTGAATGTATCTTTTTTTTGTTGTTGTTAATTATGTGCCTTAATTTAGTTCTTGCTTAATGCACTTTAGAATGAATTGTATTTCTTGTAATTGCTTTATTATTACTTGACATTAGACCTTATGTTAAGCAATCAAAATGGTATGGCAGGATGAAAAGGAGGGAAGATGATCAAGATAACAGCGAAGATGAGTTTGCATCTGTAAAGCAATCACACAGTCCCCAACTGCCAGAAATGTTGTAGGATTAACATTACACTTTCTCTTGATTATGTCCTATATCAAAGAGAAAAGAAGAAAGGAAAGAATTCCCCAAGCGAGCAGCTATTTGGTTTCTGAAAGTTTTGCTTTGAGTACTTGCAGGTGGGATCTACTGTCAGCCTGACTCTTCTCTGCTGCTTTGCAAAGAAACCCACCACATCTGGGGAGACGCAGCCCCGGGCCGGGGGTGGCCCACGATGCTGCAAGAGCCACCTGCTTCTGCAGGTGCACACGCACGACGGACATGCCCTCAGAAATCAGTGGCAAAAATGCGTTAATAAAACTGGTTAATGCCGTGATACAAGAGCTCTCTCCAAATCCCTTAAAATATTAGGTGTCAAAACATGCCAGAAAAATATAGTACCTTTGCAACAAAAGCCCATTAGTATTTTATAGGCAGTAAGAACCTTAAGACTCTCCTATCTTAAATCCTAGGGAAAGCCATTTAATAGAAATAACTCAGGACTTCCAAAGTAAATGTTAACACCTCTTGCTAGCTTAATTCTTTCACAAGGCTATTTTTATAAATCACAAGTAAATGATGGTTGATAATGTAATTGCAACCAGTCTGAAGTTAGGACGCACAAGGCAAACACAACCCCAGGAGGGATTTTAACTTTAAACCATTCGTTCTGCAGCGCGTGGTCCCACTGTAGCCTGACAGAGTATTGATTTGACGTGCCGATCAAGTGCTAGTCCCACACATGCAAAAAATTATTTATTTACATGCATAAGGCTACTTTAAAAAAAAAATAAATCTGTATATTTCATGCTGCTGAGGGGGTATTTGTTTAGTTGATGTAATATTTTCCATAATGATTTCTGATTACCAAAATGCATAGTACAAATGGTAATCAGTGTCCCTTTCAAAGCAAATGCTGCTGCTAAGTACCTCCTATGAGTTTAATCACAGTGTGCAATTCACACCGTAATGTGTTATAATTGCCCCCTACAAAGTTGGTCCTATTTCATTTTAATATCACTGGACTAACTACTGAAACTCAACATGAGTTCCTTGAATGCTGCATTCTTCATTGAGAATTTTACATACATAATTAATCTCAAATAAGAGTACCATAAAAAGGTGAGGATTTTTTAAGAAACACCTTGGTGTTTAATAGCTGTAAAATCAGTAGTGGCACTTTGGAAAGTTCACCCTGTTGGACACTTTACTCTGAGATCAGTCTGATTGCCATTTCCTTCAGATAATTTCCTTTTGTCAAGGAAAAGGTCCATACTGATGCAGGAGAAAGCTATGTATTTTGCTGTTTTCTAACATCAGGCAGTTTACCCTCATTTTCATGCACCTACAAGCAGCATTCACACTGAGATGAGATGATAACTCTTACGTTACTTTTTAGAGACAATTGTTGAAAGTACCCAGGGATATAAGCTGCAGAAGAACATAATGCTGCACAGTTATTTTGAGCCAAAGATCTGAAAGAGCGACTGGAGGTGGAGCATGCAACTCACCTGCTGCCAAAGCCTATGCAACCCACCTCTAATTTTTATAGCAGTGTTTGCGTGGTCACCTAGCTAATGCAATTATTCATTATGAATACCTTTTTGGCTACTTGTGAGTTATTTGTGAGCCAGCCTTTGGGTTTTCCGAGTCAATAAGAGTGCTATTCAAAATATTTGAGTATTCCCCCAATGTTTCCCATTGGCCAAAGTGCCAGATCATCTGCCCACAACATGAGACACATTTGGGGTGACCGAGCCCTGCCGCAGCCAGGGGGGCCTGGCTTCGTCACAGCCCATGGGGAGACCATCCTGGGAGCCATCTCCGCTAGGGCCTGCCATGGGGAGTTGTCACCAAGGGTTAACGAGAGCACCGGGTGGACGACGAGCCAAAACCAACTTAACTTAACCTTCCTGGCTGTTTGCGATTGGCATTTTTTTGAGTGAAGGTTTTAACCTGAGGAGAAGCAAACGACAGAGCGTCCTCATCAAGACGGGTCACCAGAGCACAACACGCTGCCTATTTACCTGCCTTGGGGACTGAAACCCGGCGTAAGGCATCATGTCAGCTTTCCACCGGCTGCTAGTTCAGCTCGGGCAGTCAAAGGCACGGTGAGGCACGGGTCATGGCACTGGGAACGCCTCTTGCCCTGCTGACACCAGGCCTGCTACGAGTGATACAATCACTTTAATTACACTGATTGCATCAATCAGAGCTGCTGGTGAAATTACCGAGGTGAGCTGTGGCCTGGGACTGAAACATTTTTTAATAAAACTGATGTACTGTTCCCACACTTTATGTCTGTCCCTGACCTCCTGAAGGGAATTACCTGTGCACTGCCGAGCCGGGAGTTCCCACCTCCTCATTAACTGCAGCTCCTGTTGGTCCCCTAACGAGGGCTCGCTCCGGAGCCCCGCCAGCCCCAGCAGCACACAGCCCTGGGTACATTCCCCTCACCAGGCCGCCCTTGCAGTCCTGGGACGGGCACGGCATCTGCCCACCAGCCCCTGGCTGCTCACTGCTGCCAAGCATCCCACGCCAGGCACAAACCCGGAGTGTGTCCAGCCTCTCCTGGCTTCTGGAACCAGCTTTTGCCCAGAATGCCACATCTCGGTCCGTTTTTCTCGAATGTGGCACACAAGGGTAACCTAACATAAACAGAGAGGAGAGGCACAAAAAACCCCCAAGCTTTGAGTAGCTGATGTTAATGTGTAGGGCTGCTGACAACTTGTTTGGCCTCAGTGCCTAGAGTGATGGCTAGAAGGGACAGCACATGAGGAGCACAGATGTTAGTTTTTGCTTGCCTGTCTGCTACCTCCATCGTTTCCCAAAACCTAAAAAACGCACCATCAGGCATTTCTTTGAGCCTTCATCGCTTGGCTTCTAAGAGGCAAAATGACCAGATCAGGGTGACCGATGGCACCCAAAAGCGGGCTGCCCCCAAAGTCAGCCTGGGACGTGTGACACAAGTCCTTGCTACTTGCCCTGCCGCTTCCATGATGTTTTCCTTCTATCAGCTTCTGTCTCCTCACTTCTCATTCTGTCCTCTTTAACCACTTCTCCTTATCCCCTTGCCCTGCAACCCTGAGCAACCAGAAAGGGCAGTTTGAAGCCACAGACTCCAACTTTAATACATGGGTCTTAGGCTAGTACCAAAATTGTGTGCAGGATCTAGCTTGTTTTCTTTCTTCCCTCCCACCAGACAGATTTATCCCAGAGACAGCACATTCCTTCTCATCTTTTTCTCCCCCTCCCTGTCTTAATTCTGGATTTTTGTTGTATAAAGAAAAAAAAAAAACAAACAGACAGAGAACTTGTGCAACCAAACCTCCTGCTCCAAACCATTTCGATCAGTTAATGCTATCTTGAAAAGCATTTGCCGATGTCAAACCCAACAACTGAAAATATTCTGTGCAGCTCAATGAATAGGAAACAAGATGTCCGTATATTTTAAAAGGTAAAAATGAATCTGAGACATATAATACTGTGTACTTATTCTAACCTTTCACAGTAGATGAAAATAATGGCATTTATCAAAAAGGAGATGTGGCATTGATAAAGCACAACTCAACTGATCTTGACTGTATCGTCTTGAACCATTAATTGTTATCAGGGTTTTTTTTCTGGGCCCTTCCCCAGCCCTTCCATTGTACCAGCACGCCATGCTCCGTGCGGGTGTAAGATGCAGAGTTCAGACTTCTTTCGTGGAAGTTGCTTTGGCGTTTCAGGTGAGCATGGGGTGGAAGGGGGCTGCGAGGGACCCGGCAATACACCGTACACATGCAAGGAAAGTGCACAGAGAGGACATTTACATGAGTAATGACTGAGAGACCTTTCATTGCTGAAGCCTCTAAAAACCTGGAACCACACACAAATGTGCCAGTTTTCTATTTTAAGAAAGCATTAATTCAAAATGTAGCTCTGCAAATTCCAGACCCAAGGACTATTTCAGATGTGAACTTCATAACAGATCTTCCAAAGCTATTATAACCACTGTCAGGGAGCATTCATGTTTTCAGAAGTAATTAAGGCAGAAATTCTTGGGTGTATCGTGCCAAGGTCCTCTGAAGATTGTTCCCTGAGCTGCATTGTTTGGGGGGGGGGGGGGGGGAGACAGGAAAAAACAAAAAAAAAGGCAGTGTGAATGGTAATTACTCAAAAGCAGTACAGAATAAAGCTACAGTAAATTCCTTCACAGTTGAACTCAACTGTTTAACACATGAAAACTCTAATTGACAATTCTGTACCAAAGTGTAAATTTGTCAGGGAAGGATACGCAACAAGTTTTTTGGGCTTTGTTTCTTTTTCTCCTTGTACATCATAGTGAGTGCTGTTGTGATTTGGATCTATTACTTCTGAATATTGCATGAAGCTGACAAGCACTTGTCATTTAAAGACCACATGGAGGCATTTAGTTTTCCATTTAGACATAATAACACATTATGCAAATAAGCTTGCCAAGGAAAGCTGGAGGCTTACACAAAATAAACTGTCAAACACCAGTTGCTAATAAATGAACATTTCTTTATAGATTGTCTTAATTTGGGCAACTGGAAAATAAGCGTAGCTGCATGGATAGACAATCTTTCAATATGAAATTCTGCGGATCGTGTGGAGCAGAAATCTTCCCAGAAAATTAATGTTCCTTGCCTCGACGAAGTTAAACAAACAGAGGGAACTTTACACAACCCTGTAAAATATTTACACTACATTGCACGAAACAAGAAAGGTTTTGAAATCGGGTGCCCGCGTGGCAGATGCCAACGGGGGGGGGCTTTGCCGTGACGGGGACATGAGCGGGGTGCCTCCCGCCGGGGCTCACCCCGGGCTGCAGGCACCCCCTGCCAGCATCCCCCTGCATCCCCCCAAAGGGACACCAACACCACGCAGCCCCGCAGCACTGCCTGGGGCTGGTACACTCCGTTTCAAGCAGGCATAGCTTTCCTCATAGCTTTTCGCTGTGCCATATGCGGAATTCAAGAGTACTTGCCAGGAGAGCTCAGGCTAGCTTGGTAATGAGGGAGCAATGTAGAGTATTTAAGATAAACAAGCTGAAACACAGGCAGCTCACATCAGTAACGGTCCCAGTCTTTCACGTGCAGGTAAGTAGCCAGCTCAGAGCTGCGTACGTGAACGTTCACCATAACTGAACACAGACAGACCTCTTAAGACAACTCTCATCAACCCCTATGGCAGGAAAACCAAATTTTAACTAGAGGTTACCAGGAGTCAAATAAGGGGTTTTTGTTAGAGTGAACTGCTTCCCCTCGGCCTGATAACATTAATTCAAATTTGTGGATTTCTTTATTGTGATGGGAGAAGGGCTCCAGCTTTGAGCTGTTCTGTGCCACGCTGAAATATTCTGCTATTCAAGAAGGAAAACGTGTTTCTGAATGCCAGAGCCTGCTGGGGGGGGACGTGCTGGGAGGAAGGGGTCACCCGCTTCGTCCGTCCACTCTCTAAGCAGAACACGTGAAGAGCAGGTCATAAAATGGAGCGGCAAAAACGCAAACCAACCAACCCACCACCAAACGACCCAAAATATAGCATCAGTGATCAGGCTCTACTCGTGCAAATTAAAAGCTTAATGGCGGGTATTGATTTACCAGTTCACTCTGTGTAAAAATAGCCTAATTGCTCTACATCTCTAATATTGCTTTGAAGGAGACTCAAGCCAGTGTGTAATTCCAGTGGTTAATTTACTATGTCGCTCCTTGTTTCTATTTTTTAATAACATGAGTAACATACAGTTGTTTCTAAATTGGCACCTTTTCATCCTTTAGGAAACTACACCCTAAAGTAATATTCTGTCAGAAATCCGCTCTTAATTGGGCTAATCAAGTAGTATTTCCACTTTAGGAAGGAAGGATTATAGTCTCATTTACTGAGAAGTTCATATGACAGTTGCAGACATTTATATTTGAGTAGCTGGTTTGGGATCTGTCCAAATCTTTCTTTTTTTGCTTCTTTTTAATTAATATTTCAGGCATGCAGGGTAGTTTCTTCTTTTTTGGAAACTGCATTGAAGGATTTTATTTGCACTGGGCATTTTGCCATTAGGAGGAGAAAAAAAAAAAACACAACAAAACCCCCAGCAAAACCTAAGAAAGAATTCACGAAGTTTTTTTTGTAACTAACCCAAAGTTTTTTCACGTATAGGGGAAACTTTACCAGGTGAAACCACACTGTCCCTCTGCTCTACAGCACGACTGAAGAGACAATGGACTTGCCAGTTATTTTAAGATGAAGTAAAATTAGGAAGCTGATGCTTTGTGTGATCCCAGCAACCCTCCCTAAATGACCAAAAGAAGCCATGCTCAGAGCCACTTGACACTGGGAATTTATGTCATGTAAGAGCTTTTGCAAAACTCTCTGGAACGGCTCAAAACCTCCCCATCTTTCACCACTCTGTGCACTCTCCACAGAGCTGTAAGATTTAAATTTAGTTTTTAATAAAGCCTGTCAACCGCTTGTGGGTGGAACGAGTGCAAAGCATCATCCCAGTTTTATTCAGAATTTATCCCTGCGGTGTGAGAACGAGGAAGCACCTGGCAGAACATGAAGAAGAGTCATTTAAAAGAGGTGAAAGAAACGCTTCTTTACAAGGCGAGCAGCAAACTTCTGGAAGCTGCTGCCACAGGAGCTTAGAGAAGGACCACGTCAGCGGATGCAAGAAGCGTTCAAAAACAATTCATGGCCCATAAACAGCTATATCAGAGCCCAGACAGAAGACAGTAGCTCTTCAATCAAGAAACTTGTGAAAGAAGCACACAGCACTGATGGGGTTAGGAGCGAAAACAAAACCTAAGCCCAAAGTAAACCCCCTTTCCTAGCGTGTATTCCCCTGTTCATTTTATCCATGTGACAGCTGATTTCAGAAAACTACCAGTGGCTCCACTAACCCTAATCCTCCGTATTGTGTAAATACTGCAGCATTGCCACAGGCTTATAGGCAGAACGGCGCTAACGTTATCAACTCTGATCAACTAGCCGAAAGAGGATCCTAACAGCAGGCATGCTTTGGTATAGTCTTAGCACTACTGAACAAAAACGCTTTTGAATTTGGGAATTAGCTGATACAACATGGTAAAAAACAGAACTACTGACTCTCATATTGGGATCAGACAAGGGCATCAGGATAAATTTTATTAGATTATTATTTCCTTGCTTTCCTCTTGACACAGTCAATCTTTCTTGCAGGGTTTACATTAATAAATAATTACCTATGGCAAGAGACAGGGATGCATAAAAAGACCATACAAGTGCTCTCGTACAGCAGTCAGCCTTTTAAAAAACAAAGATGGAATTGAAAAATTTCACTAATCCAAGCCTTGTCATCTACAATGCTGTTGAAATAACCCCCTAAAGCACTGTTGAAAGGCACAACAGAGCAGTGCACAAAGCAAGAATCGGTCAACTTCTAGATGATACTGTCTCGACTATGAGGGCATCTCTTTGTAGCAAAGATTAAAGGGAGAGTGCCTTTTCCTGAATGCTGTTGACTTATATAACTACCATTCGCTTTCTTTTTGTGGTCAAGAATGTATTATTAATGTGCAGTCTTTTAAAGAATGTGCTAAATTCCTCCTGCGTTTAGCACTTACAAAACATACAGGGGGAAAAAAAATGCCAGTGGTTTTTACAGTCTAAACAATAACAAAGTGCCTCCAGGATTCATTTTAATGAGAAACACCAGTGTTGCACTGCGGAAGTCTTGAGATGGGCAACGCACACAAGCAGATTAATTATCATTTTGGAGGCAGGAACTATGTGGATTTTATAACACTGCTTGTAGAAAATAAATATTCTGTTAATCACTGCAAGAGTTGCATTTCCTCAAAGGTACCATTGACCTATAAACGTATGTGCCACGTATGTTTAGAAGGAATAGGAAATGAAAGAGCGGGTCTTCCCTCCCCTCTCCAAAACTACAAGCTAGGAAATTTTCTTCCCTTAGAGCTAGCAGTGGCTTTTTGATTCCTCTTTTGGGTTGAGTTGGGTTTTTTTAGGTTGAGATCAGTATAAGTTTTTCTGAGCTTAACAGAGACTTCAGCAGGCGTGCAGCATGACACCCACTAGTCCTGCGCGTGTCTGCGGGACAGATTTATCACTGTTGGCATGCCATGTACATGATGGCTTCAATCCCTGCCGGAACAGTCATTGACTTTCATGAAGGTTTTATGGATCACCGAGTCCAGGGGCGTCTCCCGATATCTTTTCTGGACTTCTGGATGACATTTGCAAGGCAAAGCCCTCTCTCTGCCCTCATGCAGAAATCCTCTGCTGGAGGAAGCACTTCCCTGCCTCCAGCAAACCCAGTTGGCAGCTGACGCTCCGATGGCTGCAGCCTTCAAAATGGGAGGCGATAAGAGACGGGAATTTTAACAATGCGGTGATTTGATTCATAACCTCACTGAGCATATTTGATAACTACAGTCTAATTTCTGGTTGTAATTCAGAGGAGGACTGCATTGTTTTACAAGATAAATGTATTAATCCCTATTCTTCTGTGGTGGGTATCTAGGAGATTAACTACATTGCTGAATGTGTGAATTTGTCTGTGACCAAAACCTGACATGAATACAAACTATATGAATGATTTTTAAGACTCTTTTGTTAGGGAATAATCTCCAGACAGATGTCCATGATATCTGAACGGTCAGTCCCACGCTGTATCATCTATTTGGAATTCATACCCCAAATAAAACTGACTTTACTACAACTTGTTAAATTTCTAACTTCTGCATAACTTAGTCATTTTTAAGTTCTGGCCTTCCCTGATTAACAGCGTTTGGAGGGCTCGGGCTCACAGTCTGGCCCTTCGGAAACCACACATGCATGATGAAACAGGTTTGGAACAGTCCTCTGAATAAGAGAGTTTGTTTAAAGTAATACTTTGATAGCTTTCTCCAGGAAAGCTGCTTGTGTGAAGTGGAAACGTTTTCCATGTACCAGTCAGAAGCGTGCAGAAACGTACTTCTTTCTCCTGCTGTTTCAAGTCCTGCCAATGCTACTGATCTTACTCTCCCACCAAAACCTTTATCTTGGCCCCAAGCAGTGACGGTCTCATTCGCGTGACCCAGCTGTGCGCAGGTAGGGAGAGCCGGGCTGCTCGCTCCTGGCCATGCCATAGACCTGATGCCCAGGATTTCGGCATGGGCACTGCAAGGTCCTGGGTGCGTGGGTACGTGCACACCTCCTGGAGCTGTAGGCGCCAAGAAGCCCCCTCTACCTTGTTGTCATTGCTTTCTGACCCAGCTATTAATGCCAATTAATTAATATTAACACCAATAACAGTGGGGTTTGTTGTGCTGCACGCGTACCAACTGCAGCGTGCATGCTCAGCAAGTGCTTTCAATATCCCAGTATTATATACAAGGTGACAAAGTCTTTTTTTCCTGGGACTAGCACTACATGATGCTACTGGAGAGTCATTAATTCCATCTCAAATTATATTTTGCAACTTCTGCATTTTTCATGTATGCAGGCTGGTTCTGGCTCCTCTGAACAGATTAGTTACTTATAAATGTTCAGGTAATCCATGCAAATAGATTGCAGTAAGGTTGTTTATTATAGCTTTTTTTTTTTTTTTGCTCCCCACCAGCTACGGATACATGTTGTGATTTCTCATTTCTGAACAAGTTTTACAAGCAAGTGGAAGAAGTGAACAACAGTAAGTAATGCATATTTAAATTAAATTTTTGGATCCATGTTAAAATTTGTGAAGCTTTTAGAATAAACGAGCATCCCCCCCCCCCGTCTCCCCCGATTACTTTCAGAGAATGAACTCTGTGTTTATCATTCAAAGCTGGATCCCAGGACAGAGTACAGAGGACATTGCATACAGATAAGATCTCCAGAGGAGCTGAAACGTTATTGTCTTCCGAAAAAATGAAGGGAAAAAAGCCTGCATCCCCAAGGCCTCCCTCCCAGGTGTCCCCCTCCCCGGCTGGCGTTCCGGGCAGCGCAGAGGAGAGGGCAGAGCAGGGGTGCCGCGGGGAGCCACGCTGGGTGCCCCCACACCCCGAGATGGGGGCAGCTGTAGCACCCCCCAGCTGCCGGCATCCCCCCCTCCCCAGCCCCGACCCCGGGGCAGCAGCAGCCTGGCTCCCCATCTCCACCACCCAGGTAGAAGGAAGCAACTTTCTAATCAGTGCTGAGGCCCGTGTCTCTCCGCCGCTTGGTTTCCCGTAGCAATTTTCCATCATTTCTTTATGCCTAAAGCCAGCTCTGCAGAGAGGAGCAGGCTGGATGAGCAGCAGCGCTTATCCACTTCTTTATACCTGCATGGGCTCCACTGTTCAGGGCTTGCTAACGTCCTCAAAACAGTTACAGAGCCGCTGCCCACCTCGACGGGGACCTGCGCGTCTGCTGCTGGGCACGGCTGGACCACGCAGCTGCACTGAGCTGCGGCAAACGAGCGGCCCAGAGCCAACACAGGAACATCCTCCTCACCACTCAGGCCTTGGTATTTACACATCCACAGCCAGGGCACAAAGCCAGCATCCAAAACTATACAAACCTACAGCCTCGTGGGCAATGCTGTGACACGGGGGAGCCCATGCTCCCATCCCTGCTCTTCAGCAATGACTTGAACCAAAGATCCCTTACCCTGGTTGCACGGGGACCGGGTTATTAGCATAGCTTTCCCTCCTCATGCAGCTACCTGACTTTGTACAACTAACTTCAAATTACTGGAATAAAGCCCCAGACATTATTTCCCCATTCCAGGGATGTGAGCTAAATATGCAGCATCCCAGCCTGTCCCCATCCCAGAGTAATTTTACAGCAGCGGAGAACGCAACAAAGCACGACAGACCTGGCAGCCAGGGTGTCCTCTCCAGACCGGAGGTGGCAGAGGTTCAGGTGCCCTCCCCTGGGCACATGCGATGTTCCACGCATCCGCTCAGAGCGGCAAGGCGTCTCTTTGCAAATGCCCAGCAGGAGCAAGGGCCCTGAGCTGCTCTGGAGTCTCTCCGTATCCACAGCAGAGTAACCACCTTCACCACTGAGAATTTCAGCCAGGAATATTAAAAGCTACTCCGATAAAATGAGGCGAGCTTTAACAATTGTTATTATTAATTTTAGAATAATTAAGTGAGAAGCTGTAAGGCTATCATTTTCTCAGCAGGACCACAAAATCTTTCAGCTCTGTGAAATGTTTTACTATGCCCATATGTTTGGCTACAGCTGAGTCCAACTATAAAAGTATGACATCTTTTAATTACATTTTAATGAAAGCTGTAACTAATCCAATAGCTCATTTGTTAGTACCTTGTGGGAGAAAGAAAAGCTCAAGAACAACCTCAAAATTCTTGGTTTTGGAGTCTGTGGAGAGATACAGGATGCTGGTTATGCCAAATTCACGTTAAAGGCCTACAGCACTGGATTTTATTTGCCAGTGACCACAAAGAGCATCTACATTTAAACAGATGTATGCTTTGATGCATCTCAGTCGTGCTTTCTCAAACACTGAAGGAAGCAGAGAAATGTTCAAGTGGCACATGGTCTAGGAGCACATCTAGCGTGAAGGGCTGCCCACTGACCTCATTGAGCTCTGAATCAGACCTTTGGTGAGCCATCTCCTCTTAAGACCTTTCACAATCCCTTCTTCAACACCATGAGCAGGATCATTTCAGCTATTACACACATTGAAAAAATTGGTTTTAAGCCTTCAATAGACATAATTTCCCCCATCTCAGAAAACTAACATCTCTCATGTTCATCATCAATAGGCTGACTTCCATATCTTGCCTGCCTGCCCTATAGAAAAATACAGTCATAGTATTCATAATTGATGCATATTTCTCTAGAACAAGTGAACTGTAATGTATCTTGTGGCTTCAGCCTGAGACTTGGAGAGCTCAGGGACAGTCTGGAATTGGATACATCAAGTAGTGGGCTCAAAAAAAAAAATTCAAGAAAAAGAAAAAAGGCATGCACTTTCAACTGCCAGGGAAGAAAAGTGCTTCAGAAAGGAAATCAAGCATTTGGTGGGCATAGTTTGGCCCCTAGTGGATAGTAATTCTCATTGTCACATTGAATTGGTAGCCTTTGCTTAAACAAAAGCCAGGACAGAATAACCCTAGAAACTAAATTACCTCTCAGCTTTGGAGATGAAGCTTGCTTCAAGCCAGACCTGAGATGAATTTGCAGTCTACTGACAGGACTGGAAACTAAACAATGTTTGCTTCCTCAGCAGGACTGCCAATACGTTTAAAATCCACATCCAGAAGATGAATCCTTTCCTCTTAAGCTACAAAATATTCATCTGAATGGAAAGGTCAGTGAACATTCTCCTCTCCCCTTGCTAATTAAGAGGCAAGTAATATACTTAATTTTCCAAGAAACCAGGTCCTTGTCATGTTGAGCAGAAGGCTCCAACAAATACACTTGATGGACCCACGTCCACGGCATCTCTGTGGATGGCTGCCATCATTCACCCCAATGAAAATGATGCCGTTTGCTTGCGATTATAGACTCCTATTGATTTCCAATTTTCACCAGACATGCTTAAATCCTTTGGAATCTAAGCATTTGTAGGTCCCTATCAGTCTTGCGGTAAAGAAACAAAAGCGGCGATATAATTGGCGCGGTGTAGCAATAAGACTCTCCCATTCTGCTTTCAATTTAGTCCCTTACTGCAATTTCTTGACAGTAGATTTCTTCTTAGTACTAATGGCCTCATATAAGGTTCTCAAGCACAAGATTAAACTTTAAAAAGAAGTATATGTATTTGGTCTTTTTAAACTTAATAGCCACACTCTTAATAGGAATGCTATCTCCAGAGTAGACTGTACTACCTAACATTGGCTTCGTTTGTTAGGTTTTTTTCACAAGCAATATCAACTGATGTTTTGTGTGTTCCTGTGCTGTTCAGTCACAATATCTAGCACACATTTGATCAAAGCATTTCACGTCAGTAAAGCATGCTCGTAACAACTGCATATTTGTAGTATTAAAATACAGCATACGTAGCCTCAAGTCATTGCAAGAGTGATTTTTGCGCAGACTACAGTAAAACCAAGGTGATGCATATATAATCTCCCTCTGTAAGGTGAAAAGGGAAAGTGCATCAGCAGTATTTCTGTTTAGAACAGCTTTTTTAGCACAGAATTAATTCTGGCCCTCCTCCATAATACCTGTGCTCCAATTTGAAAATCTAAACTGCTAACACAGGGTAGAAAGGTTGAAGCGTGCTGAAACAATACAGAACAAAGCATTTACAGAGGGAAATCAAAGCAGATATGTTTCTATTTGCAAGTAGAACGTGGCATGACATTTATTGTTGCTGTAGGGGCTCCCCTACACGCAGTAGGTAACCTGGTGGAACAACACCGGGTTTAGGTGAGGGAAGCAAAGCTATTGCGCTTAGCATCTCTGCAGTGCAATGCTATTTACAATGTTATGACGAGTTCCATCAGGTAGCAAGAGCCCGATTTCATCAGAGCACAAGCAAATACTCATTCAATTCAGTATTTGGAAGCTTAGTGTCTCAGAAACCTCTTAGAGGGGCAATCTGTGCAAAAATAACATTTGAACTGTAGGTGTTGTACTTTGCTGTTTAACCAGGTAGTATCTGAACCCGACTACAACCTAAACAGACTATGTTTGATCAAACCCTCTTTTCTTATAAAACAAACCCATCTGAGCAGACACACAAGAGATGCTTCTTATCTACCAGAGACGGAGGGAACACAGGTACCCTTAGAACTTGCATGGTTCTCCAACACAAATACTTCCCTCAGTGGACAGGAGGACATTTAAACAAGCATCAGGTGCTGATCCCTGGGAACAGGGGATTATAAACTCCTCAAGACTGCATTTAAGTGTTTGGAGAGACTCAGCACCCATTGTGGGCACTTCTACAACTGAAATAAATATTGAGTGCCTAAACATATCTGTAGCAATGAGAATCATTGTAACCATAATGATCTAAAGATGCAAGCAAAACAAGTTTTATAAGCCGAAGTAATATCTTACAGCAGACATGGGAATAGAGGGAGAAAAGCAGTTTGGGCATACAAATCCTTCTTCAGACAAGAAATGCTTCAAAGCTTGCTGTCTCTCTGAAACTATGTAAGTATAGCTCCTCACAAACCTCATCTAGCTTAAGTGTGGCTGAGCACTTGAAAAAAGCTGATCCAAAATATTGGTGCAAGGCTCCTATAGCATAAGATGATGAAAAAAAAAAATTAAAAAAAAAAGAACAAAATAGTAGGCGAGTGCTTTCAAAACTACCAAGACAGAGAGAGCCCTGCAAGAGGAACATGTTCCTTGGCTGTTTTATTTTTAAAATAAAAATTTAATTGAAAAATTACAGGTACAGAAACCTCACTTCAGTCACCTTGAAAAATTTTATTGCTAATGACAACCTGATTTTTTTTTTTTTTTTTTTTTTTTTTAAATCACTAGCATCAGTACTAGAACATAAAGATGAGAGAGGTTTTGATGGCTTCCTAAGCAAGAGCCCTGTGCAGCCCACTGAAGTCTACAGCAGGAACCTTCTCCCATTGAAGCTCATCATGATCAAATCAAGACTTAAAGAAACAGGATTTACAACAAATAAAGAATCAAGTGCCAGGATTTGAATGTCATTCTTGGAAATCTTGGAAATGGGAATGTCTTTTTTTTTTTTTTTTTTTTTTTAAAAAAAAGAATTATTGAGAAAGAATTCTAGCCAAAAATATTCGCAGTAAGAGTAATGACATCCTGGGCCTTTAAATGGTAAAAAAGTTCATATTCGGTCCTGATAGTAGTAGCTGATATATTTATCAAAGAGTAAAACGCACAACACAGAAACTCGAGGAACATGTATGTTTTCTCTAAATGAAAAGAAGCAACTCCTTCACTGGAAGCAATAGAAAAAAGAGACATACAGAAATATAAGGTCACAAAGACTATAGTGTGCAGTGCATTGGGACAGTAAACAGGACAGCTACAGGATGCTCACCCTGGGCTCAGTTACGTTGAAATGGTTGGTCTGGTGTAAAAGACATCCCAGTTTCAAACAAGTGATGAATTAGCAATTTTGAAAAGATCTTGTTTCAACAATTGGCTTGAAACCCTCTGAAAAGTATTTTCTTGAAGTCTGTAACTGAAAACTCATCCAAGTCAGAAAAACATGCTCAAGGGCTCCAACTTCAAAGGTGGTTTCCAAATAGATCAAAACCATTAAATTATCAGGTGAAAGCATAATGAAGCTTTCTTATTATAAAGAAGAGCATGAAAGATCACAGAAACCAACATGAATTTAGCCATGTCAATATGCTAAGAAAAGAAATACTTAAGGGCTACACCAAAGAAAAGGACAAGATAACTGTGTGTTTGACCTGTCCTCAAAACCAAACCGGTATCACCGGCCCACAGTCTTCACAGAAAAGAGCATCAACGTACATCGCCTACGGACCTTACCATCACGCTCTCCCCACGCAGGAAACATCAAAATCACAGTAACATATCGTACTGATAGGTCAAAGATCTTTAGAACAGCAACTGATTTATAGAAACAAAGCATATTCCTTGATAGAAATCAAACTATCTTGGATTTTATTTTTTTTTTAAGTAAAAAGAGCCCGTTAGATTATCTCTGCTATAGCCAAGAGCAAGGAAGGTCCTTCCAAATAAAAGAGCCTTGTAGCAATCCTTTATTTCATCAAGTGACCACTGCCTTAGGAAATCCAGGTAGCAGACACAAATGTTACTTTAAAACTAAGCCTGTCATCACAACACAGCAAAATCAGTGAAGTGCTGCTGTTAAGCGAGGACAATGTCCTACCTAGCAGACAAACATAGGTTTAAAACTCTTAAAAGGAAAAAACAGAGGCTGAATAACCTACCACGATGCATGTCACTCCAAATTAGTGGTGGCTGTGACATGGCAGTAACGTCAGAAGCTCACATCTCAAATTCAGATGAAAAAAACTAAAAAAGTCACTACAATGAATCAGATGGAGGGTAAATGCTCAGCACGGCGATAGAGCGGGACCTGGGCAACGGCACTGCCTGACATTCAGAGAGGGGAAGCCACAGGAGTTCAGATGAAACAAAAGGCTAAAGACAGTCAACAGCAGATTGCTTTGTCTGCCATTATTCATCTCTCTGAAAAAGAAGAGGAAGAGTTGCTCTTTAAGAAATCCTAGCTACCAGAATAGTCTGTTAGGGCCCGACCATGCCCAAATGCTGTAACTTTATGTTTTGGGTCAACCTTATTCATAGCCAAACCCAGAATGAGAACAGAGGCTGCTGCAGGTACCGTGGCACGTGTCAGAAGCTGTGGCACAGGCTGGGGTGTCTCAGGACCGTGCACTTCTGCCAATACACATTTCCCTGCACACACTTCTGCATTTTGAGCCCATATGGGATACTAACCTGGAAACTTGTGTCCTACGGCCAGCCATTTTCTCTCAGAAGTATACTTAAGCAGTATTGAATATTTTTTTTTGAGCGAGAAGCGTGGCACGATCAACCCCTTTGGTCAAGAGCGCATCCATCCTCATGCTAAGTGTCTGTAATTACAGAACTGCGTCAATTATCCCACAAGGAGCATTTTGAGCCCCACTGCGGAAAGGCCAGCGTTGTTCTTGTCGTGCCACGACCTCGCCTCGCCCACACTGTCATTAGCGAGGGCGGAAAGGTGAGAAGATGAAGGGCTGGCTTCCTCCCGCCTGGGGAGTAACGAGCAAGGCAGGGGGGTTCACGGGCTCTCCCCGACATCCCTGCTGCGCCGGTCCTCCCTTTGAACCAGCACACCGGTATAAAGATGATCTCCTCCTGTAATTTCTTGAAGCTGAAACCCTGTTTAAAATATACTCAGTCTTCTCCAAGGCTCAGTGTATTCAAACTGAGCTACTCTCATGGCATTAATGTTTGCGTGAAGGGAAAGAGATGCAGCACTTGTTTGCGAGCGGCAACAGGCAAAGCGCGACAGAATTCCAGGTTATAATTCTAAGCATAACAGTATAGGACACTGTCAACCTGAAATCTGATTCAAAAAAAAGAAAATCCAATTTAAAGCATTTCTAGGTGTTGTGCCTGACTGAGTTCAAATGAACTCTTAAAAAATCATTTTACAGTCATATTTTCCTCTTCTAAAGATGTTTCCCTGCTCTGCTGAGGTAGTACAGACACAGGAAAAAGAAGAAACTGCTTAGTTAGAAGGATGCTATTGTCACTGTACAAAGCACATACATTTTAAGCAGCAGAAAGTAAATACCCTCTAATCTCTTTCAATTACAGTTGTCTCAAAGATTTAACTACAGTGTATTTCAGACAGAAGCCAATTTCACATTGTTTACCCAACCTATTACATGTATTAATATGCATATTAATATACATGCAAGATATGTATGCTCATATATACACATACAAATACATACACACACTAAAGTTGCACAGAAGTTATTATGAGGTGTGTGCTGTATGGCCGTGGTGCTGTAGCATCAACTGCTGCTCAGTAATAGCAAAGTTCATGGCATTTCATCAGCATTAAAAAAAAAATCCGGGTAACTTTGCATATCTTTAAGTGGTCTTACTTATGGTTTAACTTTCAAAACTCAGTGAAATAAATAGTGTGCTGTAGGAATCAATTCCTACATTTGCTCTAAATTCTGCTTGCCTGTGATAACCTACTAAAAAGCCTCAGTAGAAGCATTTTAATAAAGCAAAGTTATATGAGTTTGGATTGAGATCTTTATGAAGTATAAAAATGATCTGTTTGAGAATTTTATCATTCTAAAAATAGCAGAAGTGAAATTATGGAAATATCTGAAATGCAGGAGATCAGTTACTTCCCACCCCCCACTACCTTACCAGCAAGCATATCTAGTCGGGACCTTCTCTTTACAAAAGGTTTTGCTATAAATGTTTCAATTTGATATTTCAAATCTCTCTTATGCAAAGACGACTCCCATGAAATTAACTCCTCTCTGTTCACCGCCGCGTAACGCCGCCGTGACAACTCCGGTAATTGCTTTCATAGAGTAAGCAATACTCAGAAAGCATGAATATTCCTTTGTGAAATTTAGCAATTACACGTAACTGGAAGGCTTGCGTCGCGTCATCACCAGCGCCGCGCAACAGGGACAGGCTTTGCAAATGGCTCTTTGGAAGTGACGTGCCACCCCAAACCGGCCTGGCAACCGGCCCCATGGCACACGGAGGATGCTGTCCGGCAGCCTTTGCAGTAAGGAGACTATCTTCTCGTTTCTCACACTCAAGACTAGCAGGGAGGGTGGCCATGGGACTGCTGCAGGGACCTGGCACAGGTACGTATAGGGCACCCCAACCCCAACGTATGGGACCCTCAGATGGTGCGGGCTGCATTCAGTCCCGTCCCGACACACACCACCCCAGGAACCAAACCACACGTAACGCAACAAGCAAATACCATGACACCAGAGGTGAGATGACAATTGCCGCAGTGTACAACACATGCGACAGGCCACTTCAGCTTGTGCTGTATTCTCCAGATATAAAATAATGGACATGCGTCTGCATCATTGTATTAAAGAAGAGTTTTGAAAGTTAGAACTGTTTTGATATCTCCAAGCAAAAGCAAAAAAGGTACTGCCACCTCCAATGGCTCTACCCACACAACAATGCCTGGATCATCTCAAAATTAAATATACCTTAGTAATTGAACTGCTCAGGCTTCAGAGCCTCAGCCTCTGGCATTTCATAATACATAGGTAATAAACGAACAATCTTCTTTTATCAAAAAATAAAGGGGGGGGGGGTGGAGAACGCAGAGGAAATAGTAGCTGCAAAATGGAATCCACAGTTTCAGACACCAGGTCTCATTAATCTTGCTGATGAATAGGATCTTTATAAAAGGAGACCCCACAGTCGAGAGAATTGAAAGGAAATAGTATGGAAAGTGAAGCAGCAGTTTCTTGTACAAGTTCTTACGTGTTTTAAATTAAGTGGCTTTTGTGGAGGCTTGAGTCAAAAAAAAAAAAATAAAAATATCCAAGTAATTCCTGCTTTACAAGAGAAATGCACGTGGAAGACGCTGCTGATGCTCCTTTTGCTGCAAGCCTTTTCTGGCTAAGAGATTAGATCAAGAATACAGCCAAAAAAGGAATGGAAATGCACTGTTCGGCGATTAGTTTATGACATTCTACCCTATATATAGTGCCTATTTGGCAAACCCTCCTGCAGTTCTGTGTTTTTCATTGCAAGTGGATTATATCAGTACTGACATCTTGCAGATGTTAGTAGCTTTGATTTTTTTCCCCCATGTTGCAAATGAGTTGGCATGGAAACAACTCTTTCCTGGCAACATGACATATGATTCAAGGCAAAATGCATTTAACACAGATGAATAGTTCAGGAATATGCCTATAACAAAAAGTCATCTTGAAAGCTGCTTTGCATTTGTTGGTGTTTATGACAACTTTTTCAAGACATTCTCTCTCAAAAAAAAAAAAAAAAAATCAACTGTTTAAGACTAGGTACCAATGATGAATTTCTCACTGCTTGATGCTACACACTCTACTTCATCCTCAACAGATTTGTTATAACAACAAGAGGAAAACATTAAGCGAAGAAAAACATTTTGAGAGGTTATTTTCCCATTCCTTTAAGCAACCTTTGTTGCATTGGCTGTTATATTTAGAGATAGGTATGTTAGCCCTTATTTAACTCTGGACCTGCCGGAGGCAGCCCGAGAGTGCTGCTGCTTCCGGGGACCCACCAGACCACGTCTTGCCGGTGGTCCGGGAGTGCAGCAGCGACTCAGCCTCACTCCCCAGGCACTTCCCCTGCCCCTGAGATGCTTTGAGCGACAGCCAGGACCTCCCTGTGCCTGTGGTGACGCTGGCAGCTGGGGCAAACGCCTTCAGGGGCAGCAGTAGGAAGAGGGCAGTTGCTGGAGGCTGCTCATGGGGGCACGAGCAGGATCCCACCAGGTCCCTCACCAGCCACTGTCCTCACCGCAACTGGAGCAAGTTGGGAAAAAGCAGCAAAGCTCCCTCTAAGCCTGTCACTGCCAGCTCCAAACTAATCTTGAGCCTTAGAAAAAGTCTGACTATCCTTTTCATCTTCTAAAGGTATCCGTTCTCTTCTGAGCAAGAGCAGAACCTGCACTTCACATGGCTAGAGCCCAGGAAGGAAAAGCAAGGGGAGAAAGTGTGCCACCAGCTGCTGCCTCCAAGAGACCCTCTTACTGCGGGCATCACAAACTTTACCTTCTAAGTTGAACAAAAAAAAACCAACACACTTTGGTAAGTCTCCAGCGCAGTCTAAAGCCTCCACAGATACCTGCAGAAGCGTGTTAAGTGCTGCTTGCTCCTGCTATGAAGCATTTGTGACATACACTGGGTAACTACATGGTGCCATCAGCTGTACACTAAAATGCAGTTCTCGTGCCAAAAAGTTTTGTTTGTAAACTGAAAAATGGCTGTGAAGGGCTGCATAGTTCTCAGTTAACAGGAATTTGGGGTTTTCCTTGTAGTATCTATACATCAGGTGGTGATACATATACTTTTTTTAAAAAAGATGGCCTTTAAATACCAGCAAGAGGATTTTAAAGAGGTAGACAAAGGAGCTGAACCTGCAGCCAGGGAGAGGAGGTCTTGCACAGGAAGCCAGAAGAAAGCAAGGTGTGAGAAGCCTCATGGTTTGCAGTCAATGCTGGACACACAACCAGACCTCCCAGTGCTTGTCCAAACCTAATCCAAACTTCAAACCTTTTGAAATATTATTATTGCTGAAGGAGTCTGGCAAGAACTCACCTCAGTGATTTAGAGGAGTCCGCATTCAATAAAATTAGCATTTAAATGAACCCAATTAAGAAATGCTTTAAACTGAGCATGCAAGAAGGGAGCACGGGCGACGGGTCTGTTCGAAGGCTCTGGAGCGCTACTGCATGAAAAGCCAAACCCCTTTGGGGCACTACAGTGAGGGCAGTAAACATGAGGTTCTGTGGGTCAAATGCTCTGCCCAGTAACATAGGGATGTGCATTTTACATTTCATTGTCACGGAAAAAAGATATTTTTTTTTTGCCTTATTTAAAAAAAAATAAAAAATTAATTGGCAAGGGTGACATATAAGAAGATGGTGACTGCTGCCTGCTCAATATTTATCTGACTTGCCGTTTCTGAGTATTCAGATTAGTCTGCAAAAGATACACAATAAACATAAATGTCTGCCATGTAACAAGTGTGTATTGAAGCATATTTTATGTACTTGGCTTCCGCAGTGTGGAACAACCCAATCACAAGAATAAGAAATCTGAACAGACTCCATTTATTTTACTGGTATTTGAATGTAACTTTCCCCCTAATAAATGCATCTGTTTTGGATGATAAGTTGTCCATTAGAGAAGGCTCGAGTGGGTTTTTGTGTGTTCTATCTGTTTTGATTACGCTGCCGTTAACATGATGTTACATTTACTATTTGAATTTTATCATTGTTTCTGCCATCAGCCATGCAGCACAGAAAAAAAATTGCCAGAGTGAGCTTATAATCACAAGTATTTTAATTTATTAAATAAATGACCTAATTGCTTGCCTGAGATCTATTTTTCTTCTTTCTCTTGACCCTATTGAGAGTTAATCAGTTTCTTGGTGCTAATTAGATGTCAGCATTAGTAGCCTGCTAATACATAAGAGATAATGACACCATCGTGCAAGACACAGTGTCCAACACATGACCCTGTTTCCTTAAATTATACCCTAAGGATTCATCGAGAAGTCTAAAGGCTTTGTAGTTTTACAGCAGCAGCTCCTTCTCCTGAATGCGGGTAGTGGTACAGATTTGACCAGTGGAGAATTAGACCAGTGGAGAATTAGACACAAGATACACCTTCCCACCATGCAGGGTTTTACCAGGAATGCTATGACTCTGCTCTCGTCCCACCTTGTAAATTTAGTATGCAGCGTTTGCTCAGTATAAAAACAACGATACGAAGAAGGCTTAAATAACGTTTCTGTATTTCAATTTTATCGACTAACAAACTGCTGGCAGGAAATTAAAACACACATCTTTCCTTTACGACTCGGTAATCCCACCTGTATGCTCCAGTACGCTGGAGGAGCAGCGGAGAGCATTTTGTGCAAACGTTTCTTCCACCTGCAGCACCAGGAGACACGAGCACAGCAAAGCCAGGTTCCACAGGGACTTCCTGTAAGACTGTCTGCATCAGGCTGGTCACACCTGGCAAAGGGAGGCTCTCCACACACAGGCGAAAGCTTGAACACACTGTGCTGTGATAAAACACGTTACAAGAGGTATTAAAAGGGAATTCCTCATTTACAGCCTTATACACTCATCCAAACTAAGTGCACACTCTTGAGGCAGGATCTGAAGCTTCTGCCTGGATGCTTGCAGGTTCCCAGCTTTCTCCCATCCCAGCTTTCTGCCCCCACTTTCCCTGATTGACTACATCCTCTCCTCCCAAGCAGGTACAATTAACTCAGAGCTGCAACAAGGCCACGGATACAACACACATGCTCAAACACAGCTTGGAAGTGTTCTCCAAGCACAATAACAGCGTCTTTCTGGGGTGCCTGTGACAAAAGCATCGCAGAGGCTAGCAAGAGAGTGGTGGCCGTAAGGGCTGAGCACAGAAGCACAGGGAAGAGCAGCTCAGCGGCATCGGCACAAGCTCCCCAACCAGTGACTGCTGAGGAGATCCCAAGCACAAGTCAAGCTTCTCCTCGTGTGCAGGGTGTGCGAACACTGCAGACGCCCAGCCATGGGAGCATAGAGGGGTTTGTGCACAGACTAGCTGCGGCTCAAGCAATTTTCTGCCAGAAAAAAAAAAAAAAAAAAAAAAAAAAGCATGCAACAACTTTGTTTTATGGAGAACAAAATCTGGGCTGCAGTCAGTGCCAACGGTCCAGGACAAGGCATAGAGCATGACCAGGCCTTCTGTAAAAGATCCTGTGAAAAGAAGCAACCTCAAGAAAACCTTGGAGAGCCTTTTTTTTCAGGTCTTCACCCCCATAAAACCATGTTGGAGCTTGCATCCCAGTCCAAGCAGGCAAATCCCCGCCAGTAAGAGCCCGCTAATCCTCTGAAGCACCCTCCATCATTCAATTACATCTTCTCAGTTGTTTAAATGAGTCACTCCATCTCTGCAAGCAGACTGAGAGGGAGTAAGAACTTCTGCAGCAGAACAGCTACAAACCTTACTCTGCTGGGACAAGCTCCCCCTGCCTGTCCACCCATGGGGCACAGCTTCACTGCGGAAAGCACCTGGTCTTAACCCAAACCCTTGTCATTGGAGGGAAAAAAAAAAAAAAAGCCACAAAACTTACCTTACCTATTGAAAAAATCCTTTCTAATAGATAGTAGGACCTCAAACCTTTCCAATATAAGTTCGGTGAATAAGCCAGAAAAAATACCTACCAGTACAGAACTGCTGATCAGAGCTGGAGTTGAAATAAGTTTCTGGATCAACAAAACTTCTTGAAGTGTTAGGCACTTCAAAAAAAAAAAAAAAGGTTCCCTGCCATCTTATTGCAACCTTTCAGTATTTAGAGGGGGCCTACAGGAAAGATGGGGAGAGACTTTTCAGCAGGGCCTGTTGCAGTAGAACAAGGGGGTAGATTCAGACCAGACATAAGGAAGAAATTTTTTTACGGTGAGGGTGGCAAAGCACTGGAACAGGTCGCACAGAGAGGTGGTAGATGCCCCATCCCTGGAAACATTTAGGGTCATGTTGGATGGAACTCTGAGCAACCTGATCTGGTTGAAGATGCCCCTGCTCATTGCAGGGGGGTTGGACTAGATGACCTTTAAAGGTCCCTCCCAACCCAAACTATTCTACCATCTTGCAGCTTCGTGATGGCAAAATCTTCCAGAGTAGAGTTGACCTTAAACACAAATATGTGGAAGGCAGGAAGCAGGGTGGGGGAGAGGCGGTTCAATTGCAATCTTTTCATGACTGCTTGCTCTCAAAAAACCACGACTATTTCTGCACCTGAAAGTCACTAAATGCATTTTCTGTTTGATATTTTTAAGTGCTGTTATGCCTGAGAGGTGTTAATGGCTCATCCATTAGTTGTGACCCAGACTTCACAACTTCACCCTGACTTCATTAGAGCAATTGTGGGGGTTAATGCACTCTACTTTTATCTGGCAGTTAAACCTCTGAGGTTCATTTGTATCAAAGCTGCTGTACAAAGGAAGGGTCTCCTTTGAAGGCCAGTGGCCCTACAGAAAGATCTTTGAACTAGGAACAATTCCTAAGGGGAAGGCTGGAGTAAGAAGGGAAGCCTTGTTTGGTGTGCTGAAAGCAACAGAAACTCCAGAAAGAAACAGCACCTGGAGGTGGTCACATCTAGCAGGAGAGCAATGATGCCTTACCAGCATTTCTCCAGGAGGCCTTCTGAAAAGTCAGATTTTTCTGCGTGTGACAAAGAATAGCAAAAAGATACTACCACTGTCTCCTACAGTGGAGAAGGCACAACGTCAGTCTCAGTGCAGAAGGCTTGAAGGACTTTGGAATTTATGGGCTAAAATAACTGTAACCACCAGGCACTAGGCAGCAGGTAGCTTTCAAAATTCAAAATAAATGGCAGGCGAAGCATGAGGCTAGCCAACACATCCACTCACAGACCAGTAATTTTGAGAAAGTCTATGTGCAGTAATTCCTACTATCCAGGTGAAGATGCTTTACAAATCACGGCATGGTCCTTGGGGTGCAGAATGCTGAGGTCACCTACCTCCTAAGGCAAATGCCCCGAAGTAGGAGGGGAAGGAAATAAATTGTTGCCTGGCTTACTTGGGGGCAACCTACACGCAGCCTCTCAGAAACACCCCCACTGCAACAAGCCCTCCACAGCATTGGAAAAACAAAGTTATGTTGTTAATTACAGATATTAAGCATGACTAATACAGGAGTTACAATTTAAAACATACCCAGATCCTAGTGTCCAGCTCCATATCGATTTTTGTTGGGCAGCATAACAACAGGAGAGAATGTGAAACGGTAATCCAGACCTTCACAACGTGTCTGGATCCCCAACGTGCCCTGGGTGTGGATAGATACAGGCACGTATCCCACAGAGACCCAAAGCAAGCCAAGAAGGGAAAGAGGAAAATAAGGAAGAAGATTGCATTTTGGTTTTTTTTTTTTTAAAGTCTGAACGTATGAAAACGTGTACCCTCAAACTAGTTTTGCTGTCGCTCCTGGAGAAACACATGCAGAATTGTCCATGTGAGAGAGAGTACTTTTCTGAAGAAATATTACATCGTTGAACACGCTATCCCCAAGCGGACAGCATGGAGGGTTCTCGCATTTAAAGAAAACAGAATTAGAGCTACCTCACAGTCCAACACAGAGTTCAGTAATTAAAGAAGTGGAAGCACAAAGAAACAGAAAGAGGAGGATGAGAAGTGAGAGGCAGGAGTGGAGGTGGCCCTGCTCTGCCGGGAGGAGAGGTAAGTGCTGGATTTAGCTTCCCGAGCAGCACTTCGCTGTGCTTGGCCACCAGTCAAGCCCCAGGGAAGGCTGCAGGATGTGGCCTCATAAGCTGTGCCACCTAGCTCCCACTGGTGACTGGTGGGTTATTCCCCAGCTTTGTGCCCGGCTCACTGGAGGCAGCAAACCGTGCAACACAGCCCCCAGCACAGGAGTCGGGGCCACATCCACGTGTGGTGGATATGCGTGCGGCTGGAGCTCTGCTAGGGCTGAGATGGCGCAAGATAAGGGGCTACGTGTCACTTCTGCGCCCTGCATCTCCACTCCGCTGGACTCCCATCGCATGCACACGCATCAAGTGGGTACATGAATATAACCAGATCAAGTTTTACTACTAATGTATACAAGAGACTGGTTAACACATTGTAGCAGTGTCAATATTTATACAACTTACAGAACAATTTAAAGTCTTCAATTCCACTTGCAAGACTAAAGCTGGGAGGGCAAGCATTAAACCATGGCTTAAAGATGAATATCCCTCCAGAAAGAGCTAGAAAAAAAATCCATGTGCTTTTTTTTTTGATGTGTTTAGGGATTATTTTGGCTTTGGGGTTGCCTTTTTTTTCCTTAAGTGAACCCTAGCGACAATTTTGGGGTTCAATGAAAGGCTGCTGCCCAAAAGGGCCCTCGCCCATGGTAACTCATTGCCCCTTGCTCAAGGGAGCTTTCCTTCAGGCTGGGAGTCGTGGTCCAGCTCCACACAGCTCCCAGTCTGCTCCTGGGAGCCTTGGACCAGACTCACGTTGCTCCAATATGCCTGGCAAGGGATTTTTCGTAGCAAAATGTGGGAGGGGGTATAAGCTTAAAACTATTCCTGCTTAGGGAGAAAGTTTATAACCACACGTGGAAACTTGCTGCTAGCAAGATGTCCAAAATGCTGTATTACCCCCGAGTACAAGGTAGTATTCAGGATCACGTGTAGGTCTGCTATGAATTATTCTCTGTAAATATCTACTGTGTTTAACCTAAAGGAAAACCAGGAATAAAAAATGGAACCGGGCAACGTATTTTCCAATGGCCATGGGGGAAAAAGGAAGTAAAAATTAAAAATAAATAAATATAAATTAACCCAGAGTCAAATAATAATAGATCACTAATTAGCGAGCTCTTGTGCCTCTCTACTGAATAGGTGATAAGTTAACCAATATATGCCTGACCTTTTTAAGTCATATTTCCAGCAAGGAAAGTCATGGCTATTAACTGCCACCAGGGTGCCATGGGATTCATGTTCAGAGGCTTCCTTTTCACTTTGTTGTTGTAGCCTCTCATCTTTTACTGACATTACACACCACTCATCCCGATCAGTGTCAGAAGCTATAACAGCATCTGTTGCAGTGGCAGCTTCTGCTGGATGAAGAGTCTCCCTCTTTACCTTAAAGAACGTCAATCATTTCTCATTCTCAGCACTCAGACTTGCTCATCAGTTAGTAACAACACTTCCAGCTACACCGAACGTGATTTTTGAATAAACACCGGACTGAGATCATTGGAAATGATTGACAGCTTATAAACCACGCTTTTCAGAAACCAGTAAGGAAGGGGGGAAAAAAAAAACACCACCTCTATCTTTCCCTACTTCTAATGTTTCACTGTCATTTGAAACAGCTCCTACCTGAGGGAGCAGGGGACAAGAAAAACTTGATTTGTGACAAGTGAAGGCCTTACAGGTAGCTTTCTGTAGGGTACATTACAGGGTCCCCTGTCTCCTTTCCGGTAGTAGCCACACCGGAGAGGAAGGAGAGGTATCAGAAGTTAATTAAAGAAAATAACATCAGTTAACTATCAGACACCTAAGTACCCAGTTAAGTTTTCCCTCTGGAACAGCTGATATTCATTATTCTTGGCATAACTCTCCCCTTACAAGCTTTATTTGTTTGCTCTCTGCGGAGTGTTTCCAACAGCGTCAGCCCAGGCTGTGCCCGTGTAACCACCAGGTGGGTTGGTGCCCACCTCCACGCCGGCCCACCGCCCTGGCCCAGCCTTCCTCGGCTGCTGAGGAGTGACAAGCGGGGACCCGAGGGTGATAAGCTGCATGCATAAGAAAGTTATTTCTAAAACCAAACCAAGTGGAACAGATCAATACGGGCGCAAGACAAAAACGAATCTATAGAAGTGAAAAATGGTGGCAATCTGTTATTTCCAGGGAAATAAAACTCGCCTCTGCGGGAAGGTGCCTATTACTCTGCACTAGTGGCAGGTGCTGTGCTCCGTATTGCAGATTTGCCTGCTGCTCCCATGCCATCACGTTTCACAGAGCAGGGGTGCCAGTTGGGAGCACTGTCCCCCCCAGCCTTGGATCCACAAGCACAGCTCAGCTCTCGGCTGCACCAGCACCTGCTCCGAACCATGGCCCCGCTGTGGTACCGGGGCGCTCTCTTCAGGGAGGAGGGTACGAACATATGAATCACAGCTTGGAAAAAGAAGAATTGCAAGCAATTAAGCAAGGAGGAAAACTGAAAGTATTTACACTTCGCTGCCTCTTGCATCTGAACTTTTAACTTGGGAGCTTAGCTTTGTTTTTCCAGGTTTTCCTTCAACTTTGCTGGATATCAAGAGCTGTTGTCTCGCAAGCAAGCCTAGGAAGTGACTCATTTTCCTGAAGTTGTGTTTAACGTACAGAGGCTTCATACGTCCTCTTTGGCTGTGCGATGGAGTAATCAGGTACTTCCTCAGCGGCTGCCTTCACCTCCTGTTAATTAGCAGCTCATCGTGCCACCCTGAAGCACATGCTGACACCACCTCGCACCCCGGCAAGGAGGGCACTCACTGCTGTGGCAGGAGGGTCTCGCTGAGGGCTGGGCACCAGCCCGGCAGAGAGAAGAACGCGTTGGAGGAGGCTGGAGGAGCCGGGGCGTTCAGGACAAGGCTTCCCACTTGGTGGCACTTACTCTCTTTGATCATCAGGACTTCAATACCCAGCTGAGGCCAAGGAGCGCTCAGCATGTGTAAAGCCGGGGGGGTCTGGGTGACCAGGGCTTGCCCAGCACCCCACAGTCCCACCGCCAGCAGGATTGAACATCGCCGCCGAGCACAGGAGCTGCGCCTCAGAAGTTACCTCTCCCAGGCAAACCAAACCTCAGCAGTAACGTAGCAAAACAGCATAAGAGGTCATTTCACTTGGTTTTGTTTTTGAGAGATGTACTTCACGACAACATTTCCTGTAATATTCAATTTTTTCCAAAGCTTCCTGTGATATTTATGTGCTCTGCTTAATGCTTCTTTTCCCTTTCTTTTAGTATTGAGCTTGATAAAAATGCTTAGGAGCTCGCTGTGAAGTATCTCTCTTAAAAAATAATAAGAAAACTGCTTTTTTTTTTTTTTTTAGTCCTTTATAAAAGTGTTTAGGCCTCTTTCATAACAGAGGAGGCAAGAAATCTCTAGAAACCATTTCTTATATCACACTTCATAAGGAAAGCTTATCTCTCATTCCTTTGCAAACACCAGCAGGACCACAGCTTACTGGTACAGAATCAGCTTCGCTGGAGCTAGCCAGACCTTCTCTAGCTCCTTATGTGTTTCTCCAGAGAGCGAGCAAGGTACCTCAAAATACATAGCAGAGATTTACCCCAGGCTCCCCGACAGGTTTAGATGGCAATGTTTTCTAATGGAAAAGAAAGCAGACAGTTCTCACTTATCAAAAAGATATTTTTCTATTTCAACAGAAGCTTTTGAGAAAAAAATCTAAACTATACCCGTAATTTTTTTTTCATCCAATTAGAAGATTGCTTTACCTTTGGTTTGATAAGCACACATAGCTTACTATAGTACTTGCACACCTAAGAAGTGTCAATATTAGCACCTAACACAGGTACTTACACCACAGGCAGGTACAGCTGCTCCTCTCCAACTCTCTCATCTCAGAAATAGCTTGTTGAATTACAAAGTCATGACTTCAAAAAAAAAAGGAAAATAGTCCAAACACTTTCCTTCAACTTTTTCACCACCAAAGACACCCTCTCCCCTCCCCAGATGATAGCGGAGGAGGAAGAAGAGGAAGGGTAGGGTGGGGTGAGGTGGGGCAGGAGGTCATTAGCTCACCTGCCCCAGGTCTACGTAATCACCTGCTTTTCCTACACAGCTGGTTTCTGAAAACCTTCTCCCCCTCACTCCATTTTCATTTTGACAGGGTTCCTAGTACGTATCTTATTGAAAGACAGATCATACCCGTTGCCTCCTCCAGTCATGGTAAACTTTACTTCCTTTCTCTCTCCCAAAAGCCTTTGGGAGGTCTAAGGTCTGGAGAGAGCTGGAGACAGGGGTAGGAGGAGAGCCCCATTTACAGTTCCCCTCCTCTCCTACACAAAAGTCAGTGCTGACGCAACAGGAAGGCCTTTAATCCATAAAATGGATCAAAAAAGCTCCATGTCAAAGCCAACAGGTGCCACATAACCTACTGCTAGTTCGTGTGAATGTCATTCCCAGAAAAATCTAGTACAGAAAAGGCTCAGGCTTCCCCAGACCGAAGCGGCAATTATGCTAAAATTGCAAGGCTGGATTTTACTGATAGGTGGATTCAGTGGGTGTTTTCTATTTTGAAAAAAAGGCCCATATTTTTAAATGCTCCTGCTTTTGAGCGACAACTGGATACTCTCTAAAGGGCTCCGAATGTCAGGTGCAAGGCAGGCTGAAATCTGTGCAATTCATTAAAGTGTATGGAAATTCCAAACTACTGCTTTTTAGTTGCTGGTTGGAAGGAGAATTCGGACAGTAGGACTTGTCTTCAGGCCCACGACTCAAAATCAGAGTGCTTGGACCTTTACATCCATGATGTAGGGTTACATTGCCTATTAATCTTTATTGAGCTCTTGAAAATGCATATGCAAATGCTCATTTATTTTTTATAGGAGTTGCCAAGGATCAAACTAACCCTCAGCAGCTTTCCTGCAAAAACTCACCCAGTCTCACAGCTGTAGGTTGTCATGGTTTGTCTGCTGTGCGTAATGCTCGCTGTTCTCAGCTGAGCTTGTGACCGCGTGTGCAAACATGGTGAATATCCCTGTTCCCTAAAGTTTAGCTCTGTAATTTTGAAAATGATTGCATGGAGAAGTGCTGCTTATAGTGTATAAGTGGCAAGATTGGGGCTGATACAGACGAGGCTGGCAGAGAGCAACTGTTGTTATTAGTACCTGTGATTTGTTGAATCTCTTAACTAAGCAATTTTGAGAGATATGAAAAGTAGTGTTGCTCAAAACAAGTGATACAGAAAATGATGAAAATAGTCAAATGTGAGATAATCTTAAAAGAAAAATGGAAAGCAAAATCAAAAACAGTGTAGAATGACAATATATTTTATGAACAAAGAAAATCATGAGTTAGTCAATTCTGGGTTGTTTTTCTTTCTTTTTTTTTTTTTTTTTTTGTTCTTTCTTCTTGCCAATACATTGTTTTGCACTTCCAGATTCCAAGTTCTAGGATAACATCTCCAAAAATAGAATTGAAGTTTTTCTTCATGAAGGTTTTCCTTCATCTATTTTCTATTTATGTTTTACTAATATTGTAAAGTATAAAATAAGTCTTTTAGGATAGATTAGACTGCCACCAGAAAAACATATTCAAAGCAGAAAATAAAATTGGCAAAATTAGTCATTTTCAGTGAAACAGCTTTCCAGGTCAAGGATTACTTGCTGAAGAAACACTAGCTGAAGATGCAGCATTATAAATTGTCTTCTCTCAACCACTTGTACCAGTGGCCGAATAATTCATTTCTTAGTAAGAAATATGATGGTCTATTAGCAGAAAGAAAGATTAGGCGGACATTAATCAAACATTTTAGAAACATATAAACATGCATATAGCATCCAGGAATATCCCATTACGCTATTTCGGAAGATATATGTAATCAATATTTCAAATATATCTAGTTAGTTTCATATCATTGAGTTTTAAGTATTTCCCCCCCTCTATGAAATAGGCAGGGCTTTCAAAGTCAGCACCAGTAATTTTCTGAAGTGCTGCTTGACCAAAATAAGTATCTGAGCCAGGTTTTCTGTGCTGTTCAAACAAACCAGGTCAAAGACGAAACCAAGGTGATCTCCCACAAACAGATGGAGACAAAAAGAGTAACTAACTACCGCCATAAGACTTCTGTTGAAAGAGCACTGACTTTAAATAGCATTAATTCTTCACCTTTTTCTGGCTGAGGAGAGCTTATAAAGCATTGGCTTTTTTCCTCCCCCCTAGGATAACCATTGGAAAAGGGTTAACACATACTTGGTGGAAACCCATCTATCAGAGGCAGTGATTTATGTTTGTGCTGTGCCTGGAAACAGGAGGAGGCATTTGCAAACATCGGTCTTTTCTCTGCTGTTTGCATCAAGTAAATATATTTTTATTTAATAGTCATTTGCTTGTTTCCAAAAAAGAGCCCTAGGGAAAGGGAGACCCCTTGGGCCCACGGCAACATTTACCTGGTACTCTGTCGACAGCCCCTCTTGTTATTCCATGCTTCTTGCAGGAGTAGGACTGGTTTAAGGCAGAAGACTAACTCGTCTCTGGATATCAATTAATACAACGCCAGTGGGCTCTGAGCTTCAGTACGTATTACACTCTTTTCATAAAAAGCTATTTTTCATAGCCTGAAACTCAGATATTCATTTTTTTTGCAAAAACTCACATCAAATGGTGCATCTTTCAAGATGGGCAGTACAAGCGATGCATAGGAAAAAATCTCTGTTTTCAAAACTAATACCCCCAAACCATTTCTAACAGCCAGCAGTTGCAAATTTAAAGAAAATCTCCTATATGGAATTGTCTCGCCAGAGTCAGAGGGCTGTTACTTAGTTATTTATTAGGATATATGGAATCGAGGTGTTCATAGATGTGAAAAAACTGTGTGAAGAAATCCAGATATTATTTCATGTTGTGGTCTACAAAGCCCGGAGTATGCAGCATTCCTTTCATTAATTCTGTACATTCCCTCAGGCTTACACAACCTGTACTTCAACACCTTTATTATGGTGGCTGTGTGTCAAGGAGCACATCTTTGAGTTCAGTCTGTAAAACGTCTATAGGCATTCGTATTGGGCTTATACGTCCAAGGATGGCCGGGAACTGGCTTCAACCCAGCTGTGGAGGGATTTGACTTCACTCCACGGAGCTGTAGAAGGGACAGAGGGATGAGTCACCTAATTTTCTTGAAGCAAATGTAGATTCCTCTTGACAGCACTTAGAGGTTTCTATGCTCAGAGTTTACCAATGGGCAGCTTGTGTTTGCACAGAAACAGGAAAATAGAGAAGCAGCTACTTCAGGTGTGGTGAAACCGTTGTAGGTCCTGTAGAGAAAGCATAAGCACTGGGACCTTCCCGTCCTTTCTGGGACAGCTGTGACCCTTTGCTGGTGTGGGCTCACACAAAAAAGGCTGCAGGACCTGCCACAGGGCTGGCAGACTTCAAAGGATGCCAGGTCAAATAGTGGGGAGTGGTTTCTTTTCCTGCACATTTTCAGGGTCTTAAGACACTCTTCAATGTGCCTGAGGGCAGGAGAGTCAGCAAGCACAGATTGTCAGAGAAAAGGAGACTTTCTAGAAAGCCTTCCAGAAAAAAAATGTCAGGACTTTTGTTAGGACTCATGCATGTGGAGATGCCCATGTGACAACCTTTGGACCTACAGAGAGAGGACAGCCAGGACAAGCAGGCAGTTCAGTTATTTCTCTTGGATGCCCTCAGTAACAAAACCAACCAGATGAGGGACAGTGGGTCTCTCTAGCATGAAAACCAGTCAGAAGTTCCAAAAGAATATGAAAGGTGGTCTATAGCTGCCATGGTCCATTACTGCAGAGCTGGAGAGATTGTCATCCTTGAGCTTTGCATCAAGGAACACACTTATCAGGTAGCAAGGTTTTTTTTTACTGAGCGCTATGAAAGCGAAATCAAAAAAAATGAATGTAATCTTTGCTCTTGACCTGAGACATCACCATCTAGTGAGCCAGCTCCTTTCGCACTGTTTGCCCGATACCCGGCGAGCCCATCTGTATTTCCCTTATTAACCACTTCCACGCGAGCGTGGTGCTGTCGGCACTGCCTTCTCTCGGCATCCCAGGCTGCCGGGACCGAGCTGCAACTGCCACGTTACAAACAGGATGGGATTTGAGAGGCTGCTGTTAACGTTTAGTACATGCAGATAGGCACCCGAATGCCCCGCTTACAGTAGCATCCTGCACATCTCTTTCTCTACAGATCTATGAGCTTTCTGGGAAGAAAGCAAGGTGACACTGCACCATCAAGGGCTCCGCCTGCACGCCGATTTCCAAAAGCCAGATTCCCTCCTCCCTTGCACATTGAGCAATCATCTGTATGCCCACAAAGCAAAGGGAAACTGTTGTACATTGCCACTGGTGGCACCATGGAAAGTTTAATTGAGTAGCACGTGTAGCCGGTGTGCGTAGGTACGGCTGTGGGGTGGGTGTTGCAATGAGCACTTATCTGACTTGTGTGGAACAGGTAATCTTTTGGGATCAAAGGAGTTTTTTGGCCCTTGCAGGTGCAAGCAGTTAATGGATGCTGTATTTTGCTGGTGGATGATCTTTACCGCACACACTAGCTCTGAAAGGGCCAATAAACAAGGGAGAATAATCCGAGACTTTTTGGTTGCTAAGGCAATGAATTAATCAGCATGTATGTGTTCAGCATATTCACATGATCCTGCCAAGGCCTACAGCTTTAGGTGTCCCGCTATATTTTTGCCAGCATGAGAGAAGGAAGCAGAGGAATTGGCAGAGAACGAAGTGTCAGTGGCAAGGGCTGTAATAAAAATTTTGGAAGGAAAAAGCAGCACCTACTGCATACACCACATTCATGTATTATGTGGTGTTATAGCATGCCAGAAGAACGTGGCTCTTTGCCACCATTCTGTGTAACAGCTTCATTTAGCCTAATTATTGGGTATAAAATCCTCTTGTCCAGTAAGAGCTGATTTCTCCTCCCAGAGTTGTGAATCCAGCCTTAACCGTATTCAGTGCATTTGATGAGATTTACAGACCCTGAACCGGCTCCGCAGCTGACAACACATTGCTTCACTTAAATCATTAAATTTCTGTCTATCTCAGGAGCTGGGTTCTTTAAAACCTTCTCGGAGTAAGATGCAAACCAGCCAAGCAGCACCAACATCATTTCCAAACCCAAGAGCATCGGTGCGTGCTCCGGAGGGCTGAGGCTAGCGCAGCATAGTTGATGCGCTTAGGTCAACCCACAGTTTGTAAATGTTTTTGATGCTGATCAGGCAGTCCAACTTAATGGCTGTAAATTAAATCCTGTGATCCCTTCTGACACATGCAATTAGCCAGAAAGAGAAAAAAAAACAAAGTATCAAAAAGTTGGGTTATTTTCATTTGGAAGATCAAATGAAGTGTTTTCGTTCTTTAGTTCAGGATGCATTCCTGGTTACCCACTTAAACACCAGAGATGAGGGTCTTTCTTACAGTCCTTTACCACCGGTCAGCAGTTACCCAAAAATTCCTGTCCCTGCTGCTTTTCTCAGGGCCGTAGTCACAGGAGCATTGGGGGACAGCACTTTGCACTGTTCCCTCCCTCAGCTGCTGTGCTTCCTCTTTTCTCTTTCTCTCTCACATATACACACATCACTGTGCTCGCTGAAGCCCTAGTTCACACTTCTGAATGATTTTACATGTGCAATTGTTGTTGCAGGTTGTGATAATACATGCCTGCTTTTCAGTTCGGAGCCGCTTTTGTTTCCTAAAGCAGCTTACCTGCTCTGCTGTCTGAAAATAGGTAGCCTTTAGTTAGGGCCCATAAAACTCCACACATTCAGCAAGGTTTAGCCCAATCTGAAACAAAAAGGCACCTGTAAGAAGGAAATCCATGGCCTGACCTGCAGTGTCACACTGGGGAGAGACAGAGCCGCACAAGCTACTGCCATAAGCAGGCAGCTGGTTATCGTCCTATCTGGAGCTCTGAGCCCGGTCCTTACCCCAGTTCCAGCCTGGCTTTGTGTGAATGTAAATCTCCTTATCGGTAAAGTGAAGATAATGCTACTGCAGCACACCGCACAGCATAGGAGAATTAAATGGATAAAGTTTATAAAGTGTTTTAGATGTTGGACAAAGAATATATAAAAGCTAAACATCCCTACAGAAAGCTCCGATAGCTGAATATCAGAACACTAATAGGGAGAAAGGCATTATGGACCTGGCAGAGAGACAGGATGTGATCCTGAACCCTAGCGCTTGTGGAAAATCAATTTAATCCCAGAGGGGAGCAGCCTTGGGAGGGAGGTGAGGCAGCGGGGGCGGGGGGGAGTGTGCAGGCAGAAGTGCCCCTCACCACACTCCCCGGCTGATCCTGCTCATGCCTGCGTTACCCTCTCCAGAAGACCCTGTGTCTGGGGAATCTAATTAAAAACCATTTGCAGTTAGTTAGCGTGTAGGCCTGTCCTGCGATAGCAGGCGTCACTGGGGCGCAGGATGGCACCGAGGAGGCCGGTGCTCGGCAGCCAGCCCCGCACACCTCCGTCCACAGCGGTGCGGATGGGGATGCAGGGACACTGCCCTCCCTCTACTCGCCTTCATCTCCCACGGCCCTCCCACCCCGGCCCCGGGAACACGCGGATGGGAACGAAGGTGTTAATTTTGATAAAACGTTAAATCCGAAAGCCATTCAGTTGTCCCGGTCGTTGTTGGGTGGAAGCAGAGCGGGAGCCGGGCTGTGCCTGACGCATAGCTGAAGCTGCAGCTCTCTCTACAGGCTTCACATACAGTAGCTGCGCAGTCACAGCCAGGACGGCAGAACGGCAAAGCCTGCCATGGACGGTCACCCGGGCACGGCTCGGTGTGCCTGAGCACCACAGCGGGCCTCCGGAGGACATGACCATCCTGGGGGGAAGGTGGGTGAGCAGGGACGGGGCTGCAGTCTGCAGGGGACCTCATCCTTGCTGCAGCGGGGGATGGCTGAGGCCACGCAGCTGTGTTCCAGGCACTGTTGAGCTCAGAGGTGGCCAATGGCACACCGTGAGCAGCGGGGTGCTCCGAGCTGAGTGGCTCCAGCTCATCCCGAAGTCATCAGCACATACATGGTCAGACACACTCCATGGGTCCAGGGCCAGCACTCCCAGGGCATGGAGCCGTGGAGGAGCTCTGCATGTCCCGCGAGCAACCCAGGGAGTTTTTGTAGCCTCCTCCGGGCTCTGGGGCGATGCAGCCATGCGGTGGAGAGGTAACTGCTGCAAAAACTCCTCCATGAGCTCCTGGCACAGCAGAAGACCATTTGTAGGGGAGGGCGGGAGAAGCCACAGCCTCGGAGCCAGTGGGAGCAGGGAGCAATGGGAGGCACGAGGTGAAGGGCAATGCCGGATCCAGCCTCAGTCATCAATACTATCACGACTGGGTTTTTTGATTCGAGGCTTTTTTTACTTTTCCTAATAATTTCTTGATAAAAATATAATTGGATGATTCCTTAAGGTCATTTCATGTGGTAAATTTATTGGGAATATTACCTACATATTTAGAGTTAAGAGGGACAAATATTTTATTTCCTTTTTTATTGCCCCATTTATAAAGTTCTCTTTGAATCTTGTAAAGACATTTTTTTCATTTCCCTTCAGAGTTTGTCTTTCTCTTTGGCAAACATTGATTTTTTTTTTCATGTTTTTTCCAGTGAACCTTGAAATTAAAATGTCTTTTTTTGTTTAATTTCTTTTTTGTACACTGGACTCATTGTCAGCACAGCAAGAGCAAGGTGCTTTGTTAGATTACTGCTGCTTCAAAGCTACCAGAAGGAAGAGTTGACCACATTTTATCTTAAGTGTGTAGTTCCTTCATGAGTTGCAATTATTCTCTTTAAAACACAAAGCCAATCCCAAGTTCTCAACATTTTAAGGAAGCATTTTACATTTTTTAGTATTTCAGAGTCAATTTTTACCAAATGCTACCAGTTTTAGGCGTTGTAGAATTCTTTGTCCTCTTAGTGGACAAATCACATACACAGAAACAGCTATATACAAAACCACTGAGGTTTGCAGGCAGAGAGAATATCTTTTATTAGACCAGCTGACATAGTTGGAGGAAAAAAAAAACCCAAAAGGAAAAGCTTTCAGACACACAAGCTCCCTGAAAGCGTTTCTGTTTTTTTTTTCAACTGTATCAATTGTTCTAATAAAAAATATTACCTCTCCCTGCAAACGTTGCCCCTCTCCTACCCTTCCACCATTGCAGCTACAGCAACACTATTTCTAGCAGAAAAATAATTGTATTTGTATAGCAAAGAAACCATATCGCCATTTTTCCAAGTGTTTTTTATCCAAAACTACTGTCTGATCCTTTTCCTACAGTAGAGATTTTTTTAAAGTATTTTTAGAAAAGAATAATTTTTATGATAATTACTTTGTCATTGTCATTTTATCTGCTGTAGCAGAAGAATTCTTTATTACACAGTCTTGACTAAGAATGCTTTTTTCTTTCACTAAGTAGCCAGGGCACCGTAGGTTATGAAATTAAAGCTTAAATTATAGTAGGGTAAAGTGGCTGGACCCAGGAACACAGATACATTTGTATCCTTGGTCGGCCTGATGTGCCATCAGAAAGTTAGGAAATTCTTCAAAATATTCAGCTAAAATTAAATCTTCCATAAATTAAAAGGGTTTGCTTTAGCTTTGTGACCTAGGGTTATACATTATGCTAAGCAAGTGTAACAGTCTATGTTCAAAGGCTAAAGAGCAGTAGTAAGTGTTTAAAGCAGCAAGAGTTGTGTTTAAAAAAAAAAAAGTCTTTAAAAATGGATTGTTCTAGGCTATAATAAACTATGAATTGTAAAAGGTTAATTGACAAAATGATACTCGTCTAACACCGTCTCTGTAATAGCAATCATTGCTGAATCCATAATTCAGGGGTCTTGCTATATTGACAATTACATTTCCTCAAAAAGACTCCGGTTATTTCCTCACTCTGCTTAACCTATGGTAATTAATTATAGATTTACAAGTGGTACACAGGCAGATACAGGTATCTGCGACCACTGCGCTACTGGCAAGAAAGAAAAATCTGCTGTCTGCAGCCCAGGGCGGGCCAGGTATCAGTATGAAGATTCATGCCATGAATTGACCTTCTCCTCGCCTGGCGTCCGAATCCGAGCGGCAGTGCGGGTGCTGGTAATTACCCTCATTGCACATCTGGCATTCAAGGAAGGGCAGCCTCGCCTCAAGGTTACTGCACTTGGGTTCAAATCCCGTTTTTGCAGAGCCTCTGGCCTGCAAATATTTTTTCCTCCAAACTGTACTTCTTATTCAATGAGATACAACACGTGAGCAGTGAATAAACTGGTAAGATTTTAAGAATAGTAGCAAACCCAGTCAAACTTCTTCCATGTGGCACATTCTCAGAGTGCCAGAGATGCCTCCTCATGATCAAGACGACTCCTTTTTAACTTTTTCTTTTTTCCTAAAGATATTATGCCAAATGAGAGCTATTTTGTTTGTTTGTTTTTTAAAAAAGCAACAGTTGCCCAACAGGAAGACAAACGGAGTCATTGGTATTGCTGTTCTGCAGAAAGGGTTTTGCCAGGCACTGGCTACATCAGTGGCTTTTGTGAGCAGCACAAAGTGCCGCACGTTCACTTCTATCCATGCCTGCCACGGTCTATACCCAAAAAAATGGCACAGACTTGCTAAGAAGGGGCTCTTACAATGTCTCCTTAATTACAATTCATTACCTTTTTTTTTTTTTTAACAGTACAAACTTATCAGCTATAACAAAAGATGTTTAAGAAACAAACCTTGTCAAAATAAATGAATTAAGAGCATTCATCCCCTTCCAGAGTGTGAAGAAGTTTGTAAGGTGATAATGAATTCTGTAATGCATTAGCCACACTTCTTAAAATGTGCATACCACTTACTCCGTAACTTGCTAAAATTTTGTCATTCTCACTGAATCTCACTGTTATGGGCACAAATTAGCAAGATTCAATTCTAATTGGACTTTGAGGAATTCAGCTATTATCTTGCCAAATGCAGGATGTTTCCTCTGTGCAGAAGCCTGTTAAAGCTGCATGAAATCCATAGGCGTGCTACCGTTGGGCTTTGCTGTATTATTTGGCAGAGCCTTGTGCCGGAGAAGGTGCAGAACATCTGCTCGCCAGGATCCCGCTATGGCTTGGGCTGTCCCCGTGCGTCCCTGTCTCCTGTCCCAGGAGCTGGGGTTAAACCTGCTCCCAAGTCAGCGTAAGCTCTCCCCAGGAGTTTAACAAAAGCAGGGCCGGGCCACGATTTGGGCTACAATGCCAAAGACAATTTGTGGCCTGCTTTCCCAAACCGTAGCTTTCTTTCCACATATCAGACACCTTCTACCACGCCAGGAAATTCAGTCCATGGGTGTCTGAATGCAGCTCCAGCAGCATTTCCAAGTTCACCCATACACGCACTGATTTTTGATGCAGCTCCCTCCTTGCTTTAGTCCCTTTGTGATCTGGGCACCAGCACAATCTTGCCATCCCTCTAGGAGCCCAACCCTGCAGCTCACTGACTTTATTTTCAGAACTGCCTCAACATCTGCCTAATGGTCCACTTCACATCTATGATTTTGTCCCCTCACAATCACGTCCATGACTGTTGCTCCCCTGGAGGAACAGGGAGCCACAGTACGCACAACAGAGGAATGGCATTTCTGTTTGCGCCCCCCCTGCCAAGAGAGTGTTTCCCAGACAGCATGCAGACCTTGAGCTGCTCTCCTATCTTCCTATTTCATGACTTTTCTTATAAAGCATCTCTTCTACCCAGTTTATTGGCATCCTGGTGTCTTCTATCTTCTCGCACCCTTTTCCTTCCCTTCCCTATGATAGTCTTTCCATTCACCACCAGTTTATCACAAATTTATGCTTGTCCCCTATGACAGCACCAATCTTGGTGTTCCTTTCAAATATTAGAACTTCTGAAGAGAGTCACACTCTGACAAATTTTGCATTTTTTTGTGTGCAGTAAATGAACACCCGGCATTTCTTCGATGTAGTGAAATCTTTCCAGCAGCGGCTTGGCATAGCTCATTAGTGTTTCATCAGATGAATGCTCGTAACTTAACACAAAAAATAGATGATGCTCATGACTCCACCTCATCTAAACCAAATGCTCTGAGGAACTGCTCAAATTCCTGGAACCTCTTAACACCATGGCTTTTGTTTCCAGAACCCAAAGACAGCTCCTGCAGACTTACCTTGTTTTTTTTTCCCCTTGGAGCACAGTGACAGTACTTTTACTGCACTACTTTTGTCTGTGCATCATGGCAGGGCTCACTGCCATGGTCCTGCTGGGTTCTGGGAAGAGAGATCCGCTCCCCTCCTCATTGCTCCATACCACCTCCTTCCTGTCGCACCTCAGACAAAAGTACTGATGCCACACTGGATCCAGGCTCCTCCAGCTCCTGTGGACCTCAGCTCACTGTCACAGCTTGAGAACTCAGGTTGAGGCCTGTCCCCATGGTGGCTGAGCACACACGTGTTTGAGAGAGGCTCTGGAAAACAAGAGGAGTTTGCTGTATTCACCACGGTAAAGCCAACCAAATTTTTAAGGAGCTGGGCTGTTTGCAATCCAGCTCTCACAGGGCTACAAACATCTTCAACCCGTGTACTTTCTGATTCTGATGGAAGTTCTCCCCCCTGCTATTTAGAAACAGAGACAGCCACGAGGAGGTCAATGCTCCTTGGGGTCTGGTTTTAGACTTTTGGAGTCAGAAACATGAATGAGCAGGCAAAAAAAAGGCTATAGGAGATGTATGGGAGAGATGTATCTGAAGTAAGGAAGAAAAAGAGTTGGACAGATATCCATGGGAACAGTCCAAGACATTTGCCCTTGCCCCGGTCTCCCAGTGATTCCCACCAAGATGAAGGAATACAATGCACGCAAGAAGAATTTTTCCTAGAGCAATATGACCCAGTTATTGCTGGAGTATGTCTGCACCGCGGTGCTGTGTACAGAGATTCCAGCTACTTGAAAAGAGGGGAAATCTGGAAATCTAGCCTCGATGGCCCTTTCACAGCCCTGCAAGGCTGTTCCTGGTACCCTACTGCAACGTGCCATGCAGAGGTGTGTCCCTCTCCTGCAGTGGCACCAAAATGTCCAGCAGCAGGGAGGAGGTCTGCAGTCCCCAGTTATGGGAGATGATAGAAAGCACAGAGCTGTGGAGATGCTGAAATAACTGAACAGGTTTTGGAGCTGCTAACTTACACTGCAGCCCTTCCCATCCCCACAGCAGCCAAATTCAAGAAAGTGCAAAAGCAGAATTGCACCAGCTGTATTCATTCATGGGGAGAAGAACCAAAATCTAAGCTCCAAACTCATGATTAAAGTGTTTTTAGAGTGGCAAATAGACGTGAACATTTGTGCCCAGAAAACAGCGTGCTGTTTGAATACTGATCTCTGTGGGAGATCCAGTATGCCATTCGAAGAGCCGTTCACGAGTGTCAAAAATAAATCCAGCACTGAAACAGTCCAGTCTGCCATAATACTTCCTATTAGCTATCTCACTGGAAATACCAGAATTTTAATAAAGCATATGGTAATTTTTAGTTAATAATGTAAAAGGCATTTCTTAAAGTTAGGATACGACCATACCTGTTGACTGGCAAACAGCTCACAGGAGGCAGGTTGCCTCACGGCGGAGGGCATCACATCTCTCCAATGCGGGAGCTCACCCCTCTGCAGGCTGGCAGGTGCCAGCAGCAAGGACAGGTGGGAGGACAGCCAGGGGATGTACCCCCTCGCAGCGCCCAGAGCAAGCCCCAACAGCAGTGGCCACAAATCGCCCCCAGGGCTGTGTCCCCTGGGGTCGGTTTGTGCCACAAGCCCAGGATCCACCAGCACCGACTATGACACCATCCCTGCTCCTGTGGACACACGAGCACGGCTTTTCGCTTCTTCATCTCGCCTCTGGGAAAGTCCTCCCCAGGCACAGGGAGCATCTCAGCCGTGCTCTCACTCACCTTTACAGTAAAATACAGCATTCTTCATCAGCAACAGTTGTTCCCTGCTTACCGCAATATTCGGTAGTAATTATAGCAGTAAATGTTTGGAGGTTAAGGCGTACTTTCTAAATGTTCAATATTTATAGCTGTGGAACAATTCATGAATTGTCACATTCACCTAAAATGATTCATGGATGTAATTGGAGAAGAACTTCCGCAGGAAAAATTAGGCCATACTGACCCACATAAACAAATTCAGTAAACCACAACAAGTTGCTGGAATCCATTTAAAATAATACTTTGGCAGCACAGCACAAAAATAATTTACTGACCGATTAGGGCCCATCTCCCACCAACATATATATATGAATATTCTGGTGAAATAAGCACGTTTTTATTCGCTGGAGTAGAGATGGTATGTGCTACTATTGTGGTTCATAAGCACACATTAAAAAAACCCCCTACTTTTAGTATGAATTAGGTGAACACTCAACCATCTCTGCAGCTCACAGAGGAAAACTATCCTCTACCTACATTACAAATAATGGTGAAGTCTAGGATTCCACCCGACTGAAAAACACACCACAAAACAATAAAGCTCTCTAACATGTTATTTATACACTGTATATACTGACTATAGAAGGAACTGAAATTATTTTCACTAGCGACATATGTGTAATTTAATATCACAGTGAAAACGAGAAGTAGCTGAACCACCTGGGATAAACTCCAAGCAGTGCTAATTTTTCCAGTTTTGCACATAAAAAAGTGGGAGCAAAGCAGAGCTCTTGCCGCATCTCTGCAACAATTACAGCAGTATTTTCTGGAGGAAAGGATGAAAAACCAAAACTATGCGTGGGGGAAAAAAAAAGTGAGCAGAGGAAAAACAAACCCTCCCCCGCTACCCAGCTACCAAACTTCTCTTGAATGGATCCGTTTCTTAACCCAGCCTTAAAGAAAACAGCTGTGCGTACAGCGCATCTGTAAAGAGTCACAAGACACCCTACATTTCATATTTCTTCACCTGCTCTTGCACTGCGTAATGCTGTCCCTGGGATCTCACACCTCATCAGCTCCTTCTCTGCTCAGAACAAGGTCATAATGCACTGACCTTGTATTCTGCAAAACCAAAAGCATCCCATAGCTTGCTGTTGAATTTTTTCCCTTGAAAACTCCAGACTAGGGGAAGGCATTGAGAGTGCATGACTCCTACTGACCTTTAGAGAAACTTCCCCCATATCACTGCCTCTTGCACTAAAAATAGAGAGTCATTCTCCCCGGCCGATTTATGTTTCCCACTGCAAACACAGCAGATGTATCCCAGGCTCCTGAAGAACAAGCCTGAAGAGTGCAATAAACTTTCCAGGCATGGCATCCACGGGCTCAGAAGGGCTCCACTCCCTGAGCAGGGTCTGCAGCATGCCAGCATCCTCATGTCCTTTTGGAAAGCAAAGGACACAGTAGACCAGTTTTGGTCTCCATTTATCTCCTACTCTGAATTTACACCTCGGTGAAAAGGAAGGTTTGTGAAGGGTTCCTGTGTTACCGTTTCTCCTATAGCTTGTGCAGCAGCGTGGTTTGGATCGAGGGTCCCCAATGCTGCGTAGCATCAGATGTGACGGCAGGCTGCAAGCGGAGACACAGGAGAGACCTGAAGCATAAGCCAAGAGATCCCGGAGGGCCGTAGGAGAGGAGCAAGGTGACGGTAATTCGGGCTGTAAACCAGTGACTATAACTCATGCAGCAGCACACGGGTCACTTCCATGCGCCAGCACAGCCGATCCCTCTTTTCCCAGGCACGGGGATGGGAGATGCCGTCTGCTTCAGCTGTTCCTCCTGGGGCCCTTAAAGGCTGAGTTGTTTCTCACTGGTTCCTCTTACAGCCCTTTGCTACAGAACTGGTTTCCTGAACAGTCACTAGGATACGGTTTGCCAGCAATACATCCATATAAAACAAAGTTCAGCACAGCATACGTAAATAACTACCATTACAATCCCACCGTAGTACCCAAATGCTGTGTAAGTGAAAGGCTATTTCCATAAAAGCCTTCGAGTTAGACACATATTTTCCCATTAACAATTTGCCATTAGTCTCGGATCTTAACAACTCAGAAAGCTGATGCAGATGGCCCAGAGCGCACACACCAGGAGACCCTGTGTCTGGCAGGGTCTCCCCACTCAGGTGCCTCAGAACACCATGGAGGGGCTCCCGAGTCAGCACATTCGGAAAGGTGAGCTCTGCACCCCTGACCCTGGGACAGGACACTTCTTAGACACTGCCTTTGCCATGTTAACAGAGAAACGTGGCCACCCAACCCGATGGTCTGTGTGACACGGGCAAGCTGGGTCTGGTGATAAGCCAGATATTTCAGTCCCAGCCCATCTCCATTTGAAAAAAAAAAAAAAAAAAAAAAATCCTGTTCATGACTTTACATTCATAAATACTCTCACAATGTCAAGGGATGGGGGGTTTTCATCAATTCATTAGATCTGCTCCCATGAATTATTTATATGCAGTGCTAAAAATGGTTCTGAAACATTACAAGAATTCAATATCAGTTTTCACAGTGGGATTTCATCATTTTAGCACTGGAGCATAATAGCCTAATGCAATACTAATACGATATGGTGCTAATAGGGTACAATGAGAGTTCTCTCTAATATGCAAACATTTCCATGTTGCATTATTATTTCTTTTAAGTTAATATGATATGGTGATAATATGATGAAATGAATTAGTTTCATATCATTGTTTGCATGAGTTGCGCATATTAAAAGAATATTTCCCCCCCTCCCCTTGAATTCACTTGGAATGAGCTTGAAAATTTACCCTGTAGTTATTCTTATGCTAATGAGGCTGTTTAGTAGGAAACACTCCCGCTGTTGCTTAGCCAGCTGAAGAAAGAATAGGCGCGTGTCACCTCTTGCTGGAATAAGAATTTTCCTGGCCTGCTTTGAAAGCCTCTGTCCTAAACATGTTTGCTTTAACATTTCCCACTGGCTCATAGATTCATTGCATATTTATGACAAATTCCCTGGTCAATATTTATCAGGAGCACTTCTACATCGGCGGACACGTCTTTCCGGGGAAAGGGAAGGGGAGTCACAGGCCAGCGGCCCCGGCAAACACCGACTGGTGACCGCCAGTCAGAAATGGCTTTTCTGGTCTGGGGTCTGGCACGTGCTGGGAAGAGCTAGATGGCAACCCGTACCCAAGCTCCAGGGTCCATCTCAGCCCTCTCCTCCCGGTGTTGTGACATTTTGCCAAAGCCTGTGCTGTGCATGCATTGATGCAAAAGGCCAGGCTGGTGTGAAGGTTTTATTTTCTGCCCCCTAAAGCAGAACATCCATCAGGCTTGGAGAGAAATCCTTTCTGCTCTCCCTGGAAATGACCCCTGTTCCCTGGTGGGTCAGACTGACGTGAGGACCCCTTCGTTTCCCTGCTGTGGCAGCAGCCCTGTGGGGAAAGCACATGAGATTGTCCTGGACATCCTACAGCTGCTTTGGCACCCCATGTGGGACAGGAGCTCCAGGGCCAGGTGCAGCCAAAAAGCCCTGTCCTGATCCTCTGCAAGCATCTTTCTACTACACTTCAATGTGCAAACTGGAATGGCTGTAATGGGACTTTGGCCCTTTTCAGAGGGACTCCCAGGACTCGCTGTACTCGGTAATAAATGGGTACTGAGACATTGAGGTTTTCTATTTGTGGATGGTGTGGGATTCCCACGCAGGATGATGCAGGAGGACACTGGTAACAGCTAACGTTAACCTCTGGCTACTCTCTCCCTGACTTCCCTACGGAGCAGGAGAACGTCCCACATGAGGTGGCTGAGGGCGACATCCTGACCTTCCTGCTTTAACCTTGTGACCTGACCCCCACTTTAACCTCATGCAGATCCAGGAATCACCTTCAAACCCCAGCAAATCCAGCTTGACTGAATCTGAATTCAGGCTCTATGACCTTTAATTCACATGAAGTTACTCAGGAAAATTTTACACGTGAGGTTAACAGCACACGTACAACACTGAAAACTTCCCCAAATGTTACAGGGGTTTAAAATGTCATAAATAAAAGAGTCCAAAGTTTTTTTAATTATCAGATTTCCAAAGCTACTCTACATAATTCCCTGTATAATCCAATCTTAAACTCAGAAGACACTCATGCAGATGACATTTCCTCTCTGTTTTGAATAGGGATTATTTTATAAGAGGATATAGAACCTGGAAATATTTCAATAGGTCTGATATTTAAAGCATATTTAATAGCATTTATGTTTTAATCTTCTTACTGACTAAACTTTAAAGGGAGCTGCAAGGAATTCAACAGTAAAAAAAAATAATTAGACATTAGTTAATAACATAACATGCCTAGGTAATGAGTCAGTTGACTCACAAAGAGGACTGAAACGGGAATGATTGTCAGGGCACCCCAGCACCCTGGTTTCTGCTCTCTGGGAGTACGGAGTCGCATTGCTCACATCTTCCCAACATTTTGAAAGGTTTCTGCTGCTTATGGACTTTGGCTTCACTGTTTGGCAGCAGGGTGATCTGAAAGCAGTGAGCCAAATTCACCACATTCCTTAAAAATGAGCAGATTAAAGGGGTCTTTGCCAGGCAGAGAGCAGAGGCGGCTGAATAATTCTCATACCTTCCATTCTGCGCTTTCTAGCCTGAACGCAATGTGGCGGCGCCCAAGATCTCTCAGGGATGACTATTCACATTAACCAAATCTCACAGAAAATTATACAAAAAAACCACAAAAAACCCCCAAAAAATCCCCCAAACCTGTTGGTTTTCTGAACTCTGGAGTTTTAGAAACAAACTCCACTTTTTAATTGTGCAAGTTGAGCCCCGCTGCCTTGGTGCTGCTGAGAGCTGGGCACGCAACTGCTGTCAGGTGGCTGCGAGTTACAGCTGGTGCTGGTGCTCGGCTCCCTGAACTTTACACGTACTCACTTGCTGCTTCAGTCCTGAAAGAGCCTGCAGACGGCTCCCTGCTCGTTTTTCTTCTCACACTCTGCCTAACCCCAGGAGCAAGGAGCTACTTCATTAGAAGTAAAGGTATTAATTAGCAGTGAACCTGTTTAACCCACATGCTCTTTCACGCAGTTTCATAATGAATCCCAAACAACCTCGGGTTGTAACATGACTACTATTTTCCTAGATTAGAGCAGATACTAGTTCTCTTGAAATCAGAGGCAATGGTCTAGCAAACACCTTTTTCCGAGGGGCCCATACGTTGGAGCCTGGTGCAACTTCCCCATGAAGGGCTGGGTGCACTCTGGAGTAAGAAATACCACATAGGGGACTTACAGCTTTCTGAAGCTCTGCTCTAAGCCAGTATCAGAAGGGAGGAAGAAGGGAGTAGCGATAACCTGCAAATAAAACCCATTTGCCCTGTTTCCAGCATTACTGTCCACATCTCTCCCAGCTTCTCTCAAAGAATCACTTGCATCAGTGAGGTCTTACTTAAATTAAGAAAACAGGGCAGGTTTCTAGAGCTACCCACCAACGTGTGCTCCCCACTGTAACTCCAAGGAGAGTGCTGTGTCTGCTGGAGGCCAGGCGTGTGGTGCTAGCTGCCATATGCATGGCATGACCCCAGGTGTGGAGCACACCTCCTGGAGAACCTCATGCCTTGGCACCCCAGCCATGGAGCTGCAGCTCTGCAAGCACCATGTGGGGACCACAGCAGCAGAAGCCTCATCGGTCAGGAGGTACAGGAACATCTTTATCAAGTGACAGCTCTTTAACCCCGTTGTACAGCCATAGCTGATTTCATTTATTTCACTGAACAAGACCCGGTGTGGCCATGGGTGGGCACCAGCTTTAAGCTTTTGGTGTCTGATAAAGGAAACTCTTACTGGTGTGCCAGGACTCACGCGTGGCTGCCTGAGGAGTAACCTCAGGCTGACCATCATAAAGCCCAAATTAGAAAGGACACATTTTAAAGACTTGGATGCATACTTATTTCTACACTAAAAGAACTGATTTTGCAAAACTTTCCTGTGTGATCAAGCCAAATTGACATGATTACTTTTAGCTGTCAGTGGGAACAAATAGGTCTTATACAACTTAAGCACAGTAATCCTGGCCATTATTTTACTCGGAAAAAATCAAAGATTTCTTAGTGTTACCATTACTATTGCTCTGTTACTTGTGGAAAACAATTCCAGCTATCAGGAAATAATTATGAACAAAGCCCAGTTAATTATACAAGACATCTCAGCTGCCCTAATTAAGGATCAGTTCAATACTGTTCACTTGGTAATTTTTTTTTTAATTGTGAATAGATTTAGTGGAAGCCTGGCTGATAAACAAATAATGAGATTGGTGGTCCAGAAGGAATCTGATTAATAAAATTATTCACCAATTATTTATTTCCTCTGGCTTATATCATTCTTCCTTCTGCATTATAACAGGAATGGAAGAATAGGGATTGCACTGATTGGTTTCGATGCCAATGTCCCCTCCTGTCACAAGCATCCCACAGTCCCAAGCCTGAGTGTTAAAGCTTTATTCATTCAACCACGATAAAATGGGGGAACAATTCAAAGTCAAGAAAACATTAAGTCCCTGATGCAGCAAAAAGTCACATGCAGGTAGATTCCTGGATCCATACAAGGCTTGCTGACTTTGCTGCAAGTACTCACCATGCATAACTGCAACGTTGGTGGACTTTTTGCTCAAACAAGAGAAAATGGTCAGGGCTGGAAAAAACAAAGAGACAAGTTGGAGCTCCAGTCCCACAGCAGACGTCCTCACCATTTCCCCAGTAGAATTTACACAGGGCCTGTTGACCTTCCCAGGTGTAGAAACCCAAGCCTAGAAATGGGATCACAAGCAGAAGAAATTGAGACCTACTGCCACAGTTACTGAAATCAGCCCCGAAAGGTTCCCAGAGGATGTCATCAGAGCCACGGCCCGAGGGGAGAGCAGGCACATGGACCATCCACACAGGCAGGGTGGGAGGGGAGACACCGGGGGTGACACGGGCAGAAGGAGGAAGAGTCTCTGGTTTGAAATGCCTGCAGCTGAGTACCAGCAAATCCTTGTGTGCTAACACCAGATCAACGATGGATGACTGCAGTTTAAGTAGGAAAACAACTTTACATATGTTTTAAACTACAGTCTGCTAGCCTCATATTTTAATATGAAACTGAAGCAATTTACTTCCTTTTTAACAGATTATAGAAGGAACTCAGGCATAATGTTTCTACCCGTGTATGATCGATACCTTTAACACACTTATAAATTATTAATATTCTGCTCACAAAATTAACCACCTCTGAAGAGGCATAATTGCTCAATACAGCTCAAAAGAAAAAACATTTAAGGAAGTAAAATGTTCCTTTGCGTTTTTAGAAGTTTCTAGTAGCTTTCTAGTAGAGCTGAAAAGCTACACTGTTTATTATTCAATGTAGTATATTAATTGTAATTTAATTATTAATTTTTCTTCCTTCTGTGGCACCATAAAAGGGACTTGGCATATGACTGTTTAATCAGTCAAAAGTCCATACCGTGAGGACTCTCATTACATTCCTCCTAGAAATGAATCTCTTTTCCAGACGGGAAGGCTTTGGGTAAGAGGAAGGGGCTGAGCTGATTTAGAAGTTAGCATAAGTCAATATTATTCAGGATTGGTGCATGCAACATTACACAATATTCCCAGTGCTAACACCACGGTGCTCCTGCTGACATCTCTTCACCAATATTCTTGACAAGTATCTTAAAGAGGACATACATCTTACCGCTAATTAATATCATGTGCTATATTCACTTAGCTGCATTTCATTAGCTGAATTATCAAATTAAATAATAATCTTCCAAAATGTGTCTCATTTTTACAACTTGTGTCTCATTTTCTGAATGAAGAGGAAATACAGAGATCTCAAATCTCTGCTTAGGGACCATGAACTTTCAGTGTAGCCCTGAATCTTTCTTTTTCCAAGTCCCATTCTATGTGTTCTAATAAGTTTGAATTAGGATATCTCGGCAAAAAATGACAGTTAGTATCAAACTGTAAAGCTGATGCATTTCTTCAAAAATTTAAACTAACAGAGAGAAAATGTGCTCCCATAGAGAGATCAGTGGCTTAGAGCATCGCTTTGTATCTCAGAGGCTCAAGTGATATCCCAGGCAGTGCTAGGAGGATTACGGGGCTTTCCTTTCTGTGTTGTAGCTCTCTGAGAGAAAGAGGACTGGTGAGGGGCAGATCCACTCATACAACTCATCCTTGATTTAATGAACTGGCTTGATAAATGTATTCTTATCTAACCAAAAGGTGAATTATTTGATCAAATATTTTCAAGACAAATTTGTTACGTCTGTGCTTAACAAAGGCCTGAGATAACATGGCTCAGCACTGGCAAAACCAAAACAAAACAAAGAAAATCTCACTCAGTCATCATTCTGCATGTCATCTCTAGGCATATAGAAGAAAAGAAGGTAATCAGGAATGGTCAACATGAATTAGTCACCAAGGGGAAATCATGCTTGACCAATCTGATAGCCTTCTACAATGGAATGACTGGTTAGGTAGATGCAGGGAGAGCAGTGGACGTTGTCTATCTTGACTTTAGCAAGGCTTTTGACACTGTCTTCCATAACATCCTCATAAGTAAGCTTAGGAAGCGTGGGTTAGATGAGTGGCCAGTGAGGTGGATTGAGAACGGGCTGAACGGCAGAGCTCAGAGGGTTGTGATCAGCAACGCAGAGTCTAGTTGGAGGCCTGTAGCTAGTGGTGTTTCCCAGGGGTCAGTGCTGAGTCTGGTCTTGTTCAACATATTCATCAATGTCCTGCATGAGGGGTCAGAGTGTACCCTCAGCAAGTTTGCTGGTGACACAAAACTGGGAGGAGTGGCTGACACACCAGGAGGCTGTGCAGCCATTCAGCAAGACCTGGACAGGCTGCAGAGCTGGGCAGAGAGTAACCTAATGAAGTTCCACAAGGGCAAGTGCAGGGTCCTGCACCTAGGGAGGAATAACCCCATGCACCAGTACAGGTTAGGGGTTGACCTGCTGGGAAGCAGCTCTGCAGAGAGGGACCTGGGAGTCCTGGTGTGCAAGTTGGCCATGAGCCAGCAATGTGCCCTTGTAGCCAAGAAGGCCAATGGCATCCTGGGGTGCATTAAAAAGAATTTGGCCAGCAGGTCGAGGGAGGTCATCCTCCCCCTCTACTCTGCCCTGGTGAGACCGCATCTGGAGTACTGTGTCCAGTTCTGGGCGCCCCAGCTTAAGAAAGACAGAGACAATACAGCAGAAGGCTGTGAAGATGATCAGGGGACAAGAGCTTCTCTCTTATGAGATAAGGCTGAGAGGCCTGGGTCTGTTTAGCCTGGAGAAGAGAAGACAGAGGGGATCTCATCAATGCTTACCAATATCTAAGGGCAGGTGTCAAGAGGATGGGGCCAGACTCTTTTCAGTGGTGCCCAGCAACAGAACAAGGGCCAACAGGCACAAACTGGAACACAGGAAATTCCATCTGAACATGAGGAAAAACTTTACTTTGAGGGTGGCAGAGCACTGGAACAGGCTGCCCAGAGAGGTGGTGGAGTCTCCTTCTCTGGAGATATTCAAAGCCCGCTCAGATGCACTCCTGTCCAACCTGCTCTAGGTGAACCTGCTTTTGCATTGAATTAGCAGGGGCCTTATGTCCATCTCCATAATCATGTTAACACCTTCGCCGCAGCTACCCTGATTGGAGAATTTAATGGAAACTTCTCAGGCGCGAAGCACAAACTTTCAACTCTGAAACTGATCTTTCCCATCAAGACCATGCCCGCAGCCATGGGGGAGGTGTCATTCCTGTGAAGAGAGCTTTCAGACCATAGGTGCTCGTGCCAGCTACACGGACTTTTTTTTTGAGGGGGGCGGGGGTGGGATTGAGGGGGTGATGGATTTTTTTTAAATCAGAAGTACCAGAAAGATTTGAAACTACGAGACCACAAAACTATTTCCAGATTTTTCCATTACCTACTACAAACCAGCCTTAAAGAGAGACACTTTCTTTACCTTTCATGGATCCTTTGAGCTTCTCCATATTTCCTTAGCTTTGCCAATGGTGTGAAATCTTTGAGCAGCATTGTTTCAACACGTTCTCTGGCTTTTGACAATCATTTCCTTAAAAGGCATGAACATATATATGAAAACAAATGCTGGATTTCAGCAACCTCTTGTGTAGCCTAGTAAAATAGCAGGAAGAATAGCATATAATTTACCAGATTGACTTCTCCAACTCAAATATGTTCACAACCTTCATCATAACAAATTTCAATAAATGTTGTAATGTTATAGTGTGTAAACTTATGCATTTCTTTTTTCAAAGTATAGGGGCAGAATAAGTAGTTGTCAGCCAGACAGTCCAGGCAGACTTACAAGCAACTTGTGTGAATGCTAAGAAAGTAGCTGTCTTTATACAATTAAAGTTCAAGGTTGCATCTATAATAGGCTTTTCAGCTGCATTTGAAAGTAGATTTAAGTTGTTACTCACCCCTAACCTTGTTAGAGATTCATGGTGTCGAGTATGTAAAGCAGAACAGACTGAAAGGTTTGTAATACATTTACTGAAGGAAGAGAGTCTTGTAGCTAGAGAGAATATTGTGCAGGGAAACTACAGGGGTTTGGAAAAGCTGCGTTTTGTGAGGGGTATGTTTCTCTTGCACCATCTGAATTCTTCTTAAGTGAGAATTGTTTAGAGGCAGTCATGGTCATTTACCCATTTTATAAAGATGTTTCTTTTCCACGCAGACAAGAAATTAAGCAGGGAGCTGAATTCAGATAGTTTTAAAAAAAAACCTGTGATTACCAACTGGTGTTCTTCGTAACAGCCTCTGGGCCCAGAAATGCAGCAAATTCTTCCAGGCATCTTTGGGAGCTCCTGTGGAATAGCGATATGATTGGAGTTGTTTTTACTTTGATTACAGGATGTTTCTCACGCTGTTCTTCAAATAGAAAATGATGTGGGAGCTCTAAGTGAAGAGAATAGAGTGATCAAGATCCCGCTCTGTTTCAGGACTTAGAGAAAAGAAGGTAGAAAAGAGGAAAAGCAGGAGGAAAAAGGGAAATGCCAGCAGGCCAGCCTAGTCATTTAGAGTGGCACAAAGAAAACAAGAAAAAGAGAAAGAGGGTCTTGAATGGGTAATATTAAGTAATGGCATAATGTCCAAATATTTGCAATGTTTGCTTCCAAGTACCTGGCTAAGTCATGTTTCCCATTACAGAGTAATGCCAGGGCATCACCCCGTGATTCAGCCGCAGTCCTCTCTGGCTCTTTTCACTGATGAAACATTTCTGTGGCAGCTCCGCAAATTCCACTGCCCAAGTCTTCACTTCCAGGAGAGGCTGAAATGACATCTCTTGAAATTTGCAAAATGTCATTTAAAAAGTACATTTCACTCTACTCTGCTCTTTTCACTTAGAGAATCTGAAAAGGGATGGAGATATTTAAATCTCCTAAAGGGCTATTCTCACAACATTTTCAAGAAAGTCAAGAATTTGAAAATCCTGCTACACCTGTGTACGTTTTGCACTGTAACCATCACACGTCTTTTAAGCACTTCCAAAGCTCTTGAGTACTTTGTGACCACAAGGCTTGATAAGCCTCCTGGATGCTTATCTTTTGAAAGCAAGAGGTCAAACCTTTGGAGAGTCACTTCTTCCTAAAGAAGCTTCTGTCTCACATATCATAGACCTGACATAGCCTGTCAGACGCGAGTTCACCGAAGAAGCCTTGTAGCTGTAAGTACATTGGTGATATACAATGTTATCACCACAAACTGGTATTTGACTGCAACCCTTCTTCCCTTCTTGACCTATGAATTTCACCACAAAGAATTTGGGTTTTTTTATATATATATATATATATGCGTGTGTGTGTGTGTGTGTGCACGCGCGCGTATGAGGTTACAGGTTCCTGAATTCATAAACTGTGAACTATATTAAATACACTGAAAATTGACTGATGATGAGTGCTGCTCTTCTAGGCTAATTTCTCTTCTAAACCACGATATGAAAATTCCAGCTAATGGGCTCGTGACAAGACTAAACAGGGGTAATAGCAGACTTAATCAAGAAAACAAATGGGATTCATTAAAAGCTGGCACTTGGCGGATAATCTTTGGAGAGTTCTCACCTCAATCTACATGTCCCCATCAAAAAGAAAAAAAAAATTAGAAATTTTCAGCTGTTTTTATCTCAGGCTGTTGAGCCAATTCAGGGGAAATTCGTAGTGGAAAAACATTAGCCACAATTTGCTTCAAACTCCCTGTTCCACGTTTTAGAAGACGTATCATCTTTCCCACTCTTCTTATAGTCTTTATGACAGTATTCATGATTAACTAGAACTTTCTTCTCACAATTGAGAGGAAAATTAGCTATAGTTTTCCCATCTACCTGTAAAAGGTAGCTTAAGACGATATTGCAGTACTAAAAGCATTGCTTGGCAAATACTACTAAGCAAATACATATACAGATCTTTAAATATGTATGCATTATATAAAAAGTCTATAAAGCCTATATGTTTATATATAGGCTGAGTACAGAGACATCCACACACCTACCCTGCATTGTGCGCTTTTGCAAGCTGAAAGGCTAGAAATGGAAGCCAAATGCTGTTCCAAGTTTCCGAAATACTTTAGCTACACTGAATGAAGCCAACTCCCTAAATATAAACATCTTCAAAATTCAGTTTCAGTTCTGCAGTTCAGCCTCCCATAAAAAGGAAGAAGACTTAGAATGTTATTATCACTCTTCTCCAGCAGCTATTATCTCGTTAAAATATGCATAAAGTCACCAAATGAGCAGATAACTCCTCCAAATCAGTAATGAAATATTTCTTTAGTCAATGTCACGTTATCAAAAAAAAAAAAAAGTGGTAAAACAACAAGAAATATATGTCCAGCCTTGATCTACTTTGAATTTAAGAGCAAGAAAAAAATAAAGTTTTTTCACTTCTAGAAATGCATGTCATTTACCATCCCCAAAATCTATGTAACCTACCTGAGTTCTCTAGGGGCCAAATGAAGACCTCACTGATGCCAGTGGAAAGACTTTTGATGGTTTTTTGGTACATTTGGGATCAGGAATTGTTAGGTATATTCCATCTGTTCTGTAATTTTCCCTCCTCGCAGAGACACTTTGCCTTTTGCTAACATCTCAAGTACCACTGTTAAAAGACAGGATTACCTAACTTCTCTTTTCTGCACTTGCAGAAAACCCAACTCCTGGTTTATTTACTGTCATTTGGTTCACTAATACCTTTTTCTGCAAAAGCTTATTTACTCTCGCTACCACCTCCTAATTACTTTCGGGAAGTCATATTGTTTTCTCATCATGTTCTTCTAGCTCTCTTCTGAGCAAGGCATATTTTCTGTTAAAGTGTCCAAATTCTTTTCAGGTGGCTGCACCCACTGCAGCGTGTGGCCTTACACAATGTCTAAATTTGCTAAGGCAATTTGAGCATTATCTGATTGCTAATTAATGTCCTATAATAATTCTGACCTTTAAAAATTGTCTTCCAGCAGTGCTGTTTCAGAGGCCTGCTGTGCGTATGCTTTCTCTCTCTTTTTGGTGAAATTTTTCCACCTACGACTTCTGCTGTCAGAGAAGTCCCAGCTCACTTAAGCGTTGCTGACGGAGATTGGAAATAGCCCTGGCTAGCATTTTGAAGTTTGGTTCGAGGGTTATTTTTTTTTTTCTCCTCTGTTTTCTTTTAAGGCTTGATTATCTCAGTTACTCTTGCAGAAAACCTTCAGAGAGGAGCTCTTTGCAGTGTCAGAGCGTGCTGCAAGCTGGCTGCTTGACAAGCCACGTGCATGCACAAGTCCTCTCCCTCCAACTCAGCAGGTGCAAACGTGTGCATCAAGAGCAGAAAAAGTAATGACCACCTGAAGGCTGTGGGTGAGCGACACAGAGTCTGTGCTGGAGTTCATTTGGTGCAAGAGAACCACCATGAACATCCCCACTTTCAGGGATGGCCTTGAGGCACAAATTCAGGAGACATCTATGGGACATACACAGTTCTCCAACTCCAAGAGACAACCCTTCTGCTTCATGTGACCACATACATAATCCTTCTGCAGATTCTGTTATTCACTCTCCACCTAGCCGGTGTCCTTCCCTGATGAATATTAACAATAGGGGGATGGCTGTAAAAGGCTTATTGCTTGAAAATAAAATGAGTAACGTCCCTTGCAGTAGAGTCATTTGTGAGGTACAGGTGTGCGTGCAACAGCTCATGCTCCTGTAATCACCAAGATATCTGACAACATAACCAGCCTTATTAGGAACCTTTTTCGATTTTTGAGCTTAATCCAGAAAGGGGAGACAACGTGCCAAGTCAGAAACCACCATAACAGTGCTCGCTGTGACCCCAGCTCGGAGGGAAGGCTGCGTTTACATCTTACTTTCCCTTCTCAACACTCTGAAAAAGGGGGTCCAGAATAATAAGCTGCCTTTCTCGGGAGGTTTTGTACGTAGCCCCTTTAGTTGGCTGCTGAACCCCACACAGGACACACAGATTTACCTCACCGCTATTTTACGCAGGGGGAAAACTGAATAGAAGAAGTGACTTACGGAGGTTAGGAAGAGCTCATGTTTCGGAGCTGGGAGATGGCAGCAGACATTGTGTCACTGTGCCCTGAGGCAGACCCAGAGATGACACTGGCACATGGCCTCTCGCCATGGGCCAGCAGCAGTGCTGGCCACTGACCAGGAAGCTGCTGGCAACCGTCAGGTCCTTTTGTGCCCAGCAGACAACATTTCCCCTTATAATCACCAGCTGTGCTGAGGCATTTCTAAGCAACAGAACAGCTGGAGCTAATGTTTTCACATATTGCAAAAAAGAAGAGGGTAAGACCAGCATAAGAGACAAAGATATCTGCAGGGGAAAATGGCTGCTTAGGAAAAAACTGTGGCAAGTTATCATCCTAGTGACGAAGTTTCATATGCATTTATGTTGTCAAGGTCATGAATTTGGAAAGAGGTGCAAACTTTGTTTGCTACAAAACTAATAGCAGAGATTATTTTTTTTCTAAGACCTCCAAAACCACAGTAAGGACTTTCTTGTAGTCCTGTAAAGCCATCTTTTATGAACCCAACATCAGGGATTTGCTGTTACGCAGTTTCAAAGACAGTGGGGATTTTCAAGCGTTTTGCTCGTCACACCACCAGCACTCAGTGAATTATCTGAGACATGTTTTGCGGCTGTCAGAAATCTGTACCCATATGACACAGCACAAAACAGAAAAAGCTGTCCATAACAGAGCAGCTACAATGGTATTCACCTGAAAACAGAGAGGGCATATGAGTAAACAGACAAATATTCCAAAACATGCCACTGGAAAAGACAGCAAAGGATGTTGGCCCTTTCTGTAGTTTCACTGAGGATTTCAACACGTTATCGAAGCTTAAGGAACAGAAATAGTCCCTTGTTACTCGCAAGGTACTTCTACATTTTTGTTACCGATCATGAACGCAGTTATCTAAACCCACAATGAGCGAGAACATGCATAGACATGGCACACATCAAACATTACCTGGACAGCTTTCACAGCTTTTGGGTTTTGTAAAGACTTTCTTTCTTCAGAATTCTTTACTATAGAAGCAAAATGCCTCTATCAGGCAAAGCCAATAAACCTCATCATCAAGATACAGCATGGGAAAAAAATCTTGTCACAGAAATAGAAAGATAGAAAATATGGTACTGACAGAGAGAGATTGTGTTGGGCGAAAGTACCTTGGCCTGATTTGGACAGATACACAAGAGGTATTTTATCCCATTACATCGATGCAGAGCGCAGCATGCTCAGGAGGAAGAGCAGAGAGCGTTAACTGCAGCACTCGCCCACTGAATGTGATCGAACCTCTGGTAATCAGACACTTGTGGCTGTTCACCTGCTCCGTGAGACAAAGCAAATAAGTAAGTGAAACCCGGATAACAGAAAAGCCAAAGCCAGACTCATCCATCTGAGAAACACCAGGAAACAAGAAGATAAAAAGGATGACATTCTGTCTGTGACTGGTGTGTGTCTCCCACCATGTGCTGCCTTTACCAGTGAAAAACCCCCACTGTCACAAACGCCACCCCTTCGTTAGACTCCCAGTTTCTCTCAACTGGTTTCCTGGACGTTCCCATTTTAACCAGTTTACACTACACAGATGCATGGATAGTTGTGAGCCCTAGCTAGCGCTCACAAAGAGGTGCCAGAACAATCAACAAAGGGACTCTACTGCTGTGCAAAGCCGCAGAGTGGGAACGATGAGGAGCGCACTTGGCTCTCAGGAGCTCCTCGTCTAAGGCGCAGGGAGGAGAGCCTGCACAGGTCAACAGGATGACTGAACTGCTGGCTTCATGGAAATCTGACATGACCAGAAGAGAAATCAAGACCAAAGACTGCAGCCAGGCTTGATCATAATTTCTGCTGCTGCTTCTCCATCCTGCAAACAGATTACAGATGGATATGTTAATAACAAACACCTAGACTAACTTGGAGAATGAATGCTGATCCCAGAATCATGAAGAGACTTTCTTCCTTGCTGCTTTGGAGAGAGGTGGGATACGGCATAGACCCGATCCTGCAAAGACTCTTCCATTGATCTCAGGCCTCCCACCTACACAAACAGCCGCATTCACAAACATTTGCAGTTATCAAACAAAAATTTTTAACCTCTAAGCGTGTTGCATCTGTTCCAAATAAAAGGCTTCAGTAGAACAAAAAAATAAAAATCAGTACTTGAATATGAATCTTAAAGTTGCTCTGCAGTGTCTTCTTTTTGGGGGGCAGGCTCAGAACGCCAACTAGATACCACTAAGACAAAAGCTGGTGCAGTAGATAGTAGTAGATTTGCGGGGGTCGCAAGGTGAAGTGTTTAGCTACATTTTTGCCAGAGCAGGGGAATGGCAAAGTGTTGAAACCTGAAATAAAGGGGACTGAAGCCAATGTGCAGTTATCCGAAAGCCAGAGGTAACCCTTCCGTGTGTCCGTGCCCTGCAGCAGCAGGGTCCCCGGCCGGCGCTCCACTCCGCATGGGCACCGTGTCGCTCTCAGCAGCAGGTGCCCCTTGGCCTGGCTGTTGAGTTGTCCTTCAGGCAACGATGGCAGACATTGAGCTCTTCCATCAGACTGTTCTCCAGCAAAGTTTTAGTGAATTATTAATCTTGTCTGCCTTCAGTTTTCTACCTTTGGCTCACCTGTTAGCTTAAATAACACACATCCCAAGGCTCCCTTGAGAGCGGAGAGAGGCTGGAAGGAAGCAGACTCCTGCCTGTCTGATGGCTTTGCAAAAACTCCCCCAATTTTCCTGCCTGTAGCTGGGGTGGGAGGGTGAAGAAGGGGAAAGAGATGAAGTTGTCCTTTGACATTTTACATCCAAGCCTTACTGTGATAACCTTTACAGATAATTTTCCCAGCAGGTGTTAGATATTTCTCGTGAGCATTTTGACAGTGAAACATCATTTAGTGTTCCTTATAAAAGTAATTTGTTACAAAAGTTTTTGGAGGGGTGGAACCAAGACAAATTAGCCTCAGGATTTTAGATACAAAGACGACATGTTCTTTTTGTACTAATCCTATTACTGTGGATATCCTTTCTAGCATGTTTGAAAGCAGCTTCACTTGTGCTGAACTTACTGTCATACATTCAAGATGCCCTTTCTCCAACTTTTAGAGAGAGGGAACTGCAAACAATTACCATTAAAAATATTCTAAGGTTCTGCAACCGTTCCTGCCTGTTTCAAAAGATGCTTTTCCAGCAAGATTAAATGGAAAGTTTTTCCAGAGTTTTTTTAAAGTTCAATTCAAATAGTAGAGTTAATTCTACCATGTCATACACAGCAGCATCATGAAGAACAAATACGATATCCTTCTTTTAAAGTTCAACTTGTTGATCTCGGAAGGCTGCAATCTTAAAAAAAGTTGGGGCTGTTTGTTGTTTTTTGGTGGTTTGTTGTTTTTGATGGTTTTATGTTTGGTTGTTTTTTTTTTTTTACAAAACAAAAAATGTCATTGAAGAGACAAACTTGCACACACGTGCAGCCACTGAATCATTCCCCGTGCAAAGCGATGGCCCCAGTGGCTCAGCGTGGCACCCTCTGCCACCCGAGCAGAGCAGCTCTCCTGCAGCCATTACCAGTGGGCCAGGACAAGCTCAGCTTTTCGGATGACAAACATGTGCTCCGATAGCCACAGAGCTTTTCATCGCCGGGGAGAAAGGCTCAGCCTTGCTCCACACCTGCCCTTCACGCTTGCCCCCTCACTGCCCAGCTTCTCTTTCCCTTCCCTCCTCTTTCTGTTGAACGGGTGCTTTCTCATCGCCCCCTTTCCCATTCCTCCTCTCCGGCCGGGGTCAGGCCAGCGTGCTGCCGTGATGCCCATGCCATGCTTTGCCCCTCCTGCCCCCTGCTTCGAGCCAGAGCTGCGCCAAGCAGCGCAGCCCTGTCCCGGTCAGGGACAGTCCAACGCATTAACAGCTCCTGCCGGGGTGACCCCTCGCCAGTGCCAGGGAAGCCTGGCAGCACCACTGCAAGGCTGCGGAGCTCCTCAGGTGCCGCTGTACGGTGTTTTGTTTTGTTTTATAATGGCTCCATTTCACACTCTGATGCAGCTGACTTAACCTGCTGTATATCACTTCTCTTAATTAGATTTTGCTCATTATTCCCGAGCACCTCCAAAAGCAGGAGTGTTGCAGCACTGTCAGCCTGCAACCGGTGGAGCAATGCCAGCCGAGGGGAGAAACACCAGCCCGAGGGGAGGAACCCCCAGCCAAGGGGAGAAACACCAGCCAAGGGGAGAAACACCAGCCGAGGGGAGGAACCCCCAGCTGAGTGGAGAAACACCAGCTGAGTGGAGAAACACCAGCTGAGGGGAGAAATACCAGTCGAGGGGAGGAACCCCCAGCCGACACCTCGCTCGGCTGCGGCTGCCAATGTGGCCGCTCTCTCTGCTAAAGCAGCCCGGGGGGCTGGGATGGCAATCTGCAGCCTCACAAACTGAAGGATGGAAGCGTGTGTTCCATGCCAAGGAAGGAGAGGTGCAGGGAGAGGCGAGCGCTCGCTGGGCTGTGGGACTTGTGAGTCCCACGGGTCTCCATCCTCATCCCACACGCCGGGTACCCGGCTCCTGCCTCCACTCCCAGTACACCTCCTCCCATCTTTTCCCCCTCCCCGCTCTCCGCTCTGAATATAGGGGAGTATTTTTTAGAGGAGTGAATTATCTGATTCTTATCTCTGACTCCAAGGCCTGTAGGCGCAATATCCAGCTCCTGAAGCCCCTGGACCTGTAGGAATTTATAGCAGCAGATTGACAGTGAGTTTTTTCTGCGGGTTGTTTATATTATTGTAAGCTGCTTAGGAGGAAAGCTTTAACAGAACACTAGATAAAAAGAAAATGGGTTTTAAAACCTCCAGTAACTCTTTTTTCTTAACTTGTTCTTGAACAAAAAATGTGAGCCCTGGGAAAGCACCTGAAGGCACTTTCACAAGGAACTAACACAGAACGCAGCAGAGAGCAATGGGCAAAGCATCTTCTGCTTGGCTTTTGGCAACAAAAAACCCACTGAAAACCTGGGGGAAGAGCAGGACGCGGGTAGTGAGGTCAGATACCAAACGCTGGCACTCAGGAATGTGAATAAATAAAGGGTCCTTGCTTTTTCTACCAGTAGGATCCCATATCCTGCGGTATTATGTATCTTAATAGCTATTGATTTTTTTCTATATTCTGCCCACAGCCAGAGAGAAATTTTATTCAAATGAAAAACTCACAGACTTGCTGGAAGTTACCATGGGTGAAGGAAAGACAAAGGGTTGGGATACAGAATATTAAACAGAATATTCCCTTTAGCATTGTTTGGCAAAGAAGGACCACGAGCAACCCTAATGAAAATTATTCAGGCTTAAGGACCCAAACAGAGCACTTGTCTCTCATCTACAGTAACATCGAACTGACACCTTTCTGGGGACAAGTGCATGTCTGCCAGTAACTTAGTACAAGCTTATCTGCAACAGGCTGCCCCTGTTGCAAGAGAGCAGCACGATGAATAAGGAACACAAATTCTCCCAGGTGGTGCCAGATGGCAGCCCGTGCTGATGCCTTCTACCATCATCCTGAGCAGAGGAGTTCAGAGCCCACAAAAATATTCTCTCTGGCTTCCTATCCAGGAGGTGCAACGTAAACATGGGGGCTGCTGTCAGGGAAAGAACAGGATCACTGCTTAGGATTTATGGCAATCCAAGGGAAATGAAACCTTCACATGGAAGAGAACCGTGAATCGAGCTGTGACTCAGCCTGTCCCATTGGATGATACCAAAGAAGAAAGCAATTTGAATAAACAGTTCCAATCCTGTACAAGTGGAGAACATGTGGACAGGGCAATTTTCTCCTTCCCACTGCTGGCTAATGGGGACAGACAAAGCAGGTTCCCTTTTAAGTGTCTGCCATCAGCCTGGAGGACAAAGGTTTTCTCCAGGCAGGGAGAAGACATCAGTTGGACTGAGTCAAGTCCCAGCAGGAAGTTTCCCTGCAAAACACAGAATTTAAATCAGTTATTTGCATGTCTCATAGCTAAAGGAGATACTAAGAGGGAGAGAGAAAGAGAAACCTGGGAACAGCAGGCAGCTTCCTTGGAAGGGAACTACAAACACAACAGCGAAAGGGCAGCTGAGTTCTTCCGCAAAACATGGTATAAAGCCTGACAATTCTCAAATGGTAAAAATAATCCAAAGCAAATTCACAACTCATAGCAAATTGAGCAGCAGCAATTCAGAGTGTACTCAATAAGAGAGTACATTTCTCCAGTATAGTGTCTAATAATTTAGCCTATTAGTTGCTGTATAATAGCAGCCTATTTCCTTATTGGCAGCATGCTTTGATAGTGTGGATAATTAAGATTAGCTAATCAAGCTCTTAGTCATTCTTCTAAGGGAAAAAGACAGGTATGAGATAGCTTTTAGTGCCACCTTGCTAATCCAGGTAATAAGGATGAGTGCTAAACTGACCTGGAACGTTGTGCCAGCAGTGACCATTCTTTGTCCCCGTGCACAAGGCAGCTGAGCTTGTAATTAGAGTGGTCTTTGGGATACCACTGGGCTGAGCTGCAGAGGGGAAGGCCAAGAAGCTGTGGAGAAGCAGAAGTAAGGGAAGACATGTGAAAGGGAACAGGAGCACAAAAGGGATGATGGAGATGGAGATGCAGGGAGCCAGAGAGGGGCTCAGGCTGGAAAGGGAAAGCTATTGAAAGCTCAGGAGAAGACAAAGCTTTCAGTCCTGCTCTGTTGCCTTGCTCAGCTGGAGAATTGGAGGTCGAGTTTTTAAAGTGTTAAAGCTTGTTTTCCAGGTAGAGACACAAGCAGGCAGAGGACCCTCGAGGAAAGGGAAGTGATCCTGTGATGCTGGAGCCTGGGGCAATGGATGTAGTCCACGAACACAAAATTGAGGTTTGGGGTTGTAGCCCAGCAGGATGTTGGCTATTGCTCCATGCTGATGGACTTCACAGGGATAGTTGAACAGAAGGCTAAAATGCAAGCAGCTGTGTGTTGGCAGCTCATACCGAACATTTTGATCTCCGCAGAAAAAGTAAGTAAACCTCAAAGAGTCATTGATCCCTATCATACTGTCACCCGTCCACTTCAGCTCCATCTATCAGTCCTGCCGTCGGTGTTTGTGAAAGGATGAGAGACCCTTTCCTTCAAAGCGACAGCACAAAAATTGATTCGCTGCTTCTGGCCAGGTGCAAGGTGAAACAGTTGTGTCCTGGGATGAGTATCCTCTCAGGCCCTCTCCAGCATCTGTGATCAAACAGGAGGCATTCGGGGAGTCAGCGGCTGTTTTCCCTGCCTCTGGCCTTGTGGTGTGCGCAAGAGCAAACTTGTGACACCTGTATGGGTACAGACGGCTCTCGGCTTTTTTCAGCAGTGGCCCCAAACAAGGACCTGAAAATAGACTCTGACCTTTTTGATTATACATGGAAAACTTGCCTGCTCTTTTAGCTGCTGCCGTTGAGTTTTCCCAAGCAATCTTTAAACATAAAATAGGAGTGATTTTAAAAGAAAATGGGTTCATCAGGTCAGTGGTAGTGTAATTCAGGAAAGGGTATGAAAGTAAGGAAGTAATGATAATGCACGAATTGAAGGGCTGACATAATTTGCCACGGCTGCATTGAGGTAAGAAATTGTAAATAAAACTTCCTGTCTGACTGGAACATAATGAGTTCCCTACCTTTTAACAGTGCCTGTGAAATAAATTAAAAAAACCCACATACTGCCTTTCTTCTCTTGCAGATAGTATCTATTTATTAAGGAAAAAGGAACAGTGACAGAGAATACTGTTTCTGCACAACAATACTTGCATTAGCTCCAAAGTCCTGGCTGCTGCCCAGAGATGAAGAAAGAAGGGGGAAAGACACTGGCATGGGAATAAAGTGATCTGAAATTGCCACTGACAGTAAAATAGCGAGAGTGACGGGCAGTAAAGGCTTGTCCCTGCCCTTCTCATAGCCTTTCTTGTGCTGGAAGGAACGGTGATTTTAGGGAGGGAGAGGATATTTGAAGGCAATTATTGTTTCTGTGAAAGACGTATTACTAGTGGTCTTTAACTGCAGCCACTGCTTTTATTACTGCTTAGTGCTTCAGTAAAGGTGTTGTCCTTGCTGCTCTGAAATTTTAGAGTAGACTTGTGAGTGCAGGAAACCCAAGAAAGGGAAGGGAACAGCGGTGAAATAAGAGTGATGTTAATAGGACACCCAATAAAATTGTCCATAGCCAAAAGGGATCAAGCTCAACAACCCCATTAAAGGATGTGCAACAGCTGAGTTTCTGGAATATGCAATAATTAGACAATACTTCTTATAAAACTGCTAGTTGAAGACATCCTTTACCTAGCTGGTGACTCTAATGCATCGCACAAAACTTCTGTAAACAGGGACATGGCTAAAAGCAAGCAAACATGGAAAAAGGGAAAGAAAAAAAAAAAAGGCTGATTTTTATCTACACACAACAGGCCTCTGCGTAGTTACTTCTCATTCCCTTAAACCTCACCACAGGCAGGGACCCTATGTCAACTGACTGATCAAGGCCTCTGTGAACTACACACTGAAACGCTTCTATTTCTTATCTAGAGAAGAAAATGGAAACTATGGTAACAGGGACAGACCGGGTAAAGTCCATCAAAGCCTGAGGAGGTAACTCAGGTCTACCTGTGCCCAGAGCCCTTGACCTCTCTGCTAAGGCCCCCAGTCAGAGGGGCACTCCTTGTGACGGTACGTACGGGCGTAAAAAGAACTCTTACATAGCCATAACCCACGGCACCATTATTACTGATTTTCACCTGTGCGGCATTTGGTCTCCTAGTTTGAAGGCATACGCATCCCTGCTTTCGGGATGTAACTCTTAAAAGTATATTTCACTTAACCTGCTATCCAGAAACTGAGTAATCTGAAGCATTGGGATTTTGGTTGGTAATTTTAGCTCAACCTGCTACATTTACCTTAATCTGTGCTTATATGAAACACGTCTGGAAATTGTGCCACTGTTGTAACTTATAACTTCATGTAAAACACATTTAAAATACAGACAACTGTTCTGAATTTACTGCTTTTATAGATAAACATCACTTAAAGTTTTGCAGATTTTGTTTCTTCTGAAACAACAGATAGAAATTCAAAAAACAGTGTAGGAAACTTACCTCTCCAGCACTTTTCTTTTCCCGCAGGAAGTACGGCGATTTCTATAACACACTCAAAGGCAATTTACTGTGACATGACTTAAAAAGTAAAGCTCATTTTTACAGTGTATAGGTTTTTTGCAACACGGTAGAATTCCTGTATGTCTGACAGCACAAAGAATAGCGTACAAAATACCGTGTGGATTTAAAGTGACCAAAAGCAGAGGCTGGTTTATAATTGTCTTTCCTTTTGTTGCAGAACCCAAATTCTTTTCCTTTGGGGGCTGGAGCAGGGTGTCTGTGAGCCTCAAGAGAGAAAATAGGTCATCTATTTCAATGAGAAAAGGATGCATTTTGGCTTGTTTTGTTTTCCCACAGCTAGTAACAAACTGTGCCCTGAGCTTAAAAGCAGAAAGCTTAGTGAGGTCAGAAGTAAATGAATCCCTGTGCTGTATTTCTGCCATTTGTCTTTCCAGGCTGATTTTTAACTCAATCTTCAAATGCTATAAGGAGGTTGTTACTGCTATAGAAAAAAAAAAAACAAACAAACAAATAGCGCAGAGCATGGCAGAGCACTGAAGAGCGTGCTCTTCTCCCCGGAGGGGAGCGCCGGGCTGTCCCCAGGCGCCGGGAGGCTGCCCACGCCGCGGCTGCATTCGGCTGGATCCCGGATCCCGCCGGCATCGCACAAGAGCGAGCCTGGGACAAGGGCTGTACCCACCACATTGCAACTGGCGTTTGAGCAAAAAAACCTGCCTAATGTGCAGTTTACCCAGCGACAGGGGATGGGGGGCAGAGCCACGCTGTAGGCGTTCAGGCCTGAGCTTTTCAAAGGCTTTATTTAAACGAGGAGAGCCAGTCATCTTGGAGAAGGTGAACAGCAGGGATAGGCACATGCTGCCATTATTAACCCAACAAATTGATGTAAAAGCATTGAAAGGAATGGAAACCAAGGCAAGGTAAGATACAGAAACTGGTCTATATTTTAGCACTAGATTTGGGAACTTCTAGCGCTCTTGTGCTCCCGTTCACACTATCAAGATATCTGGCCTTGCAGCCACTCATTCTGTGTTTAGTGTTGTGCTTAAGGTGCATCCCATAATACCTCCTGCCCCACGGTCATTGAGGAGTGTTTGCATTGGAAAAATAGAAAATTTAGAGGTACAAACTATACCTGTATTTTTTTGTTTTAGATGTATATAATGGGATATTGAACTATGCAGGATGGGAAGCCAGGAAACAACAATTAGACCTGTTGCAAAGAAATTTGGCTTGAGGCATCTGAATTTTGATTTGGCTACCTAAAAATCCTTCAAAATATGCTCCTTTTTGGTATCAGTATAGCATATGTTGTAAATGTAACAAAGACTGAGAGATACAACTTTCAGCACAAAACTAGCATCATCTCTTGGAAGATTTATATACGTGACAGACTCTGAAATGAAAGAAAAAAGAAAAAGCAACCTTATTTTAGGGTAGCAAACAGAATCATAAATAGTGGCTTTGTCGCACACATTTGCTGATTAGCCACGGCTCTGGAATTTTAAGTGCTAGTGTTGGAGAAGGGAAAAAGTCAGCCAGGTGCAATCTGAATTCCAGTTTCAAATTATTCCAGAACCTGTCCTCTAGTATATCAGGTCACTAATACACTAATAGATGTCTTTATCATAACAGCAGAGAGATCAGCCTTTGGCCAGATTTTTTCCAAGAAACTTTCGCAGAACTAGCTTTATTCTGGAGATACCAGTATCCTGTTAATTCTGGACCTCAGTGGACTTCTAAAAACACCATGCAAACTGAATTTATGGATTAATTGCAGAAAGAATAGATACTATCACTTACCTCTGAAAAATAATCAATATTGCAGAAAAGGCTTGTAAGCAGAATTAAAAGGAGCGGTGATTTTCCTTAATCGGTTTCGAGCTATTACACACGACCAATTTTCATTAGGGCTTCTTGCCTGCCCCTAGAACATACAGTGCTAGGTTAATCCTAGAATTAGTGTTACAGCCTGCCTCAGATCTCAGGTCCTCGCACTTTCAGAGTTTACATATATAAAAAGGAGTTTCTGTTTTACAGTTTTCACACACACATTTGTCAAAACTCGCTTCCTTTTCCATGCCTTGACATGCGCTGATGAGTACCACCACAGTGCTACCCTCGCATCTTACCCACCTGCAGCCTCGGGCTGTGTAGTTTTGGCAGGGCTTGGCCGCACACGGTACGGTCAGCAGCCTTAGATGCACACTTGTGTAGAATCTCGCAAATACATCTGACTGCTTTTAACATGTAAGAGTTTCGGTGCCTTACAGATACGTGCACGATGCCACAACTACCTCTTAGGTTCACGATCTGCCTCATTAACGCGTATGTAACTATATGTATACAATGGCTCTCAAGCCCTTGATAGGACAGTTGGATTCTCCATACAGATGCATATAAGGGGGGGGGAGAAAAAAGCTATCTCAGAAAGTTCTATCACATTTTATGTGCTGCTCCTTGCCTAGCCTTTTTTGTTATTTTTTGGTGTACTTTTCAGCTTTCTCACATTTTAAAATGATACAGTAGTATATCAATTATAATTGAGCGGTAAAAAAATATTATTTCTCTCTTTACTAGATGTACGGTATGCGTGAGTCAAAGCAAAGATTTGTAGGCTGTGGAGAGATAATTTAAAAGCATAATGGCTGTTAGTGCTTGCTTACGTTACTAAGTTTGTTTTCTTTTCCCTTTTATATTTGTCATATAATTTTTACTGTGTGTTTTTCTCATCTGAAAGCATTTCAAAAGACATTATGATCTGCCACTTTGTCTTATAAAAGGTCATTAGTCACACAAATTGTGATTTAATTTGAACTTTAAATTCTATGGATTTTCTGTTTCAGCCTGTAAGAAATGAGACTGAAAGGGGAAATTAAAACCATTGTTTGGCCAAGACCAAAGCAAATTGTGAAGGACACCTCAGTTGGGTTTAACAGTCTGCCCAGCTGGAAGGATGCTCAAAAACACAGGGGTCGGGAGAAGTGTCCATCACAGCCATGCCATTGCCGCACCTTCCACATCTAATCTTTGAAAGGCTTCAGCGTCTCGTCAAAGGCTATTTAAATAAGTAACATACACACACACACAAACATTTTGAAAAATGAAGATGAAGATCTAGAGTGTAAAAGGATAGACTAAGCCTACGAGAGTAGCGCAGGGATCTTCCATTGTGCCCTGCTGCCTTGATAAGTCAGTTAACACAGTTAATGATATTTAGGAAACCAAGTGGTACTCATGTAGTTTTCAGCTGTTGTGTTCTCTTGTAAGAAGATTCTGTCTTACTTTCCTGGAGTAACAGCTACAGGCACAGATCTGAAATGCAGAGAAGGCAGACTACACTATTTCTATAGCTGTTATTAAAAATACAAAAACAATGCCCCCCCACACCCCCATCTTTACCAACAGATGTTTCAAATGACAGATTTGGGGCTTGAACAGCCCTTTCATTTTTGCCCTTTCTCCTCACCTGCCATCCCTTCGGCGGGTCTGTGCCGAGCTGCGCCCAGGGGAAGGAGCAGCGTTACGAGGATGCTGCTGGTGGGTCCCTGGGCACAGCAGGGCTGAGCCCCCCCATGCCGCCCGCGCACCCCAGAGCACTTCTCACAACTGGGGCCATGTCTCACACACGGGTCTGATGCTGCAATAGTATTGTCCATCTACAGAGCTCTGCTTCATCCGGACCGATGGTTATTCATACTTCGGTACACTTGGAGGCCTTCTGCAGCACAAGGCTGGTTTTTTGTGGCTGTAATCCTCTGTTTCACTCAGAGATTTTTTTTTTTCACATCATGTCGCCTGTGTACAAGTCATTATAAGAAAATGTTTGGTTGAAAATTAATGTATAAACTGTAAATAGAATGATTTAGTCCCTGTTTTTATCAGTGCAGACCAACACAGCTCTTAATTGCTAAACTGACCTGGTCCCAAAGAAAAGGCCAGCTGTGTCTAATCATCCAGGGGATGGACCAGAACACACTGAATAAAGGAAATGGAAAGTAACGCCAAAATGTTTTAAGATGTAAAATGACACAACGTTCAATGAACACTTGCCAACATCATCTCTAATTACTGCAGTGATTAAGTAGTAAAGAATTTGGTCCCAAGGGGATTGCAGTTCTGAAGGAAATACGGTGCCATGTGTTACAGAATTTTTTCTTGCAAATCATTATGGAAATCCTGCTTTCTGTGGTTCTCCTAACAAACTCTTTCTTTGCAAAAGCCATGCTTCATTTGTGAAGTGCAGAGGGAGTGTAGCTTGCCTGCTTCTGAAGATTTACGTCTTTATTGCCATATATTCAACTTGCCTTTTTAAAAAAAATCCTTTTATGTCTCTAAAGAAAGAAGCATAGAAAGCATTATATATTTGCATACTGTAAGGGTTCCTCTCATCCTCGCTGAAGAACAAACAGAGAATAGGGGAGGGTTAGATAAAAGCACCGAGACCTTAACGCAGCATGGCAATGGCCTAACAAACAGCCAGAGACGCTGCAATTAATGCAAGACCAGTTTAAAATCACAGTCCTCGGGGACACCTTAGAAGACCTTTTTTAGAGGTACTTCTATTTCTTTTTTTTTTAATTCTCTTAACCACAAGATCAAATTTTTTTCAGCTTAAAAAAAAACAACCATCAAAGCACAACAAAAAAGAACTCTGAGGTTGAATAACAAAAGCATTTGAATTTATTTTAATTTACAGGTTATGTTTAAACTTTTTATAACTCTGGATCAAAACGCCTATTGTAGAAGCGAAATGTGTATTTTAACATAGCACGCTCGTGTTTATTGTGTTTCAGTCTCTCAGCAGGTGTCCCCAGGTGTATGCTGTCTTCTCATCTTTTCATTCAGCAAAGGAAGAGGAAAAATCCTCATCCTTTTGCAGAGCTAGTGTAGGAGACAAAGAACAGCAAGGGAATAACCGTGGACCTCCTTCTCTGTTTTGTCCTGATTTTTTTTGCATCAGATCCATGTCTCTGTCTTCCTCCTACTTCTTGCTATACAGAGCTTCCAAACACGCTATGGCATGTTCCACAAAGAAATATTTAGCTCTCACAAAGCACTTTTATCAGTACATCAAAGCGACACAATTATCCCCATTTTGCGGGTGCGAAAACCAAGACTCAAACATCATCTGTATGGAATATGCACAGCAGGGAAATAGCGCTGTAGGTTCCCAGGCTATGAATGCCATCCGTGTCCATCAGAAATGAGGTAGTAAAGAGCAGGGCATTGCTGTGCACAAAGAGGTCAAGCGAGAGGAGAGGGAAGAAGAGGCGCCAGTCCCTGGCACCCGGGGTTATACGCTTTCTGTTGGCCTAAGACAGACATAGAATCAGCCCTAAACGATTAAAACCAGGCCTAACCGATTTCAGACCTAGCTTTTAGAGAAAAATATAACACATGATTAAATGTGAGTGAGAAATGGCAACATAGACAGTTACCAGCTGTCAGCTGCGCCCCGATGGCCTGGCTGTGCCATGCTGCTAGGTATTTGGTAAAATATATTAGCAAAATGGAAATTAACACTCTTGGTTTTACCCCGACTACAGTAGTAAATTAAAACGTTTCTTCTTGCCTCTTAGTAGATACGAGGTTTAGCTGGAAAGGCAACAGATGCTCTGAATTTCAGTGTTTAAAATGAGACTCTTCCTTCTTAGCCAAGTTGTTACAAGTATGGTAGAAGATGCTCTTTTTTCCTCGGCATTGAGTAAGATGTTAAACTTAGTTTTCTAAGCTTATTTCATGAATCATTCATGATCAAGTACAAATCCTCACGAACTCACAAGCTTCCTGGTCGAGAGCACTGAACCAGCAAGAAGAATATTTAGGGAGACTTAATGGGAATGCCAAAACAGTTAAAAATACGACTGCAAGGATCAAAAACAGTAAGTGAATTCAGTGGACCAGAACAGTTATCAGTGGGCTCAGTCCCATTTGTACTATCAGCAACGTTGATAAGTGTTGCAGATTTTCCAAAGAACTTCAGATTCTCAAATTCTCTCTGATTTTTTATGCATCTGTAGTTGTTATTTCTGTGAAGGGCATCATGCCATCCTGCTGCACTTGTGACTCACTGAAAATCTTTTTTTGAGACTTAGCACTATGATGTTCTAAGTAAGTCATGCTGAGAAAAACACTCATTTAGGATAAAATAGATCAAATTGTGTTTACAGTGACCAAAAAACTCCTAATAGATGTTGTCTCCACAAAAATCTGAGAAGATAACCAGCTTTAGAGGGAAATAGATTAGCTGACCAGCAAATGTGTTGAAATAAGCCCGAGTATTTGGAAGGAACCGAAAGCAAAAGTCTCCATGCTGTTTTTACCATCCCCTTTTATGTCCTCACTCAATTAGAAGGTGCGTACGTTTCTCTGGCATCTGCTCCCATTCCTCATTATCTTGCTGGGGAAAGGGACAGACAGGAGAAAGAGAGGTCTGGGGAGGACGTGCCAAGGGAGAAGGAAGATTAAAAGGCCTTAATGGTTGTAAAGGGAACAAAGAAGATGTACACTGCTTGTGAAATGGCCAGGTGAGCGTTAGGTTATGACAACACTACCTTTGGCGGCACGGCCGATGCCAAGAGGATGGTCAGCTGGGAGCCTCAGCGCCCCATGGCAAGCAGAGCTGCATCTCCAAGAAGGGATGGTCTTCCTCTCCTTGCACCAAATCCTCCAGCACTGCCTCCATAACTCCCAAAGAAGTCCATCTCTTTTTCCTTTTAATGACTACTGCAATTGGATATAAACTCATGGGCAAATATAGTGGTGACCCTCAGCTGGTGATTTGGAAATAAACGTGCACCTTCACAGGCTCCAGGTTCCTCAGGGCTGGAATCCTCTAACACCCACACTCTTCCACATCGATCTCACATCTTGGCTACCTCCAAACTACACCAGTGCTTTCTGGTAGCACTGTAGCGAGCTCCCAGAGGCACCAGTCAGCTGGGGACCCTCTGCAATTACCTGTCAGAGATACGACACAAGAGACCAGGAGCAGGACCCTTCATGACGGCAGGCTGCCATCTCCGTCCCCTACCCCAAAGGAGACTGGGAAAAGCCATTCTGTCATCTTTGCAAATCCTGTGAAACCTCCATGATGCTATCAAAACACAGGCGCTATTGTAATCAGAGACCTCATCTATGGCAATTTCGTACAAACTGAGCACATCCAAGATATGATGAGAAATTAATTAATCTCTTCTGCAGCTTGCCAGCTCATATTTTTGTTTGATGCTTAGGTGTAGTGGAAAGAAATGACTTAAAAATGCTGGATAGGCTAAGCTTGATTTTTTTTTTAAGAGAATAACTATGCTCTAAGAAAAGTCTTAAAATTGGTAATTTATGTTAAACAGCGGCTGTTTCTCTTATCTATTAAAACAGCTCTGGCTTTCTTTTCAACTAACTGTATTAAAAGCAATTAAGGGAATTTTCCTATTTTAGGCTTGTGCAGCTTCAAAAACAAAAATCACGTGGTTCCTAAACTGTTCTAAATTGCATTTGTACAGAAATGTAAGTAAACTTTCACCTTTTTTTGAAAGAGTAAAATCTCTGTATTTATTTGAAAAGGGCACTAAATGGCTCCTGCATTTAGGACAGGATGGCAAGCCCTTTTTACTGCAATGTCTGAGCTGCTCCTGCTGCCGGCCTTTGCTATGATGTCAAGCGTCGGCCTTTGTGGCACTGCAATTTCCCTTCTACAAAAAGGTTGATATTTGTGGACCAGATTGCACGGAATGAAATTTGCAGTCTCTGATGCCTGCTAGTGGGACATTTGTTACATGCTCTCTTTTGAATGTAGTAACACATATTTCAGCGTGGCACTGCTTCTTCAAAAGATTAAAAACCTCTTAGTCCTGTGAGACTTGTGTCAGCATCTGATTTCATGCGCAAGGTAATCTTTAAATATTAATACGGAGCAAGGTCATGCTCTCTTTAACCCCCAAAATGGAGTTAGTAAATCATGATCTGGCAGTAAAAATATACAGGGCACATCAGTATTTGTTTAGGGCAAAATCTAAATTTAAATTAAACTAAATTGGCTACTGGTATTTTTATAATCACATATACGTAATATATTATTTGTGGGCAGGGGGGAAGCACGGATATCCTATGAAGCTGTAGTTGAAAAATATTTATCAGGAATATATTAACAAAATCTCCCCCATTGACAGCAGAGAACGTGGTATCTGGAATACCAGTTAGATAAATCTAAAGTGGGAATTCAGAATCTCCTGGGGCAGATCTGCTGCTGTCAGATCTCTGTTGACTGCAGCAGAACGAGTCAGTTTACACCAGATGAGCAGGAGCCTTTTGGGCTCTCGTCTAAGCTGAACCACTGATTTATGGCATGACACTGGTAGTCTCTTTGACCTCTTCATATGCCATTCACCCTACTAAGGAACCAGGGAGGGGGGAGTGCTGGACCTTGCTGGAAACTAGATGATAGACCCAAATAGACTTTCCCTAGGCAAAATAAAGCATTTCATAGTTAAATTTCTTGAGAGGGGCTGATGGGTTAGCCTTGTAATTCTAGATACATTACCATCACATGTTATCCGGAGCTCAGCTCCCAACGCAGCTGAGGTTCATGCCACACATAACTAACCACATTTGTTTTGCTGCCAGGGGACCTCCCTTGCTGCGGAGATGGGGAATGGCTTTATCCTACAAAAGAGAGACAATTGAACTCTGCAAGGAGTCAGTGTTGTGAGACCATGACCTTTCATACAAAATACTTAGAGGGCAACTGAGAGGTAGCAGAGTCTGGAGAGGGAAAGAGTCTTCATCTGAGCATTGGGAAATAAAGGGAGACAAATCATTTAAATTTAAAAATACTGCAAATGTGCTTGTTAAATAGACAGTGAATGCGTGATTCTCATTTAGAGCAGAGAACAGAGTATTTTAGCTTTGGCATTAATGATTCGAACTACCAAACAGGGAAGACTTTCCTTACAGAAGCATCTGAGACAAAAGCCGGTTGTAAATAATTGGCTAAAGTAGCTGCACTTTGGTCTTTGGTAAAGTTGCCGATTATTTCAAATTATGTATATAAATTTTGTCATGTGGACTGTTATGTCCATTGGGAGATGCGCTCAGGCTTTTAAACTCATTTCCTCTGGCCCTTTTACTTTGGTCCGAGCCCAGAAGTGTTTTATGGGCCTCATCTGTAGAGGTAATGGGTGTCTCTGGATCAGGTCACGCAGGCTGCATTACACCAGACACACGTCAGTCACTTCAAAGTGTACGGAACAGACTTGGAGTCTCTGAGATGCAACAGCTGCACTTCAGTCTCCAACCCTACAGAGCGACTAAAACAAGGTTTAAATCAGCCTGGGTCACCATTCGGGGCAGGTTCCTTGGCTCAGCGAAGCCATAATGTGCGCTTCAGCAGGAAAGATGCTCCTGGACCTCACAGAGCTTTAGGCTGCTTGGTGGCTGTGGTTTCCAGTCTGGGGTCCATGGATGCTCAGGGATCTGTGCATTTGTTCTGAAGGCTCTGCAGCAGTAACGAGGAAAAGCTTGCTTTCAGTAGGCTTATGTTTGTTAAGCAGGTGTCCACACCTCCACCGAAAGCTTTCGTAGAAATCCACAGATAAAAAAGTTTGATTTAAGACTTTGCTCTCATATATAACAATTTGATCCTAATACTTTGCGGTTCCTTATTCACAGATGGGTTTTTTTCAGCAGGTTCATAAATTGCTTTCGAAGTGTATTTCCAGTTCTCACTAAGCAGCCCTCACCTTCTAGAAACTCACTGGAGTTATCTTGTAATGTTTAAAAATGTACAGAAACCCAATCCTGTCTGGCACTGCCTCATAGAAATCAAACTCTGAGCAACAAAAAACCGTCTTCTGAGGAAAATGCAGGAGCAAAGAAACAAGCCAGTGGGCGACAAGGACACCAAGAAAGAAGCAGCAGATTATCTGACAAAATACAAGACTGGGGAAAGAGGAGGGGGAGGAAAAGGAGGACAGAAGAGAAGCAACTCTAGAAATCAGCCTGTAGGAGCAGAAAGCAACGCTGAGTCTCACTGCAGCCTCTCCTTTGGTCTGGAAGACAGCAGGGTCACAGGCTACAAGCTTTGCAGGGGTGCGGTGGCTGTGAGGTGGCAGGTGGCACCCCTGGTCCCCGGGCAGCTCTGCCAGAGCCCTGCAGCCGCACGGCTCCTGGGCAGGGACCCGTCCCTCCTGCAAAGTGCCAACCACGTTACTGTCGTCCCATAAATTACCAGTAACAACAAAACCACCGGGTAAACACAAACAAAAAAATGTGGCTGCATTTAAAGCAGGCAACCGCCCTGCTCAGAAAAGGGTCGTAAATGCCTCAGGAATTCAAAACGTTATCTTTTAAGCACAGACTGTCTTAGAAGGGTACGGGGAAGTTGTATTTGTCACCGTGTGTCAACTTCACGTTTACCAGCATCTGAGCATGCAGCGCCTTGCAAGGACGGAGCAGTCAAATATGGAGTAAACCTGGCAAAGCCTGGTTTTCCAAGTAGGAGAGCAGAACAGCCGTTTCAGGGTGCTCATTTTAGCCAAACTACAGCCAGGCACTCTGCAGCTGGTCCCTTTATGGAGAGTGAACAGGGTGTCAGCAGTACAAGGAGTCACCACTCTCGAGGGCGTATTTCTGAGGGCTGCTGCAATACCCTGGTGGCTTTAGACCCCCAAAAATGGTCTCTGAGACATCAGGGAGGGAGATGACCAGGACAGGAGACAAAACACAGACAGCCAGGCTGGGGCTGGGGTCATCTGAAGAAGCCCTCAGAAGGAAAACCTGTTTCAGCAGAAGGTTTCTGGCTTGTCGAGAGCAGAATCAATGACAAAGAAACAGCAATTAGCATGATTTTAAATATTCCTCTAAAATACGCTATAAATCGTTTTGCCCTTGGGAGAGCCAGAACAAAAGACGAGCATAAAACTGCAGGCGAAATGCAAAAGGCTCCATCTCACTGTGCAGGCAGATGGAGTTATTTAGTAAATCCTCTACAGTCTTCTCTGGGCTATAAGGAAAGCAGAAAGAAAAGCTGCCCAAAGTTTCAGTCAATATTTACCTCTCGGGTTAATAAATTGTGATCCTGACCTCAACAAAAGTCAATATCTTCTGATTATTATACGCAGGCACCTTTTTATTTGTCCTCACTCATTGTATAATGAGTCACCCGTTTCCACTGGCAACTTCACTTTAATTTTGAATGTCTGAATTGAACAATCATTTATACTCCAAAGGCATAAGACAAAATTACTATAAACTAGAGCTGTAAAATGTGGACTTAGGTTGCTATTTCCAGTGAATAAGCAAGCTTGGGCGGGGGGCAGAAGGGATCAAGGATTAAGCACAAAAAATAGCCGTTTTAAATCCTCTTTTAAATACCTCTGAGTGACAAGGAGCAGAGAGAGGAAAGCCCTGAACTGTGCTATTAAATACAATAATGCTGCAAGTGTGGGAGGAAAGAAAAGACAATCTGGCCTGACTGGCAAACTTGTTTTAATGGAACATTATTAGTCTTTCTCCCCGAAATAACAAAGAGCAAGACCAGAAAATATATGCCAAGGGCAACAAGTATAGATTCACACACTTGCAAGCCAAGCCACAAAGACAGATCTGAATGAAAGCCACCACACACTTGCTGCTTCGTTAGATGTGGGCTGGGCCAGAACTAGAGGGAGAAAATTCAGGGTGTTGTTCTTATAATTATGTAATGTTTTATATAATACCACAGGTGTGCACTGCACTTTCCCGAAAGAAAATCAAAGCACAGCCTCCCCCAGCAAGATCAAGAACCAGCTAGAATCACAATTTTGCTCTTCAACTTCGCGTTTTTCGAACGTCCCCCACTGACTATAATAAAACCGTCCTTTGGGCTTACAAACCTTGTGACGCTGGAAAGATTTTCACCCACACAACCCGCTATGCCCAACTCTTTTTGAGAAAAGTAAGTTACTTTACCCGTTTAAGTTTGTATGGCTTGACATTATTCTACTATTAATCCCACTCTGGCAAACGACGGTGAGAGCAGCACCTCTCTAGCTTAGGCACCGTAATTTGTGAACAGCGGAAGGTCGGGAAGAGAAAATTGTGATCAAAACAATCATGATCTGCTGTCTTTGTGAACACAAACAAAACCCATATAAGCCATCCTACCGCATTTATTCCAAATGCCGCATTATCTATCTGCGTGGCACTCCTCTGAAACCGTATCACCTTGCATTGTAAACAAAAAAATAGTTCATTATGACCAAAGTAGGCAATATTGTACTCACGGGAAAATGAGTACAGAAACACTATCTTCAAACTAGAAAAGAAGCTGGCATTTTCAGATGGGACGGTTAGCCCAGTGTTTAACAGTTCAATAAATATTTTTGTATTATCTGTTAATACTGTGCTCAAATTCTATATTATGCAAAAAGGTATATCTCAATCAGAAGGAGTGGAGTTGGGCTGCCTGAGCTTCAGAAAAAGGATGTCATCATAAGTAGATTTTCCCTTCTATTTCACAAATCCAGCTTACAGTTCACTTGCTATAAGCACATTTTAAATGGAGACCAGCAGACAAAGTAATTTAGACAGCTCGTACACGAAAAAGAACTTGATTTTCTAAAATAAAAATACATAAAAACAGAATGTAAAAAAATCCCCGCCACCACCAAGAACTCACAACCCAGAACCAGACAACGATGAAGCTCAATAGATTTAAGGTTCATTTGATATCCTTAGACCTGCTCCTACTAAATTCAGATGTTTTTCACCATTAACTTAGTTGAGCTCCTTTATTTCCGTCTAATGACCTGTATCAGCAACCGCCACCATTACCACATCGTACCAACAACTAGACATGCTAATTCGTGTGCCATTAAACAGCATGCGTATCCATAGAGGAAGGCTGGAAACTGTCTTGTGAGCCGAAATTAATGACGTTTCAGTAGGTTTGAATAAATCTGTGGGCACTTTGTAGCTATAGAAGATTTTAATCAACAGCCTTTATAATATCTTGGAAACGGCAACTGATTTAAACTCATCAGAGTCAACAGACGCAAACTGCAATAAGGTGGGCAAAACACGGTTGGATGCTGCAGCTTCTGAAAACCTAGCACGCTCCCAGGGAGATGCTCATTTTGGAAAAGAAGTTATACCTCTGCATATTTTAGCAGACAATCTTGAAGTACATTATCTTGAAGAGAATGGGAAGAATCAGACATAGTGGGACATTCCATTAATTTGGTTGACTACAGTTGGAGCCCAAGATACTCTAAGCCAAACTTCTTCATGGCAACTTTCCCCGGCCAAACTCACATAGAGTAATTTATATATTTACTGTGAAATAAGGAAATGTGTCCTAGTCTGCTTGTCCGTATTGGGTAAGAGTACAAGTTGAGCTTCTCATTTATGTTTGGGAGGAAGGCCACTGAGGTGCCTGCCAACACAGCATCCCCAGCCAGATGCACTTTTGATACACCATAAGTACCAATGATCACTCTATATTACAGGGAAAAAAGAAGCAATGACATTTTTCATGACTGTAAAATGTTTTTTCTGTGTTTTCATTCTTTCCTATTTCAAGAACAAAAGTCAAAGGACCTTAAACACCGGTCAGCTTTGTGGATAGCTGAGGCCTCCAGGTCACATAATTTCATCAGAAAAAAAGGATTTATGTGCATGCATGTTTCCTACAGGGCAAAACTGGGGATGAGACAATTGCCCTTCCCTCCTGTAAGTTTCCAGAACAGAACATCCATAAATAGAGAGAGGGAATAGTATCCAATTCAGAATAAGCCATTTTTTGCAGTGAATTTGGAAATACTGCTCTTGTGGGAGATAAAATTCCCAAGGTCTCATTCAAGATTCCAAGGCCTGACAGAAGAGCAGGTCATTTCCATGATGATACTTTTTTTGAGGTTATGCCGTCAGGAAGAAAACTTCTGCAAGGAGGGCAAAGTCCATCACCAGCGGGAGAATGAAGAAAAAACTCCAAACTAGTCCTATGCCATCCTCAGGTGCTGCAGGAGAGATGAGGAGAAGCATGCAGGGAAAAGGTCCCGGCCGTAGGCCACAGTGCTGTAATTCACAGCTGTGAATGCCATTGCAAGAAATGCCACCAATGTGGAAGAGCCAGAGGCAACTGAATCAAAGTGCTACCACGAGAGAGCACCTCACCGGGGAGCAGAGCAGAGCTTAGGCCCAGGTTTTGGATGGTGTGATTATTCCTCTCTGCCTTCTGCAGAAGGAAGCTTCGCTCCTGCCACAAACAGCACCACGTTGCCGGCAGAGCCGTGCCGGGTACCGCACAGGCAACGTGCCACAGGCAAGGGCTCCACCGCCGAGCTTTGAGCAGCCTTCATCTGCACTGGGACCCAGCCATGAACTGTCTCCAAGATCAGGACTGCAAGCTGGAGTTCGTTTTTAAATTTCACAGCAAGCCAGTGCAAAGAGCAGAGGATAGGATCAATGCGTTTATCGTAGCGTGTGCCGCTAAAGAGATTCAGTGAGTCTCCTAAATTAGTACAAGCTCCCGAATCCTAAAGAAATGTAAGAGGGTCTTGTGAAGGAAGGCAGGAGGCAGATGGTTTCTGCAATGGAAAACAACAAATTATTTTTGTTAGAGAATTGTGGAGGTACTGAAGGATCATTTCTACTGGCAGCCAAGATAGTAGCAGAGATAAATGTTATACAATAGTAATTCAGCAGTTATTTTTTCACAGTCAGTCTCACTATGGGATGTATGTGATTTTAGTTAATCAGCTTAACATCTTCAGCTGGATGGATTTCTGTTTTCCTCTGTGCTCTGTCTCCTCTTTATTTTTCCAAGCAATAACCTAAAATATAAGGCACTGACCAAAGCATAATGGAATGGACTAAAATGTAAGAATCATAAAAGTACTTGTTTACAATAGAAGGCGTGGATTAATATTAGCAAGTGTTTGAAAGCACTGAAAGAACATTTTCAGTCTCCACCTTTATGATCAAGTAAATCCTTGCTTTATGCGGAAAATAATATTCAATAAAGAATACAATCTATATCTTGAATTATATAAAAATCACAACACTTCTTTTTTGTGCTCCTCTAAAATTCAATAAATAGTTCAATAGATCTTCTTTATTCCTTTCACCCTTCTGGGGAAAAAAATGATTCTCAGGCAAAGAGCTTGCAGGCCAAATTTCAATCTGAAAATAATCTTTATAGCTGAGTTATAAAACAATGAGAATAAGGGTTTATGATGTGAAAGTTGATGCAGACTTTACTGCTTTGGCATGATTGGTGAAGCTGTATTAAAAATAAATAAATTTAAAAAAGCAAACCCCAGAAAAACCCAGGCATGCTCCATCCTTTGACTAAATAATAGAAGCTGTATGCTATCATGACCATATAAATCTAAAGCCTTAAACTACTCCACCCTTATTATCTCTTCCAAAAGAAAAATGTTTATAATAATACCTATATTGACTTTTGCTTTTTGTTCAATAACAAGATTTACTGCCCCACTCTTCAGTCAATTGTAACCTCTTTGGGTCAACAAATCTCAATACTCATCTCAATAGAAGTCAATACCTGCTTATTACTTACCTCCGCATTTAGACGCCTATCACAAATTCTTATGGGCATCCCCTTGACAAGAAGAAATGAATACTTTCTCTTTAGTTTCTATACAAAATAGGCTGATGTGCTTTTCACGCTGTCGTTTTTAAAGCCATGAGATGATGCTGTATTTTTGGAAAACAATATTATACATTAATTTCTGGAACTATGAATTAAAGTTGTTTAGCTTTTCTGTGTCATTTCCTTAAAAATTCACAGACTGACCTTCTTGTAATTCCTATTTTCTTCTCACATAAACTGTAATTGAGCAATCTGATATTTTTTTTTTCACTAACCGATAAAGGCAAATAACACTAAAAATTAAAAAGCTACTTGCAAGTAATAATACGCAAACTAACATCCCAGAAGTTCAACAGAGAAACGTAACAATCTCTTTCTCGGTTGCATTTGTATAAGGCTAGGATAAAAAATGAGCCTTGAAATTCACTATCACACCTGAATTTGTATACGAATTGATTCCGTACTTACATAGAGTCAATCCTTAGATAATCTATTCGGTACCTAAAGTGTCAAACATTTGCTATGAGAGGACAATCAAATCAGGATTTTGTGTCTTATATGTGAACAGATTAAATGGATATTTATTTACCATACAATCCAAAAGCTTGTATAAGAATCTTATCATAGAGTTGGATAATGAGAAATGTATTTTAAAATACTCACTGCACTTGGTTTTGAAAATTGGATTACTTACATCACGCATGTGTTCAGAATGGAAACTGAGAAAATACTGGTACAGAAGTCTGGAACACACGGTAAGGAAATGTCAACAGGTTGCAGAAGTTACGTTCAAAAGTGCCTTTAGAAGCATCTGAAGCACCTGCAAGGAACGTCACTGTACTGGTCTTTTCTAGTTGTATGTGCAATTAGTTGTGTCAAACACAGCAGACAACAGATGGAGCAATGGCCCTAACCTTGAATATTATTATTTTGTTATCGTGTCTTAAAATCTTCGTTTCAGAACATCACAAATGGCAATCAGAGTATTTGTATTTCCAGCAACAGAAGGATGGAAGGAAAATAAGGAGAAGTGTATACTCAAGCAGCAAACATAAATTCAATTTATAACTTCTTCTTTTTAGCCTAGCCAGTGCAATTCATATAACACTATTTAAGGCTTGCTTAATATTGCACATTCCCACCACTGTCCCATAACATCTGCATTCTCTGAGGTAATACGAGGCTGTGCAATCTGGTGTAACTGCTTTCTTGTCATTGTCAGTTAAATCCTAGAGTCTGAAAAACTTCCATAAAGTGAAAATTTAGATGTGCTTTATGTGCAGGAGATCCCATCCTCAACTTATTGACATCAGGTTTGCCTATACCACGGGGGATAAAAGTAGCGTGATGCATGAGAATCATGCCTGGACTTACCCAAGAAATGTGTTTGACTAACAAGGTGAGCCAATTCAGAATTAAATAGTTTTTCAGGCTAAACAAAATCAATATTATTTATAGGATGTAATAGTAGGCCTAAAAAAAACATTTCTAGCTTTTTAAAAATAGATAAAGCGATATTGATTTACAAAATGTAAGGCATTAGGCTGCTCAGATACACAGAACTGTCATGTAAAAGATCTAGGTCGAGAAACGCCAATAAAACTACCATTCATCTAATTAGTCGAAGAGCACAGTGAAAGGTCAAGCAAGGTTAAAGTGCTCTGTCTAGCGTCTGATATTCCTGCAGGATGACAAGTTATTCTTTATGACCAGCTTTAATGATTGTCTCCGACGGGCCGGTGGAGGCTGTGTGCTGCCTGGGCAGAGGGGCTGCAGCGGGGAGGCACCGAGAGCCGCCATCACGCCCCGTCCCCAGCCACGGCCGACCCTCTGCTGAGCCCGCTCTAACGGCAGTGCCATCGTTTACACCCCCATAGCAAGAGAACTGGATCTGTAGGATGTTTTGCTCCAAAACACGCACGGATACATTAACTAGAAGAGAAGGTAAGCCCAGCTTCCTCGCCCCATCCCTTCTGCTGCAGATCTCCGTGAGGAGGAGGAGTGCAAGTGTGCTGCTGAAGGGCAGACGTGGTGGGATGCAGCCAGGAGTTATAAATGAGAACGTGTATGACCCAGAGCTGCTGCATGGAAGCTCTCCATGCACACCAAGAGATACAGCAAAGATCCATCTAATAGGGAGAAAATGCCAAAATTAACCTACAGCAGTTTCCACAGAAAAGAAGAATCCAGGATTTGGTTTCTATTCTGGCAAATGGTGAGGACTACACTTATTGAACTCGACTGTGATGCATTTTCTTCGCAAGAACTGATAATAGCAAAACCGTCTCCAAATTAAAACATTAGTGCATTTTTATGTGATATTGATTAAAGTGGGTGGACTTTGGATACCGCAATATGAAGGATGACAGTAATCGACATGGATGAAGTACCAGTAGAAACACAGCAAAAATTCAACAAAGATCAAGTGCCCGAGTAAGGGAAAGCGAAGGAAAGAGGAAGAGACTAGAAAACATTTCTCGAGGGCAAAATAAGGTTAAAGGATGATCATTAACGTGCTACTGGCACTCCACAGTTATAACGAGGACCGTGCAAATGACTACATAATAAAGAATAATAATAATAGTTGGGTAGCGCCAGCTAGATGGGAAGAGGCAGAGGACAATGGGAAGATCAGTCTAATAACAGAGACATTCTGCCCTGACTGTGGCAAAGGGCTTGGAAGATGCTCAGAGGGAGGAAATCTCCATGGAGATTCATGAAAGCTGTTCCTTATTATTATTTTGCAGAGGTATTTCTACCCCTGCACAAGCCCTGAGGCCCACTCAGATTTCCTGAAGGTCCTAGAAGATGAAACCTACCTTTGAAATGGGAAGAGCTGAAGTGTAAGCGGTGCTTTACAATCTTCTGAAGGAGGAGGTGAGCTACCTACAGGTCTACCTGCAGAGAGGCTATGCAGCGCTGCTACCACGCCACGGCCCCAGCGCCGACAACCCACCTCTCCCAAGAATCTCCTCTGCATTTTAAAAAATCACTCGCGTTTCAACACGTCACATTTCAGGTTTTCGTTTCAAAGTTGTCTTCGTGTTAGATTATTGACCAAACACAGGAGTCTGGATCAGTATCTTTATAGAGCAGAGAGGAACAGAGTGACGAGGGGAGGGGAAAATACTGAAATGTTTGGTTTTACTCCATGATAACATATGCATCTCTTATTTTCTGAAACAGAGCTCAGTTAGTCAGGATATAAACCATTGTCACTACTTGCAAAACCTGAGCTCCCTCATTCACTATTTTCTATAGCTGCAGAATTAATAGGATTGATTACAGCTAGCATTCGACTTGCTTATATTTTAATTGAAAAGGTTCAGATATATTAAAGATTTTCTACTATCAGTTTTTCAGATGGCAAGCAATGACGAGGCTGATGGAGCTACCAATGCAGCCAACTTTTAAGTGGGATTTTGACTGTGAGGGTTATCGTCGCAGGAACCTCTCGAGTGCCGGCACATATTTCACTGGCAGAAAGTAAAAAGTACTATTGTGTTATGTATTCTGTTCAAGTTTCTCATTTGGAAATAGTTATGATTGTCATCCTTGGCCAGGTTTAAATTGACATTTTTATCACAACATTCCTGGCATGGTACTGCAAGTTACTTGCTTGTGAGTAGTTATCAGCTGGCAAAAATTTAAAAGGAGGTTGGCTGATTAAAATTATATGCCAAGAGCTATACGGAGACAACAAAATAACCAAAAGCAGACAAAGCCAGCAAAAATACTTTAAAAAAAATAAAAAAATCTTTTCAGAGAAAGGAAACTTATACATGCAAAAGAGTCATAAATCACACATCTTCATTTAATATTTGATCATCAAAAAGCTAATAATTAAAACTGGGAAGGTTAGGTTGGTCAAGTTTTACAGCTGAGCGCACTCCCTGTGCATGCTCAAATCAACGCTTATGAGATTAATTTATAAACTCTTCAAATTCTGAATCTCCAAGGTTTATGCTCTCTGTGCGTTGTTTGCATAATGCAGTTTTATACTACTAAAGCACTACCTATAAAGGGATTATTTTCATATTCAGCACATTAAAGATACAGCACAATGCATAGATATCGTACTGTGTTTATGCCTGAGATAGCAGGTAAAGTGTCTCTCGTTCTGATTATCTGTGAAGCAAACGTAGGAATGTGCATGTTTTGGGAGAGAGTGCACCCTTAGTGAAATTAATTCCCCAATGGTTTTATTAAAGTCTGCAAATTGCATTATTTTCCCATCATATTTGAAATATTGCACTTCCTTAATGCTTGCTCTAACCCATGGCATGCCATCTTCCCTGGGGTGTCTAGACATGGTGTCTTAGATTTATGTGTATGATCTCAGTGTGTTACAACATCACTCCTGACTAATGCATTATTACAATACTTACATATATTCCCAAGTGTCACTGTATTGATTAGAAAATCACCAATCTGCATATGCACACCATCTGTGCTTCAGAGAAGCAAAACATGCAGGATAACATTTGCCTCACTCAAAGGGAAATTCAGATACTACTAAAAGAACAAATGGGAACCCTTTTTTTATGTTTTGTTTTGTAAAATAACAAAGCCAAATGAATACTGTTTCTGCAAAACAACAGTCCATGCCCCTGACAGTTTAAAAAAGAAGCCTCTTCCACTCTACACAGTGAGGAGATTTACCTTTAGTTACAACATGCAAACCATCTGCCCTTTTAGAGATAGCAAATAATATGGAAGGGAAGCGCACTACTGCTGTAATGAATTTTAAAAATCTCAGCTCAGATGCAAGAATAGGGGACTTTTCATCAGAAGGGGCTGTAGTCAGCAGCGAGTCCTTTCTCAGCTGAATGCTGCAAGAGCGGTTGTAAAAGATGAATGAGGCCCTTGCTTACTGGGGTGAAATGCTTTTAAAGGACAAGAATCTGCTTATCTTTGATTGATTGCTCAGTCTGATACTTTCCTTTATAAAGTTTATTGACTACAAGCCCATAAATCAAAGAAAAACAAATCACAGGTTCAATTTTGGGGGCATTGACATCCTGCCATCTTGCAGCAATAGCTTAGAAGTCGCAGGGCAGGGAAGAGGAGGGATATGGGGGACTCATGGAGACAAAAGCATCTATTTCAGGTAAACTATTGCTTCAATTGCTTATAAATGATTATTCATTTGTGCCCTATAACATTTTTAAGTCAAGAGAAAAATGCAGACAACCAAGCCGCCCAGCTTATTTTTTTTTTTAGGTCCTTAAATGCAGCATTTACAATTACCATACCTACTTTTCATTGTGTTGCTGCGTGTCTCTCCGGGTCTGTGAGATTACAGTCACATTCCCACACATCCCTCACCCTCTGTAAGGATGTTACATTTGCAATTTAAACCGTCAAAGCGAGAATCAGATTTCTTTCGGGGGGATTTGAGGGTTTGGGAAGCTTAAAATCTCTACGCTGAAACACCCCATACAGTCGCATGTAAGGAGAGCACATGCCATAGATCTTGCTCATATGGGGCATACGGTATAATATGACAACACGATAATACAGATTAATTTGTGCTGTTGACCTTGACACACTGTTCTATTGTGTCTTCTTTTAAAGTCAGCACTTGGGTCACTGGAACATCTGGTGTTTAACAAAAAAATCCCATTCTGAACTGCTAAATGTGTTGAAACAAATGGTACTGTACTATCATTACACAGCGCAACCCCTCTGCTAGGGGTCTAATTTCAAGGCTACCCTGGCTGAACTACATTATTATTAGTGGTTTTATAATTCACATCTTGCCACAGTACACAAAACACCTAATTATCAAAAGTAGCCTTTTAAAAGCTGGATTGTGTTCCACGTAACCGGGACTGACTGTCGCTTTCTTTTCATTTTATCTTTGGAGACATCTGGAAGGGCTCAGCCCGCACTGCTGAACCTCCTGTCCTCGACCCAGCGCAGCACTTTAGCATGCACATGTATTTATCCACATAAGTAGCCCCCTATGTTTTAGCAGGACATGCTTTTCAGTCATGTGCACACTAGACTACCTCGCTGAGTGTGTCAACTGGGTTCACCACGTCGGCTAGAAATTGCCCAGCGCTCAGTATTGCGTCCTCCGCATCTTACACCCTGTTATTTTCCGCTTGTGCTCGAATCTGACCCAGCGCTCAGCGCTGGGAAAAGCTGATGCAGCCTTTTAGGGGGAGACTGAAGATCGGGGGGACGGTGGGTAGCAAAGAGTGAGCAGCTTTGTTTCACAGGAGTAACACCACAGTGTTTAACATGAAAAAGAAAAAGCAAAGGGCGATGACTCTGCCCTAGAAGGTATGCCAGCACCTTACAACCCCTCTGATACCGCTGCCGTCCCCACGCCTCTCTCCCACTGCTCCCCCAGCTCTGTTTCCCAGCAGGCATTCTCCATGTCACCAAACACACCGGTTGTCTCTGCAGGATCCTAGGGAATCTCACAAAGCTTCCATGGAAAGGACTAACAGTTTCCAGCAGTCCAATGACCTTTTCCTGACCCGAAGCAGATCTATTAGCGTTTCAGCTTTCCCAATTAGTAGGGAGGCACGCCACCCAAGCTGGGCTCTTCCAACTGCGTTGTGTTTGTGCGGTGAGTCACGGTGGGCTGATTCTCCCCCGCTTCACAAACCTGTCAGTCATTTATGCCCCAGCAAAGCAAGTATGAAATGCTACAACTCCACTTTTTTACCTGATTCGCCCTCACTCCGCAAGTGCAGGCAGAAAGGAATTATCCCTGAGAAATACAACAGTAGTGGAGTCCTACATATCTAATGTATCATCCTTTTTTTTTTTTTTCTAAGGTGGAAAAAATCCCCACAATCAAGAGCAGGGAAAATTATTGTAGGCATCTATGAACTAAAACATGAGAGTCTGAATGCCTGAGAAGGGACCTCCAGCTCCTGAGAAAAGGGAACGCTGCTGAGGCAAGCGTGCAGGTGTATTTACAAAGAGCAAGGGATGCTCATGCTGAGCCAAGAAAAGAAGGGGTGACGGGAAGAGGATCGAGGTCATTCATCACAGGAAAGTAATGGCCCCAAAAACGCCTTTGACTCACAGAAGGAGGAGGAGGAGGCGGCTGTTATGCTCTGACTTGGGCCAAGGTGAAGTCATTTCCAGTTGTCTTAAATGCAATTTCTGCCATGAGGTCCCAGCTGATCTCCATGAGAAGTTTGTCTGTGGTTACTGAAAAGGAGAAAATAGAGAAAAAGACTGACACCACTGAATGAGAAGACAGCATCGAGCAATCAGTCGCCGAAGACCTAATCTCATTAACTCCTCCTAAGATTTCAGACGTCAGTCTGCAGTTGGCAGCTAGTGGAGAACTGAGTACAATGAGGCATCTTTTAGACACTATTTTTTCAGGCCATCTTCCTGATCTTTTTATACTTGTTTGTTCTGCAGTTTCTTAGAAGTTACAACTGCTGAAGGAAGTAGAGAAAACCCAGAAAAAAAACCCCAAACTAACCTGCTCTCCTATGCAGCTTCACGCCGCTGGGTCAGTGATTAACAAAGACAAGGTCCTACTGCAGGGAAGCTAAATGGAGTTCATTATGGACATGAAAGTTAGCAGGGCCAAAAAGGTGAGACTATAGGAAAGAGGATGAAATAGGAGCCTAACAAGTGTGGATTTTACTTCCTCAGTGCAATAAGGACAGCTTTCAACTACCAACTACTCTAAAAAATATGTATCTAGATAATAGTGCCTTTAAGATAGGTGCTGTCCTGTATGCTATACTGTTATGTATATATACTCAGAAAATAAAAATTATAATGTATAATAAAATTCTGTGTTGCGCTGCAGCTGCAGAATCTTTGTCTTCCAGACTGAAAATTTGTTTTTGCACTTTTGCCTGGAAAAATTAGGAAAATGGAAAGAGAGATGAATAACATTTAAGTGGGTTAGAATGATGTCATTAAACCTGGGTGGAGACATCTGCCTCAAAACCCCACAAAACTACAAGTTTGTCACCAGTGCTCACTGCTTGAGTGCCTTGGGAATGCCAGCGCTTCCTGGGGGTGCTTCCCAGCAGCAGACTTCCCGGAGAAGGAGACTACAGACAGTTTGCTCCTAAACACACCGACAGAGCCTGGAACTACAGCCAGCAGACACTGAGATACCAGAGGATTTTCTCAGCCCTGAAGCCTGCAAGCGGTGGCCTGTGTCTCACTTGCAGATAATTTTTGGCCACACACTGTAGTACCAGGTACCTGGGCAACACAAAGAGGGTAAACTCTTACAGTGTGTCATATTTTTCTCCCCAAAATTGACAGTGAGTAATCGATCTTTCAGGAGTACTTTTGGTTTAGGACATTTCCACGTTGATTTTACACTGGCACTACCCCCTGTTCCTGTAGTTTGTTAGAGAACCTGAAGTTTTCTGCTACAGCTGCCAACGTCCTGTGTTACCAAAGAGTCCAAGTGGCTTCATCACAACCCTCCCAAGATGACGTTTGAGTAGGTGCCAGTCAACTGATGACCATGAGACACTGGCCACTGCAGAGGTTGCTTAGAAGTGGAGTTCACCTGCAAAAAGTGTATGTGATGGTGAGGCTAGAAAACCAAGTACTTTTCAAAATAAGTTATTTGATTAGCCTAGAAAAAACAGGCCCAAAGGAGTTATGAAAAGTAGCAAACCAAAGTCTCAATGAAGCTTCAGTCTCCAAGAGATCAAAGGCTCCTAAGGAGTGTGTAGGCACATACCTTTGCCAGAACATACGTCCAGTAACGTCAACGTGTAAATAAACATGACTTGAGGTCCCTGATTCCAGGATTGCTTGACACCTAGGACACTGGGAAGAAAAAAGAAAGTGGATAAGTAGCTGACGAATAGTAATATATTGGTCCCTGTAAGTAACAACCTCAAGGATCTCTGTACAGATCAGCACTCTCAATAATTTTAACCATATATAGTATACCAACAACTTATTTTACTTTATTTCTTTTGTTGCCAACGTTTAAGTGTCACATAAATTATTCTTCTGAACTAATAATCATCGTTACACTTTTCTGGGGAAGGGGACTTCAGACCTTTTATGAGACACCAATTAGGAGATGATCTGTTGTCAGATGTTAGAGTATATTAATGTGGCGTTAACTTGTTTCCAACAGCTTTTTAATGGAAGTGAATTCAACAAGCAGCACATCCTAGAAGGGAGAAACTGTCCCCGTTTGCACTGCTGCGCAAAGCAAACCTCAACGTAAAGCAAGAGGGTGGACACAAAGAGCTACTTACCATGAGCATCCCTAAGCAACTGCAGTCTCAGCAGAGAAGACAGGGATGAATCAATGCAAGTCCAAGTAAACTAGGCAAGAAGAAAAAGGAACAGACAAAAATGTAAACTTTCAGCAGTCATTAACATGATAATTTTGATGAAACTTCCTAGGACCCTACAGCTACATTGTTCTTCAGAAAGTGAAGGGCAATTTGAAACAGGGCTCAATGATTTAAAATTCTTAAATACTTGTGTGAAAATCTGGCTTGTAATAGCAAAAAACCACCCAAAACATAATACTGAAATAATAGCAAAACATAATACTGAAATAATAGCACAAAAACTGGCACATGATGATAATTATATTGCTAAACCATGTAAGATCTTGAAAATATCATACTTTTAACATTACTCCCACTGTTACATGTTCTCAGACTTGAAGAGAAAATGAAGAACCTAGTTTGTTATTTTGCTGAGATAATAACAGTTATAAAAATAGATTAACTGTCAGTATCATGAATTAATATCAGAGAAGTACAGACGCTCAAACAGCAGACTTAGGCCATAAGCAAAGAAGCAAGAACACAAAGCTTCTGCTTTGACCTGGCAGAGGATAGCCACGTCGCTACTGCGGAAAAATGCTTACATAAAATTAAATTTGTGTTTAATAATTCCATGTGCTTCTAAAATCTACATTTTGTTTTGTTCTACATACAGAGGCAGCTTTTGATGCTAAAGCATAACGCACTAGCTACAGTTAGCTACAGTTAACACTAGCTCAAGTTAAAAATCTGCAGGTTTTAGTTCATGCTTTCAACCTTTTATTCTCCCCCCCCGTTTTTTTTTTAAAGAACCTCTGAACGTCTAAATGATAACATGTTTCAAGTAGCTGCTCCTTCCCTGGAGTTGAACAAAATTGAAAAGATCAAAGTTAGTGCAATCTTGTTCAAAGGTGAAGAGGTGAAATCTTATGTGTGCTGGAGGATCAGAGCAAATAGAAATGTACAATGCTTAGTGTGCGACACCTGAAGCCCACTTTCATCAAGGTACCTCATTTTCATCTGAATTCAGAATGTATCTCATTTTATGGTAAAATAAGGAACAGCACAGGATTAGCTTGGTTGCAAAGAAAAGAAGCCCTTGCCCAACACTGGAAAGTAAACATCAGTAAAAGGTGAAAATGGTCAATTTTTTTTTAGAATGACTAAATTCACCACATTGAATTGTATATTCCTTCTTTAAGTAGCATTTATATAATTGAGTAAGATGAAGCCATTACACCCACGATGTTTCAAGTATCATAATGCTGTTGATAGTTGAAGAGTTTCTTGAAAAAAACACTGTGTTTTGAAGGGGGCTGCAGAGAGGGACATCTAAAAAGGGTATGTTTTTTTCCATAAAATCTTCATGTGACTGATGGCCCTGACATAATGTATCACGATGAAATACAGCTGCCAAAAAAGAACTTCAAATGATGCCCTTTTTCTGGAGAGAAAAAAAAAAGTGATAAGAAAATAGGTACCTTTTCAGCAAAAGCTTTTAAAGCTTTAAAAGCACAGCAACCAGTAAAAAGGTTCTCAGGTAAAGGCTTCTTTACTCAATTTTGTCTAAGTACCTAGAAGCTAAATGGGGGGAAAAGGGTATGGAAAATAATGCTCCAGCCTCCATGAGAACTGGAGGCATCCTGAACACAAGGCACAGGAAGACAAGAGGATTTTAACGTCCTCGTCCTGCCATGGCATTTTCAAACGCATGGGAAGATCCATTTCCAAATTATTGGGAGTTGTGCTAGATTACGATAATAACGCTGATCTGAGACCGTTTTAGCATAAAGCTGGACTTAAACAGGGCAAAGCAGTCACAAACGTGCAAACATTCAGGAGCTGAACAGAGATACACGTTTCCATTGTCCCTTTCTGAATACGTAGAGTTTCTTTTGCACATCTTCCTCTCCTAGGGCTGTTGCTATAGGGCTCTCAAATTCCAACCCGTACTTCGCTGCCTGAAAGCAGTAAGTATTACCTATACATTGTCTATTACGGATCAAACCTTGACCCGAAAATCAGTCCAGAGCAGACTACTATAAAAGTCTTTTACATACAGCCCTCTCGGGAGCAATCCCACACAGCTGCCTGCCAAAGCCTGTTTCTCAAGGATTCACCCAGCACATCCACTCCCAAATTCTCACTTTTGTTTTCTTTCAAACCTCGACCCTGACAGAAAATCTGCTTTAAAAAGTGTCTAGTTTTCCAGTGGTAGCTCCAGAAAACAAACTGCTGGAAGTACAGCGTGTGGAGATGCTGGGGTCTGCAAGCTGGGCATGAACTGGGTTCGGGGACAGGGCAGAGACAAAGGTGACAAGACACCCAAAGAAGAGAGATCCAAAGATTAAGAAAGGACATGCAGAAAGTGGCTGTGTCCAGCATAACATGTGTGCACAATTAGACTAGGTGCAACTGAGTCCTTCACCAAACTACTGCCTTAGTTGAGGTCAGAAATTATGTTGTTGAAACTTGAGTGCCTTCTGGATTGTCAATTGGCTCACATCTCTACTCGTTTTCCTCTTGGCTACATAAACACCCACCTCCATCTATCACAAAGTATGATCCAAAATGCACATAAGCAGTCCCAAAGGGGCGACGCAATCTGCTGGTTCACACGTGTTAGCGCAGGGCTTAGAGTAGAGAAATCAAGCTCTCATCGTTTCCTCTTTATCAGCATTCCAGGTCACCGTTTCTTATTTTACCTTTGGGGTACGGAAAGAACCGATCTATCATCCCACGTCCATGGCCAGCCTCCTGCGATTAATCTGAGCAGAGAACCATGAAAACGCTGTGGGTACGCTGAATCTCTCGACGGCAGGGAATCTCTGTGTGTTTCATAAGAAACGTTACATTGACATAAAATATCTCAGGCTCGGTCACGTCGTGCAGCACAGAGTGGGTGACTCACAAGCAGAGGTCGTGCCGACTGTGTGTCTTTACGCTTGAGTTCGCTCTTGCGTTTTGGTGGCATGTAGACAGTCGTATTTGCTGCCTTGAAAGGGGTGACCTGCTGGGGTTTCGGGCTTCTTCTGAAGTGCTCAGCAGAACTGACTTTGGGGTATTTCTTTAACCAAAACTTTCTGCAGTGTTCAGACGCCCCCAGCAAATCTCCTAGGCTCCTTTACACACTGGTGTTTTGCATAAATCACGAACAGTGTGCTGTAAGCATAAAGACGGCTTTCAGTCACTGCAGACACCACCAACAGCGCCGTGTTTCGAAGCTTCTCGTTCCTACGTGACTGCCCCATTCGCCTGCACAACCGAAAACGTGCAGCCAGCCACTACGCTGGTGCTCGCGACAAAGTCTCGCAAGGTGGGATAATAGGTCAGATGTATCATACTGTTATTGTTCCCTTCTGTATTTGTGTTTGTTATGGACTATAAACCCTGATGATCCCATGAAGGGCTGTGACCATGAATCCCAATTGGCTGAGCAGCGCTATTTCATGGTGGGGCGAGTCCGGCGGTAACGAATTCAGTCAACATAATGATTTCGGTTTCACTGCACCGCTCTGCTTCCTGGGAACCTGCAGAAGATGAGTGACTGTGTCGCCATCATAAATTCAGACACACACACAGACACATATCACGCTGAAATTTCTTACAGAGCTTTAAGTCCCAGTGAAACGTCAGACTAATAAATATGGTGATCGTATTTGCTATTTGGCAAAAACATTAATTAACCAGGAAAAGTTAATAAAAAATATATTCCCCAAAATTATGCATCAGAAAAAAAATTTTTCTTATTCATGGTTATATGAATGCAAAATGCCATGGATTCTTCATGTTTAATACCTAGGGGATTTATAAGTATATTGCATCCATAAAACTTGTTTCATCAGTACAGTACGCAGCCCAGATATGCATATTTAATTACTCTGAAACTAATTTACTTGTACAGATGGTGGTATTAGAAGGCCTTACTTCAATTTAAATTACTTCTATTTGAGAAATAATGTTATTTTGCTATGAATCCTGAGTGAAGGATTCACTCTTATTGCAGATGAATAATACTTGACAATTGTAATTAATCTGTGACCAATCTAATATTTCCTCGATAAACATTTTGTTTCAAATTTTACAAACCAGAGCATCCTCTTTCCGGGAGGTTGATCTAGTGGCATTTCATATCCCAACCTGCGCACTCTGAGGGACCCCAACATGCTCTTGTGGTAAGTGAATAAAAAGCCACGGAAGATTTTGTTGAACATCCCCGAGACTTCCCAAGGCAAAGAGGCATTGCAAAACGGTTTGCATCTTTCTGTAGATTAAGCGGGGATTAAAGCAAAAGGGTGCATTTCAGGAAAATACCTGCCAGCCATAAGATTTCAGTGACTCCATGTGCACGTGGGGAGTTTGGGACAAGCTTTTATGGGAAAGAATTCAAAATATCCTGTCCTGCCCGCGGGCAGCGAGCTCTCCCAGCAGCACGGGCAGCGGGGCTGTGCTGGTTGCCCACCCCGCCGCCGTCCCCCGGCTCGCTCTGCTCAAATAACAGCAATTTCCAGGAGCCAGCGTGCAGCAGAGACAGCGAGAGCTGGCAGCGCCTTGCATTAGCTCTTACACCCTTCCTGGGAAAACACGACTGCTTCTTCAAGCGAGATTATTTTCTTGTACAGCACCGTAAAAAGGTCTACATGTGTTTGTTAGAGTTTCTTCAGCAAACATCCGTCTTTATTAAAGCGCTGGCTACCTCAGAGGTGGCTGCCGTGGTTGCTATGGTAAGCATTCGTGTTTTATTGAAGGCTAAATGGCCACAACCCCCATAAAGGGTTCCCAAGTGACCCTAAAATGTTCTCTGCCCTCCCCTTCCTCCACCTCTCCCTCCCCAGGACAAAACAATTTTTTGACAGTTGATCTGATTTTGGGGGCCTACCTGGAATAAGGGGCTTTGTCCCTTCTATCTATGTGACTTTGACCTTGTGGCCTGGATTTAATACAAAAAACAAACCTCTGTGGACCTGATTCAGAGAGCTGGAAAGCGCCCAAAACTCCCAGAGAGTTCTGGCGGAGCTGGAGATGTTGGGGGAGCTGCACCTCTGAGCCATTTTAAGACCACCAGTGCCACACGCTTTTGTCACACTAAAATTGGGGGGAAAAAAAATATCTCGTCACACCGGCTGGACCGGCAATGCCATATATGAAAGTCTGTACCGCCCAAGCTGGGTGACACAGCCTGGAGAGCAGACATTTCACCCAGGCAGGGCAACCTGGGTGCCAGCGTAGAGAAAAGGGACAGGACACGTCACCCCATTAGTAAATGGGGTAGTAAATGTAGCAACAAGCCATGATGCTCTGGCTGTGGCTGGCATTCAGTTGCTGGGCTGCTTTTCTTTTTAATCATCCTAATTAAGAGAAAAATTTACCTCCTTTGTCTTTTGTGTATTTAGACTTACACAGAATTTCCAACAGCGTCTTTCCCAGGAAATTTAAGCACATTCGCTTCCACTGAGTTTAAAAGGGATCAAGGTCACTTCTTTTTTTTTTTGCAGACTGTCTGTGGTTGCCGCATCTGGTAGTAACTACCCAGCATTCCCATTGTCCCGCTTCAGTTTCCTGGCCGTCCGAGTTGCACAGAGCCGTGCCCACGGCCACCCCTCGTGTGGCTGCGCAAGGGTGGATTGGAGCATGTCGGTCACCCTCAGCTCCTCGCGCCTCACCCTTCAGCAGTGTTTTCCCCGGGCCATTTCCTGCCAAGTGTGCCCTCTCCAAGGGAATAGCACCCCTGCTTGTCCTCATCCCCTCAGAGCCAGGGTCACCCCACAAACTTCCCACTGCTCCAACCACCCTGGTGTGCTGACTTTAGCCCTTCAAAGACCCATGACAGCCACAAGTAGAAGCGAGAGGCTCAGCATAGGATCAGAACGTGCCTGGTTAGCAGGCTGCCGGCTGGGGTCCATCGCAGGTGGTGGGGAACGAGCCGGGGAGGGCGAGTGTGGCACGCGTCCGCAGCAGCAGGACGGGTGGGGAGGCAGAGGGACGCAAGTAACAGCCCTGTAGAGGAATTGGGATGAAAGAAGGTCAGCCAGGAACGTGGAGAAGCGAGGGAGTAAATAGATGCGAACTGCAGGATGGCTGTAGCTGAGCTGCTCTCAATTACAAAATTTCCCTTTTTAAGTATGCCATTTTAAAGCATGGAAATTCAAGGCTACAGTTTGTATTTCACAACGCAGAATCAAAAGCTCAAAACAGAAGAAGCATCTTAACAGTTCTGTCCCTTATTTTCATACAAATTCACACACACTTTCATACGCGTATCAAGTCAGCCTTAAACACAAGATCCATAGTAAGTTTTTTCAACAAAATAATCCTTTAGACACTGATAAATCAAGCAACAATGACACAGGGATATCATAGCATCACTAAAAATGTCACCACAGTTAACAAGCCCGCTTGCTTCAACAAAAAATATTGGTGAATAATCATCCGTCAGTTAGCACGTTAAAAAAAACAACCCCATGCCTGGTGTTCCTTGCCTAAAAAACGATGGGAGTGGAAACATCGTTTTCTTGCCAGGTTATTTTCATTTCTGGAAGAGAAACAACCAAGGGAAACATGGAGAGAAGAATAAATAACAAGAAGCAGTATGAGGGGAAAAAAATCCTTCATAATTATGCCGTTGCCTCTGCCTTTCTCACTATCAGACTCCTCTCCTGTACCATACTGTGCCAAACCACTCGCACGCAGGGCATCCTCCAGATGAATCAGCACGGTGGCACGCGGACTCGAACATCAGAGGAGGTGTTTGATATTGTATTTACGAACAAATCAGAGACAAGAGCTTGGTGGGGGTTTTTTTGGAGGAGGAGGAGTAAGGGAAATAAGATCGTATGTCAGCTTGGGAGAAAAAACCACTTCATCATCTTTTTTAAATTTATATTAACCACAGACTCTGATCCTCTAAGTGATAAATTAAAACGGCACACACACAATCTGTAGATGTTTTTCTTTATCCATCACCCGGAAAATACAATATGAAAAACTGCCTGTACTAATCAGGGCTCTAATGTCCATCGTAGTGCTACGCACCAGGGAGAGGGGCCGCACTGGGGCACGGCACACAGGCTGCAGCACATGGAGCCAGCCCCAGGTGCCACCAGGCAAGCACGGCCAAGCACCACGATCTCGGCCAAGCACACACACAACTTCTCCCTAGCATGAGAAAAACTCTGTTTTGGCCAATTTCACTACAGCAATTCCTTATTTCACTTTGCTAAAGCAAAACAGACCGATAATGTCCACAGGCCATCAGGTGTGACTACGAGCCACCAGGACCCCTCAGTTGCCAGGTGACTTCTCTGAAACTGGCCAGTAAATACTTCACTTTTTTCAAAACCTGTGCTGATGAAGCACAAAACCTTTTTTCAAAACTAAGTTGATTAAACACTCTTAATGGTTCTTAAGATAAGTTTATCCACCAATAAACACCCACTCAACAGGCAGTGACAGTGAAAGGACCTCTACAAAGCCCGCCAAAAGAGAGAGAAGCCAGAGAGCTGAAAGGCTTCATTCCGAGTCCTGTGAAGGTGTTACATCTACTGCATGTTCGGCCCCATCACACAAAAGTTATCAGCATAAATGTATGCTACCTGTGAGAAGAGGATGTCATGCCAGAAGCTTGACCATGTCCTATATCTTTTAAAGCGCAGAAGTAATACCCGTCCATAGGCAGGGAGTTGTACTTGGCTTGCTCCTGTCTGCAAAGTCTTTCCTGTAAACCTTTTTTTTCTTCTTTTCTTTTTTTCTTCTCCAAAACAAGAGGACCAGATATGGCAGCCATTAATCAATCAGGTAATAAACTTGAAGGGTGAAGACAGAAATTGAGGAGAGGCGGACAAGACACTCCAGCACATCTCCTGAGGAACAAACAATACTACTTCTGCAACTGAACTGTAGATCACGCAAGATCATCACAAAGAATGAAAATTGTTATGTTTCAAACATTTCATTGAAAAAACAGTTTAGCCAATAGGTCATCAGGCACATACAGATTAATATTTGCGTATCTGCTGTTGTGTAGATCAGTGACAGAAGTTTTTATGCTAAGATGGGTGTGTGGGGGAGCTCCAGAGGTGGAATGACTAACTCCAGCCTGCCCTTTGCAGCCCTTGTTTCCCAGCCCTTGCAGCAGCTGAGAGCTGAAAACAAAACCAGAGCCTCCTGCTCAGGTAACGAGTATCTGAAATGAAAACACTTTCCTATGCTAGACTCTGAAGAACGTAACTAATGTTCTAACATGGCACTAACACGACACTTTCCTTACGTGGAAAAATTTCCCGGTGCTCCAAATGGACATTTTCCCAACTAAAGGCTGGCCAAAGGCTTCAGAGGTTGGCTCTGCAGTTTCAGAGGGTTTAAGGCCTACATGGATTTAACATAGACAGTGAAACAGAACTGACTGACCTCCAGCATCAGACCCCCAGTTGAGTGGGAAACCTCCTTTGGAAAGCCATACAGTTTTGATAGGTAATCCACCAGTCTCAACAGTAATCCTTTCCAGTGTCTAATTACCTCTACTCTCAAAAATGTGCGGCTTACTCAAGTTTTAATTTTCCTGGCTTTAATCTCAATTATTTTAATCTCAATCTCAAAAGGACCAATTATTTGGTCCTTTTATACGTATTTTGGTCATGTCCTTGGCCATGTTACAAGTCTGCGGGTAGCAAACATCTTCACTATACCTCAGTACTTATGTATCCAAGTATTTGATGAGTTAATAGACTGACCTGGCTCTCATTGTAAAAAACGCGTTTCCCGGACCTCAGATAATTCCTTCAATTCTTTTGAACCTACTTGCATTTTTCACCATCCATTCACTGTCCATTCACTGGACAGAGTACTCTAGGAGAAGGCTCATCAAGAAAACACAGGGAGGTCATTCCAATTCCTTGCTGTTAGTTTGTCACACTTTTTATTAAAGATTCAAGCACGTTCTGTCTAGCCTCCTCAGAGGAACAAAATGCTTTTTGTTTTGTTTTTGCGGTGTTTTTAATTAAACAAAACACTAAAACTCCAACACTGTGGGTGATATGAAAATGAATCACTAGATAAAAGATTTTTTTTTCTTTTCCCCTGTGCTGCTCAAACGAGTAAAAGTACTTACAGCGAGAGAGGGATGCAAACTTCAGGGCAAGTGGATGAATGCATGATTCAGAGAACGGATGTGTGCGGGTATGCACCTGGGGATGTATTTGCCTTTCCTGTGCATATATGGACTTTCTGAAAAATCAGACTACTATGGGCAAACTATACAAGGCCTTGAGTATTCCCCTAAACAAACTTTGCAAACTTAAACTGCAGTAAATTATGGGGTTTGTAAAATCAGAAAATAATCTGTAATGGTAGCTAAGATTGATTTTATATTTGGATTCAGCACTCTACCTAAACCCCAATTTTTACTAAAACTAATCAGCTGTTGTTTTATTAGATTATTTATTGCACCTCTCTTTATATTACAGATGCCAGGACGAGAAATTAGCTATTGCTTTTAGGTGTTATAAATATATAAATTAAATTGGGTATTATATATAGCTCTGTACACAACATGTCTGTGTGACGCTCACTATTTTTCTTGTACAAGATGTCTGTAAAATGCCTAGCCTAGGACCGCTTTAGCTGGCTAAAAACTAAACCGTTGCAGAAAGCGGAAACTTCTGTCAACTCTATGAAATTAGAAGGCAGAAGGCTATGCCCCTCAGTATTACAACTACCTAGATCAGGACAAAAAAATAATTCAAGAATTAACAGTGCAAGTTTTCAAATATGCCAGATGCACGGTAATTGTAAGTGCTGTTACAAGTTACAGCAAGGGAAAGGTGTTGCTTTCAGATTTGGAAATGCCTACTACAGCCTAACCTCTTTGTCAACGCGTTTGCAGCTTTGCAACATCCATTTCTAAATGAATTACCTTATGGAGGAAACCAAAAGGCAGAAAACTAAAGAAATAGGGGTCAAATTCCTCCTGTGAGATCTACCTTGTAAAATTATCCAGAATGTAATAATACCATGTTATTGACTTAAGCACAGCTCCCTGTGACATGCTGCAGCTGACCTGTAATTTTTATCCTACATGTTGCCAGCACTATTAAAATGACACTTGTGAATGTAAATTAAGCTCACAAAGGGGACAGATTGTATGATTCTGGTTTCTCTCAGATGCCTGTAGGCTATCACAGGTTCCATATGTGAAGTAATTATGTTCACTGAAGGAAAGAATAAATGCTGTCAAATTGTGTACTGAGAGAGAAAGCAGCTATTATATTGCAGTAGTCACTGGAGCATTGCCTCAGAAAGTGGAAAGATGTATAAGAAAATAATAATAAAAAAGAAAAACTGGAGCAGAGCTATATTAAATATAACCTTTAAATGAGTAGCTGCTTTTGAATATATATTACACAAAGTTAATATTTCACAAATAAAAGCACTTCAACTCTTCAATCGTATTTTCTTCCTCACATCTAGAGGGCACAGGGCAGAATATTTATCAGAGGGGTAAAGGGCAGACGGAGCATCTTTCAGCTTTCTGTGTTTCCCCAGTGAGAGGAGCCCTGCAAGACCCCAGAGATGCTGTCCCCACCTCCTTCCCTCCGGCAAACCTCCCCCCGAAGGAGCTGCGCAGCAGCCAGCCTCCCTCCCCGGCAGCTGGAGGTGTCCCAGCCCTCAGCCCTGCCTTCCCCAACCTATCCATCCCGTACTGCCAGCTCCAAACCGACACCTCCCGCAGACCCATAAGGCTGGGCAAGGGCACTGCGGGAGACCAAAGGAAGGTGGGTGGCCACCGCGCAGCTGTCGGTGAGCAGCAACCCCGGCTGCGGCACCATGGCAGAAGATGCAGCTTCCATCATGGAAGTCGACAGAGCCATTCAAAGGAAAGGCAACACTCCCATCACCTCCACAGCCGCAGCGCGGTCCTGCTCTCCTGCGCATGGAGGGGCTGAGCCTATATTTAGCCCAGCGAGGTTATCAGCTGGGAGAGTGGCACTTTTTAAAACCTTTCGCTTGGAGGGAGCCAAGGACACCAGAAGCTGAGAAATATATATGCCAAGTCTAAGTGCTTGTGTGGTTTTGGATTTTCATCCAGAAATGAAACAAAGAAAGAAAGGAAGTTAAGATGCTTTGGAAACAGCCCTGAAAAGCACAAACAGGAAGGCCCATTTTCTGACAGGGTGTAACCATAGATATAGAGCTCGTGAAGAAGCCCACAGCACTGAAAAACAGAAGCTGAACGCCTCTGTGTGTTTTTACTGCTTACTAGATTAGCATCATCGAGCTGGGCACTCGGGAGCTTCCCATCTCGATGGAATGGGGATGTTTCCACAGGGCCCCATCAGCACTAGTTCTGGATCTCCAACCCCAGCCTTAATAGGTTGCAAAAATAACTGAGGCCGAGCACCTCTCCAACACAGCTCCCCTCCGTGTCTTCCAGCTGCCTGCGCTGCCGTTACCTGCAGATGTCCTGCTGACCTGCCTGCCTTAGCAGCAGCACGTGCTTGGGCCAGGAGAACTGGCTGTTGAGAAGTGCAGAGAGAGCAGGCTGGCCGCAGAGACGGCACGGTGCGTTTATTAGCTACCCGAGCACTGAACGCCTCATGTGGCCCGGATCCTTGTCTGTGGCTCCGAGCTCTGTCTGTGCTCGTCTGATACTCAAAAGCTAACACGTACGGGAGAGCAAATCCTTCAGACTGCTCTAAGATGTGAAGGCAGCTCTCGGGGAACCAAAGCAACTGCTGAAGCAGAGGCAATGCCTGGAAGCTCCCATTCCTCCCCCTCCTCCCAAAGCCACGACCAGCTGCCAGGTGACACTGTATGGAAACAGCCACGCTAGGTCTTCAGGGTCCTTCTCCAAGTGGGTGATTTTCCTGACTGGCACCATTGGGTAATTTGGGTAATTAACTTGCATCCAAGGATCCAGCCTGACTCTGGACAAACACAGTTTACAGAGTGTTGTTCTGCTTCAGCCAACACCTCTCCCTGGAGTCCATGCTCATGGGAGCACTACCCACCAAATCCCCGTGTCCATGTTAGCAGTAACAAGAGATTAGGTACTGGCACTGGTATGTCCTATCAAAGCCAAAGCTTGTAGAAAAACCATTCTGTTTGCATAACATTGCATTTCTGGTTTTGTGAAAATAGAAACTACGACTTTTTTTTTGAGGTTTCTTAGGATAAATAATCCACCAGTCAGCTTTTTCAGTTTCTCCATGGAAGCCATTTTACCAGCTGCACATTGCATTTGGAAGACTCCTTCAGCACAGAGAAGCACTTATTGCACTGAACACCAGGAAGTTTTCTTTCATCATTTCTGGGCTGTATACGGACTATATTTCTACCACTGAAGAAAAGTGCCCCAAGGCTGCACCTGGCACCAGGGCCATCAGACACAGCACAGCTCCCATCTCTTTACCTAAATGCTCTCTCTATATGTTAAAATAAGGCGGTTACATCCGAATTACTCATCAGGAAGAGAGCCTGGAACACACTGTCCCTGATCATCCTCCGGATGCCCGGGAGCGGGGCACCCCTGCTCCAGCCCTGCTGTATAGCCCCCTTGCCTGAAAGGGCTTCCAAATCACTTTGGTTTCTCCACAACCAACACTGTGAAGAAAGAAAAGCATCAGCCCATCCCCTTGTTTTGGTCATTGCTTTTCCACCCCACCTCCTAGGGTAAGAGCAAACAGCACGTGGATCCCAGCAGGGATGCACGGGGTGTATGGTCCCCGTTCCCCTCCCACCACAGCCCCCAGCCTGCAGCCCCGCTCACCCACAGCCACCCGCCCTGTTCGTACCAACACCATCCTCCACAGCACCAAACCTGGCAGCGAATTCCCATCAGGGATCCTCAGCAAAACCAACTGATCACCTCTTTGTTCAAGGCTGGCCTGATAACGAGAGGACTGCGAGCGCCGCACAGAGCGCAGACACAAGCGCAGCGCAAACTCTGCCATCCCACGCACGTCCCTTCCAGCTCACACCGGCTCCTGCTGGCTTCAGAAGTAGATTGTGGCTAGCTGCTCTTTCGTTGCCATTCCTTTCCAGTGGGTAGGTGGCTAAGAGACAAGGGGCAAACCCACCCAAGCCGAGCAGAGTTCAAGCACTGTGCCAGGCACTAGCTAGCTGCAGAGGCCTGGGGGGAGAAATCCTCCTCCATGCCCCACAGACGTGTCCCCCATGGCCGTCGGTCACCGTGCGGCGCAGAGGAGCACAGCGTGGGGCACAGACCCCTCACCTCGCCTGGACGGCGCTGCTGGCCTGCAGCACCCCTCCGCAACCACCCCCAGAGATGCACACACCCTGCTAGAGAGTTTTTTGGGGGTGAGGGGAGCTTGTGCGTAAATGGATTGCGTTGCATTGCGCAGACCATTAATAGCAATTGGCCACGGCTGGGCGGGCAGTTAGATGGGCAGACAGCCTTGCCTGTTTTCAATTAAGCGCAGTAGCAGTTGTACAGCACACTGCTGCAACTTCTTCTTCAAATGAAAAATTGAAATCAACTACCACTTCCTAAGCAGTTCAAAACTATTAAACAACTGTTTGCAGGGTAGCTCGTGTCATACGTGGGAGGCTGAAATGTAACGTAGAAACGAGAGGGCTTTTTCTAGTTGGCAGCATTGACAGCAACTATAATGTATGACTCTCTTGGATGCAGCGTGGCAGAAGCAGGGTGAGGATCATCCAGTGCCATTCACTAGACGAATTGTTACACATAAAAAAAAAGAGAAGGCAGAACCAAAGATCTCAGGATTGTGGCAGGAAGGAGGGAGGAAGGGAGGGAGAGAGGGAAAGACATGGTTTGCTCTTGCAGTTTTAATAAGGATTTGTGGCGTAATGTTGTGTAAAGGTAATACAGCTGGATCTTTAATAATAATGACTAGAACCAACTCTCCATGTTAACTGACCTTTAAATATTATTGTCCCTTTCAGTTTACCAAAAAGACATTTACTTCATGAAAGATGTTATTCAACTCTGTTTAAAGATCCAGTAGGCTAAAATATGCTAAACTGACATTTAGGATTATCTCATAACACTTTTTTATGATAACTCGTATTATTTCCATGTGATTTGAATATGAGATTTTATTTTTTTTTTTTAAATGTATTTTGAAACCATTTCAAATAATAGGCAGATATTGCCTGGACGTTCAGGTTATCTGTAATGATATTAGGGCCTTTCTCAACAGCTGAGTAATTACTTCCTTATTATGCTCAAGGCAAGTTGAAATCACATGCCCTGCTCAAGATTTAAACCTACATCGCACAGGCAAAGGAAGCATTCAGACTGACATTTTACATACCTAACTGCATTTTTTATAATAAGGAGAGCATCTGTGGTATATTGCCTTGATAATCTGTGAAATGAAGACAACTGGGAGCACCAGAAAAAAAAAAAAATCCACGGTGTTACGGGGGGAAAGGCAGCAGGACTCGAGTACAAGGTAGATGTATCGATTCTGCCTCCACTCAGTCATCTCCCAGGGCCCATTTCAGACACGGCCACGCACAAGGAGGCCATTGCTTTGGGCAGTGGGCTGAGGCGGGCAGCCACGTGCATTAGCGTGCCGGAGCCCACCCGGCTGCTGCCCCGAGGCTGGGTGTGCAGATCACACCCTGACATCCCACTCCTCGTCCTGGCCCCCACAGCAAACACAGCTGCCCAGCGCTCCTCCCCTCCACGGCCACATCGCCTGCTCTTTGCAGCCGCTATCCCAATTTTCCCACATCCCTGAGACAGCTCCAGCCTCCAGGTCCTCCCTCCCCTGCCAAATACTCCAAGTCCACCTCCAGATATGTTGGGCATCACAAACCATACTTGAGAAAACAAGAAACAAACGTTTCTCATTCCTTCTCTCCCCTGTCTTCCATTAGAGGGAGGAGAGATGTTCAAGTTCTGATGCCCTTAAACTGGGCAGAAAGCAGGAGGGGTTGCCCAGTGACAGCGAAGGCAAAGCTATCCTGCATTTTTCAAACTCTACGTTTTCTTACTCTGCAGCATCACTTTCCACCCCGGGGACCTGCCTGCCCCTGGCTGAGGCACATTATAGCCCACCTACCCTCAGTGTCTGGTAGGAGAAGGGTCCCTTTCCCCAGGCATCCTTCAGCTCCAAGAGGAGGGAAAATCAGCACAGATTGACGATGTGCCAAGAACATGGATAAGTGAGGACACAGTAAAGTAACGCACGATAATAAAAGCCGTCCAGCAATCCGCTTCGGCACTCCTCGTTATAGTCTTTCATAATGGAAGGGAAAGGAATGGTCATTCATGTGACAAAATGCTGTTTAATGATTAAAAGCAGCACACACAGTCAGCAAAGACACGAAGTGGAAGCTACAAAATAAAACTTCCTCTTGTGAGAAATTTTGTATCTATGATTTCAGCAAAAACTAAAGAAGCAAAGACAGAAGGGATGAATTAAGTAATAAGAGGAAGAAGGCTAATTTCTTGAATAAAATCTGTCATATTTTCTAAAAACAAATGGTAGTTACAACACGCTCACATAGGATGTGTTTCTGTTCAGGTCAGCTCTTATTTCATCCACAATATTTTTAACGTCAGTAATCTAAAGCAGACAAACCCGATTTTTCATTGGATAGAACAGTTCTTTTCAATTGAGCTAGCAGCAAAGTATATGCAAAAATCTAAACAGAAGACTTCAATAATATAATGATGGAATATCTAACTGCTGTATATCTCTACTGTGGAAACACACTATTTATCAGTTTTGCATCTTCCAATGAATTTTTAAAAAGCATTATCTATTTTCTGATTTCAACATTTGTTTATTGAGTTCTGGCAAATTCTACGTCAGATATTATACACTTGAAACAGAATCAACTAATTATGTTAGAAAATCACAGTGACAAGAAAACTGCACAGTAAATATGTTATATCCAAGCAACAGCAGAAGGTAAGTTTGTATTTCATTTGCTGTGGGTTGCATAAGTTGGTGTTTTCTGGCAAGTGTCCTTCAAATTCCAAAAATAGTACATCTATTTTATGGCATTATCTCATTTTCTATTATATTTGTTTATATCTCTTCAGTGAAGCCATATTGTTATTAAGGGTATCGTTATAATAGAAAATTGCATTAGCTTTTAAAACCCTGTTCTATTTTATGTGTATATAAATAGGACATTATGATCATGCGAGATTCCCATTTGTCCTTGCTATACTCTTGACACTGCTATAAAGGCAAGCAGAGCACCAAGCCCTTACCAGGGCTTAAAATATTGCCCCTTTGATTAGCTGCACAGACATCTTTTTTGCTTTTAGTGTGCAAAATCCCGCCCTGCTGGTTATGTACTCGAAGAGGTGCAAGCACTGCGTTTCTCTTTACCTTTGACCACCAAGATGGGTCTCCGTGCATCTGTATTTGTGTAGCATGGTGATAGCAAACCACCCAACATCCACCAGAGGAGTGTTTTTTGAAGATATTTAGGTGGCTAAGGGCAGTGAGGTGGCTAATCCCAGGTGCCTACTGGGGAAAGGCGAGGCGTGCTGTCGCTCTTGGGCAGGTTTCCGAAGGGACGCGTGACGCCCAAGGCTCTGTTGTGCAATTATTTCTGAAAGCACAATGCAGGAAACCGCTGTGGGCACCGAAGTGCCTGCTCCGGGACAGGAGGAGCCTAGATTTCCACCTCTAAAGACAGCGCAGCCCGCAGCCCTCTATCCCAGAGCTCAGGAGCAGCCAGCTGGGTTGAGGGTGGGCGCATGGATCAAGCCAGGGCTGGGCGAGGGGACCAGCCGCGGTGCAGTGAGGGGCCCGAAAGGAGACCAGGATGCTCTGTGTCCTGGCAGCAGAGTGCCACGTCCCCTGGGCACATGCATGCACCACTGTGATGCTCTGACTACACCCTGAAACTGTGAGAGGAGGCTTATTTGTTAGGCATAACAAAAACACTTTCAAAAACTATAAGCAAGGCTTTGCGTTAATGACAGTAATTAATGCTGTCACTGCCGAGAAATCAAGCAAGTTTGGGTGATTTCATGTCACCTGATGACCAATTAAAAGCTGTGAATTTTGAGAGCAAAAAATTTGAGATTTTTTTTTTTCTTTCTGGATAAGACGGAATTTAATTTCAGTGTCTTTAAATGTTTTACAGAGTGCAGTATTGTCTCTTTCTCGCTGCTGTAACACCCAGTAGTTCAAGGAACGCCAGGCCCTGTGATTACAGGGCAGTTCCCAGTCAGATACACCATGTAATCAGGGCTGATGTATAGTGCTGCACTCTGAGAAAACCCAGAAGAGCCTGGTCGACAAAGTTCTCTGAGTCAGGGTAATTACAATATTAATCACAATCCATTGAACTAAAGTGGAATTAAATACAAATTTTCTGTTTATATAGTAAGCACTGAATGACAGTAAGTTAGCAACAGCCATTTTGGTCTGGTTTAACTGCCTAACATCTGGAGAACATTATCACAGAGTCATCAGCCATTTGGCCGGTGCCCAATATGGAAGCAGTTTTACCCTCTTTTCTCGAAACATCGGCACAGCCTCGCGGAAACAGGCGTATTTCTCTTTTCTCGAAACGTTCTCTTAAGTAGTTTCAATATTGTAGAATTTAGATGGGATAAGCCACTTGTTTCTGCTTAGAAAGCAAACAAAATTGGATCAAAATAAGAGGCTAATTTTAAACATTTAATTTAAACAAAGATAGTGCTACTTATGAGAGTCCGTGGTAAAAGCAGTTGTTCCAGCTATTTAAACAATATAATTACATGGCATTTCACAGTATAGAAGAGACAGATTACTAGAAAGTTGAAAACTGTATGCCCTTGTTCCTATACAAATATGTACACATAACTTATCACCGGTTACTACCAAATTTATATGAAGAGTAATTTGGTCTTTATTACAGTTGCTGTGCTTGAAAAGAACCTCTTTACTTATGAAGAATCCTTTTTTTCTTTTTTTTTTTTCCTATAGTAATGAAAAAACACAGTTGTCAGCATAATATCCTGACATTCAGGATGCCAGCCTGTCTCTACTGGAGTCAGATGTGAAAATAAATAGATATTAAACTGTCAGTCAATGAAATTACAAAGTCAAGAGCAGCTCTAGCTGCGATCCTGTGTGTTCTGTTTGATGGACACAGGTGTTTAAGTGTTATGAAATCCAGCGGAGCCTCAGAGTGAATAATGCACCTTCCAGCAGTCCTGCCTTAGCCAAAAGAGCTGCAATGAGCTCCCCTCTCACCCTGAGGCCCCCAAGAAATCGATGTGCCCTAAGAAAGGGGCCAGAAAGGCCTTCCAGGTTTATTGGAGCTAAAACCGGAGAAATCTTAAAGCCTGCGTTATGGCGTATGTTGAGGAATCGAAGCTACATTCCTCTGAAACTGTGAAGGTTAGTCCCACTGGCTTTGCATACAAATCTAAGGCAGATGCCCAAAATCCACATCATTTATTTATTATTCATAAGGCACTTAAAGTCAATCATCTGTCACTAATAAACATTAACACTATTAAAAATTAATGATCATCCTACAGCACGCTGAGACAGATTCTTCTTTTTGTTTGATGAGTATTGGAGCAAAGTACATCGCTTTCATTTACTGACTCTTAAAGTGTTTATGCATCGTATAATGCTGCTACTTCAGCTCCTCCTCCAAACCCCGGTGACCCCCTTCTCTTGGGATGCCAAGAAATGATCAGCCTCGTGAGAAGAGCTTGAAAGGATGGATTTAGATACGAATACGTATCTGCAGAGAAGAAAAATAAATCACAGACTCAAGGTTATCACGCAGCACAAGCCTTTGTGGTTACAGGGCTTTTTGTCTCCCTTTCTGCCCTCTGCTAAATAGCACCATGTCTGTGACGGGGCACACGTGTCCCTGTGCTCTCTGCTGTACAGGAGGGTCCCGGCACAGGCACTGTACCACAAGTGGACAATGAGGCTGGAAATAACAAGTCTGACGAGACTACCTGAGAGTCTCACAAGCTGGAACAAGAAAAGGCTTCCTGAAGAGCAACTCAAAAAGGTAACTTCACCAAAGGTCCGCACAGTGTCGCAGGGCACTTTCTTCTCTTAGTGGGTGGGAGGCAAAGCCCACTGCTAGAGATGAAGAAACAGCTTGCACCTTAACCCTCAAAAGGACATTCCCTCTAAAAGTAAAAATCATCCTAGACCCTTCATCTTTTGTGTTCACGTTTCCAAATACAAATCTTGGGGAATACACATTTCTGTCTTGCAGAGGCAGAACTCAGCATTCAGAGCTCTTTCCTAACGCACACGCATCGTGTTTTGCCCTGCTCCTCATTTTAGCAACTCCTTAATTGTGGGGGTGCTGGAAGTATACTAGAAATAATCGTTTGGTACACAATTGATTCTGTTAAAACACAGATAAATAAATCTAACTAAACCTGCATTAAAGACCATTTTAGTAGTAAAAGAAAGGAGCCACTATGATTGTGCGCATCAAACCACACTAACCTCAAATTTCTTTGAGTTATATCAAACCTCTAAAAACACGCTAAACTTTATGTCTCAGTACTAATGATATAGTGGGAAAACTTGCCAAGATGGGAGACATATTAACCTTCCTCTTGCAATTTATGTTCTAATATTTCAGTGCCAAAACCTGAAAGTTTCCATGAACCATGTTTCATGGAAAAACAGTGACCGTTAAGAAAGATCTGTAAGTGGAATTAAGTGACTGCAATCACCCTGTTTTCTTTCCTTACTCATGTTCCACATGAAATAACTCATGAGGATTTGCAAAGAGCAGCTATCAAAGCTAAAAATGTACAGACCAACTGGAAAAACAGGATGCCACAGAACCATGTTCACTCTACTGTGGACTGGGGAGGGTTTGTGTTACATACGTGCTACCTTCGTATCAGCTGTTGCCATTAGAAATGAAACCTGGGGTCATTAGAAAAAAATGCTTTTGTCCAAAACTAATCCTGCCTTTCAGGGTACAGCAAGTCAAGAAGCAGTAAAAACTCCCTGCAATGTCCTCAGCAAGACCTGAAGAAAACTTTTTTCAGATACTGCAGAGCATCAGGGACCGGTTCAGTGCCTGGTACACCATTTTTACGTTTGCACATCTCCCAGATTTCTGCAGAGCCACACAACGGTGGGCAGCTCCACAAGTCACAACTAGGGAACTGACCCCCGGTCCTGCAGTCTCACACACACAAATAAGCCCCACAAAAACTGTTTGGAGCAGAATTAAGGAGTACAACCTTCTAAATCTGAGGCTGAAGACTGTTCTGAACAATATTTTTTAGTCATACCATCTTGTCCTGCTGCCCGTTCTCCACTGCCAATAGACTTCTTCCTAATTTGTCTCATTGTTAGTTTAGAATTCAGGCACTGTCAAGCCAAGTTACTCTTAAAAGGAGAGTGGGAATTACATTCAAGAAAAAGATATATTAAAGCATCATTATTCAAACATAAAAATGCAATGAAAATGTTAACCAGCTTTCCCTAAGGTGAAGGTGTTTATTGCTAAGTTTTTGCAGCACAATTACATTCAAACAGACAACTGCTAGCTTAAAATAAAGCATTTATTTTTCTGAATCTACATGGGAGAAATGGAAAAACACCTTGAAAGTAAGCTGCCTCATATCAAATACTTACCCTAAAAGCCTTTCTATTAAAAACATTAGATTTTTAAGAATAATTTTGAGAAAATCAGGCAGCTAAAATACAGTGCCTGATTTTCCCTTCTTAAAGATGAATACCTTGCACAGACTTTCTGCACTGGGTAAGTCTGGAATTTATATTCAGTTCTAAAACAAAACCTGATGGTTTTTTACATTATGCCGTGCAAGCCACATTCCCAGAGATTTATTGCAGTTAGCACGGCACCGACACAGCAGACAGGTGTGCATGGGGTGCTTCACGCTCCTGACTGCCACCCCGGACCCAGACCACAGGGGCCGGGAACTGCAGGACCTGAGGAGCGCTTCAACGTAAAGCCAAACTGTGTCTCAGATGGGCCAACGGCAGGCACAGCACAGGCTTCTGCAATACCGGCGGCAGAGGTGCTGGATGAGGTGCAGTGTCCATGGGACACCGAGCCTGAAAGGTTCCCCGCTGGCACAGCCCCTTTGTGTCCCAGCCTGCCCTCACTGTAGGGCTTCAGCCCCCCCGATGGGGTCTCTCAGCTGTCCTGGCTGTTCCCCAGCCCTCCATTCTTAGGTGAGCCACTCAGGCGTCACCTTCTTCCCACCTGAAAAGACACAGGCCCCCCCATTTGCCTCCCCAGATGAAGGTGAAGTGATGCTACTCCCAAGGCCCATCTGGAGACCCATCAGTGGCCACAGAGACTATATAAAGCCAGAGACCTCGTGCAGGCTTCTGGCACAAATGGCTCGGTGAAAAACCTAGATCACAACAGCAGGAGGTGATGTGGCCCATACTGGGCCACAAGAAACAGCAACTCTGCGGCACCAGTATTTATAAACACGACCGAGGGCTGCTATCTGTCTCTTTCATGTGATTGCTGGACCACAGACTATGGACCATCTGCCCACAGTCTATTATCACAATCTGTGAACAATTATAGGCAGGATATTTCATCTTAGGAAATGGCAAAGTTAACAAAAAAGGCACTGAAAAAAAGCCAGAAATCAGAAAACAAGCAACAAAACTGCAGTCAAACATTGCACAGAGCCCCATTTGCCAGCCCTTGAACCCAGTAGCACTTCGTTCCCGGACCCACCACTACCACCACATCAGCTGCTCCAGAGCAGACATGATTTCTGCTGCTGCTGAGGCCACAGCAAGTGCCAGCCCTTCTCCTGCAAAAGCAAGTACCTGATCACACTGTCTGAGACCTGAGGGCACCATTACCCTGCACTGTGTGCAGGAGGCGTGAGGGCAGTTATAATCAACATAGAATCACAGAATCATAGAATCGTTTTGGTTGGAAGGGACCTTTAAGTTCATCAAGTCCAACCGTTAACCTAGCACTGACAAGTTACCACTAAATCACGTCCCTCAGCACCACGTCTACACGTCTTTTAAATACCTCCAGGGATGGCGACTCCACCGCTTCCCTGGGCAGCCTTTTCTAATGCTTGACAACCCTTTCAGTGAAGAAATTTTTCCTAATATCCAATCCAAACCTTCCCTAGTGTAACTTGAGGCCATTTCCTCTTGTCCTATCCCCTGTTACTTGGGAGAAGAGACTGACCCCCACCTGGCTACAACCTTCTTTCAGGTAGTTGTAGAGAGCGATAAGGTTTCCCTGGAGCCTCCTTTTCTCCAGGTTGAACAACCCCAGTTCCCTCAGCCGCTCCTTATAAGACTTGTGCTGCTCCAGACCCCTCACCAGCTTTGTTGCTCTTCTTTGGACACACTCCAGCACCTCAGTGTCTCTCCCGTATTGAAGGGCTCTTCAAGGCCCATATTCAAGGTTCAGCCTCACCAGTGCTGAGGTACAATCTCTTCCCTAGTCCTGCTAGCTACAGTATTTCTAACAGAAGCCATGGTACTGCCTTAAATGGAAACGTCCAAAAACTCTTTCAAAGCCAGCAGCGGAGCTTGCACCAGAACTGACAGCCCTTCCTCAGTCTGCCCTGTCTCTGCCCACTCCATCAGCATCCTCCACCACCTTGTGCCTTGCTGGAGCTGCCGCTGGACGAGGGCCCCTTGCACCCTGGGCCAGCTGCACCTCTCGGCAGTCACGCAGGGCTGTAGTGGGAGACAGAGTGCTCCAGAGGCACAGCACAGACAATGCACGGGCCCTCGGCTGGAAAGGCAGGGGGAGAGGACAAAAACTTACCACTCCTGGCCTTTGGTCTGTGATGCTGCTGCAGACAAAGCTGGGGAGATGGTTGTTGCTTCTGGGTTGGCTTCCTGTCACCGAGCGGAGAGTGGTAATGTGTGGTCAGCAGGAGATGTGGTTTGTCAGTGCTGCCTGTTCCCCACCTGCAGACCATGGATGCAGCGAGGGACCATCCCTCTCAGAAAGGCCCGCTGAATCCCTAAGCAAAAACTCCCTTCTGGGATGAAGCTGTTACCCATGGGGCTGAGGAAAGGCTAGATCTTGGGATTTTACCTTCTCCTCAATCCTTGCCTCCATTACATGGCCATCATCTTGGAGCTGAGCTTCTCTACCCACAGCTCACCCTTTGACTCAGGACAGCTTGGATCCAGACCAGGCAGTCTCTGCTCCTTGGCGCCCCTGGGATGTCCCTTTTGGTCAGCCAAGGCCAACTCCAGGAGAAAGCTGCCTGGAAATGCCATGCTCCCTCACACTCACTGACGGTCAGGGTGGGAACGGGCAGGAGTCCTGTGTACTGAATGGCCCAAGGAGAGCAGGAGGCAACCGACTGCTGCCCAGCGCTGCCTACTGTCAGGGTGAGATGTGAGGCTCCCAAATCCACCGCAGGATAATTCCAGTTCAACAGGTGCCGTGGTCCTGGCCGGGACTGGGGACATGCATGCTCTTGCTGCGAGGAGAGCCTGTAAAGCCCTGACACCGTCGAAGTCCTGCTTTCCCCAGGTGTCATGGTCCAGGTGGGAGTCTCCAAGGATGCCCCAGCAGACACTGCCGGATGGGACGGGGTAGCAGTACAGCTATTGGGGAGGCAGCGTGGGACACTGTCACTGAGCTGAACCAGCGCAATCCAGCACAGAATGCTTGAAGAGCGACAAAAACTACGCACATGCAAAAACCCTGCATCAGTCTGCAGTGTAGTCTGAGTAATTAGTGGTTTCTTACAACAGGGAAATCGTACAGAAAGTAAAAGTCCGACTGCCTTAAAACAACAGACACTCTCAATTCATTTCTAATTTATGCGTTCTTGTCATATGAAAGCCACTTGCTTAAGCTGCTTTTCTATCTATTTGCAGTCTGTTCAGACACACAATGCTCAGTAGGGGTCTGTCTCCATGATTCATTGGCTCAGATTTCCTATAGAGTTTACATGATGTCTACTAAGCCCCATACAGTTTTGTATCCATTATAACCAGGGACAAGCAAGCAGGGCTCAGGAGGCTGAGCATCCATCTAAGAATAGCTTCCTGTCTTCCAGCTCTCTTCACAACAAATGAACAATGGTTACATTTTACCGGCTAGCACCGCATAGCGAGGGGAAATTATAGGAACTCGTCTGAGTTAAATAAGGGAAGAAGCATTTAGAGTGAAGCTCCTTAAATGAGCAGGTCAATAACTAGTTTACTGAGACCAAGGCACATAGCTAATGAGAGAATAAAGAATTATTCTTGTCAGGAGAAAAAAAGATGCTGCCCTGGTTTTGTGCTAAATAATTACATTCATTATGTTTAGGACAGCCCTGCAAGTGGTCTTTTGCACTAGTAAATTCATTAGCAAAGCTAATAGGCAAACTACTATTGGGGCAAATTTAAACGATTGCAATAGGATGGATGGCAAAGATGGGGAAAGGTAGTATGAAAGCTAAGAGCCAAAGTCAGCTTTAAGTATAATTGAATTTATCTTCTCATCAACTTTAAGGCCTCCTTCTGGGCTTGAAACAAGGAGAGGAAACAAAAGGATATTCACTTGATTGGATTTGTTGCTAGTTTTTCCAGATTACCAAGCTGTCTAAACTGACCTCTTGACACATGGCAACAATTATAAATCCAACAAAAATTAAAACGTTAACTAAATTGTCTCAAAGTTTCCAAATGACAGAGGATCTCAAATGTGTCAGGAAGCCATCTCCCAGCAGAAATACCGAAAAAGTAACCAGACTTTGAATTTACCCAGAAGTTCACGAAACTCACCTGGGCAGCAGGATAAGGTAGGATGCAATGTGTCTAGGCAAGAGTCACAGTTGCAGAGGGGCTACGGAGAAGGGCCAGCAGGATCGCCTCCCATGGCTTAGGAGAGCGGCAGCATTTGGCCCCATGTGAGGCACTGCAGCGTGGTGGTGGTGGTGGTCCTCGCTGGGGGGCAGGGGTGGTGGTGGTCCTTCCTGCAGGCTCAGGTTGCAGTCCTCCTCTCAGCACAGCCTTAGCTTCAACACGCCACAAACACACACGGGGCCGTTATCCCTCTCTGGTACTCTGGTTCAGGCTAGCTATGTACTTATGCAGACACCACCGCGTTAGGTATGCTTAACTAAGTTTTTCTTTACAGCTACATTTTTAAATAAAGAGGTTAGACTCAGATGAAATCACTGGAGGAGCTGTGGGCATAAGTACCTCTTCTTTAATCATGCTCTGCCTAGACCGTAATCACAGAAGCTTCATAGATACAAATGCAGCACATTGAGGTGAGCCTAGAAAATGATTGAAATCAATTTAGCGAGTCTGTGGAGCACAGCAGTAACATGTGTAGGACAGAGCAGACCGCCCACGGCGCTTATGGCACTGTCTGGCACTGACCACCATCTCCGGGCAGAGCTACGCAGCCCCCCCACCCCGCAGGGCTGCCTTCGCTGGCAAACTGAGTTACAGGGGAATGGAGACTATTCCTGCTATTGGGCTGAGTCCAGGATATAGCTTTGGCTGGAAAAGCAGGAGGGATTTCATTTTTTTTTTTTTAATGTCGAAACATTTTTCAGCATATTCAAAGTGAGATTCCAAAGTGTTTTTTTTCTAAAAATAACTTTACCGCTATGAAATGAAAACGTGTTATGATTGTAAAAAAATACTTACTAAAAAATGAGGAAAAACCATCAAATATTTAAGCTTTTTGCTTTGGATATAGAATAAAAATACCTTTTCTTTTGGGTTTTGGGGTTTTTTTTTAACTTTGTAAAAAACTTATTAAACTGTCTGATTCAGGTTCAGCTGGGTTGGGTTCAGTTTTCCCCCTGAACCAAAAAGCTGTTACACATCATACCTGTGTCTAGCTGTTTTAAATGGACACTCAGTATTAGCCAAAGGCATCCAAAAAGTAGCTTTTCAGTAATTGAATTTGGGAAAGACAGAAAAGAAGTAACTGCAATGAAGCCCATATCTGAAAGAAAAAGAGGCGGGGGGGGGGGGCGGGAAGGAAAAAAAACAAACTTCTTTGCCAAGTGGAAATTGGAATAAATGTTCATGGCTACTGCTGCTGCCTGAAAAGCCAGAAGGAACCTGAGGCTCCCCAGTAAACCTAGTTTAGAAACTTCCTCAGCTGATCTCGTATTCCTTCTGGCTAGTTGCCTTATCCAGTCAAGTTAGAAATCCAGGATCTAACTCTTGGTGAGAAATTGGAAACATAGAATCACAGAATCATAGAATGGTTCGAGTTGGAAGGGATGTTAAAGACCATCTAGTTCCCACCCCCCTGCCATGGGCAGAGACACCTCCCACTAGACCAGGTTGCTCAAAGCCCCATCCAGCCTGGCCTTGAACACTTCCAGGGATGGGGCATCCACAGCTTCTCCGGGCAACCTGTTCTAGTGTCTCACCACCCTCACAGTAAAGAATTTCTTCCTTATATCCAGTCTAAATCTTCCCTCTTTCCGTTTGAAACGGTAACCCCTTGTCCCATCATTTCACTCCCCAACAAAAAGTCTCTTCCAGTCTTTCCTGTAGGCCCTCTGAAGGAAGACATCCAAGAATTAAGTAGCTTTACTTAAACTAAACACTGGGGAAATGATTTCCACCTTTGTCATTTCAGTGAGAGCTGATCCCTTCCCTCCGGCCACCACTGACAATCTCCCCTGACAGCAGGTTCAGACTGCAGGGGCTGCAACACGAAAGGCTGCTGGAGATCCCAAAGAGTCACAACACCTCTGTCCATTGCCAGAAGAAAACCAGTGATCCTCATCCTTCTCCCCCCGACCTTCTTTCATGCATCTACGGCCTTCAAACCCAGACTGAAAAGGTACAAAAAAAATCTGAGGTTTCTAGATAGTGACAAAGCTTCCTTCTTAATGAATGTTTAACTAATGATTTCCACAGGGAAGATGAAAACTGGCCGATAACTGTTAAGAGTGTGGGAAGGGTGTCAAGAGGTGTTTTACTGAGGACAGGCCTAACAAGCAACGGAGTGGGGAGAAGTTGGCACCTTGTCCTCTCAAAAGTCGAGAGCAGACCTGTTCTTCCTCACTAGATTTTTGCCAGCTATTAAGTAATACAAACACATTATGCAATCTTTATATTTAGAGAATATAAAAGTTCAATGAAACAGCTGTTCAAGACTTGTTACAGCCAGAAAAGTGACTATAATAATGTCACCTTGTTCCTGCACTTATCTGCTTCCCCAAATGTCTGCTCTCTTGTCAATATATGTCCATTTTACTCATTAATGCTACTGGGAACGAGGTATGCCAATCAGAGACGCCTGACCTCTTAAGCTACACCTATTTTGCCTGCTAACAAAGCAAACTTTTCGTCACAATAAGCAAGGGAATGCCAGCATGGGTGTGTCACAGTAATATGCATTATACTTTGCCTCATGCTGTGTTACCACCGGTGATGCTTTATTCTCATTCCAGAACCTGTACACTTACTGAAGGTTGGTGATGAAGTACAGTGCAGGTCATGAACAACTGAGCTTCATTTTCCACAACTAGACACAGCAGCAGGCACTTAGAAAAAAAAATTATACTGGCTTGTAAATGGAACAATTTAATATGGAAGTAACTGATGGCAAATAAACATAGAATGCCAAGGCAACTTCTCTGTCACTAGCTGTACTGTACTCTGTTCCTTCCATTTCGTTAAAAATCAAAGCTAGTGAACTAGAATGTATTCAATCTTACCAAAGAAATCGATTTAGAATGTGAAATGTACCCTTAAGAAGGGAGAACACTGTGCTCCTTCCTTTTCTAAGGAAAACCTTTTCTACAGACAGAGCACTGGGAAGGTCTAAATACCTGCAGCTATGGCTAAGATTTTCCAGCCACGTAGCTGGAACCACTCTACATTACCATCCTTTGACAAACTCATTTGTGTGGTAAAACCTCCTCAAACAGCAGCGCCTAAATGATACAAATGGCAAAACATCTCCTTGTCTCGTTTCTTCAGCTACCTTCCAAGTGCATTAGTTGTTTCTCCAAACATGTGATGCTTTCATATGCGCTCTGACCAACCATCAGATCACGCCATGATCATTCTTGTTATCTACTTCAGCTAGTGGTGCTTGAACCCAGCCTCTTCTAGGAACTAAGACTTTATTTTCTGACTTCTTGCAGCAAAAAAGATTCATTGCTTATGGACTCCCATTGACAGGTGAATGCAGTCTCGGTGCTGCGTCAGCGGCAGATTTGAGTCTTTTATCAATAGGTTTAGCCATAGAAATCTATATGTAGCTCTGAGAAGCACTGGCTCCAAACAAAATCATGTCAGAACTGAAGAAACTGGTGAAAAGACACATTTATACTTTAAGTGTGATTTCTGGGCAGGGGAACAGCAGTGGGGCAGGGTCCCAGGGAGGCTGTGTCGTCTCCATCCTTGGAGGTTCACAAGAGCAGGCCAGACGAAACTCTGAGCAACCTCATCTGGCCCCACGGCTGACCCTGCTTTTAGCAGGAGGTCAGACCTAAGCCCTCCTTCAGTCCTTTCCCAAACACTTTGGGACAGTGTGACATGAGGTCATATCGAGGTGCTGGAGCGAGTGCAGAGGAGGGCAACGAAGCTGGTGAAGGGCCTGCAGAATAAATCTTATGAGGAGCGACTGAAGGAGCTGGGACTGTTTAGTTTGAGGAAGAGGAGGCTGAGGGGAGACCTCATCGCTCTCTACAACTACTTGAAGGGCCATTGTAGAGAGGTTGGTGCTGGTCTCTTCTCACAGGTAATTAGTGATAGAACAAGAGGGAATGGCTTCAAGCTGCAGCAGGGTAGGTTTAGGCTGGACATTAGGAAAAAATTCTTCACAGAAAGAGTGGTCAGGCACTGGAATAGGCTGCCCAGGGAGGTGGTGGAGTCACCATCCCTGGATGTGTTTAAGAGTCCTTTAGATGTGGTGTTAAGGGATATGGTGTAAGGGAGAACTTTGTAGAGTGGAGTTGATGGTTGGACTCGATGATCCCAAGGGTCTTTTCCAACCTAAATGATTCCATGATTCTTTGAGGTCTCACTCAAAATCGTACCACCATCTTCACCCAGCCACAAGTCAGAGAAGAGATTCTTACCCTGACCCTTCCCTGAGCACATGGCGTTTGTTACACCCACAGACCTCTTGCTAATCCATTCCTACACATTGTTCCGCCCTATCAGACAAAACCCCACATATTCCGGTTACTTTTCATAGTCCTCCTTTCCTTGGAGCCCGTAGACTTTTCGGCGGTAGAAAGCTACAGGCCTTACAGAGCCTCCTTGGTCTTTCTCAGCCATTTGTCAGAACAGAGTGTGCTCTGAAGGGAACAGTAACAGACACCTCCGGTCTTCATTTCCAGTCATTCAGATTAGTGCTCTGCATTTATACCTTCTTACTTCTTGATACCTACTGCTGAGTGAATCTGTCCAAAACCTGTCGCTGGGTTTATGAACATGGATTCATTTTTTATGTTCACTGACTGCTAATGAGGCACCGTCCTGCCTTAATCCTGCATAAAATTAGGTACCTACCGTAAAACACTCATCCCTATTGCTTTTCATTGATTGCACAGGGAATTAGGATCTGGCAATCATCAATAACAGCCATGAAGAGATGCTTTCTGTTCCCTTGATCTTATAAAGTTAACTTAGTTATACAAGTGGTCAAAACATGGGCCAGCATGAGAAAGAAACCCTTCTTAGTCAAATCATACCTGTAAGGATCCTTGAGATCAGCATGGAGCTGGACTTCAGCATCAGACAGATCTGAGCAAAGTGCCAGGTAGCACCAACACCCACATACACCATGACACTGCTACCACTCACCAGACCCTACCTGCTGTTTCCAGTTTCTGAAAGCACCTTGTGAAAGGACAGAAAGCATAGAAACTGGGGTTGCTTAGCCTGGAGAAAGGAGGCTCAGGGGAGACCTTATTGCTTTCTACAACTACCTGAAAGGAGGTTGTAGTGAGGTGGGGGTCAGTCTCTTCTCCCAAGTAACAGGGGATAGGACAAGAGGAAATGGCCTCAAGTTACACCAGGGAAGGTCTGGATTGGATATTAGGAAAAATTTCTTCACTGAAAGGGTTGTCAAGCATTAGAAAAGGCTGCCCAGGGAAGTGGTGGAGCCGCCATCCCTGGAGATATTTAAAAGACATGTAGACATGGTGCTGAGGGACATGGTTTCGTGGTAACTTGTCAGTGCTAGGTTAACGGTTGGACTTGGTAATCTTAAAGGTCTGTTCCAACTAAAACGATTCTATGATTCTACACACGGTACAGTGCCTCCAGCTTAAGCTTTGCCATGTAGCCAATGCAAAATAAACTGTGCAGCTCCCCCAGACATGTCTCGGTTGACTCAATTCATCCGCTTTCGAAGGAGAGGAGGCAGAACTACAGCACTCACGTTTTCCAATGTGAAGAGCCTGGCTATGGGCTCAGAAGAGGTATGGGACCTAGGGAAGGAGCTCTTGCTCCTGCATGTGAAAAGACGAAACTACAGCCCAGCTTTCCACTATTGCAGGTCTATGGGAAGAGCAAAACACAGCAAATGAAAGTTGGCATAACAGTCCCAAACTGCTGATGGAAAAACTGGCTAGCACATCCGTGGCTGAATTTAGTTATTTTGCTTAATGTAACAAATTATATTACAATTATATATGATCTGTATTCTTGGCCTTTAAAACCAAGGATAATCTATGGCTTCTACAATTTCAGTTTATGCTCAAGCAATATTAATGGCAGTCCATAGCAGACACAGCTTTATCAGAGGGCAGAATATTGGAAATTTGAGGAAGAACATCTCCATCTAACTGCTTACCTGTAACTGAGAAATCAGCGTTCTTTCCAAGAGAAAAAAGGATGAGGTTAATAAGGTGATCATTGAACAATGCATGCAAAGTTTCCATTGTGGAACATGATTTTATGAAGAAACATATGCACATCCCCACTTTGCCACAGCCTGATAAAAAATGAAGGAGAGTACGGTACATACCACCAAACGGATGACAACTTCATATAACTTGTTCTGAAAGAAAGCAGCCTGTTGTTTACTGCATTTATCGACAATCTGTGAAAGTAGACCAGAAATCAGTCTAATTACCAGAGTGCCAGTTGTGCTTGTTAACACCAGCTTTGTGACCAAATGTTATTCCACAGTTGTCACATCACAAGAAGGTTTCATTACTAACATAATAGTGAACAAGATCACATGCCTGGCTATTGATTGATCTGCCACACAAAGGAAGGACATTGTTGTCTCTATTATAACCAGTTACATCTTTGTCTGCCCGTATAATATGCACAGGAATGTATCATGAGCAGTTGCTGCAGTGTTTCCTAATTTCTGCCTGTTAGCCCATTAACAGCCCATTAGGATTTGCAGACTTTACCACCAGAGAAGAAATGACCTTGCCATAATTCTGTCTTGTACAATCTTCAAAAAATTGTTTTGATTAGCCTTCATGCAATGGATCCTACAAGGACTGAGACTTACTCAACAATTGCTTTATAAATATATCGTTTCTGCCAAATCAAAAGATATTTTAATTCTTTCCAGACACAATTAGGAAACACTGCGGGAACAGTAGAAATATTCATCATTACTGCAGTTGAATGGCCCTGAAAGGACTATGTCTTAGACCAGAGAAATATTCCGCTAACAAGCACCTCAGACAAAATGAACTAACATTGACCCTCAGACCATCAAGATATTGCTTTCCATTCACTGACCAGTCAAAAATGTAAACAACTGCTTTCAGGTCTGTTGTTAATATTAAAAGTGAACAGTCCTGTTTATTTTTCTATGAACTCAATAAATATTATAATATAAAAGTGGATTTGTTTATCATTGTGAGCCTACAGAAAAACAAGCACGCCTCATCATCTTATCTGATGATGAATGATTTATCAGGCAGAACGCGAATCTGCTTCTGAGTCTATTTTCCTGTTTATGCTTGTTGAACAGATACAATTTAATGAAGAATATAAAGTACTTAAAAATCTGTCTACCATTAATAGTTTAATTAAACTGACATGTACTTCAAAAACAGAGAGACAGAAAACATTAATTTTGGTTATAAAGGGCATGGCATTATTAAAGTGCAATTAAAAACAACATTCACTTACAATTAATAGCTAAAACAATTTAATTATGTAACGTTTGATTGTCAGCTCTGGCTAACTTAGCCACCCCAAGGTAGGTATGTTCTTTGGTCCTCTTGTAAAGTGTATTACATAGCTGCCATCACACTGCAAAGACCCAAGCACAAGCTAACAAGTTGCTCCTGAGCAACATCTCGCTGTAAATCCCTCGACAAACACCGTGCTGTGCTATTGTCCCCTAGTCCATCCCGTGTCCTTGAGGTGCCAGTTCCCCAAAGGATCCCTCCCTGACCTCTGCTGGGGCAGTTGACAGCCACTGCTGAGGCTGGTGCAAGGTCTAGGGGCTGACTGATGAGCTGGCTCCTGGCTTGTGGGTCACGTTTCCCCAGTAAAAACATTAATTTGGGTCCCCTGGCCATGCTCAAGCACCTGCTTTCTTCCTAAACTTCATGCCTCTTACAGCTCTCTCTCTCTCCATCAAACTTGACTGAAATTGGTCAACTGGCTCAGCAGTTAACTGAGAGAAGGCGCTGGAAAAGAGAAGCCAAGAAAAGCAGTTCAACCGCACAAGTCTCATTTCACTTGGAAACAGGACAAAAAAAACTCTCCTGCCAAATTCAAAGTTAAAACCTGAAGAGGCAAAGTGAGAGTCTGCCAGAGAATCATTGTAGGACTGCTTTCCAGAAGCACAGGTCCCTCCTGAACAAAGTAGCAATGGAAATTTCCTTGAAATTCAGCCTACGTTTTTTAAAAACATAACAACAAACACATTTAGAAATTTCATCAGAATTTCAGGGTCTGAAGACAATCCAGACTTATAACACCAGACTAGTCTGAAAACAGGAATTCTGTTCCACAGGTCACTGCAATACTTTCAGAGCTATAGTGAGAAGAAAAGTCACTTTTGGTGTAATATTTCAAAAAGCAAAGAGAGACCTATTCCTCAGTAGCCTGGAACCCTACTGCAGAGCCATCCATTTGCGATTGGAGTAACCTTGTCTGGATTACACCGTTAGCCAATACACCAGTCACCAGGAAAAAAACGTTGCTCTAATTGTAGCTAAAGAAATCCAGATGCTACAGTTTTCTCCATGTGGGCAGAATGTCATGGCAAGTTCAGCCATGGCTCTCAGCAGGACGTTGCAGATCTCAGAAGTTCGCCCTTATGAGGAAATTGCCGGATTAATATCCTACTAACCAAGCACGCTTATTCCTGAACACAGCCTGGAGTAGAAGTTGTTTCAGGACTATTTAACTAGCTCCCATAAATTTGGTTTACTCTTTTCCTTATGGGTTGAGGTGTGTGGAGCAGTTGCAACGGCTGATAAGATACAATGATATAAGATATCAACAATCATAAGATACAGTCCTCTACTATCTCCCCAGGAAGAAAGGAGAGAAAAAACAGCGGGCAGGGGGAGGAACCCAATGGCATAGTTGAAACGTTCACAAAAGCTTTCTTTCATGCCTTTTTACCAATCCAGAGGGTGCCATAACCCTGGCCATACCACCTGAAGGGTGCTGACTGACTTCGTAAGTCCAGGAGAAGTCCTTCTGTCCATACCACAGGTGGCTGAGCCAAGCTGGAGCCTCCAGGATTAGAGAGAGAGAGAGGAGTGCCCTGAGCCTGGGTCTGCCTTGCAAGGACAGCTTTCACACCCGGGACTTAGACCAGGGCTCCAGACCTTTATGTCGCAAGAACTTTCCTTCGCTGCAAGTCAGATGAACGTGCAGCAGACGACTGCACCTGGACTTCTGACGGTAGACAAATTTACTAGAAAACCACATGGGGAAAAAACGGTTTTATTCATGTTTTCATAGAGAGCATTTTAATGACAAAATATTTGCTATGCTGCACCTGTAAATAATATATAAAAAATAAGAGTAAAAGTAATCAGTACAAAACAATGTATTCCTGCATTTCAATTTCTCCATGGAGAAAAGTTACATTTCTCTTAAATTTAACAGAGATTAGAATTAAGACTTAAATTTCTCTGTGGAGAAATTTAAAGGAAGAGAGATATGGTAAAGGGTGGGAGTTAATAGGATTCATTAAAAAATAAAACATAAACAGTGTCTATCTTTACCTTTTTCCTCTAAAGAGTATTATAATAATAGATTTACTTTCAATGCAGTCATTGAGCCTGCCACCTTCACATAAAAACACCTGCACTGACACAGCTTAGGCTTTGAATTCAGATAAGTTATCCCCAAAAGAGTAAATATATTCATAAACGGTCAGAGCTAAAGCATCTCAGCCTACCAGAAGAAACGATTATGAGAACGGACGTTCATTTGAAGATCTTGTGAGGAATTCAGCAACTGAGCTTGTTGAGGAGTATTCACTGGAGAGATACTAGTTACTCTCACCCTAAAGTTAAGAGCCGATTTTGCACCAGCCAAGCAGGGAATGGTGGCTCTTAAGGGTTTTAAGGCTTTTGGCTCTGCAGTCTCTAACCACCTTAAAACCTTGTTCACACTGTTTTCAAGATCTGTAACTGCGATGCGACTGCAGTCCAATACAGACCACCAGAGTAGGTAGAATAGAGGATGAAGTCTGGAAACACATTTGAAAGTAAACCAAGAGGTACGCACTGTCTCTACACTGCTGAGTATAGGCTAGAAATGAAATCACTTGTGCCTGAACCAAGCTCCTTTGCTTGCATGAGAATTTCTGTCAAATTGCTAGCCACACCAGTGATCAGATGTTTGCACACATAGAACAAAACACCAGGCAATTACTGAGCTTTCTTTTCTTCATGGTTTATTCACTGTTATGTGACCAATGCAGCCTAGAAAGTCAAACACCTTATGAAATACTCTAGTAATTGACCACAAGTTTCAAACTTTTCTTTAAAGACAGAATCTTGCCTATCATTTAATATTTTGTAAACATAGATGTCTCTCAAACCTTACTCATTAAGAATATTTTTTTAGATTTTTTTACATTTTTCTTACAAGTCTACAGATCTTCAGTAATATATTTTATACTGTCATTTATGAAATTATAGTTTGGTCTCTATTTCTTTTTTTAAACAGTGCAAAATCACATTAAAATACCTTGATCTTATAATTAAGGTTTTGCCCCATATAGGACTCCAGCAAAGTATGTCTGAATCGTTCCCTGACATAGAACCTTTAGGAAAAAAAAACCTCCCAAAGCATGTGGTTGTCTAGATGGCTTTGCAAATGAAATCAAGGCATTGTATGTAGACTTTGTTATTATTGTGTTTAAATTGAGCTTGAAACGCCATGCAACCGAAATAAAAATCAGAAGCAGAGCAGGGTATTGTTTGGTTTCTGAATATTAAATGCAATCAAAAAGTAATAGTACTTATAGATTTTTCATATATAAACAGATTTATGGAACTTTTATAAAAACCATTTGCTCACTGAGCTTCAAAAATCTGGATGGTTTCCTTCTGTGAATAATCAAATAAGTTAACTCAGGCAGCTTCTTTGGTTCAGTGCTACAGATATAGAGGATTTATATTTAAAGGGCTGCTATTGGTTAGAAGGTGCATTTTTTTAAAAACCAAGTAACTTTACTATAAATGTAATCTAAGAGAATGAGACAAAATAAAGTGTAAAAGAAAACCAAAACAAATTCACTGCATTCACAGCTGATAAAAGTGGCAAATCAGCAAGTTTCATTTTTGTTGTTAATCGATTTTACTTTCAGGTTTGCATACGTGAGAATAAAGTTGCAACACCTGAAGGCAATAGTCATTTACTTTTACAAATTTGTTTCTTCATGAATTTCATTTTTATAATTTTATGAAAACGCTTCTGTTAATTTGAAGTTCCCGAAGAGCTTTTTTCATTTCAGAAAAATCTCTCAGTTGTTTTTCAGCGTCTCTCGTTACTTACTGTAAGTAACCTGCTCTCTCAGTGAGAGAAAGCGGTTTATTGACCCAGAATTTTCTTGCGATAGCTTTTAAAAAATTAGTGTTTACGTGGTTTTATATGTTAAGAAAATAAGCAAAATTGTACTGCAAATTTTAGTGCCTTCTAGTGCCTTCTCAAGATGCATACCTCCTCCCTGCTTCAGTGTCACAAGAATGCTAAATAAGGAGGGAGAAATCCCTTCCTTCAGGAAAAAAACAAACACCACCCTTAAAACACTAGAGCATGTCAAAACTGTGGGAAGAGGTTTCAGATACTATCGGCTGCGGTTTTATATTCATGTTCCGCTTGCCAGTATTTCGGGTAGTATTCTGAAGCTGAGTTTTGATCCTTTAGGGACCTCCTATCCTCTAGGCTCGGGTTTGACTCGGTATTGGAAACGGCAGGACAGCAGCTGCTCCCAGAGCAATCTGGTCGGAATTTCACAAGAGCAGCTTTTCCTGCAATATTTAAAACTAATCTGAATTGAGAAAAGCAGGGAGAAAATAAAAAAGATAAACACAGAAGTCAGACAGAGTAAAACCTGGAAGGGGAATGTGGAAAGCAGAACAGGAGCGAGGAAATACACGGGTGTGGAAGGACTAAGGAGCCAAATGGGGAAACTGAGAGAAACATTTGGAAAAAAGTCTGAGGAGCAGAAGGCTGACAGAGGAGGCAAAATCTGTGAGGGGGAAAAGTGGAGGGGGATAACACACAAACACAGAGAGGAAGCTAAAAAACAGCGGTGAAAGGAGGCAGAGGAAGGACAAAGAGCAGAGAGGCAGGAACTAGGGGCGTGAAACAAAAATAGCGGGGGGGGGGCGGGGGGGTGCGGAGGGGGATGGTGAGGAAAGTAAATTGAAAACAGGGATCCAAAATGAAGTCAGGAATTTTACAGAGCAAAAGCCCAGCTTATAAAGCTTCACGAACTAGTTTTGGGGAAAGCCCGGGCAGCGCAGGGACGGAAGCGCGCCCATCTCTTTACCTTCTCAATCGGGGTTCAAGTTAACAGAGCCTCCGTGTATAACAACCCCAAAACATAAACACCCAGCCCGTGGGAACTGGTGAGGGGGACGCGGTCTGGCTACTGCCTTGACTCCACGAGCAATGCAATCTCCTCCTTTTGTGCCCTGCCTTTTGGAACAGGAGGAACAAACAGGCAAAACATAATTTACAGTCTCGGTTTATCTGTATCCACAGCCCATCTGCTAACTCGAACCACAGCAGAATGTGTATGTGTGCATTCGGAGAGATGGCTGTCATTAGACCAATGAAGTTAACCAACGAACAAAAGCCAGGATCAGATCAGTAATAAAGTTTACACTTCATTACGGATGTCAAAATCCTTGCTGATTTCTTTTTTTTTTCCGTATTTAGCTTATTGAATTTCACAAGCAAAACCATCTCCAGTGAGCATTCAGGACTCGGTTGCTTGGAAGCTCGAGCATTCAGGATTGAAACCTGAAGACAGATATTTCCTTAACAAATTTATGGAATTAGAAAAACTGGACATATTAACATACGTCTCTGTATTCATGGCTGTAAAATTATTGGATTCTTGTCTCATCAAATTTACATTGTGGAATCTGAATATAGTATGATTAAGCATTATTTTAACAACTACATTACAATACAATTTAAAATAAAATGGCCCTTCATATCGCACTAATATCAGTGTTTTAAATAACAAAGGGGATTTTTTTTTTTTTTTAAATAAAGGAAAGGATTAGCATTTAGTTTCAATCAGTATAAGCAATGCTGTACCAGTTGGTGTCTCAAAGATTCAGGATTTTATTAATATTCCAGAGATGCATTTGTGTTGCCTCTGGGTACACTGAAAAGCCACTTAAACTGCACTTAAAGCAGCACTACAGGATCAAATTGATGTGCATCAACCATTTACAATAAAACTTGATTATTATAAAGGCATACATATTTGCATAATTACATGTTTGATTTTTTGATAATGCAGCATACACTACAAAATGTTGCTTCATGTAGAAAGGCATCGTCAAAAAGCACCATCTGCTGTAGTGTTTAATGCACTGCAATGTTTGAAAAATTCTGAAGGTAGATTTGTGTGAATCAGAGGGGAAAGCAACGGAGTTTTGCTAGAACAGGAGACTCGGGGCTGGAGGAGGGGACATGGTACAGTGTGGACATTTTTTTAGGCTGTCGTCTGTTTCTCACTGGCTATTTTTAAATAAAATTGTCAGGGGGAGAAAGGTAAAAGACAACAGAGCAGCACATCCTACGGTCCGCAGAATGCGGGATTCAGAACTTGAGAGCATTTGGCATAAAACCAGTTTTGATGCTTTCACTCAAAAAAAATTTTCAGTATCTGATGTATGCAATGAAGGAATCATATTGGGAAAGAAGGCAAACAGCACAGATAATGGATTCTTACACTTATTACTGAAGCTTTTTAAACGAGTCTCTATTAAGCAACACAATAGCTTAAAAGACATAGAACTTGAAACTAAAAATATCTCCATATTTGCTCAGTTCAAATGGAGAAGCTGTCTGTTCTTCAGTAACATCTGAACATAAACCCTAACCAGAGCCCACCACGTTCAGGAAGTCCGATGCTGAGATTGCCCAAGTAAAAGTGTACCTCGGAGTACAAGAAAAAGCAAGCACTTCTAGACTCAGCACAGTTAGCCCAGAGTTCTGGTATCCTACGAATATGCATCATTTTGATTAGCGCTACATGTCTATCATTTTAATACCTGAGGCCGTTTTTCAAAGTGGATTTTGAGAAAGACATTAATCAAATTTAGTTGTAGCTGTTTCTAATATTCTGCCATCCCGAGGAGATTGTATGCATCCAAAACACACACACACACACGCAAAAGGGTCATCCGCAGCTTTTTCTGAGTCTGTTGCTACCTCTGAGCTATGCTGTGAACATTTTTGGACATTGTGCTGAGCAGTAAAGCGCAGCACAGAGCCAAGACAGGGAAGATCTGGCAGGGAAGTCAATAGGCATGTACTAGCCTGTTGCTTCCCAGTAGGAGCTCATTCCTTCACAAATTGGCCTTTGGTAGGCAGTATGATTCATTGCTCAGGGACTGGATTACAAGCTGGAAACCAGCTGCCAGAATTTGGGAAACTCATTTCACTTCCCCATGCTTTCTATTTTCCTTCCTCCTGTTTTTCACATCACATTAGTTGAAAATATAAAACACTTCAGGGCAAGGACTTTTTCATAATACAAGTTTCCAGCATATTGGGCATTAAACAAGCTTTTATCTCCATGGGCACCTCAAGGTACACCAGGACACAAACAACAGTTGGATTATATGCTACATGGGCGACAAATACCAAGTCAATTAAAAAGCATCTTTAACAACACAATCTGACTATGAAGTCCATCAGTCAAGAACAGCAGCTGGCTCCCAGATATAGTCCACAGTCCAGTGACACAAAAGAGCTTCAGAAACAGAAAAAAATTTGTCCATACACCTGAAGGAAGAGCGTGGTGGTGTATGCGTGAATGCAAATACCTCAAACCTTCTGTGCCCAAACCACAACAGCTTGTATGTAGGTTCATTCAAACCGAAGTGACGGCCATAGAGCTTCAAGTCCTCACGCTGCATTGCTGGCCTGTTAGCTTATGCTACATCTGGACTATGATAAATTTACGTTCCCACCAAGAAAATAGCCACTGTTTTATAGTTATGGATAAATTTGGTTTCACATTATGAGGCAGGATGTGCTTGAGTCCTCTATTATGCACAAGATTTTTAAACATCTAGGTTCCTTACCCGGGCTTATCGAGTACAATTATAGCTTGGCATCAGAGACGCCGAACACCCACACTGTCATTGACTTAGATTAGCGCTGTGAAATCCAGTGCTTCTGAAAAATCAAATCTTTTGTGTGTCATGCAGAAGAGTATGAAACCTTTGTTAAATAACATATTGTTGCGTGTACATAGTTCACAAAATCTCAGAAATATTTATCTGTTGGTATTTTCCCACACCCACCACAAACTGAGATGAGCCGTATTACAATACGACGCAGTGCCATTCCCTCTGCCTTTGCCTGCACTTGGAACAGAACCTGTATGGTTTCTTGCTCTTCAGGTACCCATACAGAAAAGGTAATGGTGTATTTATAGCATAATATTGAAAATAGCCCCAAACCACAACAAAGCCTCAAAGACATCTGCATTTCTTTCTCGCTGAAGGCTCTAAGTGCATTTGGTCAGAGCGCTGAAAGAGGAAACAAAACCAGCCAGGCAGAGGCAAATCTTTAGAAACAATGAGTCTCCCTTTTGTGCCTTAATATTCTGCTCTTGGTGAGCTTCCCTAACAAAGTCTGCGCTAATCATTGCTAGAATCAGCACAGCAGCGACTGCTAAGCGCAGTCTTTTTCTCCACCCTCTCTGCACTAGGCAGACAGGGTTTTTCATTACATATATCATTTTCAACTTGCTGCAGTGATTCTACAAAGACAGGAGGATTTAGAAAGCTAATGAATGGGGGTGGGGAGTGGGCTAGGATTGGAGCTTCAGTGCTAATGTCTAAGACTAGATACCATGAGTGGCTTCACACGCAGGGCACTGCCACCGATTTTATTTTCATTGCATGGCACTGACAGACTTTGACAGCGAAATCATTCATCTCAAGTTAATAAATCAAAATAAGGAGTGGGGGTGGGGGGATTTGTTTGTTTGAACATTTAGTGCTACAGGATTTAGGGCAAGGCTCGCTGGGCATTGCCTTGCCCTGATTATTATTGTGCTGCAATGACAGCAAAATTATTTATCTTTTAGTTGCTAATTAAGAACAGAAGTGAAGAAGAATATGTTTGGTCTGAATATACTATAGTATCTAGGGACCATTTGCTACATCATAATGAGATGCCATAGATGCTCTAACTCAGTATATGTCTACAAGTCTCCTGCCGCTTTACTATTAGGAAAAAATTTCATCTCGACAGTTAACTGACATAAAGTTAATAGTTTATAAATAAGATTAACCTGAAAGAGGAAAACAACATTCCCCCCGCCAAATGAAAAGATCGCATCCCCTCCCAAGCTCCCTCCTAGCACAGAATGCTCCATTTCACTGATATCAGAACCTTTGCTACTATGCAGCGGTTTGGTACACGTAACCCTGCTTTTGCAGACATGTCATCAATATTCCCTACCACTTGGGAGAACAGGCTATACTGATTACAAAATACTGGTTCTATAAATCTGTTAATTTTAATGATAAACCAGGATATTTTAGGCTTTTTTGTCCCTGAAGAACAAAGAACAATTGCAGATTGATTGTGAACCAATTAAGGACCTCAGAGCTATGAGTTGTGAATACAATTTCTTTCTCTTAGGGAAAAGAAAAAAAAAAAAAAAGGAATTTTCTGGTTCTTACCCTCTACATAGTAACTTAAGATACAGGTGAAGCTGATAATTCGTATCTGAGTGATGAATTATTACTTCAACTTTCTCAAACCATAGTTATCCTACTCAGCTGCCTCTTTCGTGACTCCTGTCATCAGCACGTCAGGCAAAGGGGGAAGAAAGTGCTACCTCAGTGAACATCAGCACACAGCCAAGCACAAGCAGCTGTGGTGCTTGGTGGGCATTCTCTGCAATACCTTAAGACAAGTTAATAAATGCTAGTTATTGTCAGCGGCTCCACTTCAGTCCTAACTGCAGCAGTTCCCCCCTTACATGCAAAATTTGTGACAGTGGAGAATCCCCAAGGTGTGGTGCAAACTTTGAGAATGCGTTTTCTAGACTCCCATCGGGGCAGGTGGACACTGTCCCAAGAATGGAATGGAATGGAAACTGAATGGAAACTACATGAGTTAGTTGATGCCTTTTGCTTTATGTTTAAGGACAGGCTATTCCCTGCAACTGTATCTTGCTGCCAGTGCTCAGTTAATAGGCTCCTGTAGTGAATAACATCATGTGCTCTGTCAATTATTAATAATGAGACAAGCGTTTTCACATCAGAATGCCGCCTTGTAATGTGATGAGCCTGTATCGTATTAGTGTATCAAAGCTCAGACTCGTAACATTACTAGTTTACTAAGTGAACTTTGAACAAGATTTATTCCCCAAACAGTCTGCTGAGTCCTAATTTTAATGAATTTTGTAAATAGAAAATGTCTCTTTATTGGCAAGATTTTTAGAATATGGTTTGTATTTTAGGTGGTTGATTTACTGCCAAATTGCATTTATTCTAACACATCATTGATCCCCTGTCTCATACATCAGATTTAGTTACTTTTTTATTGTATAATTTCTAGGCGACAGTGGCTATCCGGGACAGAAACAGCTGATGGATCTAATTTGATTTTGCCCTTATACCAGCAGAAGTTCACTTACTAGTTCACTTACTCAGAATTCATTGATCACTCGAAGGTCTTCTGGGATTGTGAAATCTCATTCTCGGTGTCTTTTCCAATTGTCAAAGCACAGACTCAATACTGCATCTGACATCCTTGCAGCCTGCTTCATTCTGCATAACACAGCAGTCAACCATGGGGTTATAGTCAATGATGGGCCTCTCATAAAGGATGACAAGGCTAACTCTTACTGACTTCAGACATGGCAAAAAGGTAGATCTTTCTGAAAGGTGGGTTTGCTGATGATAAGCGAGGGGCAGCTCAGTGACAGCCATATCTTTAAACAAGGGAAAGGAAGAACTGGGAAAGGATGATGGGAGGCGAAAAAGGCGACAGTAAAGGAAGAAGAAATCGCTGAAGGAGTTTTACACAAAGATCCATAAGTCTAAAATCAAAGAAATTGTACTACTTAGCATAGCGAGATGATTGAATTCCTTTATCTGTGGCTTACTGTTCCTAGCTAAAACACAAGATAACGTCCTGCGCACAGCCCGTTCAGTTCAATGGCAAGACAGCAAGCCTCGCGGAGGATACTGTCAGAACAATAATCACTTTTAAAGTGGTTGTAAAGATCTTCTAGTCACTAAGCGCACACAAAGAGGCAAGAGGAGGTTAATGAAACTTCAAGAACTGTTTGTGTTCAGTAAGGTTACTTCGTCTTGAGTTTCTGAGAGCAGATAAGGTGGAAAAGAAAGATATTGGGAAGGCGGATGACATTTAAAAGAAGCAGTATTAAAGTTCTCCATTACAAGAATAAAGAAGACTATTTTGTCAACAGTAAACACATTCATCTTCATCTGGGAGAAACAACTGATAGTTCCTGTTACCCAAGGGAATTCTAAACCTTGAGCTAATCTGTGCACCTACGGCACAATTTTGCAAACATGCATCAACACTTGGGTTACCAGTTTTGGAACAAATGCATTACCAAACATGAGCTTCTTTCACAGAAACAAACATTAGAATGGGAACAGACTTGCTTTAATCACAAATTGTTTTCTGAACACATTCACCAGCCTAATTTCAAAACTGTTTGAGCACCTGAGCTTCCACTTTCCCCCTCTGGAAAGTATTCGCCAAGCTAAATGCAGCCAGCTACGTTGAGTAACTTTTCTCTGATACGTATTGTTCATTTTCTCCTTTTTTGCTCATCCTTTGGATGACATGAAAATATTTTTCTCTCTACACACTTGAATCCCATCCACAATCATCAGCTGCTACATCTTCTTTTCATAATGTTTTTTATATTCAAATAGGCACTAATGTTGCTGTGCTCCGTCAAGAGACTTGGTCAATAGTTCCGAAAAAGCAAAAGTACCAAGGGAAAATGACGGGGAATTACATATCCAGTAACATGGTATTTAAAATCCCTTGGTTGGCTTGCAGACTACAACACTTGCATTTATAACTGTTGGTTTATTTCAACTGGAATTTTATTTAAGCAAAGTGAAAATGTAGCTTCTGAGGCAAGAGCTAAAGCCTTGGAATAGAGGGGGAGTGATCCCATACTTAACATCACTACTCAGAGCTGTGATCATTCACTATTTTGCTACAAACATCCTGTGCAGCCCTAGTCAAGTTGCTTAGAGGTTTTTTGTGGCTTAATCCCCCATCTTTGAGATAAGTATGACTTAGCCTCCCTATCTCACAGGCATACAGTGAGGATAAATACATTAAAGAAGAATTAATATATCACAATATAGTGATAGGAGTTCAATACCCTGCGTACAGAGTAATTTATCTTTTTGTCTCCTGGATCAAGTACAGTTTCTAGGTGTGTGCGACAGTAAAAGCCTAATCTATTAATATCTAAAGAAAGCAAACAATCTCCAGCCCTACATTCCCGTGTATGAAACCACGAACAGAAACGTAAACTATAGGTGTAGAGTGGAAGTGCTGGAGCAGAAGAGAACAGAATTTTTTCCTTTATTACAATGGGCTTAAGCCAAGGATAGGAACCGCAAGCTAGACATAAAGGGAGAAATCTATTAATTCCAACAAAATAAACCAGAAAACACAAAAAACCCCAAACAATTGTACATCAAATTCATATATAAACTAGATATATAAGCATTTAGACACACACGTTTTTACAAACCTCCTTAAAGTTATCTTGTGGAAGGAATACACTATAATTTACTAGCATATGAATTATATACTGTTCCCAAGATGAAACCTCCATATTTCTTGCTCCAGACTACCCTCCCCATAAAATAGCTTTATTAGAGTTTAGCGACGTTAGGAAAAAAGTGAAGGTAACGTCTATAGCTCCCATTAAAAAGCCGATCACACGTTTCATAGTGATTATAGAGTAATACACTATAAAAAATTAGTTTCCACCAAATAGTCAAAATTATAGATTTATTCAGACTCCCAGAGAAAAATCAAACTTGTAAATTGTGAAGATTATATATCCAATAAAATATTTATAGTTGCACAATGTATATTGTTAACTGTGTTGACTACTTTTCACCAAGGTGCCACAGAAATGAAAAATTAACCAGTGTAGAATATAAAATAGGGGTTTTTTTCAAGTCCTAGAGCTAGTTCACGAGCATACAAAACAGATTGTATTCAGAGCTGTAATATAGAAATTCTTCAGTGAAGAAGACACTAGAGCTGAATACCTGACAGCAGAACAAAACAGAGAACAGCATTAAAGCCGTGCAGGTGAGGTGCTGCATGCAAATGCAGGAAGACCTGAATTAGTAATGTTGAAGGTCTAGCTCAAGTAGACAGTGGCTGTGTCAATGAATGTTTTAATGACATCTTACGAGTTTAAGGACTAACAAGTGCATACACGCAGCCTGATGGAATTCTGGAAGTTGAGTGAATATGTGGTCTAATATCTCTTTGCGTTTACAAAAACGAGTAAATACTTGAACATCCTCCTTCTCTGCAACTTCATAAACTGGCCTATGAAAATCACACATTTGGTTTGAGGTGCACGTTCTCGTTTTCAGTGTTAATCATAATCACAACCAACCAACCCACCCCCCATTGTCTAGCATTTATTCTTTTTCAAAATTTACATGAATATTCATTTAAACTGCAGCTACAGGGCACCAAACGGTGGTCATGCTATAACAGGGAGAAAAATGACAAAAAATAAAAATTAAAAAATCCTCTAGTTACTTTGCGCCTTAATGCTGTGACTTCAAGTCTACCTCTTTGTCACTATAGTGCTTGTCCTCTTCATTCAGAGATGACCTTTAAAACTTTCTAACACAGGACAGGGATAACAGGCAGGCTGGCAGCACCACGTCGGTGTGGAACTCTGGCTGTCACTTTCTGACCTGTCCCGCCCATTCACAGATTGCAATAGTTAAAACAATTAATACACCAATAATCTGGTGTGAGGGGTTTCATCCTTGCCCTTGCTCTCTCTATTTTAGCTTTTTCGCTTCCCGCCCTTGGCACAGAACACACCAGGCTTGGGAGTGCAATTACACACTCGGAGTGAGTGTGTGCCAGCCTGACAAAACACTGAAAAAACAGCATTTGAGCTCAACCCTGTTCTGTAGCCCTGGCCCAGCTGGACCCACACTCCTGCCCATCCCCTTCCACTGGAGCAGGTTACTGCGGCTGGGGGCAGGGAAGCCCCCTCCTTTGCGGGAGAACGCCCAGGCTGCTGAAACAGCCAAAGTATCGTCTGCCTCACTCTCCATCGCTCTCCTCCTCTAAGCACCACGGTGCTGAAGACTGGGCAGGAAAAGCCAGTACCTCTTGGGGTTTGGGATTTAGCAGGTAGTCATCGTTCTCCTCTCATCCTAACTGGTTGCGCTGCTTGATATTAAATGCAACATATCTGACAAGGAAAAACGTGCTGAATAGTTCAGAATTAGATATCCTAAAGAAACTGGTCCCTAGCTTACACTGCTCATGTTAAAAGGATAATTACCCCAGGTAACAATTTCGGAAAGCCCTCAGAGAAACATGCTTGCTTTCTTACCCCAGCCACACAGCAGCCACAGCTTGTGCATCCCCCAGCCACAGGTCTCACTTTTTGAAGGAGAGGACAAAACAGGCGGGATTAACTGAAAAATTCAGGTTAGATGTTCTCTTAGGATCTTACAGTTGCTGTATTTTTAAATGCTTGTTCTGTCAGCACTTGATACCTGCACATATTCAAAATCTTTTTTGATTTACACTGAAGGAGCTGGATTATGCCATCAGCCAGCATGAACTCGCTGCAAAACACTGCTATTGTCTGCGTGTTCCTAGCGTGTGAGGCAGGAGAGGGGAGCACGCACACACCTGGATGAGAAGAGCCCTATTCCAACACCTTTCTGCTCAGAGAGGCTACAACTTAGAGTCCCACTGTGTACCTATAGGACTGCAGGGCCAGATCCAAAAGATTGGCAGTCTAAAACTAGGTTTCTAAATCAATACTTGAGATGCCTAAAAAATAACCATCTTGTGAAACTGAGACTGTGAGGAAGCTCTTTTTGAGGCCAATCAAAACTTCAATGCATTCAGTATTTTTGGATGCACTTTGGTACCTAACTCCATGTTCCTGTTTTTAGAAATCCTGGTCTAGAGTCAAATCCATCTTCATATTTAAATGCATTACAGAGCAGAAGAAGGTGAACAGGCCTGGACTGCTGCACAACCGGGCAGGCTGCAGCTGGGCAGAAGAGGGCATCCCACCCCCCTGACTTACTGCTGTGGAAGGAGCTTCACTGCTGAGGATAAAGATGGGCAAAATACAGGAAATACGCAGCTTTTTATACACAAAAAGAAAAAGGATTAAAAATACCGTATAGAACAAAAATTTACAATGGATCAGCTGCGCACCTCTATGAAAAGCACAAAGGTTTTATAAAAGAATAAATGGAAAAATATATATAAATCTTGAGACTACAGGCAGCCCTTAGACTTCTAAGCATTATTAGCCAGACCAAAGGCTGCCAGATGCTGCCAGAGCCCTGGCTGCTCACCGGGGAGCTCGGGCCTTTCCAACAGGGAAAAGTAGGACAGCTAGAGCCTTAAAGGGTACAGAGCTCCCCAGAGAAGGACTTTTTTGTTGTTGTCTTTGGTTTTGAGCGTGGTTCCTTCATGAGGCTTGGTTTGAGGCTCCGTTATGTTTTCCACTTCGAGATTTTATTACAGGGAAATTAGTGGTATTTTTCTTTCTTTTGACTACTTCGCCGACTTGAAGAGTTTTGCAAAAACCTGATGTTCAGCTAACCTTGGCTAGCCCTGTGTTAGCAAACAACACACCACAAATTTTGCCTTTACCAAACTAACTCAGGCCATCAGCTGGAAGAGCTTTCATTCCCATCCTCCGTAACTTCTTTCTTTCACCCCAATCATTTCCTAAAGGAAAGGAAACAGCTGAATTATTCTTTTTTTACCTTTCCTCTAAATCCTTTCTAGCTTGGATTTTACAAACTGAAGATCAATGCTCACTCCCTGTTTTCATACGAAAGTACAGTGAGGTGGAGCTTTTGTAGAATAGATGCCTATTGACAAGAAACCATTTACTCTCAATAAATGCCTTTACCAAGATGTTTCCTTCCTCACCTCTAGCACAGTCGCCTTCCCAGCCCCAAACGGTACCTAAGCATCTCGTCCACATGACACCACTGCAGCCACGTGAACTGAGCTGGTCTCAGTACGTGCTTTAGGCGGCACATTATACGATTTTACTTGTCTGTATTTTTCAGTCTCCCATTAAGTGATAACAGACAAAAGTTCCCCAAATAATAAATAATCAAAATAACATTTGGAGTCAAATTCTCGTACTTACTTATTTTGGGCTGCTTGTTTGACGTCGGTTGCATGGGCAGTCTATGGACTCAAGTGTCGGATGCCATATGCAACCCAGAAACACAGTTCACTTTTGCGACCATCTGTTCTCCAGGGAGCACTAGCTGTAGACAACAGAGGTCTGTGGAAAAGAGAAGCTCATTACTTTAAAGCCTAAGAAAAAATCTCATATGGGAACATGTAAGGAAGTGCAAAGCCAGAAGGTAAGGCTGCCTTTCATTAGGAAATGAGACAACCCACCACTGTAAAAACATCCTTTCTTTTCATGGGAATGCAGCCATGAAGCGCTCTGCTATGACTCCCAGAGAGGTTCGGAGCTCCATGCTGGAGACAGAGCTACCAGAAGGAACAGTTAATTCCCCATGGTTTATTCAATTCTGCAAAAACATGCTATTTTTTTCATTACTCCTTTTGTTCTTTAAAGTGATATAAACCTGCACAGTTTACTGTGAAAGTTAGTTAAAATGTTATATAAAATTCTTATCTTTGGAAAAGCAGGAGTCTGGCCTCATGGAAGACCTGAGTGAGAAATGATGAAAACACATGCCTACCAGACTTGCATATGGCTTTCTTTAAAGATCTGTCTAAATAACTACAAGAATCTACTTTAAATTACTATTAAATACTGCAGAATTGCTTGCATTCTAATATTCTAAATTCTAATATTCTAAAATAACTGGTTTTCATTATATTAAACATTATATTAAACAGGTACGATAAGCTGAATGATGCTTACCCTTCTAAGCTTAACTGATGAGATGACAATATATAAATGACTCTTAAGAATTTACTCTTAAAAATGTTAGTTGTACAAGCTCCAATTTTTCAGTTAATCCTAGGGCCTCAGTTCATAGTCTTCATCCACATCATTTCATGTGAAGACAACACAGCCATTAGGACAGATTTTACACAGTGAACTGCAACACGTTTGTTATATTTAAGATCTTGTTGACATAGTGAAGGTTTTCACAGTGGTATGTATTAATGCACATATTTTGCTCATTTTTTCCAGAAAAGGATGGAGATATGTATATATACATAAACATATATATTTATACATTTCTCTATAAAAAAATATTAAAGAGAAGAGCTCCATTAAGGGCAGTGATTCACTTACACCTCAAGAGTCTAACAAACATCCCACTACAACTCAGGACAGGGCACAGGAGGAAAATGAAGGATGAATGATTTACCAGAACTGAAGAATGCTTTAGTGAGAGGTAGATGATTCTCACTTTTTATGAAAGATACGATGCTTCTCTTTTCATACCCCTGGCTCAGAATAGGTGACTTCAGGTATCTGATTAAACACAGAATAGAAAAAAAATCATACTTGTTTATAGATACAGCTAAGGTTTAGATACAAAATACTGAATCTGATTCAAGCAGGTGATGATACCCTAAGAGGGTAAATTACCACAAGGAGTTATTTTCCTATAATTTAAAGCAGTTCTGTTGTTTCTTGCTAAATTTTCCCTCAAACACATACAAACACGAATGCATACGCCAACACAGTCTGAAGTGAGCAGTTCCATCCCCTTTCGCTCTGGCCTCCTCCACACCAGGCAGCACGAGTCCCCTCTCACCGCGACGTGTCCTCGCACCTTCCCGTTCCCCGAGGGCACCTGTCACTTCCTGGCCGTGCTGTGAAAGCGGAGGCTCAGCGCCCAGGTCCAAGGATGGCTTCCCGACGTAGGGACAGCCCAGGCTGGGACGGGTAGTGCCGGCCGCTCTGGGGTGCTGCGCTCTGCCGCCACGTTACACCCATCCCGAGCCAGCAGCGCTCGTGCAGATGTTTGCTTTTTTCTGACACGCTACAAGAGCATACAGCAAGGTTCAGACTGGATGACCTGATATTTGCAGCTGCTTGTTAATATTCCAATAATAATTTACAACATGTGAATAAATAAAACCATACGTTATCCATCTTCTGCGCAGATCCTGATCATGCATGTGCGTACTCTGTGGTACCATATGAAAAGGAACCAGGGTTTACCTTCAATTCTAGGACCAAGTTCTGACTTTGCCAAGTACAGTTTAATGCAATTGCTCTGAGACGCAAGACAGATGGGATAGAGAGATCTGAAGTGCTACAAATAAAAATCTAAAACTGAACTTTTAAATATTCATTCTGAACTATAAAGAGAGCTGTGGCTTTTGTGTGCTACAGATGGCTTGGAAATTCAGTGCAAACAAAGGACCAATTTTTTGAATACTCATAGCTGCTCTACCATAATAGCTGGAGGCCCAAAACTCCAGGGGTTTGAGATGATTCAACTAGATCCTCTTACCTGCCAAATTTCATCAAAGCAACAGTGCTTTTACCATCTTATAGGGATGAAAGAAATATGAATAGTGTGGGGTTTTTTAATGAAATGTGGACTGCTTAAGCCTGAACAAAAAATTACAATATGAATGGAAAGTGCAAGGTAAAGGGAAAACCATCTTTTTATCATACATACTAAAGCATCATATAAGATGAAATCTGTACTTTTTATAGATTGAAAGATTAAACAGAAATATTTGGTAGATTTAGACAAATGAAGGAAATAAAACAAAAAAATAAGCATAATAAAAATCCCTGCCAGTCGTAATCAATGAGGAACTGCTGACTGATTGCCAAGTATGGCCTTAGGTTTAAATCTAGGAGACACACATGTGTTTCTTTGTGAGGTAGCGGGGCACGACCTCATCAGTCAGAGATTATCCTCTGCATAATAGTTTATGGAAAGAAACCACTAACGCGAACTCCTCGTCTGCCTTCCAGACAGAGGCAAGCTGACACAAATACGGCTGGAAGGGGACTGAGCCCAAGTAAGGCTGCTGCTGAGCCCATACGCTGCTGCATTTACATAGCAGTACAATGAGCGTTTTCTGATGCTATTAGCCACAAGCAGTCTAGTCTAGACTTTAACGTCTTTAGCATTAGAGAGGATATTCTCCCACCTTTTGTATGTATTTGAGCTCCTACAAGAACCAAACGGGACAGCGAAATCCAGGAGAGAGGTGGAGTGTGTGCGGGGGAGCAGGGACCACAGGAGAGGCAGAGAGGAGCTCTGAACTGCCAGAAGTCCTCCAGACGTAAAAGCCACGGAGTCAAACACGCAGTGCTGAATCACAGCTAGAAGCCAGGCTTATGGATATTTATGAAGCACCGCTGCCAACTGAAGGGAGAGAAAGCACAGGACTAGGAGGAGAAGGCATGAAGGGCTTGATAGAAAATCAGCCATCCTGTAATGATAGCGAGTGCCAAGAGACGGTCGCAGGCTGATACCGAGTGATGGGTGGAAGAGGCCTGACGACAAGCGGGTTACGCTATCTGCGAAATCAAGGGAATTAGGAGGGAGGGATGCGTACAGAGAAGCAGCTTGGCCAGTGTGTGCCGTTAGGGAAAGGGTGGTTGCCACGACGCTCCGGGTGGGTAGCAGTAACTAGTGCTGCCTTTGTCAAGATTAGAGAAAAGGATGTTGTGAAAAATCAAGATAAGGTGATGGGAGCCGGGGCAAGCATTTTAATTGCTTCCAGCCAATACAGGAAAAGTGGCAGCTTATGGCAGGGAGCCAGCCTGGTCTTTTTGGGAACGGCACAGGTAAGAGGTGTGAACTGAAGAGCAGACCTGCAACCTTGCCGGAGGGAGGCAGGGTGCTGCGCCACTGGCGGGGAGCGAGGAAGGAGGACTTGGCAAGGCCTGTTGAAGCAGGCAGGAGGACCAGGGCCTCCCTTCCAGCCATGTTTGGCTGCCGCATGCGGATCAGTTAGAGGGCAAGCAGGGACCGCAGTCTGAAACTGTGCCTTGTCCTCTGTTTGCAGCTAAGGCAAAAGAGCAGGAGATGAGCAGAGGGGAAAGGGCAGGATCCTGCGGCACTCCAGCAGAAAGGAGAGCTTTTCCAATGACCTCACTGTCCTTTTGAGGGTAACTGCTTTCCAGGACAGAGTGTCCCAACAGGATACTTAAATGCCTTCAGCATAATACAATATTCAGAGATAAAACTGAACAACTTTTCATGAAATCTGCCTCCAATAAAAACATCTTTATTGCCCTGGGCTAATGTGTAAGTTAGTGAGAGATTACGGTTCAGCTTCTATAGCCGTTTTATGTAATATGAAAAAAAATCCGTAGGGACCTCCTCTGTTAGTCCTCTAAAATATAAAATGTAGTTTTAAGCTACACTTCATCATGGTAATAGGCTATCAGCTATTTTCCTAAACCCTCAGACTCACTGCTGTCAGTCTAGGCAGAGCCAGACAACCTGACTTAATCACCTCCTCGTGACTTGCTGCACTGTGCCCCTTCCTTTTGAACATATATAAATCCTAATTATTTTTTAATCCTTTACTAGAACACTGGCAAAATGACTGCTACCCTCGCGGCATACAGATGTGGACGTTTATAGGCACAGGAGCCGCGGTGCCTCCTTCCCCAGGGGCTGCGTGTCGCCGGCAGGGCTGGGCAGAGGGTACCACCACCTCTCCAGGACCGATCCCCTCCTCGCTTCTCCTGCTCCTCTTCTGGAGGGGCAGCAAGCGTTAGAGCGAGGTTATATTCTCATGATACAAGGCTACAGTGGCTGGCGTTATAATAGCTTAAACCTAGCCCTGAGATGAGTTTGATATCTGTACAAAATACATGTATTTGCATGCTTACCCAAACTGCCAGCCACCCTCCAGGACACAGTTTCCCCAGGGACACCCTGGCCTGTCCCCCACCACCCCGTGGCCCTCTTCTGGGCTGCCTCTGCCCTTCTCATCTGATGCAAATGGGGTTTCCCTGTGCCTCCCTTCCCTCCAGGGGTACTGCCACCCCCAGCCTAAACGAGCATCCCCAGGTTTGCCCGTGCTGTGCATTACTAAGAGAAAAGTCCCCAAAATCAGAAAACTAGCTTCAAAATGATGAGCTGATTTCAGTGCTCACAAATACCATTCAGACTGCAGTTTCAGCTCTGTTCTCTTCTGCTGCAGAGAGGGGAAGCCTAGCTCTTCATAAAGCACAAAGCATTCAGTGAGAACTAGGGTAAAGGAGGAGTTATTTTTGTTGGTCTGTTGCCTTCTCTAAAATCTGTAATATAACGATTCATGCATTCAAATCACAGGAGGCGGCAGGACTGTCACCAGTCTGCTGCCTAATGCCTCGTGTTCACAGGAACAAAGACCCGTCTCCCGCCAGCTCCTGCTGAGAGGCAGACTGGGACCAGGGATCCCACAGGGACAAGTGCTGTCCCGTGTCTCCATATCTTCAATTGGAGACAGAGGTGGAACATGCACCATGCGCTGCTATGGCATCCTGTATTCCCTGAAGGAAAGGACGGCCCAGTTCCTAGAGTTCTCCTAACATGGGTGACTGAGCAGGACCCGTGATCATAAAGAGCTTTGGGACTCTCTGGAAGTCAAACCACTATATAAAGTGCAAACTCAGGCGTTAGCGTTCCTTTACACTCCCACCCAGAAGCTGGGACCACCAGCATCTCACCGCTCTTCCTTCCCAGCTCTGCTCCATACGCAGTTTCCATTCCTGTCACGAAAATAAAGAAACCGGAGGAAACTCGTGCTGCCTACTTTAATGTCCCAATTCCCCAGCCTATGAAAGACTATCTACATTGCAGTATATTTCTGTCCAAGCCTGAACGGTTAACTCTCCCCCAGGAATCGCATGTTATTGGGGAAAGAAGCACTGCAAAAGCAGGCCCCTCGCTGTGGTCGTTTATAGACCGGATCACGGATTCTGGGAGACCAATGGGATAAACACAGCCCAAGCCACTTCCTATATTATCATAGCAAACTTAAAAAAATGGTCTTATAAAATGTTCTTTAATCAGAGGAACTTACTTTTTAATTTGCAATTTTAAATGTGAGCATGTTATAACTTGTAGCTGAACATTTCTGTAAAGATAATTACATATGGCAAGACAGAAAAACTTTTTAAAACATTTTCTCTTGAATGTGTGCCTGAATTCATTTACAACTGTTGCTGCTTTAAACACTTCAGGCAGAATAAGTGGATGGCACTAAACAGCTTAGCTGCAATTATTATGGAATGTCTGAGGTATAATTTCCCCTGCGGTTTTGTTAGGCGTACAAAATTCATAATTCTGATTTGTGGCAGGTACTTATTACCCATCGCAGGTGGAGATATGCAAATATTATTCTAGTAGGGGTGAACAGCCTTTATTTCAGTATTCAGCTATTAACGAGATTTGTGAGTCTGGTACTCTGGGGCCATTTAATTAATTAGATGGTACAGATAAAATATAAATTGTTTTGTAGGCTACACAATTCCAGTTCTAGAAGATGTAAAATATGGCTAAATGAACTTAGTATGGACTGATTTGTTGTTTCACGTATGGCACAGGGTACGGGCAAATTCTGCTTGTTATTTTTGCCTATAATAATCCTGCACAGAATCCTTGCATTGTCAAGCATTTTGGGAAAGAGATGTTATTTATTTGTCATTATTATTAAGAATGTCTATCATTTATCCTCTTTATAAAAATTGCTGGCATGCATCAAACAAGGAAAAAACCAGGCATGTTCTTTTATGAAAGCCAATATGTGCGTGTTTCAGAATAAGCACATATTTTGAAGACGTGCAGATTTGGTAGGATATTATTGTCTCAAGGTCTGACGCTTCTGTTTTCAATAAATCATTTCCATGGGATAGATAAGCTGAACTTGCTGTGGGGAAATGGAGAGGGAATCTACAGCAGCAAGTTAGCATCTAGATTTTCAAATAATTCCATGAATTCTACTAATTGGCTGATTCATGTAATTCTTTTCCTAAGTACAATCTCTCTAATCCTCCAGAAGATTTCTGGAAAACCTTGAATACAGGAATATAGAAATTGGGGTGAAAAAAACCCACCATGCCTTTATTGCCCAAAGTGATAGCTATAATGGTCACAATAAAAGAAGCAGCATTTACCAGGAGTTACAGCAAACTACATGGCGAGGCATTCACCCTTATATGGAGGAAATAAAATGCATAAGGCACGAGACTGGAAATTGTTAGCAAACTGTCAGCATTTAAAGGCAGGCATTGACCATTATATTAGATTTAAATTGCGGGTAAAATACTACGCTACACAATTACAGTACTCTAAACATTGAATGAAAACCAGTTACTTTTACTAAAGTAGGAGTATAATCAGCAGTTACTCTTATTGGTTTATTGAACATATTTTAGGGTCCATTCCAGCTGTCTTTATTAGCTCTAATGCAAATGATTTTTACACTGCTATTTTGCCAAGCCCTGGTAGCTGTAGCGCTGCAAACACACCCCACTGCTTTGTGTCTGCTGGGGATTTACTGAAAAATATGATAAAGGGTACATAAAATGAATAACAATACAGAGCTAGCGCCATGCTAGAAAATGAAAATTAAGAGGGGGAAATTATACCATAAGCATTAGAAGCTACTGCATGGTTTCACACGGTGCAACTCAAAAGCACACAAGTTCAAAATTAGATACATACCAGGAGTCGCTCTGGACACTGCACCTCAGGATGGGCAGGGATGCCTCGAAGCTGGCACAGCCCCACACCTGGATCCCCCCAGGACCTGCCCGCCTGCCTGCAAAGGCTGGAAGGAGATTCAGGGATGACGGAGCCCACCAGGGGCCGGGGCTTGGCAAGAGCAGGAAGAGTCTGATGGAGACAGGAACAGGCTGGACCAAGCCAAGGGTGCCTGAGCACTACAAGCTTCTGGCATGGGAAAGGGTCTGCAAAAACACAAAGTCTGAATTTTATTCAAAGAAGATTCTTCTGACTTTGTAGACATCCTGCACAGGAGAGGTGCAAACCTGATCTCTTTGAATAGGGTGAGGAATGACCTGTCAATCTGACTGCATAAATAAATAAGTGTAAGGTAGAAAGCAGAAGCGAGTCAAAGGCAGAAGCATTGATTGGGGTCTGAGGAAAAGGGCTGGTCATATCTTGTGGATGAACAGAATTGCTCGTGTAAGAAATTTGCTGTGGCTCGATTTTCAGTAAGAGAAGTCAATTGTGTTTGTGGTGAGAGATTCCCTGAAGCAAAGGAGGCTGCAAAACCATGATGATGTATGGGGAAAAAGAGCTGTGGGTAATCTGACAAGGGGATCTCCAGCGCAGGAGAGTGGCAGGTGTTTTCGTCACAGCACCGGCACGGGTAACTTCATGGTTTGGCTGAATTGTCAGCCGTGCATTGCACACTGAGAAACTTGGGGAATTTGAGTGCTGGTGCAATGGCGGTACGAGAGATGTGCCCTCATGTTACACTTGTGGCAACACCTGGGAACATCACAATATTCAATTCCTAAGCAAGACCTTCAAGCAAGCAAGCAATAAAGATGGAGTGAATAGCTTGTACGGACAAACCAAATAAAAGTGCAGTGACCAGAACTGGAAAAAGTCTCAAGGAGAAAAATGTATTTGGTTAAATACAGAATTAGATAAACGACAGCGATATATATGGAAGTGATTTAATAGAACTATAAGAAATACTTAGACACAGCAAGGCCAAGTTACCTGCAGGCTTTTGACAAAATACAGAACAGAGTCAAACTCACTTCAATCTCATCTCTTATAGCAGTTGCAGGGTATGGACTACATCTGCTCCACATAATGGCGAACCGCTTGGGAAAAAAATTAAGTCTAGATTGCCACAGAATAAATACACCAGAATAATATTCTGAACTTAAATACCTTAAATTGGATAAGCAATACCCCATGGGTAGAATCTATAAAAGGCAGTTCCTACAGAAGATGAAATCGAGAAAAGTTTTAATTAAATCTTTCCAAGGATTTCATAAAAATCCAGGCACAGCAGCAGTGCTACATGCGGCACCTCCATGACAGCCCTGAGCTATGCAATCCAAAACGGAGGAGGAACTCTAGCACATAATACTTTTTTTTTTTTCCCTAGGTATGCACACACAAACACATCATTAGTTCAAAATCAATGCACAAATGAGAGATGTGATCAGAGAATTACATTTATTCACGGTAGCACAGAGAGCACCACCATGGACCTAAGGCAGCTCGAGAGCAGCACTGCAGCGGGCAATTGATGCCTCTGAACACAGAGGGAAGCGCTGCCTGCTGCTAGGTGATTATTACCAGCATTTTTTCAGAATAATGTAAGCAAGCAGCATTTTAGGTGGCACTATAATATCCACCAGGCATAGTGTTTGCAAAGAGATAATGGAGCAAAATGCATATCTGAGGAACCTCTGCACCACCTGAGGATGATGCTGGGCAGGCGTCGCTCCCTTCCCACAGCGAATGCTCCTCAGCACCAGGCGCCCGCTGGGTGAGCCCAGACCCACACGCAGAGAGCCAGGCAGCCAGCTGGGAGGAGCTGCAGGCACCAGCGACCACGTACCCACGTTGGGCAGCGTGGCAGGAGCATGAGGCGGCCAGGACCTGCCAGGTGCCAAGGGGGTCAGAGCCAAAAAGTGCCTCAGCCACTGCAGTGGCGCTGCAGCAAGGCACCCAGGACAAGCAGGAACGCTTGCTCCAGGTTCAGCTGAAAACGTACCCCACCAGAACATTAGCAGGGCATTTCTACACCCCTGTCATTTACAGGAAGCGCTGGCAATCACACAAAGCTGGGTAAGGGCTGACTGGCCTTTTGGAGAACACTGGAAATCACCCTAAAGTTCTGTGCCCTATGTATAAGTGATGAGCTAAACCAAGAGCAGAGACCGCATTTGAGAAGAAAAACAACAACAACAAAATATCTTGGGTGAAAAATCCAATCCAATGAGCAGCCTAAATCAAAACAGCACCTAGACCCATCGAACCACCAGTTTGTTGATGATTTCCCCTCTTCCCTGCCTCTTGTTATACCAGCAATATTTATTCATGTATAGTGCTTTATAAGCCATACGTTCAGCCAGCGCAGCTCAGCGTAGCTCCCCTGCCAACAACACGTGGCAGGGCTGCAAACAGGACTTCAGCAAGGTAAGCTCAACTTACACACACTATGCAAGCATTCCAAAATTAATGCAACTAATCTTCTGGTTTCAACCGTCAGGAGGTAAATTATTGATCTTTGCAATATGAAAGCACCAAAAAGAACAAAATCAGAACCGCGCACTTTCATGTGCACCCTCACCTCCCCTTGTCAAACTTAAAACAGTCGTATCCAAAGGGCTGCAGGGAGATTTGAGAAACACGTGTTCTCTCTGTACGATTTAATCATGGTGCGAGCAAAAGGCAGATGCTCCAAGAAGCTGATGGTTGTGTTGAACAAGAAACAGCATCACCTGAACCCGTGGCACAAGCCGACGCTCACAGGAATACATGCAGGGAGACTGGCAGTTTAGGCTTTTGGAACCTTTCCTTAATCTTTAAGACACGATTGAGGATGTACAGCCCTACAGCCAAATCTTGCACACCTGAAAGCCTGGTATAGTTACTAATATAACACCGATGCTCCTCACTCAAGGCGCGAGCCTGCTTTATAAACCAAACCTTGTTTTCCCCCATTTGCCCCCCTCTCCTGGCAACTCCCTACGCTGCGACATAAAGCAGAGCTCCTGTAAAGCCACTGCAGAGGCTGACACTCTACGGGATAAAAGCCATATTGCACAGCGGCTGCTCCCCTCCTCACTCCTGCCTGCTCCCCTCCACATACCACCACACAAGGGCAGTGTGGCGACTTCCATCGCCAATAGGCGATATATAAAACAGGAACAGAAAATAACCCTTCCAATAGTGACCAGTGTTTTTCCTAACATCTTAACTGTGTTCGTTGTGCAAAAAAGAGCAATTCCTCCAGGACAAGTCCTTGTTCAGTGACTCTAAACACAGAGCATTACATCACGTTACAGAAAGTGACATGATGCGGGTCAGCATTTGCTGATATTAGCTAGACAAATGAATTTTTTTATTCTTAGATGTCTCTTCCACTCTGCACCCCATGCACACCACCACTGATTTGTTGTATGAGTGAAACAGCTGGAGTGATCTTAGCCCAGGAAAGGATTTCTCTGAAGATACTGAAACTAACAGGTTAGAAGGAAAAGAAAGGAGGATTATATTTCACTGTCTACTCATTTTGTCTATCTTTTAAGGTTATACTTAACCTTTTAAAGTTATACTTTACAGGTTATACTTAACCTTTTTTTTCTAACACAGTACTGTGTCTTTCCAGTACATTCCAGTAGAAGTCTCACAGCCTCCACCAGGTGCATCACACAAAGCCCATCACTGCAGGAGGAATGTTCCCTGAACCCTGCATAAAAAAACATGTTATTCCAAAATTAAGCTATGCATTTAATATGCCATACTCAACTACATCTCCCAAAACTGATCCTGCTCTTCTCTGGAAAGGGGTAAGCTTTCCTCCCTACCCTGCAAGAAGAGTATCCTGCAGAGTTAGCCTGCAGAAACATCTCTGAGCAGAGTTTGAGCACAGGATGGATGGAGAACCTCAGTGTATTGCTGTGACATGATCTTTTTTCCAAATGCATTCACGAGTGAATTCTGCATTTTATCAAAACATTGCACATTACAGAGCACAGCCACAACTTCAGGAGCAAACCATACTATTAAGGACTTTGCTTCATATTTATCCTAAACTTTTTCTGCATTTGCCTCAGGCCCTCCTTCTTGTCTCCATCCCAGATGGTGAATAATTCCTTTGTCTTTTGCACTGTTTGTACCTGAAGATGTTATTGATCAGGAATAGTCCCTTTAGGTTTTTCCAGGTTCTATACATGTTTTGGTATCGTTTTCATAAAGTTCTTTTTTCTGTTGTTTTCTGTAGCACTGCTTTCCCCTCCTGCCATTCCGTCTTCCTTCCAACAGCTGGGAACAGGGGAGGTGAAACTGGTAATTCTTCTCTACTTACCCTGGTATTTCTGCAAGCAATCAGCTTGAATATTGGTAGTGGTTCACATTAACTGCTACACCATGACTGTTAATTCTGCCTTCGAATGCCTACGTTAACCTGCAATGATTGTTCTAAAACAACAGTTCTGTTAAAAACCTTCCTCAGTAATATCACGCTAGTAAAATTCCTCTTAAAAATAAAAAAATATCTTCTTCGTTTTAGGAGAATTTATAGCAACAGTCTTCATTATTATTCTGGCAGCTCATCCCTTAGCAACAGTCTTGCTGCAGTCCCACTGAAAAGACTAATACATTTTATTTATTTTATATTTATATTATATGTATGTAATTCCAGGAGGAATACTATAGACTAACAATTATTTATTCTTCTCTTGTTTTGCAACATACCAAGTTCTTCCCCTTTAAGCTTTATATAAAGTATTCTTTCTTCTTTAATCTTGATTATTATCTTACTTGATCATATCCCCTATTCTCAGTATAATCACAATCCTTCCCACCTCAATCCCCCTTTACCCTCTGCCTCTTGCTCCTGTGCAACATTCACTTCTGTGAACTAAAGAGATGGAAACAGATGAAAGATAGGCTTGTGTTTTCTTCTGTTTTTCTTATTATTTTATCAGAAGCTTATCATTTTCTCCAAGAACTCAAGTGGCACAGAGTATTGTCAAAGGCTAAGAGTAGTTTATCGCATTTTCACCTCAACGCATCACAATTCACTTGCATGCCATCTACTTTTAGCACATTTTAAATAATATTTTCTATGCCCTGAACAACATCCTGGAATGACAGCAGCATCTTCAGCTGACAAGTCTACCTCAGCACCCAATGGTTTGTGGTCTGTACAACTCTATCGGTAATATCCTGTGTTGTACATCCCATCGCAACCCAAACGTGCCTCACTGACAGCCTCAACACAGCATTTCTCCCAGAGCAACTCTCACAAAAGGCACTTGAATTGCATTCAGTCCTGGAGAAGGGTATTTCTTTCTGGACAACCTCAGCCTTGTTTCCCTGCTGTCGGTGGGTGCAGCACCTGGAGGGTGCAGCTTCTTGGCCACTGGGTGTCCCTGCCACAGAAGTCACAAGAATCGTGTATCTTGCTTCTCTCAGGAATCAAAAAAAGGTGTATTTTTTGTCTTTGGTGCTACATAGGATTTGCCAACAAGTTACTTGGAGGGGAAATAAAAGCAAACACATCCTGAGGCTATTAGGACGCTGGAGTTTCCTCCAGTTGCTCAGGCCAGTACGTCCTCATTTCCAAAGCTCCATCAACTCACACGTGTTTTGAGACTGACGTGTCTATGCTTATAAGTAAAACAAAGACTGCCTTTCCCCTTGCCCCTAAAATGGCAAAGACTGATACAAAAGATTTGACTTCTGTAAAGATCACTGTCCTGCACATTAATGCATAGTATTTTATTAACTTTAGTACCCTCAAATAGGTACAATAAAATTGATGTGCACCATAAAGTGCCTTTTTGACTATCACACTACAAAATACTTTTGTCCCTTTTCATGCCTGTTTTAAGCGTTATGTGTTGGCAGGAGCTAATACTTGTATGTGGGTTAACTGTGCTACCATTAGCAGTTATCACATTATACCCAGATATTAGCATCTACCAGAGATACTAATGGTACAACCATGGGTTTGCATTTTTTAAATTAAAACAGGAGCCCTTTATTGTTTTCTCCTAGGTTCTCACTGTGATCACCACTAACTTGTTTTGTTAATTATTAATTGCACCAAGATATCGCAACATTGCAAAAAGTTGTTATAAAAAAAGTCACCGTAGAGTCATCATTCTTGTTGACTGCTGGCTCTGCAGAAATAAAGCACAGTAAAAAAAAGTTTGACAGTAAAAATTTTACATATGAGCTGGAGAAAAAAACATAACACCTTGCCTGTGCTAAAAATACATTTGATGGATAATTCAAGTATTTGTCTATAGAGATATAAAGATACATAGAATTGTTTTTACAATGATAATACTAAGTGCTGAGGACACAAGCCTCTGTCATTATTCAAGCTATGCTTACCTGCAGCTGAATTGAATCTGTCAAAAATTCCCAGCCAGTACTTATAGCAAGTCTGTAACTGCACATGGGGTCAGATGTGTCACTCCAGCATCCCTAAAGTGCTCATTTTGAGTTCAAACATGCTGTTCCTTATGGTATACTGGAAAGAAGTTTCTGTAATCTTGAGGAACAGGAAGACTTCTCATGCCTTCAGTTACACAAGCGCTGCCTCAGCAGAAGGCACTGTATTCAGTATACTTTGATAAGGTTTCCGCCTGTTTTAAACCAAAATATAAGGCAAATGGAGAATAAAGTGGCTATTCAAAAGAAATATTAAAACAAAAAAAATATTAACTATCTAAAAAATATTTTTTAAAAATAAATATTTTAAGTTTTCCACAATCAGGTTCACAAATCAAACTGCACCAGGTAACAGCGTAAAGGCGAAACCCAGTCTCACAGCTGCCGGCAGGGTGATGGCCCTGTGCCCCACGGGGTAGGTGGCCCCCCAGAACTGCCCAGCCCCGCACAGTGCCAGGGCAGCTGCCTCTGCCCACCCACCATGAGGCCATCCTACCCAGCGTCGGTCTGCCAAGACATTTAACATGACCTTGTTATAATCTTCAGATTAATTATTTGCTCTTTCCTCCTTTTAACACTGTACCGACAAGCTTGTAGCATAATACTCCAGTCCATGAGTTACTGGAGGTCAGTGACACTGCAGAAGCTGTAAAGCCCATGTTAATGTTACCCTACTACAGCCTGTAAACATGTGTCCTTTGGAGGGTTCATTCCAGCTTGCTGGACTGGCACACAGAGACTCTGGCTACCAAACAAATCCCTTCTCTGCCCAAATTCATCAGGTCATTCGAACCCCACAGCGCTGCTGTTAAGTGAGGCTTTGGGGCGTTGTGCTCTGCTGCAGGCACAGGGTGGGAAAATCCACCTTGACCAAGTGCCCAGCAGGGATTTGTTCAATTGTTATTTTTAGCAGAAAGCAGTGATTTCCTTCAGCACCTGGCCACAAAATAACACTGTCTCATCATACACAGACTATTGCTTACCCAGAGGTGTTGTATCCTTGTTAAAGCTTTCTGAAAGGGAAAGGGGTTCACCCATAGCATTGTCCCGCCACCTCCTGAACAGCCTTTAGACTACATTTCACTTTAGCAGAAGTGGCATCTTCTGTTGGCAAGAACCACTATGGAAAGAATTAACAAAAAGATCCTATGATTTTGTCTAATGATTTACGGTTGATATTAAAAACCTCAGTAGCATTAAAATCACTGTAGTTTTCACTGTAGCTTTTGCAGTACATGTATGTGTGTAGGTTAGAACAAGATATTTGTAAACAGTACCTCTCCGTAATGCATGACACTTTGATACGCATTTCAGGTTAGTCTTAATTTAGGTTATGTAACCTTAAAAAGTTCTGAACTTGCTTTATAGTAATTTTTTGAAAACTCAAGTAAACCAATCACACATCTGTAAAATAGTTTATTGCTAAATGGGAGATTTCACAGCTGTTTCCTAGTATCCATAAGAGATACCAGCAGAAGAGAGAACTATGGGGAACGCTTTCCATGTGGTTCCATTAAAGACCTCAGACAAATCCATTTTGATGTCAGTGGCGGAGGGTTTGGCTTTAGAGGCCTTCTATGTGGAAATGTATGTTTTGCTCACCGCATCGTTAAAGAGAAGTAGAAAATTAATAAAGTAAATATATATGTGCAATTAGACAAAACAATTTCCATTAGTGCCTTCTGCATGGTAAAAGGAAACCCTTCCAATATATTCATTGTTTGCTGATCAAATACTAAAGGGAAACCTTTGGTGGTTAACTGGGGGTTAGTGGCAGCAGGGGAGGAGAATAGACCTGCCCTGCACACAGGGAGATGCCGTGTCCTGCACAGGGGTTGCAAGCACCCGCTGCAGGGCTCCCTCCGATGGAAACCCTAATCTAATGTGTTTAAAACCTTCATACAGAAAGGTGCAGCTTAGTTTATGCACAACTCTAGGGTTTGCACCACCAATTTGTAGCACAGAGGTTTTACTGCATGCAAAGATTGCTGTTTCGTGGTAGGAATATCCGTATGAAAGCAAGTCAATTACGGAAGATTTTATGACATCTTTTAAATTTGATTTTTACTTCTAAAGAAGAACTTTCTGGTGTGCCAAGTACAAGCCAAACATTATCTATTAAACAAAAGGGGGAATATTTTGGCTAACAGTCTTTTACTCTCTTTTTGAATGTCAGCACATGTCCCCCTGGCAGATTCCATAAATTCAAGAGCTACCAGATGGTTTTGTAACAGCGATGCCCAAAATACACCATAGAAGTTAAAGAATCACAACAGAAGACAACGAGTGGGTAGCTAAGAATCATAGAATAGTTTGGGTTGGAAGGGACCTTTAAAGGTCATCTAGTCCAACCCCCCTGCAGTAAGCAGGGACATCTTCAACCAGGTCAGGTTACTCAGAGCCCCATCCAACCTGACCTTGAATGTCTCCAGGGAGGGGGCATCTACCACCTCTCTGGGCAACCTGTTCCAGTGTCTCACCACCCTCATTGTAAAAAATTTCTTCCTCATATGTAGTCTAAATCTTCCTTCTTTTAGTTTTAAACCATTAGCGCTTGTCCTATCACAACAGGCCCTGCTAAAAAGGTTGTCCCCATCTTTCCTGTAGGCCCCCTTTAAGTACTGAAAGGCCACAATAAGGTCTGCCCAGAGCCTTCTCTTCTCCAGGCTGAACAACCCCAACTCTCTCAGCCTGTCTTCATAGGAGAGGTGCTCCAGCCCTCTGAGCATCTTCATGGCTTTCCTCTGGACCCACCCCAACTGGTCCATATTTCTCCTGCGTTGAGGACTGCAGAGCTGGATGCAGTACTCCAGGTGGGGGTCTCTCCAGAGTAGAGTAGAGGGCCAGGATCGTCTCCCTTGACCTGCTGGCCACACTTCTTTTGATGCAGCCCAGGATGCGCTGGCTTTCTGGGCTGCGAGCGCACATTGCTGGCTCATGTCCAGTTTTTCGTCCACCAATATCCCCAAGTCCTTCTCAGCATGGCTGCTCTCAATCCCTTCATCCCTGTATTGATACCGGGGGTTGTCCCAGACAGATGCAGGACCCTGCACTTGGCCTTGTTGAATATCATGAGGTTCATACAGGCCCATTCCTTGAGCCGGTCCACGTCCCTCTGAATGGCATCCTGTCCCTCAGGAATGTCAACCACACCACTTGGCTTGGCATCATCTGAAAACTTGCTTAGGGTGCACTTGATCCCACTGTGTCACTGATGAAGATATTAAAGAGTACTGGTCCCAATACGGACCCCCGACAGACACCCCTTGTCACCAGTCTGCACCTGGACATTAAGCCATTGGCCACTGCCCTCCGGGTGTGACCATCCAAACAATTCCTCATCCACTGAACAGTCTACCCATGAAATCTATTCCTCTCCGATTTAGAGAGAAGGATGTTGTGGGGGATCCTGTCAAAGGCCTTATGGAATTCCAGATAAACACCCGTAGCTCTTCCCTTGTCCACTGATGTAGTCACTCCATCATAGAAGGCCACTAGGCTGGTAAGGCAGGACTTGCCCTTGGTGAAGCCATGCTGGTTGTCTTGAATCATCTCCACGTGTGAGGGAGAGACATGAACAACATCTACTCTCAGTCATCACTTCCATTAGGTGGAGCAATTTAAAACAGTGCCAAGAATGTCACCTGGAAGAGAGTAAAGCACAGCCTGCCCTGGTATGATGTGACACAACGCATAACAGCGTGCTGCAGATACTGCTCGAAATGTATACATTTTAGAAGAGTTGATCTTAAAATCAAGGTAACGGAAATGAATAGAAAATGCCAAGAATAATTTCCTTGCAGCATTTGCCTTTGGGAATGCTTTATCTCCACACACGATGCTCATTTGGGTTTTGAAACTTCAACACAGGGTTTTTTCTTTATTCTTAATTAGGCATTTTACATATCTCCTCTTCCAAATCTATACTCAACTTCTTTTATGGTTAAGGTTTTTTGGGTTTGGATTTTTTTGTTATATTCAGTAAGTTTCCCAATTAAAAGCAGTGTTACAAGAAGTGCTCTCAGTTACAGGTGTGCAATTCAGTCATCAGGGATATGTAGATAACAAATTATCCACAGTTTCAAATTTTCCCCTATCTAGTTCATAGCTGCTGTACAAAACCTTGCCTGACAATGGTATTTTTATGAAAGCTTAACTCCCATCGACAGTACATCATTGATTTAGGAGATGTGCTGTAAGTGAATATTTATATTCTGAATTTCTGAGGAAAGAAAACATTATCCAGGAAAACCGTATATGATAACATGAAGCATTCCTTGGGAGAGGGCAGCAGTACACGCGTTACAGTCAGACACCACAGCTTTTACATAAAAATACAGAATTTACTTTAAGAGGTGCGAACAGCAGGGGACTGAGTGCTGAGAGAGGCAAGGATATAGTACTGGTGTTTGTGAATAGGACAGTGCTAAATGCTGAAGCCGTTCAAGGGCACGGTGCAGAAGCGCGTGTTTACAAGAGGATCTCGGGCTTGTAAACAGCAGGGCTTTATGCAGGCAGAGAAGAGTTCACCTTCCTGAGAAGGGAACGCAGCACAGAATGTCCTGTTTCTTCACAGAGAGTCACCCCGCTTGTGGCTGTGTAAAATAAGAGACACAGCCATTGTTCCAGCAGATAATCAGGGCTAAGAGCTTTTTTAGGGCATCTCTTGACAGCATGAGGGCTGGTACAGTTTGGTATGTCAGTTTACCTGCACTGAAAATCTGAAAAGGCTTTTTTTTCTTTTTCCTCTATATTTCATTACGAAGATACTAACAGTATCAATGGGATTAATTTGATGATAGGATTAAAGAGGTGTTAACACCTTTTAATGAGATCAATCACATTCTGAATAAAATACGAAACTTTTTCAGAAGGGAGTCAGGAGAGTAATTTGAGAACAGTTTTAATGTGAGTGCAAAATTTTGGTGTCCGTAAAACCTTTCTTGTAATGTTTTTTAATTCACTTTAATCTCCACAGAGTAGAGTCTGGAAGTCCATTAAGGAGAAAACTATGGTATTCCAGTTTTGAAATTAGAAGTCACAACAGTAATTAACGTTCCTGCATCGGTGTCTGAGGGGAGAGCTTTCAAGTGGGCCCATGTTTCTGAGGAAACGGGATGCTGATAGAGCAACGGCAGAAACGCGCTCACTGAAGTAGAGCCCCTGGTAACAGCAGATACCTTCTGAAGGCCTTGACACAAGCCCAGCGCTGCTACACAGCAGAGTTTCCGTTTGCTTCAATTCACTAGAAATGGCTCTGCTTCCACTTTGCTATCCAAGGCACTGTCTCCAGCAAGTAAAATGGATGATCCAGCAGGAGACACCACGGTAAAGTGGCTGCAAACTCATATGTAACCTGTACCATACAGGATATGCTAATGATAAACATATGAAGAATAACACATAAATCCCAAAGAACAAAAACTGTGTAACCCAGGATCTACCAATAACAAAGAGGGAAAATACTAGTTGGCAAGCGTGCCTGATATACCATAAATTAATCATTACACATTACAAATTATTCAACAATTTTCTACATTTAATTACATAAGGTATTCCTACAAAAATCCATGCCTTTGAAGTCCAAATTTGAATATGATGTGAATAAAGCATTCTATTAATGCAGCAACTAACCAAAAAAATTACATTAATGCAAAAAAAGTAATTATAAACCAGAGCAATTTTTGTGCTCTGGAGCAGTAATTTTTCCTTTCTGAGCGCAGTACAGGGTTTGCTGTCCATGTTATCATGAACATGCTGATTCAAAGTTTCACAAATGTTGATTCAAACTTCAAGCATGCATCCTGTTCCCTACAATTTCAGAGGGTTATAATATTCAGAGTTTATCATTCCCCAAATTCCCTGACTGCCCTCTACACTTCGAGGAAGCCCAGAGGACTCCGTAATGGAGATAACAGGTCGCCCAGTGCCCTTCTCCCTCTGCACAGATGAGTATGATTTATGCAGACTGCTCTTTTTTACTGCTATGACAAGCTTAGTTTTTGCACATTGACTTCTAAATTTGCAGTTGGACTGAGATTTGCCATTTTAAGTAGGAGCCTACACCGTACTTGATGGCATATCCCACTCACCAAGCGTATGGTCGCATGTCCTACAGATAACAGAGCCTGGTGCACCAACATGTCCCACACACACTGTCTGAATATTCTGACTCAACTACACTGCAGCCACCCTACTCTTACTTGCAATCACCATCTCTGAAAGAAGCCTAATTGATATTAACAAACTCCACGGGAAATACTGCAGCAACTTCTCTCTCTGCTTACAACAGGAATAAGCCCAAGGAAGCGGCGTGGTTAAATGGGAACGCGCTTGGTCGCAAATGTGATTGTCTGAACAGCACCACCAGAGCCAGTGTAGCTCCTCATTCCTCCAGTCCCTGCTTGCTGCACCCTCCTCATCCGCCCACCACTTTCTACTAGTTATCACTGTACCCAGAAGTAAACATGGCGCTCAAGGAGCAATCGTGCCAAAAGCACAGTCACGTTTCTTCCTTTCTGCACCACCACAAAATGCCTGTGCACACGCGGAGGAATAGACATTTACCGCCTTAAGTCCCAGGGCAGGGAGGGGACATTATTCCGTGGCCACAGCTCTCCATCTTGCAGCTGCTTCAAATTACAGTGGTTCAGGTGGTCTCCTCCATTTCTACCAAACAAAACCCACTCAACATTTTTTCAACCCATGCTCCTTTTTTCTCCAGTCCCGTAGCATTCCCCGACCTGGCTGCAGCAACTGTACCTCTCCGTTTCTTTACATCGTCTTAATGCCCTATTCCTTTCTAACTTTCTTGGGTGACACCTTCTTACTGATTAGGACTGCTTGAGCCTGATCAAGGCAAACAGGATTATTCAAGATAATTAACATTTCTATAGGGCACTGACAATTACACACAGATTTGAAACCCAGAATACAAAAGAGCGACACCAATTACAATTCTAGCAGGATTCTCATTCATTATCATGTTTACTTGCAAACACGAAATTAGTGATGCCTGGATTAAGATTAGAAACAACATGAATTGCTATCACAAATAAAATCCTTTCAAGTGTATTTCACACACAGTACGCGCAGTATCTCTTAAAATATAAAAAATTATAGTATCAAAGATACTGTAATGGAGGGCATTTTTTTCTTAAGAGTAGAAAAACAGCTATATAGAGTATAGAAAATGGCTTATGATAATTTATTTAAATTTCTTGCTAGGAATATACTTTTTTTAAAAAGGCATAACAAGCTGTAAAACAAGGTATAATATTTAAAATAAACGTCAAAGTTCAACTATATAATTCAGAATCTTTTTTCTTAACAAAATATGACAAAAGGGTCATAAGCAGAGTTCATCTTGTGTCATAAAACTGTATTTGAATGATAAAATTGACCTTAATTGTTAGAAGACAGTTTAAAACATCATTTTGCTGTATTCCGGAGGTTACAGGAAGAACACAGTGTACCAAAAACATCAAAGTCACCCCTACAAAGACAGTACTTTTTCCCTGATCAAAAACCTGAAGGTGATTATAAGTAACAAGAAAAAAACTAGTAATAATTAGCAGTGTTCAGTAAGTCAGAAACAATGAAGAGGAGCCAAGTGAAGCGGGGGTTTCCAAAAGGTGCATATGGTGCACTTTCCTCCGACAAAAGGCCCCACAAGCAGAAGACAGTAACTGCAAGCAGTTAAAAACCCTCCACCCTCAGCCTTACAACCTGACAGTGGAACAGATCGCAGGGACCTAATTAATACACATGGTAGGAAACGCATTTGGAAATAGGGGGGTTAATTGAAATCTGTTCATTCAACCCCTTGGAAGACAGCGTGTATTCTTCTTTAAACACAGTTCAACAACCTCCCAAGCGATGACCACCCAACTCATAGCCCCAGTCGCACGCTCTGAAATGGCGCTCACGCCCCTGGATAAATTCCCGACTGCTGCAGCCTCCTGTCCTGCCTGGCTTGTCCTAGCTTCACCTGTGACCAAGCCTGAAAACAAATACACTCATCTTTACCTTTCTTCAGAGTCTTTCTTCATTTGATAAAGTTGATCCAAGGTGCAAGATACAGCTCTTTTGAGGACTGGGACGATGATGTCCTTGGGCTTCCAGTATCGGCATTATTTCCTTTTTCCCAGGCCTGTTTCTTTGTCTCCACAGAGGGAAAGCTGCTTGTCTCCTGCTCTGAGTCCCTGCAAAACCAACACCACGGGCCCACAAGCCTTTGCTAGGGGTCTTCGATTTTCCTATTGTCATTGTGTTAATAACAATTCCTACCTTGCTGCATTACACCAAACATGGTGGCAGTGCGACAGACACAGTAATGGCAATAAATACAAGCAAAGCAGTAAAGGGCCTCTGCACGTAAACTGGACTTTGGTTTGTCAGGCTCACAGGGACCTTCCCGGAGACCGGGGAGCGCGGCTGCCCCAGGGTCGCAGCCCCCGAATCCTGGTGAGGAGCCTGCAGAAGACTTTGGGAGGTCTGGTTCTTAGAATATGATTTTAAATTAGTTTCTCTCCCTGTTTTAGGACAGCAATGGAAGAGTAACAGAAGCCATCCGCCAGACTTGGTTTTGAAGAGGAAGTGAAAAAAACAACTTAATATTTTGATTCCAGACCTAAATTTAGACCATAACAATTTTTAAGTGAATTCTCAAAGTAACGAACTGAGTTCTTTCTCACCTCTTCTTGTTTACAGTCTCATAAACTGGGATCCCACACTACCAGTGTCACACAGGATGTCATTTTTTCTCTTGGCAAGTAAACACATGTGAAAGAAAAGGCATTGCATTTATAATGATAGCAACAGAACTTGCTAACATAGTTTTTACCAGGTTTCAAAGGGACAACTTCAGCTTTCTGATGTATGGTGCAATGTCTCTTAGATTCCCATGTATTTTTTTTTCTACCCTGCTGAGCACAGTTTAAAATACAGAAGCAGCATAATTCAATATTAGACTATTTCACAGTACCGCATGAGTTCAAAACAGAAGAAATAACATTAAAAGCAGTGAAATCAATCAAATGAATTATCTGAAAATAAAATTAGAGCATAAATAAAACAAAAGTAGGCCCAGGAATAGACAGACTGTCTCCTCTTTTCCTCTTGGGACACATTTCTTTTAGTATGGCTTCAGTCACTCGCCCTGACATTTCCTGGGACTCCCTGGAGCCCCCCGCCAGCCTGGGTCAGGATTGAGCACTAAAGTTGGAAGACACTTTTTAGCATTTACTTAGCAGGAAACAAGGGAAAACAGCCACACTCAATGCACAGGATACCAGCGCATTTTGTGAGGATTTTCTAAATCTTTGCTTTAACATGCAATTAATTTTCAAGCACTTTTTTGATTTTTTTTAATCTCAAAAGCACCTTCCATCAAGACTTTTATGTATTAGCTCTCACCCTTGGTTCTCCCAGACTTTAGTCGTTCTCCTCTCCAGCACGCTGCCAGCACCAGACTGCTGCTCGCCTCCTGCTCCTAACTCGGTTCCCTTGATTTGAAATCATTTCTCCCTTTCTCCTCAGATATTATCTATAATGATTGATGGTCAGTAGCTGCTCTGTTCCTGCGGCAGCTGGCAGCAGTGGGGGAGAGGCAGGGCTGCTGCGGGGCACCTGACCTGTGGTTTCACTCGAAACCCAGACCCAGGAACAGTTAAAACCAGACCTTGAAGACGAGCAGCGAGAGGTGTCTGCCGGCACATCTCCATGTTTTAAAAGCGAGAGCCCACAGTGTGAGTTTGGCGAGATCCTTCCAGCACAAAAGGAAAGTTTGGGAGTTGCTGCCCTTCACTGGGGTGCGCACTCTGGTTTTGGGGGGAATGAATCAGGAATACATTAGCAAAATCCAATAAAAGAGATGGAGTTTGTCAAAAAAGGAAAGAAAGATGACAAAAGGAGTTATGCTTAAAGGCAGCCCTAAAGGGAGCAAATTTCCGTTTCTTCTAAGAGGAATGAAAGGTTATTGCTCTGACATGACAAGAATAGCATTTTTAACGTTCCCCCTTTCAATAATAGCAGCTAAATTCTCACAGGATTCAATGTTTACGCTCACAAAAATCAATTTTTCCCTTTTATTAAAAAATTATGTACAGTAAATTGCCGCTACAACACAATCTACATTGTTTAACATACCCTGCTTTGATTTACTGTTCCATTCATAATCTGCTGATGATTAAGCTTCTCAAAAACAATCCACTAGCCTTTCTAAGTGATATCAAGTTGTTTGTTTTTAATCTGCTGAAAATCGTCCTGTAGACAGATGCATTATTGAAGAATTACATTTTAATTTATTTTCATGCAGTGCCTGTGATGGGCATTTGGATTAACAGAGTACGATAATGCTTCTTTATGCCTGTATCTATTCAAATCAGAAATTACCTGCATACACTGTCTCTGATGGTGGTCAAAAATTGTACAAAGAACTGAGAATAGTGCTTCTTAATATCACACAGCCCTGCTGCTCATCAATGAGTCTTTTTCTGTTCTAATGCTTTTGTCATGTATATGAAAGTCATTATGTAGTTTAGAAAACAGGAGATGAAGTGAAAGAGGAAGATCAGGGACCTGGGATGCATTAATATTCTACTAGCGTCAAAGATATTTCCCTCGAGGGGCTCCTACAGGCCACACTGTTATTACAGTGCCTATCCATTATCTTGTGCTGTACTTGGTATTAAGACAATAATGGAGAGAATAGGATTATGTGCAGATGATAGGAAATGCGAAGGCAATTCAGCAAGATAGGAAATGAATGGAGACATGATTCTTTCATCGAAGCTGGGGATGGTTTAGCATAGGGTAAGGGAGAAGATAAATGAAGCAAAATGAAATCTTTACAGGTTAGCTGGGGTAAAATGAGTGTTTACATAGAATCTGGTGAGTTTAACCTTTTTGATACAGAATATCGCAGCATCTTTCCTTAATGCACCGGTGTATATCACTTCAGAGGTCTGGTTTGATCTGAAAACTTACTCAACACACATGGGGAAATGACCAGTGTTAATTTGATAGAGGTGGCCTCATGTAGCAGATAACCCTTTAATTCATTTGAAGAAGGGGAAAATTCCGATCGCCAATCCAGATTTCTGCATTTCAGCTACAGGCTAGAAAAATTGTGTCCTGCTCGCTAAACAAACAGACAGAAAATGAATCAAAAAAAAAAGCAATAAAGAAGGATTGAGCATAACTAAGTGAAATGCTGATCCCACACTGAAATGCTCACATTCTGTTTTGCTATTGCACACCTTTTAATTCCGTGAGCCTGTGGCTGATAGCAAGTAACAAAGGCTAATAATTTTAGGAGGCCAGCAATGCATTATGACAGTGATAAACAAAGACAGGACCAGATTGTGTCATTTACAGACATTTCTCTGGCTTATGTCTGTCATATTTTTGTAATTAGGATAAATCACACGCACGCATTTGCTATAACAGCGCAATGCCAGAAGAGATCATTTTTGTTCCCTAAAGTACAACTATCCTTTTATTCTTTCTAAGCAGCGCTTGAAGGCTTTCCTTCAGTTAGGTTAAAACCCAAGAAAGTAGATCAGCAGCACGATGCATCCAAACAAAAGCAGACGTCAAAGAGGCGTGAGGTAGCTCTATCATAAACCTTGTGGCACGCACGCTGCCCTTGCCCTGGGTGGTGGGAATGGCAAGTTTGCAGTGCAGCGATTAACACACACTTCACAGAAATGCAATGCCACCCTGCACGCTGCGAGTCAAAACGAGGATCTTCACTAACGGACTGCCAAGTGATGAAAGGTGCTTAGCAGAGCACCCAGCACAGAAAAACCATACTGCTATTGCTATTGCCCACCGCAGGTGCTTCCTCACAGGCCTGGCCACGGGGCACTCGCCGGCCACACCAGCGCGGCTCCATGCTGCTCTCTGCTGCTGTCTCCCACTCACCGCCTCCCCATCGCCACGCGTTCCTACTCCTCCCTTTGTCTCGGGCCCTGCTGTTTGTCCATCACAGCTTAAATATTGGCTTGCTTTGGCCGGCGCTGCCAGCTAAGCCATGTGATGTATTGATCCTGGCTGCTATTTCTGCTCCGCACCTGATCTCCCTACCAGCAACTGCCGCCTGCCAGCCACCGGCTTTTACACCCAGCCTGATCACATAGCAAGGCTTTCCTCGGCTCCCCACAAACACCCTTCACCCTTCTGGGGACTGTGTCGCACCAAGATCTTTCTTCATCTGAGAGGTTTCCCATATTTAAAATTTGCAGACCCTGAGCAGATGAAATTTAGCATTACACCCCAGAAAGTGCCTGCCTGCATGTAGCACTGCCTGCAACTAGTTAGCCACTGCCTGGGCAACGGCAGAACACTTCGCTTTAAAAAAGCTGATTTCTGAGCTTTTAGTCACATCCTGCACTACTTCGTAGCACATCCTCCAAGGGGGCAAAGCCATCCGTAAGTGACGGTTGGACCAGGTGCTTGTGACAGCCCCAGCGCAGGCAGTGGCAGGGCTCAGGGAGAAGAACAAAGTGCATCTCACAGCAGAAACAGAAGCTTGAGCTGCCCAGTGATACAAAGCAGGATGCCCAGGATGACACTTGATGCAAGGCCCTGCTCCCCAGTCCAGCCAGGCTGGGGCGGGGGCCTGTCTGTGCCCCCCTGCCAACTCCACCCAGACCTGGCACTGAACCTGCTCAACCCTCCCAGCCCTGGCAGTGCAGAATGCCGAGTAGGGAGCTGCCGTGCCAACCCCAGGAGGAGGAAGGCTGGAAAGTGTTAAGTTTCAATACTGATACACAGAGGACTGGCAGCCCAGATGCATCCCACAAACACCAAAAAGCTCAGGGCCCCACAGCAAGGGGTTGAGACAGCAGAACTGCCCAGCTCCGAGCTAGGGGGTCATCTTGTACCAGTGACACCTTCCTTAACATTTTTTTTCTCATTCCCTGTGATCAATGGGTATGAAATTCAGCCCCACCGTACCTGTTTCACCCCACAGTTCAAAGGGGCCAGCATGAGCAAAGGCACACAGTGCCAGCTGGACGCAGAGCATCCTCACTGCAGCTGGGACCAAGGACAGGATTTCCTCAGTGCCCTAAATCAGCTTTTCTCATCAGCTTCGGGTGACAAGAAATATCTCTGTGAGAAGTGCCAATCAGCAAACTTAGGGAATTAGGAACATACTCATGAATTTTACATGACAGACATAAATAGGGCGAGATGTTAAATAGCAACAACAGAGCTAGGTGTCAGGATTGCCCCTTGCACAGGGAGGTGGGGACTGTGCTGCGCTGCTGGGGGCTGACTGCTCACCCCCTTGCATCAGGCAACACCACATACTCCAAAAATATTTCTAGAAAACCTACAAAGAAAACTGTCCACCAAAAAGTAACTGTCCAAACTACATTGTGCAGCTGGCTGGTGACTTGAAGGAGAATGTTTGTAACTATGTTTTAATGCTTCTTAGCATAATGGACACTTATTTATATAAATGTCTAATTATGTTTTGAATTATCTAAGTATGAGTCTAGACTGTCCCATAACATTACATGGGGGCGATGAGAGATAATGATGCGTTATATTCTTTTATCTTGTCACCTTGTAATCTTATGCACCGTTACTAGCTTTTATATTACCAGAAAGAGTTAACAAGAACGGCCAGTTTAATTAATCTACTCTACTTTGCACACTGCCGTTTCTTCCTCAGCTGAATGCAGGCTGACTTACTCATTTGCACTAGAAATTACAAGTGAGTGAAGCAAGTACCTGCATGAGTCATAAACTTTTCCAATCTCTTACATCAGTCTCTTGTCAGAAGTTAGAAGCAACCAGTTGATGAAGCCGCTTCCTAAAAATATAAGTGGATTAAGCATTTTGCAAACCATCAGTTTCAGTACGATAAGGTCTGACTGCTTTGAATGACCTAGAAGGTTGCCCTAGCATGTGGTCAGACCCACTGTTTTGGTTTGCTGCATCATATTTTATTATCTGGTTTAAGAAAAAGCTTAAGGATTTTTCACCTGGCAAGGCTGACTAGACAGAAATAGTCGATGCAATTTATGCAAGGGGAAAACCCCCATGAGTATTTCCACCCATAGGTGAAGAGCTTTGCAAATGATACCACAGCCAACTTCCCATGAGCAACTCATGCCCATGAACACAGGTGTGGCCATACTGCACAATAAACACCAATGCAAAAACATGTATAAAAAGGCAAAGCCACACTTCTCAAATTGTGACCCTGGGGACAGCCATGGGCATGGCCCTGCCCTAATCCTCTCTGCCCCCATCCGCCTGCAGGTGACACACTGGGGTTAAGGGCTGGGCACCAACACTGCACGAACTGTCCCCGTCCCCTGTACGCCTCCAGCCTCTCTGGGGCATAGCTGGCACCACCACAATGGAACTTCTGCCCCAGCTGGTGTTGGGGTTCCTGCCTCTGAACAGCACTCCTATGCCCCTTGTAGCCTCCCACTAAAATATGGCCAAAACTCTCACGTTCTTCCCTGATGGGACTTCTGCTTCCATTCTCAAGTCCAATGCATATTCAAATTTGGTGGAAAGGGGTCAGAGAAGTAGTTTAATAGTTAAATCTATAATTCAATGGCTACAATTTGCTCTTACAAGGAAACTCCAGGCTTGAGGAGGTTGTTTTCTCGCTTGCTGCCCCCAAGGAACACATATGCAGGCTAGAGAGCCAAGGTTTATGGGGAGAGGTAATATCTTTTATGAGACCTATCAGAGTTATTATGAGACCAACTATTAGAGTTGGGGAAAAAAATACACAAGCAAATAAGCCATTCTTTAGGTCTGAAGCAGAGGTTGCAAACTGCAGTAAAAGCATGTTGGGAAGATATGCTCTGGGATGAAGTTATTGTGTTATCAATTAGATGACATGAGAGGAAAGGACAACTAGCACCTCTGGAGCAGCAAGTGGCCCCAGCACGGGGAGCCATGCAGAGGTCACTCGCTCCCACGGGACAGCAATGAGAGAAACAAAGATAGTTGGGACAGGAGTGAAAAGTTAGCAGCAGGAGAATGAAAATTGCAAAATGTCATAAACGAGCCCCTCTCTGTTGGGGTCCTGCTCTTTAGTATCTCCTAGAATGAGGAATTTCTCTTCAGTTTGCTTTGTAAATCTGCTTTGAAAATCACAATGTCACATTAGACAGGTTTTATGAAATGAAAAAATTCGTCCTGTGATAATGGCATTTCTGAACCTCCTTGATTGCCTGAAGGAATTAACTTTGGTGTACAGGGCTCATTGAGTCTCACTCACACTATTTGTGCAGACCCATCTGGTGCACTGGGTAAAGCCTACCACATTACTGGTACCTATGTGCAGGATGCTCATGCTGTCGAAAAGTAAACTGGAGTACAAACAGACTACGCAAAACCACTACATAAATTAAATTGTGTGCTTATCACAAAAATATCAAAATAATTAAGAGAAAGCTTTTTTTGGTTTTGGCTTAGTATGCATGGATTTAACCAGTGAAAAATTATTTATTTATGATCTGTAGATTAGCTTTTTTATCTTTTTTGCTTAGCCTAATACATTCAAAAATCATTGTGGACACCAGAAGTCCAAAATATCTTTTAGTCTGTAATCCTGTTTATGGAAGATGAGTGCCACATTTTACTCTCTTCCATTCCAAAGCAGAAATACATTAAGTACACTCCTTTACCATTTCTAAACAGAAAGAGCCCAGAGCACCTTTGTGAACATGAAATAATTGCTAAAATAGTAACTACTACGTATCTCAGCAGACTGCACCTACCCTGGCTATCAGCTTTCTGCATTTCAACCTCTTGAGGAAGAATAAAAATGTTTGGAAGCACATAGAGCAGGCAAGAAAATGATTATCTTGGATTATGGAAACTTTACCAAGTCTCCCCTAAGGTAAGGATTCAACCTGTTTTGTTTGATCTGGTGAACATTAAATGCCACCTTTCCGCTGACCCCAGCAACTTTCAGCTCAGACCTGTCACCTCATTAAGACAATTCCAGCATTTCTGTGCATCCAGCTGCTACAGACAGTGTGTCCATAACGAATGACCACTACCTATACCCAACTCCCTTAGCTATAAGATACATTCAAAGAGAATTACAGACTGCATTTATTAAAACAGCTAACAAGAACAACAAAGAAAGCACCTCCCACGTTCTACTGTAGATGCTGCTAATTAAACCACAATGAAATTCAGATAATTAGCAACCTTTTCTAACATGGCAGGTTACTCTTTCTAAACCTTTCTCCAGATGAAATGGTATTTAAGACTTTTTTTAAAATCTACTATTTTCCATGCTCTCAAAATTATTTTCTGTTCTAATAGGAAGAAAAGAAAAAAAATGAACAATAAAACAGAACAAATCATGTAGGATCCTGAAAGCAGGGCAAGGATTCATTACCAGAGTTTGTTTGCATTTGCACTGTTTCACCGTGTGAATACTGCAAAGAATATTTTCAATCTCTATAGCAAATACAGTCCCTCAGATTATAAAGATATAGCATTTTTATTCCTTTTTAAAAATGAAAGCAGATTCGTAAAACAAATTCAATGGCTGTATACCTTTGGTGGATGCTCATTTTAACTTTCAGCAATGTATTACATTACCAGCATTTGGTATGTAGTGAATTATCTAACACTTAAGCACACATTGCTGATGTTTCTGTAAAAGGAGATTTGTTTATATTTAGGATTAACATAGGGATGGCATAATTACTGGGATAGAGACATACCCATCCCACAGGAAATACTCTACATCCACCAAATCTTTCCCTTGTTCTGCTGGTTGAAACCTCTGCCCACACAGGTGTAAGCAGACTGCCCCACATGCCCTCTCGCTCCAAAATATTTACACTACTGTTCAAAACAGCGGCCACAGAGAATACAAAACCTCCATTCCTTTTTTCTCCTGACTTGCAGACAAAACCGTCCCCCCCATCCCCTTCCTGTCACTGTCTGCCATGTTCAGCAGGGTTGCTGAAAAGGATGCAAGCAGGGCTGGGCTGGCAAAGCTGTTCTGAGGGGTCAGAGCTGACCCTCAATCATTACACTGCAATTCATCTGGCAACTGGGGAGCACGGTTGCGACTTTTGCCCTCTGGTACCTACAGTCTTTGAGCACCCCTAATTACTATTAGTCAGTTGCTCTCCCCCTTCTACACACCTCTAATCACACTTCTCCCTCATCAAGCTGGGAGCTCTGCAGGGGTTAACCCTGAAAAATTTTACAGTAAAGGCAGCTTTTATTGTACTGGCAATTACAGAAAGAGAAAAAGCAATTTAGTCTTTTATGTGGCTCACAGTTTCATTAATGCCATACACTTTTAACCGACGTGAGTTGTTTTGCATTAACTCAAAGAGGCACAGTACACAAACACCAGTGAAATAAAAAAATAACATAAGACAGGTCAAACTTTAGCTCCTCAAATACAGGCTTAATTCCTCAAATACCAATAATGCTTTTATATAACAGCTTTATTGGTGTCCTTAGTTTTAGGCCAAAGTTACTATGAAGTAAGCTGCTCAAACAAGGCTGCAGAAACAAGAAAAAAGGGTTTAAACAATCTGCAAAGAATTCCTACTCTTCTTGTGGTGTACTGGGGAAATCTGCTCCTAGTGCTTGCTGCACCTCCTGTTGTGTGACAAGAGGAACTTAGATAAAAGGCAACATGCTGCAGCAGTAGCAGTTACGTAGCAGTGTAAATCTTTCAATGCTACCTACACAGCCTGTCCTTCCCCTCTGTTGGGAACAGCAACCCGGAAAACAGCAGCCGCTTCAGCATTTCTCACACACCCGCTACGTTTATGAATATCGGCATCCTCCTTCACAGCTTTCTAGTAAGGGATTTCTTTAGACACAGAGGAAAAACCCACTGTACTCAGTCTTTCTGGAGCATTCCACACTAACAGCCCATGGATTAACTAACATCATCTGAGTATAACACTGCTTTCTTGTGCTGAACACTAAGATTTGTTATGGAAGGCCAGTAAGTGGCTGTGAGGCTTCCTGATCCTCAGCAGCTTCACAAAGCCATCAATGCTGTCCTGAGACAGCTGGTACTTACCATTCAGGAGGTAAGCACCATGCTGATGACATCTTCCATTCCATTTGCCTTGATGGCCAGATGAATCAGCTAAGTGGCAACAAGGACTCTCACTGCCGTGGAACACCCCTGGTGCTCGATGGTGCTCTAATCTGCTCAGAAGTAGACTTCCATAATCTTGGTTTCTGCTGACATTGTGCAGCATTGCATGCCTTCAGCACTATCTTGTCCTGTTGGTCATTACCTTTTGTCTGGCATTAAAAATGTCGTTCCCTCAAAGAGAACTGTTTCAAAGACAGGCTGGGAAAAGGTCTAGTCTGTGTTTCCTCTTCTCTTCCTTCCCATCAGGTATGGATAGAAGCTCTCCACACAAGTTGAGAGATGTGTTTACGGCATTCTGCTGATCTAACCACGTCGGCAAAGTTCCTCCAAAGTGATTAGTATCATTTTATCTTTGGCCTGCAAAAAAGCACAGAGGACAGACTGAAATAAGAGTCATCACAAGAATTATTTTTGTTGAGAAACATCCCCAAAATTCTAGAATATGTAATTGGGTGTGAAGAGTCCCTGGGGTTTGTCCTGGTTCTGGCGGGGATAGGATTAATTTTCGCAAGAAGCTAAACAGGACACAGCTGGAACAGCTGACCCAAACGAGCCAAAAGGGTATTTGATAGCATGCTCAGTACATATCTGGGGGAGCTGGCTGTGGGGGCAGGAATCACTGCTTGTGAATGGGCTGGGCATTTTGTGTTCCAGTTGGTGAGCAGTTGTACATTTATGGTTTCTGTATGTTCATTTATCACTGTTACTGTTGTTGTTTTTCTTCTTTCCTTTGCTGTTTTGTTAAACTGTCTTTATCCCAACCCACGAGTTTTGCCTTTTTCTTCTGATTCTCCTCCTCATCCCACCAGGAGGGAGAGGTGTGAGAGAGCAGCCACATGATCCTTTGTTGCTGGCTGGAGCTAAACCACGACAGCGTTGCAGTGCCCAGCATGTGAGCAGATGCCAAACACTTATACTGAGGGGTTTCCAAATATTTCTGGGCAGTGCACTCACAAATAAAGAATTAACTTCGTTACCCCGTGGGATCAGGATGTATATGAACAACTTACAAAGCAGTTCTCATCTATCACTTGACATGGTTACATAAAACCCGTATCAGATTAAGGGCACAACTACATGACTATGTTTTAAATAGAATCCATGAATATAACGCATGTAAGTTAAAATGCATTAAATTCCTGCAAGGATATTCTCACTGAGAGGCAAAATGGTCTGACTTTACTGTAAAAGAGGATTAAGGTACCATGAACTAAGGCCGTTTTCCTTTTGAATTAGATCATCCACAGAGGAGCTTAAAGCAGTCTAGGTTTGGTGCGCTTACTTCACATTTCCTTCATTTGTCTGAATTTTCTTGCAATTGGAACAAGCCTTAGTTAAACAAAAATCTCCCCTGATGTATTCCTGGCTGATATTAAACCACATTGCCAGTTTACTTGGTTTAGAAATGCCTTGTAAAAAACAGGTAAAGCTGTTTTGCAAATAGCAGAAACAGAACCATCCTTTTGTATTGCAGAGGAAAACGACATCAGCGGGCGCGGATCCTGGGACACCCGGCAGGATCACAGACTTCAGACTTCGTACTAAGCTGTTGCTAATCTTGAAAAGCAAACAAAGAAACAAAACTTGAATTCAGTGTTACATCCTATCTCAAAACATCTCCTTAGACAGGAAAAGACTGAAAAACAAGTCAGGCTCATGGGACGAGGCTGTGATGCAAAAAATCTGGCAACTATGTCCTCTAGAAGCCTCAACTGGGCAGGAACAGCCCTGGGGTACCCCTTGTCACTGAACAGAGGATAAGCTTTTAGAGGTTAAATAAGATGCTCTCTGAAATTTACCCATTCCAAGCTCACAGATGAAATGCTAACTAATAAGCAAGTCAAAGCAAACACTTTCTCAGTCTGATACTGTCTCAGGTGTTAGTTTAACTGAATGATAAATTTTACACTTGACTAAAAGGAAACTGATACAATTCACGTTCCTGAATATTGGCCAGTAATTGAGATGTGGTAAATAGAAATCCAAAGAAAAAAAGCAAAAACGTATTAAACAAATATTCCTCTTGACCGCTAAAAAGCAGTTTGGCTTCAAATCTGTCAGAGAACAGAGAGCACCAACCACGATACAAAAAAAATGAAGTTTTATTTTAAATATTGCCTTTATCCCGTTTTCTCCACAGCAGATAGAGGCATATATCTGTAATGCATATTTTGTACTAATCTATCTATTGCTGTTCCCTACAGATCTGAACTACCAACACTGACAGTGGGAAAGTTCAAGAGAAATCTAACGTAAACAGATGTTGAGCTTCTGTACTTCATTTTTTATTATTTCTTTGTTATTCCTCGACCTTCCCAAAACAAACAAGAAAAGTTGCCTACCCAAACAGGGCGGTAGCTGCCAGCCCCACTGCTGGCCTCACACCTGCAATCCAGATGTCAGCCACGGCAGCAGCTCTGAGCGCCTGCTGCAGAGGCAGCAGCTCTGCTGCCAGTGGTCCCACAGGAGAGCACTAGAAACTGCTGCTGCTTTGACTCCAGGCGGGTTACGATTGCCTCCTTCATACATCTCCAAGTAACCAGTGTCAAGGCTACATTCACGTAGACTAGGCTTTTAACATCACTTCACCAACAAAAAGTTGGGATAGTTTCTCTGATCTCTGCGATGGTGTGCTGATCTACATTCAGGTGAAATGAGAGCCAGATCTGAGAAGAGTGTCTGGCATGAATTCAGCAAAAAGAATTAAATTGGAACCAAAAGACTATGTATTGTTCATGAACTAGGGAATATGCTACACTCACACGTGCAAGCAGAATGTTTTAAAATTGCTCAATCATCCCCTACAAGAAAATAGAAGATGCAGATTATTTTTCTTGCAGGCCTCTCCTTCCTCAATGCACAAGCCACCCCAGAAAGAGCACCCCTACAGCTCCCGCAATGTAAGACCTTTCATACTAGCTTATAACACAGATTTTTACATGCCTTCTACACGCAATGTGCCGGAATTGCAGTTTGCACTGCATTGTTTTAAATCATTACTTTATTACTTATAACTTAAAGATCTATTTAATCCCTAGCTGAAAAATTCCCTGTGCGAGGAGTTTGGAGAGCAAAGTCTGTCAGCCTCAAACTCCCTACTCTGTCACCCTGCCCCTCTCTCTGTCCTGGCTTGAGCCTCCTTCCATGCCCATGGAGCCCATCTGCGTCTCACCACCCTGCAGCCTGTTATCCCAAGGGACAGTGCAAGAGCTCTGCCTGTAAGGGGATGGCTCCTTCTCCAGGCTGTCCCTGCTGCGGGGGACACTGCAAGCCACAAGGGTTCCCAGCTCCTCAATCCATCTCTCTCACCGCTCGCTGGGATACGCCGTCAAGGGGCCTTGAAATGGCGCCAAGCTAAGATGTCCAGCCTGAACCGCCAAATGTAAGCATGGCAGGTACTTCTGCCTGGCACAGCTTGAATCTTCTGCATCCCAGAGAAACGTGACTCGAGGGCATGTGTAGCTGCAAGGCACCAGTCATTCAATGCATATTGCTCCTGCAAAACTTTCTTCAGAGTCTACACTTCTCTATGATTATCTGAATGCCATTCAATCTACCTCTAACTTGAGTTCCCTAAGTATATTTGCATGTATATTGTAAGCATTATACTAAATGAGATGGGACTGCCTGTGTAATCATGCCATGACTTTCCCTTAGGGAAACCTGGTAAAATTATGTTCCATTACATTTGTAAAATACTACCCATTAAAAGCAGGAATAAAACTTTTATGTTCATGTGAAACAAAGCAGAAAAGATTCTCCACCCTTTAACTCGTATCAATTTTGATATGAAAGAAGCATTTTCCAGGCAAGCAGGGATTCTGAATTTGACTTCAGTATTACGTGCTTTTGGTTTTGATCGTTTGATGGTTAAGCCTCTTTCCAAAGTTTTCTTTTTTCTTAATTTAATATTATGAAACCACACAGAATAAAACCAGCTCAATCTGCCTTGAAGAGGACAGACAGCAGCTTTGGAAAAATCTTTTTCGGTGAATCTTTCTTATTTATTATTGTCCACGCCATGAAGGAGAAAACCTGTTTCTACTGTACTATTTGGTGTCCTTTACTTGTGTTTCTGGTCAATTCATTGTTTTAATTCCTTGATGCTTTGGCAAACTTTCAAGTATGCCATGGGAAAATTTTAAAAATGAAGCATTCGTTTAGAAGTCACACAGTGGTGATATATATACAGAGCTTCAATTTAAACCATTATTGCACACCATCCTTTTCCTTTTATAATAATCCATTAAATGCTTTCAAGTATGGAGAAGGAATAGCAACCTGTAGATCTGAATGGAGCCCAGATGACCTATAAAATACATCCTGCCTCACCGCCTGACTAGTTCCAGCTCTCATCTCTAATGGTTGCTATTGTCATTCTACCATCCAGACAACCACATGCATCAATTATACATTCTTCTGGGTCACGAATCCGTTTTCTTAGGCAACATTTTTGTCTTAATGCATGATGCTTTTTCTTCAACCTTTGAACAAAGTTGAAGGTCTCAATATTAAAAAAAAAAAATACTACTTTTTCTTAAACTGTGTTGATAATTGGAAAACAGCTTCATGAAAATCAGAAGATAGAGCTTTTTGAACTGTTTAGAAGTGTGTGTTTAGACCGTATATTGTGTCTTTATTACACCAAATGTATTAGGCAGTATTTTGTGTAGGTGAACATTTTTTCTTTTGTTATATTGGTGCCTGGCAGCACAGCTATAATTAAATGTCCTTTGCCTTCTCTATTTTACGACACTTACAATTCAGTCATCTTAATTGGACTTTCCTTAGCATATAAATGGCTGGCTCAAGAAGCAAAACTTATTTTTCTGTGAAACAAAATCAAAATCTACACTATTGATGGACTATCTCAGTGACTTTTTTTAGTCTTTGACTTATGTTTGCCTTTTTTAAATTATCATGATGACAAAAGCTTCAGATAATTCTATTTGAAGGAAGTCTAAGACAGCTCTCCAAAGTAATTTTTTTGCAGATACTATTCTCATAAATAAAGCACTTATTATTACATTTCCAAAGGGGAAAAGTCATTTCACTTTCGTGGTTGACAAAGTAAGTCAAATAGTTCAGGGAACATAACATATCACTTCCAAGGGATTCACACATCACATATATCCTTAAAATATTTCTGTGGTTGAAAAGTTAAAGTGCAGGTTTTAAAACTCAACAAAGTGAGAAAATTCAGGGTAACGCTCCTGAAGCCTCCTCAGCAGGACACAATGCCCAGCCTCAGCTTTGCCCAGCCACAGGAATTCACGGTGCCACAGCAGCAGCCAGCATCATCAGCTGGGCCTCGCCAGTACTCCCGGGGGCTGGAGGAACATATCCAGCACAGGATCACTCACTGGAGTGCAGACAACCCGCCTCAAGGAGATTGCTTCCAGCCACAGGATGCTTACACCAGAGATGCCATCTGAACAGCCCAACACCAGGGTCAAGACCCAGTCAGTGGAACAGCCCCCTGCAGCAAAACTGTTGTATTTTCATCATTTGCAAGCTCTAGTCTCAGCAGCCTTCCCAGCACAGAGGCAGTTTTGCTGGCTACAAGATTAGGCTCCTCTCCTACAGGCACGTAGGGCACCACAACGAAATCGTGGTATATTTAAATGATGCAAACTGACCTACTGAAAATGGATATTTGAGATGGTCAGTGAATCTTGTAGCTGGCTAATGAAATCCACAACCAAGAGCATCGTGAAAACATTTGTTCACTGGCAGACACATGCACCTACCAAACAGGAAACAATCCACAGATGACTACACAGAACCAAAAATCACTTTGTTTATGTATATGTGCACACATGAATATTCACGTCCATGCAAATACACATTCAAATGCACACACACCAGTGGGCAGAAACCTGAACAGAGACCTGATGGCTTTTCTCCTTCTGTGTCCTCCATCCATAGGCAGCTTTCTCAGGATGGTGTTATGGTCACAGGCTTGCACACGCTCGTCAGGGCAGACTCTGCTCTGTCCCACCCTGGTCCAGACACATCCTCCTCCTCCTCGTCACCATCCTCATTGTCAGGTCCAGCTGAATTGTCATGCACAAAGCAGCTCTTCCTTTTGGAGACCCATGACAAGGGGTTTTCCATGCTGCAAACTTCAAGCGAGGGTCTTCACGCATTGGGGGGAGACAAGAGAGGATGGTAGAGGAGTCAATTTCAGGTACTTCATCACCATGCCATGAGGAACACATTAATTCCCAGTATCCTACCCCTTCCACCCAATGTGTGCCTTCACTCACCACTCATTGAGCGTATTTTAAAAGAAAACTCTGGTTTTATCCATTTGAGGACTGAGGTAGCCTCACAGGAGAGTCGAAGTTGGAGGGGTGGCCTTAGCTCTGCACTCCTGCATCACCTGATCACCAGTCTGGGGCCTTTAAAGCAGCCAGTGGGAACCATTTAGCTGAATCCTATTCAGATCTACGAAAACTGAGAGATAAATATTATTTTAACATTGAGGTTTCTGGTTGGCTGGTCGGTTTGTTTGTTTGTGGAGGCAAGGGGGTGTGTTAGGTTTAACTTTATTATAACTAAGCCTATATAAATGCAAATACTGTTTCTGTAGATATAATTTCATAAAGCAAAACTACCCACAATCTTTAGCAGTGAAATTCAAGTGGCAACTGTGACAAGCAAAGAAAAATGAATGCCGTTAACTTCAGCCATCCCTGCTCATCTGAAAGCTTGTGTCAGTTCCTAAATAAGCTTTTCATTTTCCTATTCAGTCTGCTGATCTTTGTTGATTTACAGCATGAATGAGCATGGCACATTGCAACTTGTAGAGTATATTTTTCCTAAATAATAAAACATTTATTGCAGACCCATCAAGCCTGCTAGTAGCTTTGAATTATTATTGCAATGAAGTGCCACGTTAACAACTCATTTACATTGTTGCAGAAGACTCTGCATTAACACTATATGTAATTTAATCCCATTCAGGAGAGGACTCTTCAAAATATATCTAGAGCTGATAAACTACAACTTGATGCTATTTTTCTAATCAACCGTTTCCCAAGATGGGTCTGCCTTCATCAAGTCCATCCCATCCCTCACCTGCCACAGCCAATGGCAGCTGAGCAAATGGTCTTCTCTTCCTCAGCAAGCCCTGGCCTCAGGTCATTCCTCTGGTGAAACAAGGAGAAAGTATATTTAGTGGAGAGCTGCAAAGATCTTGTTGCTTTGGGAAGGAAAGAATTTATTGGGCAGAGAGGAGGGTCAGTATTTTGGTGGTTGTTTGAGGGGTCTGACCTATATCTTCAGCATTGGCCTGAGGTGGATAACAGCCACGGAGCTCAGGAGGTACAGGAAGCACAAGCTGCCTGCAGAAGCATCAGTGTTGGGGCTCAGGGTTTTTGGCAGCTACTGTGCTTGGAAGGAGCCCCCAAAGGCATGGCAGTGCCTAGCACTGCCACTCACCACTGCTGCATGTTCCCAGAGATAAGGGAAATACCACAGGAAGAGGCTTCTGCTGGAGCACTAACATGTTTTGAGTAGTAAAATAAAAATAATAATAATTAATTATTAACAAATGAGAATAAAAAAATTCCCTCAAAAAACTCATCATTCTCCAGGTACCAGTCAGAAATTATCTTGTCCTTGCATAAGCTCCTAAAATTGGTTGTATAGCACTGCAAAGCCTGTATTGCACAGCCATAAATAAAAATAGATCAGCAAAACTTTCCTTCTCATAAAGTGAGATTAACTGTGTGGATTTTGAAATGAGATATAATGCTTGAGGAGTGATCCAAAATACCAGTGGTTTAATGGTGAGGACTCTGACTCTGACTTCTTATATAGAGGAGCCTGCCTGAAGCAGAGTGACTTGATTATTAATTGGGTAGAACAAACTTGTATGGAAGCAAAAAGCATAATTTATAAATGCACTGTAAAACAATACCAAATTGATCTCCCACTTTCTCTCTCACAAAATATGGGTTCAGATTTACTATCCAAGCCTATGCCACTAACAGAGGCAAGAGGTTTCTTCTCAGTCACGGTTTTCCATCATAGGTTTGGCAACCCACGTAGGTTTGGTGTCAACGTTAACATCACAGGTCCTCAGCTGCTTCAGAATCTTAAGAGTGAATGTTATTAAGCACTCACCACTAGATTTGTGTCCCATTAGTCAGAAACCATAGTCAGTGTAACTGTTCTTTCTAACAGGATCCCCTTGGCATGGACAATACAGTGCAAAACCCACCTATGCATGAACATCCTGCCTTTTGTAGCAATGGCCCCAAGGCTGCAGTGAGGTCAGAGACAACGCAACAGAGGAGGAGAGACTGTCCAGCACACCGGAGACATACTGTGATTGCCTCCAGAGATGGTGGCATGGTGTCAGAGAAGGCACAAGACACACCATCTCCATGACGAGCAGTAAGGCAGCTGCCACACTACCCTCCTGCTCTTCCATAGCTAGCTGTGTATAAGTGCTGCTGGCACAGCCACAGCACCATGCCAAGGCTACCACAGTGCCCTCAAACCAGGCTTGGCCACCCCAAATATTATGTGTATGGACCCCTGGGGACATGCTCATGTACATAGGATGCCCAAGTTATGACCTCTTTTGCATTGTGAACACAGGTTTTTCTAGACAACCACAAGCCAAAGCACACGTTACTGCTCCTGGAGGCTTGTGGGCTTGTGACTTATTTAAGATAAATAATGTTTCAACAGTATTTCTTTTAGTTCTTAACACTTAGTTCTGCTAGTTATGAGAAATACGTCCTTTCCTGAACATCATCTAAATTATGTCCAACGTACCCAAATTCTTCCTGCATAATCTTCCATTTCTATCTAACAAATTGCGAGACAACACGTTGCTAACTTCTAAAGCTCTCTTATGTACTGTCAGCTCTCCAAATTTCAACCAAGTCCTGCCTAACAAAGGCTTTGTACCACATCATCAGGTACCCCAGGCCTTTTCTAAGATTGTTCATGAATAATTTGATCTCCTCAGTCTTTTTTTAAAACATTTCAATGTACGTGAACTTGCATAGCATGAGCTTCCCTGAGACTGCTTATAGTAGAGGGCAGAATTTTACTTATCTTGCAAAACCATCGGGTTTTGTTGGGGTTCCCGCCCCCCGAAGAGAAAATGTTAGTTTCCTCTGTAGTGCTCCAGGATGAATACTGACTTTACTCACTTGAAAAAGCCTCCTACTTCAGCTCCATTTCAATCTGCTTCCAGGGGCTGACTCTCAACCAGCAACATGCACATTTTCATCTCAAACGAAACAAGACAGAGCCCCCCTCTTTCCACCAGTTGCCTCATTCAGTCCAGAGACAGCAGCCAGACATCGCAGGCACATACCACTTCCAACATGCGCTTACCTGCTGTCCTACACGAGCATCAGTAAGAGACAACAGAGAGGCCATAAGAAAGCAATAGCCATGCGGTAAGAACTGCTAAATCTGTCCAATTAATTAGAGAAATACTCCTGCATGCAAAATCACATCTCTGTTATTCAGCTAAAGTTGTATGGCTGAAAAATACAACCATAAAACCCCTATCCTACCAACAAATGGCATTTAATATGTTAATCTAACATGATTTCAATATCCCTTCCACATGAATACACTTATTCTGCTTTATTTCAAATAAATTACCCAGTTAGAAAAATTATTTGAACAGTAAGGCACAAATAAGTGAGTATTACTGTTTGCTGGTTGACTAGATAAGGAGTTAAACATCTAGAGGTGAAGTGGAGGACAATTAATGTACTAGCCTGCTCAATTATCATACAATGCCCACTTCTCAGGGAATTAGAGCTATTATGATCTACTCCTATGAATAAATGAGAATTTCAGCTCTCAGAGGGTAATGCAATAGTTTTGGAAATAATCTTTTTATGAGATTGTGGCTTTATCAGTTATGTTTTAGAGTCAGTATAAACACTTATGTATCATAGGGTAAGAACTTCAGACAGGCTTGTCATTTTAATTTTTGCTCTCACATTGTTTTAGTTCACTTTTCCTATGCTCTTATTCTAGAAACCAAAGGAAAAATTACTTTGTTTTTTCAGGTCTTCTCCTTTCGTAAAACATTACCAGAAAAGTAATATCCAAATAAAAATACAAATAATGATTTGAGCAATACAAATTTCTGCATAAATTGTTTTCCAATGCAACTGAACACCCACTGAAAGTAGTCCTGATGACACTCAATGGTGCTGAAACACTGGAGGGTAAATCAATCACAGCTTCAAAGACCAGGAAAGACGAAAGGACATTTCTTTTGTAATTTCACGTGATCGTTTGTTTATATTCAATTTTATATAAAAATATTCTTCCTCAGACATTTTGACCCAAATTCTTTGACTCTGTCAACAGAATTGCTGATTTTGTCTACAGCTGCCAAGTTTCAGAGTTTCATAGTCATCTTCCAGCAGACAGAAAAAACCTAAATATATGAGAGTTTTAAAGCAGCCTGACCACAAAAGAAAGCTTTAGGAGACCCAAATAGTGGACCATATGTGATATCAAATGGGCAAGCCATTAGCATCAGCTGTGAACATATTGTACCAACTGGGAATGAAAATAAAACATTCAACTACCAACTGTTATATTCTGTAAATAGTCAAACCAATTCCTCTGGGTTCCAAAAATATATGAATAGGGTGACTCATTGGGGCCCCATTGTCCTGTTCGTAGGTAATGCAACAGATTTGCTTGTAGGAGAATAAAACCCGCGAAACTGTGGTTAGTGGGATCTGATATCAGAGACAGTCCTTGTATGTTAAAAGACTCCTGGGCTTTTTGAAACTCTATCTAAAGATTGCACATTAAGGATAACAAAATAGAAAATTCTTTTGAAGCAACTTTTCTCTGTACAATGTGCAGTACCAAAAAAAAGAATAAAATATCGCCATTGCAAATTATGTTGAGAAACTAGCAGAATACTGGAAAATTTATAGAGGGCACCAAACTGCTGAGAATTCATTGTACAGCTGGCAAGTGCACTCCTACCTACTAGTTGCTTCACATTTAATAATGCATGTTATGAACAGATGGATAGAATGTCAATAAGGCTCTCCGTATCATCAGTGGTAATGAAATACTGGACTTTGAATGCTTAATAGCACAGAAAACAAAAAGCCTGGAGGAAATTTGTCAATGTCATGCATGCAATACTTTAGCAGTGCTTTAACACTGTTAGTGTGAGGCCATATGTTTCTTCTAACAGGATCTACTGTAGCTGGGTGCCAAAAAAAGTTTGACACTTTTTTTTTTTTTTTTTTTTTAACTCTTACAACATGTTAAGAGCAAATACCCTGTGAATCAGTCAGGCAGAGTAGTCAGCATAAGTGCAATATCATTACTCTTTTTATTCCACGAAAAGAAGCTAAGCGAAAATTGCTAGTAAACATTGTTCTTTATACCTGTTTTAGAAATACAGTTGAAAGTAATGTCTTTAAGATTAAATATAGAAATAAAGGCACTGAATTGTCTGTATTAGGCAGTAAATCTCATTGTCAAGAGCTGTGGAAGGTGTGAATCTGGAAAATATTGAAAGCATAAGTAAAGCTTCTTTACATAACAGTGTCTAGAAATTAGACACACAAAAAGGAATAAAATAAAAGTTCTCTTAGGCAAATTATTTTTGGCAAATGTCAGCTAAAAGATGTAGGGAAAATGCTTTGGAATAGTCAAAAAGAAAGGGATAGCAGAAAGCAGCCATTCTGAGACACGCAGATGTAGCAGTAAGAACACCAGGTACAGGCATTCCCTGTGAAATGGATGGAGAAACAGTAGCCTGGTAGGTAGTAGCACCTACAAAGGCCACAAGGGTACCCAGAGCTGCATTTCTACCCCCACACGCTTCTCGGGGAAACTCTGTGCTCCAAACTTCAGAAGGCAGCAGATGGCTGTGGCAGGTAAACCTCTGCAAAACGTGGAGATCTCAAGTTCAGCAGTACAAACGGAATCCTAAGCACTGTGTGTCAGCAGAAATCAATGTGAGTTTAACTATTGATTCTAGGAGAACAACTAGACAAGCACTGGGTGTCCAACAGTTTGAAGAAATCTTTGGGAAAGGCTCAAGTTCTTTGAGCAGAAAAACACTACTTTCTGCGTTGTGACTCACCCACAAGTGCCCAAACTCCCTACCATGCCCTCCTTCCCCACACTGTCTCTCCAAAACCTTCCTGGGCTGCTCCAGTGCTACCTAGCCATGATGCCCTCAGGTGTACACCATGCTTTCCAGCCAGGACACCCAAAAGTGCCCTGGCTGATTTCAAAGCCATGACACAGGGCCCCTGTGGGATGATGGTATCTTCAGGACCTCTACCACCACTAGCTTCAACTGTGAAAGTGTGCATTGTGTTCAAAAGTAATTAGAGAAGGTTGACAGACAGACAGCATTTCCTTAGAAAACCAAGCTAGCAATGATAATCGAAAACCATGTAAGCCATTTCCATTTCTTTCCCTTTTCTGCAAGACAGAACTAACACTCATCAGTAATAATAACAATATAAGTTGCATTAAAAAGAAAGCAAATTTTTCCAGCTGCCTACAGTATATGATCTATATAGCACCAGTATCCATCCGCATGCAGCGGGAGACTGCTAATGCTTCCCTTCTGTGGCAGGGGAAGCATGCGCAGAGAGGCAGAGCCTGTCTCGCAGTGCCAGTAGCGCACTGGCTCGCCTGCACTCGGAGCTGGCCCAGGCTGGCCCCGCTTCCACAATCCTGACCTATGCAAACATGGGACTGGTTCACACTAGTCAGTCCACCTGAGAACTAGTTACAGCTCTCTGCATTTGCTTGCATGGATATATTTTAGTTTGTCCTAAATAAGGAACGAAAATTGAACCCAGGACTTTCAAACCAGACCTCGAACTGGAACCGAGCATCACCCTCCTTCTCTTGCCTTCTGTTTCCCTGGGAATATCCTGAGCCCTGACCACAACAGTTGCACTTAAGAATGAAGTAAATTTTGTGTGAGCTGTAGAACTACAAAGACTAAGAAGATGTAGGCTTTCTGTGGAGCAGAGCACCAAGAGGTGGGAGATTAAGAACCAATTAGCAGCCAGAGGTCCTCATTCACAACGGCCATAAAAGCTGCGCAGCAAAAAAAAGAAAGAAAGAAAGAAAGGAAAGGGACCTTTCTCAAATCACTGATGAAAATATTCTACTTATCAGCTTTCTCTTAGCTAGAATCTCCTATGTTGTTTGAATGCCGAGAAAAAGGACCTGAAGAAAACGCTGTGGTGAGCATCTGACTGTAGTGTGGTTTGATAGTAACTAGTTCTCAGCCTAGAAGGTTTTAGGTGGGCTTTTCAAAACCAAAAAGATATTGATAAACTGAAGAAAGTTTCAAGAACAAGTTCCTAAGGGAAAAATATAATAATCTATAAGTATTTGAAGTGTGAAAAGCCATCAAGGGAGAAGGATATAACTAGAAATAATGGAAAGAAAAAGCTTAAGCTCAATAGAGTATCGGGAAAATCTTCCTGACAGCGAGATGTATTAGCCTGTGAAATAGTCTCCCAAGGAGAGATATGGAAGCTTTCACTTGGGATTTTAAAAACTAAAGTTGACATAACACTAGAAAATGTTCTCTATGAAATAATCCTACATTGGCAGAAAAATGGACTGTATGATCTAGTATGTCTTTTCTCTTTCTAAGTTTCTTCAGCCTTTGATGCTTTGGGAACATCCCGAACAGCCAAAGGTTATCAGAAAGGAGCTTCTTCAATTAATATGATGAACAACAAGATTACAAAGGTGATCATTGTGAAAGCCTATTACAAAGCATCTCTCAACACTGAAAAGCAGATGTTTTTCAGACAATGGAAATTTTTCCCAAGACCTGCCAAATATGACCTCAATCCACCAGTTTTCAAGCACATGCTTAATTTTTATCCTTATTTCCCATTAATTTAAAGACAATCCAAACCTATGGTCTAAAAAAAAAAAAAACCACACTTATAAGAAAAGGTCTTCCCAAGAGTCTTTGGAAATTTCCACACTCTCCACACAAACCTGGCAAATGTCACGTATAATAAAATTTAAACAAACAATAACGTTTGTTATGCATGTATTAGCGCCTTTCACGTTTCCACTGACAAGGACAGGCTACATTAGTTCAGAGCTACTATCTTGATCACTGGTCAAAACCACACATCTTCCTGCACTAAAACCTATTTAGTTTACCCCACATGACACTGTGAACAGTGTTATCGAATATTACAGTTTGTCATATTGACTTGAATACAATAAAAAAAGATGCTGAACTTACTTTGGGAAGTATACTCTGAATTATGTTCTGCATATCCATCTTGAAATCGTCCTGCCTTATCATACATTTACGTCGCTACCAATATTATTATTTAGCACGTAGTGTCTTTCATTCACTGCTCCAAATCACTGATGGATAGTTAAATATTAGGCCCATGGAAATAATTGATTTTCTGAGTCAGTGACTGAGAATGAAAATAAAAGTAGTAATCAGTAAATATAACCTACAATGCTTTTTTTCAACTTTTTCTTACTAAAACAGAACTTTAGGACCATTCCATTTTGAATTAAAACGGTTGTTTGTCTTTTTTTTTGGTGACTGCTGAAGGGCTTCTCCAGCAGCAACAGATGTTAAGAAGTATGTTGAGTGCCTCTCTCGAATCCAGTAGGGTCTGCCTTTTATGCAGCAGCGAGGCGTTAAGGAAGGCTGGATGAGCTGCTGTCCTGCACAGCAGAGGACATTCCCACCACAGTGAAGTCACCACTGTGCAGCCTGATGCTGCCCAGCAGCACCGGTGGAGGGCACAGACCTCCTGCCGCGCAGAGGTGCTACATCAGCACATCACCATGGCCACCCTGGCATCTCTGCAGACATGGTCTCTGCCACACAACCCATGAGTGAATGGAAAGTCAGGACCTTGCTTCCCTTATGAAAACACCTGAGGAACTTCGTAAGAACAAATCAGTAGGGATGAAGAGACATTACTCCAAGCACTTGGAGACTGCATTAGAAAAATGTTAGCCCATCAGAAGCTTCAAGGAATCTATTAGTTCTACAGCAGAAATACAATTTCTTACTAAATGCTTTGATGTGAATAAGTTTTATACTATTTCCTCTACGAATATTATTGAGGGCAAATCAGGGCTAGTTTAGAAGGAACTCCCCGCTTATGTGCTTTAAATAACAACACACTACTTGTATATTTCTAAAAAATTCAGCCTGTGCACCCATGGACCTTACAATATGTGACTTAAAATGAAAATATCAAATGTCTTGTTGTCCAAAAGTTGCATTTGCAAATATTAAGCAAATCTAGAGCACAGGTGCCCCCTCCTGACTTCCTTAGTCATATTTTAAATCCTCTACCCCCTGCCATGAGGATTTTATCCCAAAAATAACTTCCCAGTTTGGTAGAAACACAAAACCTCAGTGCGCTGAGGTGGTGCCTCTCTGCCCTGTCAGTCACAGGAGTTTCTTGTAATCTGCAAGAGTGGGGAGGAAGAGGAGGACGAGAAGCTCATGGGCCACTCTCCCACCCATCCCACTGCCCCTTGGGCAGCCAGGTACCCCACCACCTCCCACCTGCTCCCCTTTCCCCCCAGCCTGGCTCCTTCCTACCCTCCTCTCCTTCCCACCTCTTCTCCCCATCCCCCTTTATTTTCCCCTCTTATTATAAGACTTTTCATAGGGTCGTTTTATTATTATTATTTTTGTCTGAGTTTTACAGCTGGCACATCATCCCCCGCTGCACTAAATCAACACTTGTGAAAGCAGCAGCCTTCGAGTGACTGACTAGAGCTGCTGCTCACAGAAGTGTCAATTTGGTACAGCAGGGGATGGGGTCGCAGCTGCAGAAAGAGAAGAGAGGCCCTATTTTATGCTTTAAAATGGTAAAAGTGTCAGAGGAGAGGGAAATCTATACAAAATATAGAAAGAATGTAGAACAAAGAAAAGAAAGAGGAAGGAGAAGGGAAAAGGGGGTCGAAAAGAAGGAAGAAAGAGGAAAATGACACTGCACAATGGAACAAAATCACTAGTGAATAAGATACAGGATTTTTGTAAGTGGGCACTCTCAAGTTAAAAACAAGTTATGTGAATATCATAAAATAGAAACCTGCAAGTAGTATCCCTCTTCTTAAGGGGGGAAAGTCTGGGTCATTAAACTTAATTGTTTTAACTATGTCTGCGATAGTTTGGGATGCGCTTCTGAGTACAACTAGTGGGCATAAAAAGGAAGTAATTTCACAGAGGGCTTGATTTTAAGAGGGGATTTCAAGTAGAAAACTGAGAATCCCTCATTCAGAAATTCAAATCAGCAAAAGTGAACAGAAATTCCATATTCTGGGGTAAGCTTTGACACTCCCAAATCTATCATTGTTCAGAGGCTCCCATTAGAAAGAAGCACCTGTTATTTTGAAAGTTAAAAGGAAAATAAACCAAAAGAAACTATAGACCCAAGAGAAAAATTCACCAAAAAAAATCCTTTGTTTTTCACATTACATAAATATGTAAATTCATCTAATGCATATTTCAAATACTATTAGCATTAATGTTTTGCTTTAAAGGATGCCCTTTTTTTCTTCTAGTCTTTTTCTGGGAGCTGCTGCTTTACTTGCTCTCTATTAATTTTCCAAAGTGTGTTGCAGTAAGGGAAAATGAATGGGCTATATAGCTCTAACACATATCAGACAGCCAATGTACTGCTCAAAAAGAAAATAATCAAATAAGTACACCATTTCTTTATCTATTTCCACAGAAAGTGAAATGACCTCCCCTGCACTGCCATTGCACTTTGGCAGCCCACAGCATCCCAGGCACAGCTGAGACAGATTTCCCGAAAAAGCAGCACTCTCCTACAGAATTGCCTCCCTAACATTCCTCCACAGACCTCTCCACTGTGCATGTGCCATGTGCAGAATTTTTTCCACCATGAATTTTAGTGAAAATACAGAAAGCTGCTTCCAGCTCAGCTGTGGGTACAGGGAAGGCCTGGGAGAGCAGTGGTCCCACCTTTTCCTCAGCAGTTTATCCAGAACCACAAACGGCTCAGCTTAGTTGAAACCCTGTGCTCAGGAATCCATTCTGTTCCCTCTTAAGCCTAGAGCAAAGCTCTCACTGTGTGATATGAGATATTTAAGTAATATTTCAGGAATATAAGTCCAAAATTTGCCTCTCTAGGTCACCTTATACATGCCTAAGCAATCTCATTTTCTGTCTCCACTGCTTTTCCTTGCCAATGTCAACAATTCAGATATTAGATGAAAAGAATAACAAAATTCAATAAACCAGTAGACAGACCTAAAAAATCAGAAGCCAAACAGTCTCTGAAATGAAACCATTCAGACTAGATATTCCCTAACAAGACAATTCAGCTGTGCATCACTGTTGAAGAAACAAGGTAAGCCAGCTTCATGCGCTTTACCAAAAAATTTCAACAATTTCTTTTAAAAACATTTACTGAGAGTTAATCAATTCATCTGGCCCAATATTTAACCCATTTTCACAACAGCAGGACTCGGTTTATAAGTCTGACAGTTGCTGCTTGAGATGTAGATTGTACGTACCCACAGGGCTGCGATCCCTTCTTGCGTTTCAGGTTTTGGTAAAGCGGGTCTCAGCCGTCCTGCTGCCCATTACCTGCTCTGCCGGGGTGGATAGCTAACCACCATGTGCCTTTCTCCATCCTCTGAGCTCCTGGTCCCTAACAGGCAGAAAACAATGAATTTGTGCCTGGCCAGAGCCAGGGGAGCGCAGCCAACAGTGAAACCCAGCACAGCCATCTCCCACCAGCTCTCCTCCCACAGGCGGCTCCTGCAGGACTGGCCTGGGTGCATCCTGCAAGGGGTACTTGCATCCTGCAAGATAAACTTGGCTATACCAGCATATGGGCAGTGAGTCCCCGCACCCCCCAGAAGTTAAAAACAGGTATATGGCCTTGAGAGACCCCGGTGCAGCTTGATGCCTGGCCCCTGTTCAGACTCCCAGTATTTACAATACCTGTGGCTCCAGTGGTTCTCCTGGGTGCTCCTCCAGTCCTTCTTCAACCACTATGCTATTCATAATGTGAGCTTTCAACATACTCCACCAAAAGGCAGATAAAGAAAAAGACACAGATTCTGCCCGAAGGAAAAATCCATCATGGGTACATGTAGAGAATGAGGAGTATGACGTCTGCGACTGGTCTAGGAACATAACATTAGTCATTTTTCAAAGACTTTTTGGAAGGAAGGTATTTGCAGGACAGATTTTAAATGTGGTCTCAGAACTCAAACACTTTACCACAAGAATTCATTACTTCCCTTACGTCCACTTCATTTTGCAAAGTAAATTGTACTGCCCTTCAGCTCCCATCACTATTCTGTTGCCCATCCAGCACTCATCACTCTTTATTGATACTCCCATTTGACTCCAAGCTTCATGTTCATAATAAGTCCTGAAAGGATGCAAACATTCTTTTCTTCCTAATTTGTTAAATTAAAACACAAATGTAAAAAAAGGCCACAAAAAAAACCAGGCTCCAACTACATCAATATTGAAGTCAATATTCAGCAATGTCTACTAGCTTAGGGCATGTGGCCTTGTTTCTCTCTAGTGGTTAGACTAGCAATACAAATAGCAGGCTAACTATTAAATAAAGAACTCCTTTGTTTAGGTGATAGAGCCACTGGGTGTAAAGAAGCCGTATTTAGGTTCTAGCAAGATTAACATTATGTTATCTCACTATAATGTACCAATATACTGATTTACCAGTCTAATTGCATAGCATTTTTCAGGCTTGTCCTAACTATATTACAAAAAGACCCCCCAGATCAAACACAGTTTTTAAGTTTGTTACAGGCTCAACCTATATATTAAATATATGATACGCAGAAATAAGAGCACAAGATGGCCCCCATGCATGTTAGGCAGTTCATCAATTCAAATACATCTTCTCTAATCCTGCTTCTTGCAGCAATCCTAATGTAATTGAAAAATTCTCTATGAACAAATTTAAAAGCACAAGATTGACACTAAGCAAATTAATTATTATCAAATTGATCTGTGCCCTTTTCATTCACCTTCCTCAGTTGGTCAGTATTCACTTAGCTCATTGTGCATATCCAATTACAAGAATCTCTCAGACCATCTTCAGAAAGTATTTGCACAGTATGAACAATGAGACTCCCAAAGACAAAGATCTATTCTCCTCCAAATTCCTCCATCTTTTGCAAGATCTACAGTATTTCAATGAAAAGTCCTGTAGTAAGAGCCAGCCACTCCTCGGTATTAAATGTGCTTCCAGGATTGAGGGAGGAAAGGTGGGAGGGAAGAAAGAGAAAGAAAAATCTTTTCCTTTGATCTTTACATAAATCTCCTATTCAATGTAAACACACACAGACTGTACAGCCCCACTTCTTTACAATAGGCCTATTTTTCTACCATCAAGAATTCTTTCTCTAGTTTATACATTTTTTTCCCTTAAACCAGTGGCGAATACTACTGCCTGTTTAGCAGCAAGGGTCAGCTCAACTCTTCCTGGTCCCTTAGGGCTGAAGTTTTGCTCTGAAGTTGCACTTATGCTGTGTCACTCTGGATTGACAGTCGATAGATAAGAGACTTTTCATAATGCTGAAAGATGAACCATAGTTAAACAAGGACTGAAACACTTCAGTAATCCCTGCTTTGAATGGGATGCAATAACAACTGCAACAGCACTCAGCTCGGTCAAAAGGTCTTGTGTTGGCAATTGTGTTCTGTTTTGTCCCTTATTTACATTGATGACAAACATCAGTTTCAATTATCGTGACAAATGACAGATGCCAGTCATGATGTTTATGGCACACAGATGCTATACTGGTGGGCACAATATAAAAGAATCCAAACAAAGCAAGAAAACGTATTTTGGCTTTGTGCAATATCAGTGTGTCCTGCTAGCAGAATAGATCAAGATAAGAAAATACATCCGAGCTAATAATATGCTACGTGACAGTAGTTATCACAGCTAGTAATGCTGCCATGGCTGAACTTCTGGCCTGCTTTCTACAAGTCTTTATTCACACAGGCTTACTCCTCAGATAGAAGACCAGTAGCAAGTAGCCAACAATTTCCTCCCTCAAAAAAACCCTTCCTCTATTAAAAAGCTAATTACATATACTCCAAAAAGATTTATAAATCTGAATTATTGTATCACTGGTTGAATTCCAGGAATTTTGAAGGAAACAGTTTCTTAAAAATCAGAATTCACAGTTTTTAAATACTGAAATGAGCAGGTACTACAAGAAGTGTTAAGAAATAACTATCGTTTACACATTTATCCATGATTATCCATTCAAGAATAGCCCCAAATTACAAAAATATAGCCAAGCGTGCACTCACCGTTACAGGACTGCCACAGTACATTTCCCACTCTTGGGATTTAACTTGTGAGGACTGACATGGGTCACGCTGCTATTCGGGGTGGCAAGTAAGAGTTTGGAGGACACACAAGAGTCGGGTTTGGTGGCAGAGGGTGTCAGCAAAGGGCCACCTGAAGCTGCGCCCATCCCACAGGCCCTTCCTGCCCCACTCTCCCACCAGCCATACCTGCTCCCAGATGCATAAACACAGCTGTACCCCAGACTGCTCTACAGAGCAGATCAGAATCTGATCCACTTTTTAAACAGAAAAAGACCTTTTTATCAGCTCCAACTCCTCGCCAGCCTGAATCCATGGTAGGGCACAGCCAGCTGCAATGATCTCAGATGCTGCATTGTCCCATAAACCCTTCTGGGTTATTTCTAAACTGCTCTCAAACACAAAAAGGGGAAAAACATTAATGTCAATTAATTCTTAGCAAAATGATGGTTGTGAAAGTGAAGCAAATATTTATTTTCTAACAAGTGTGTTGTTATGGAAACAGCTGCAAGACACTGCTTGCTCCGACACACCGTGCCAAGGTTCAGGTGTCGGGAGGCACCCCGTGCTCTGGCAGCGCAGCCCCACAGCGGTGGGCTCAAGCCGAGCAGCCCTCAGCACCCAGCAGGAGCAGCACACCCAACAGGGGGTTTGCACGCACTGAAACAGATTTTTGGTCAAGAGAATGGAGAAAGCAGCGCTAATTCTCAGAAAGCTACTGCAATTTACGCTAGAGTAATTCTGACCTACTTTGTTTGTAAGAAGCAAGTTCTCTCGTTAATTTGCTCAAAATAGCAGATCATTCTGTATGAAGAGATGAAAAACAAAATCCATCATTTCCACTGAGAGGAGAAACACCCAAAACAAGGCAAAATTCAGTGCTTGTCACTGCAGCTGTATTTTCTTCTCCTTGGTAACAAACAGATGACCAATAGATATTTAGTTACATGTGTATGCGATGACAATAACCAAACCCAGCAATCCCTTCCCAAGCTGTGCATGGGAGAGGCTGGTGCCCGCAAAGCCCCCCTCCCACGTTAGAGCTGTCAAAGCTGAGCCAAGCGGTCTTCCACAGGATCCTCCCTCAGCAGAGGGCTGAACAGCAATGTTTGGTGACTTCTAAAAGGGCCATTATCCAGGTTTTGATAACAAGTTGGACTACAAGCATTTTTCCCCTCAAAGTTTATTTGCCCTTATAAAAGTTAAACAGACCTGGTAAAAAGCAAACAAGAAAATCCAATAGCTCTAACCCTATAACTTTCTCATTCCTTGATCTTTTCTGTATGATAAAAAATCAGTTTGCCTCTGCAATTGCAATTAATTTTGTTTTCAGGTTTATGTCATTAGGTACCCATATATTAAACATACAGTGCGTACATACATACATGAGCACGTTCAGCTAGTATTCGGATGGAAGAGTAGGAGAATTCCTTTAAAAAAATAATCAATATTTCATTCCAATTATAAAAGAAACCAAATCTTCAAACATTGGAGTACAATGTAGCTGCCCTAGAGAATAGATATTTGGTTTTCTGACCAGCAGTAACAGTTCGTAATTGAACAGCTGCAGAAAAGAAAGGAAACAAACATACCAACAAATTAGTTTTCAAGCCTATGTTCACAGAAAATTTTCTACTCTATTGTGCTTTTGATCAGAACGTGATAAACAGAGTTCCTCACTTGCTTCTGTGATCGTCTACAAAACAGATTAGAATGGTCCATAGAAGTTTAATCTATTATATTATGTAATCCCTCATTCATAGGAGCAAGTTAAGCACATAGTCCAAGTATTTGAAAAACTGACATCTATTCACAACTGTTAGAAGTGTTAGAGACGATGTATTAACTCATTTACTAAATAGATACAAGCCTTTTTGAAAAATTTCTACTGTGTTCTGATTAAAGAGCGGTACCTTTTTTCTTGCTTTAAGTTCCTTGGTCATTGTTACTATTGTAAACAAGGTATCAGTCAAAAGGACAAGCAAAATTTTAATCATACCTATATTAAAAGTAGAAACCCTTTTTGCGTATTTTCAGAGAGAATGGAGGGATACATCATAAAACATGAATTTAATTTATACATGTGTATGTGCATCTATGTATATTGGTATAGTCTTCTACCGCTGAAGTCATAAATGTTTTAATGCATCGCCTCTGTTTGTTCATTTCACATTTTCAGGGAAGGAAGAAAAAGAAGGTTCTTTACTGCAGTACAAAGAAAGATGTTCTAATACCAAAAGATCCAATTAAAATAATAGGGCCATTTATTTCAGTAGGATTTCACATGTACAAGAGAAATGCTAACCCTTGGGAGAACGTTCTCAGCTCATTTAACAATATATGTTTCCTTCGATATGAAAACTTTAGCTTTTGCATTATAACATCATTGCTAACAAGGCACACGTATATATCTCATAAGTAGACGGAAACGCGAATGTGGGAAGAATGATAATAGTTCTTTATACATAATGCACTCATCTCAGGATATACATGCATCTGTTTTGTACTCACGCTGGGTAGCTTTTTCCTCTCCACACATTTAATATACACACTCAAGAAAGGCTCTGTACTCTGAAAGACAATAAGAAGATTAGTAAAGAACTAAGAGAGACCAGTCAGGAAAAAAAGATATGAAAGGAAACAAAAAGGAAGAATTTGTATTCCAGATCCATGACTGCCAAAATGTTTTAAAGGGTAGCTGGCATAGAGCTTTTTTCCACCAGCCAAAAAAACCCAATCTGTTCCCAGAGTAAAGCATATCCTGGGCCACCCTTGGGAGTTAGGGCCAGTGAGGGGCAGCAGGAAGGTGGGTCAGGGCTGCACAGGTGCCAGTAGGCTCCCTGGCCTCTGTCACCAGCCCGAGGCACACTACCACTCCTGACATCTGCAACTCAGGAGATGCTGTCTGTCTTCACGGTGGGAGTCTGGGCAGAGGAGTCTGGCTGGCTGTGAAATAGGCTAAAATTATTGGGTCATTCAAAGTGTACTTCACATTTTTGAGTACCTGCAAAAAATTCTAATCGGAGATTAGGTTTTCAGGGTACAACTGGTTTTATGGGTCAGCTAAAGATGTTCAGGACTGGGGTCTGATATTCGTGAACAATTTCTAACACCTAGGCATTTTAACGTTACAATTGGCTCATATTATTATTTCCCTGTTTATACTAGCATTTACTTTTCTCCATTAGTAACTGAAGTTCAAAATTGACCAGTCAAGCCATTAATGAGGGAAGACTTATTCTTATAGATGACTTTCCACTGACTGTCAGCACACAAGTGTTTCTACCTAACCATGAAGACAAATGTAACACTAAGATTTGAAAGACCGAATCCCTAAATAAATTAAGGCAATAATCTCAAATTACAGATACAGACCTACAGTCAAAATGTCAAAATTATGTCCATCCAATTCAGGATGGAAACAAGAATGATGTGATCAGGCATTTCATAAAGCATACATAAGAGACAGACCTCTAGGAAAAAGTTGGTCTCTGAATACTTTTTTTCTGCAATAGAATACTTGTAAGCCTAGAACTAAAACTTACACATGCCTTGTATATTTGATTGACTCCATAAGGTTTTCATCTAAATTCAAAATATAACTGCGTTTAGATTTATTTGAACATTTTATTGCATTTAGTTATGAGATATGAATTTTTCCTGAGAGGACCTGGGGCACACAACATTGCCAGATCATTCCAAACAAGTTAATTCTGAAATGGGCTTGAATCAATAACACAAAAGAGGCAGTAAAGCCAATTTTTACGGTAGTCACGGTTGCATAAAATAATATCAAGACAGTCAGATTGAAAGCTCCCTGCATCACAAATATAATTTGCAACCAACTCTAAGCACAAAGAGGAAATAGATAGATAGGTGGAAGATATAGATAAAAACAAATGATAGATATATAGGACAAAAGGAACTGGTGGTAAAGAAAGAATGCAAAGTAATTGGCATCCAATACAGTGTGAAAAAACCAAACAAGTACGCCATGTAAGTAATTCAAGGTAAATAGAATGCTTTTCTTTCATTTAGGCTTTAAAGCTGTTATGAAAAGGCTTCCTTTTCACTCTATCTGTAAGGCATAGACAGACAAGGGATGAATGTATAAATAAGTGTGTCATTGCAATACTTGGCTTTTAATGAAAATGGATTTTTAATGATCCAAAAAGCTACATTTCTCTCTGACTTGCTCCATTTCCAGACTATCAGCAGGAAGTAGGTACAGCAAATGCACATGTTTTCCATGTCCTTCACTAAATCCCAGGACGACTGAGCGTCCAAGCGCTGTGAAAACCAGTTGCCATTATGCAGAGCAGAGACAGAGAAGCTGCACGTCTTTCATTGTTTTTAATTGAACTTTCAGAGCTCCGTGACACCACTGCGCCTTCTCCCATGGCAGACCCCCGTGCAGGTTACCTTGCACTCCATAAGCATAAATAAAGGACGATGTGCAACAATGTGCCTTCCTGTTGTTCTCTGCCTCAAGGACACTTGTTAGAAGTGCGCCATTCCTCCCACTCCCCAAAGCAGGCACATTGTGTTAAAGTGCTCCATGTGAAACTCTGAGGACACAAATAGCGGAGGATTTAGTCTGCAAACGAAGAACAGTCACAAGGGGGAAAGAGGCTGATGCAATCCGTATCCTTCTCGCTGCCTGCACACAAAGAGTTGTTCTTTCCAATGTCAATGTTCCTATTTCAGTTGGTAATAAACAAAAATCACACTGAAAAATACGTAATAATGTACTTGCTAGTATAAACAACAGTTTTTTCTGATTGTTCATGCTGGCAATAGTATTTTTTAGACTTCAGCATCACCAGACAATAAAGTAACATTTTCCTTACTTTACCTCCTTCCATGAAATTTCATCTACAAATATTTCTTGTATGTAGGTTCATAGATTGGGAAACTGTAACACAGTTGCCATAAAACCAAGGTATCTATTACTATTTAAACTAGGCTGGGACTCCTGTATTCACTTCATGTTCAATACTTCTCAGGTAAGCTTTTTGCAGAGTATGTTACTTGGAGAGAAAAAACCTCCATGTTTATTTCCTGTGTTAGCATTTTTATTACTTCTTTCAAATATTAGAAGATATAGAAAGAATCAAAACCAAGAACTACACTCATGAAAAAGATAATGACTGTGAGGTGCCACACAATTAGCTAACAAATGCTCCCATCCACTCAATGAGTCAGAGGGTTACAGCCTCATGAGGGGCTCCACAGAAACAGAATCAAATGACATCTGCACCCCCCTTCCTTTTTCTTAAAAAATATAAAGAAATTATTATGTAAAAAAAAAAAAAAAAAATCTCATTTGTGAGGTACTCCCAAACTCATGTTTTTTCCACTTTGTCTGCTGTCCTTAGTCAGAGTGCCTGCCAATTAATATTTACCAAATGTCTCTCCCTTCTTCATTTAAATCAGTTCACAAACTGCACCTGTTTCATGAGACCTATGTGTGCTTCTGACAGCTGGTATTTGAGAAAAAACAAGTCAAAGTACTTAAAAATCCTAACTAACTGCGTTAAACTGGAATCAAGAAAGACATTGCTAAGATCAGCTCTGCTAGTACGAGACAGCAGCAAAGCACATGGGGGTACCCCAGGGGCACAGGAGATAGACGCACGGATCCCACACACGGCTCCCAGGGGAGCAGAGAGGCACATCAGATAAATGAGAAGTTTCCAGACCTTTGCTGCCCTAAGGCCAGTGCACACCCCAGAGCAGCGAGGGCCTTCTCCCCAGCTGCATTTGGGAAGGATGCACAGGATGGGCACTAACTGCTGCCCCAGACACCAGCCCGCAGCGCAGATGCTGCGGGAGGCCGCAGCAGAGGGGCAGAGGCAGGTGAAGGGCACTGGCCTGACCTGCAGCCCAGCCGAGGGCAAGCACCAGCGACATGGGGGCAGCCGGCAGCTCCTCAGCAGCACCACTAATGTCTGGGCTGCCTACAGCTTCATGTCTCCTCTTCGAGTTTTTCTGGTGTCTTAACAAAGGTTCCCTCATCAGGCATGTGTAGCACCTCGCTGAAGTTCAGTTAAAGGTGAGCAGTTATGCAGATTTATGTAGCTGCACTCCAAGAAACTTAGTATCTTTGAAGCTCTGTCCCATATCATCAAAAGTAGTTGAAATGCAGCAACGCATTCTACAGTTAGTGAGTGCCTTGGAGACATCAGCGTCACCCTATCCACCTCTTTCCTCTAGAAAATGAGGGGAAAAAAAAAACCAAACCTGTAAGAGTGCCACAAAAGATCAAGTTTCAGAAAGGCACGGTATTCAAAGCCAGAGAGTTTGTTTTAAACAGCAAAACATAACAAGCCAGTTAAGAAAAGAGCTCCAAAACCCAGCAACAGCCACTTGCAGGCAACAACCAGAGGATGTAGCCAAAGCCAAGGCACGGACACAGCTAGAGCCACTTAGCAAAGTACAGATTCACTCCAAGCTTCACTTAAAATAAATTTGTTATCAGTGCTTCTATATGGTACAGGGGGGGAACCTGACTTGGCCTAAAAGGCTGGACCAGACTCTTGTACATTCATTTGCTAATAAACAACTTAAAGTATTGTATAGAGCACTTGTGTTTTTTCATTTTATATAGCAGCTCTTCCAGGTTATCTAGATAAGAGACAATTGCACAAGGACAGGTAAGTCCTGTTGGAAAACATCCCAAATAAGGGGGAAGATAACATCCAACTTCTCTAAAATACACAGAAAACATCTCAAGTCTGTGTGTTGTGTACGCTGAGATACTCTGCCTGGAATTCTTTAAATAGAATTTGTGGAGGAAGAGACTGAAGCCTTTCCAGCTCTTTGAAGTAGGTTCCTTCAATACTGCCATTCCCACATTTCCAATTACTTTTTTTTTCTTCATGGCCTCATGTGATCTGCAGAACCAGAATCAAGAAACGTGCGCTCTGCAGGTGTCAAGAAACTGGTGTTACTGGAGTAGACTAACAGCCATGGGCTGTCCTCTGCGGCAGTCAGCAGAGTCCCAAGCCCACAGGTGCTTGGTGGATGTAGCCGATTGCTGGTCCAAGTCCAGGGACTGTGACGTGGCCCTAAATGTCAGAAATTCATGCTCATTTCTGCAGTTCTTCAAAGACCTCTCTGTGCCAGAGCACCCTTAAGTAAGGTTCAGGTCACTTCTGTACCATAGCTCACACAAACTAACTTCTAACATACTGCTATCGAGCTAACGGACACAATTCAAAGAATTTATAACATTAAAGACATTTTAATGTGTTATTTTCAATTGCCTTATTTAATTTGTATCATTTCTCTAAAGCAATACCTCCTACCCTTGAGTCATATTTGTTAATTCTGCATTAAAATGCACCCCTTCCTCACTAATACAGTGTTTTAACAGTTATGCCCACACATTTTTAAATCCCTATCCAGTATTAATCAAAAACATAAATTTATCATAAACTAAAGCGTGGGGTTAATTGCAGATGCAGACAGTTGACATGTTCTATATGTTTTACACGTATTTCAGAGAATGCAAGTTAAACAATGTTTAATCAGTCTAAGTTTAAAGTTTATTTTCACTGACCAAAACTACTTTTGAATATGAAAGACAAGTCAACCAAACTAAGAGAAACAAGAGCAACCATCTACCATGGACAACACTAACTATACCTAATAACTATAAAAAGTGTAAAAATTTTCTTCATCCACCACTCATGACAAGGAATCGCTTCGGGTAAGGAACATCACTGCTTCTGCCTGCATCGCATACACTCTCTTTTTCCTGCTTTCTCTTTACACATTCAGTCTGCCCATCTTTCTCACTCCCCACATTCCCTCTGATCTCTGCTTCTCCTATCTCTTTCCAAATCCTCCTGCAATGGTGCATTCCTGCAGCACGGGTATGGAGGGGGCGGCTCAGCCCTTGCCCCAGCCGCACATATTCATCCCTGCAAAGCCAGGGTAAGTCCAGTTTCACTCATGCGGCACCACAGGCAAAACTCATTCTCATTCTGCTTCTGAAGTACACACAAATAATTTTCAGCCCAAAACTCAGCCTTTCTTTCCACCCTCAGAAATTAATTCTTTCTAAACTTTTAAATTAGTTTCACAAATGAATTTGTCAGCTGAGAGTGACTTTTTTCTGCTTTATTTTTCAACATATGGATTGTTGGAGAATTACCTTCAAATACCTGCAGTTTTTAGTCCCCAGCAATTAGCTCAGTGGTGACTAGTTCAGTCATTTTGCAGTCTCTTCTCTGATTATATTAAGCACAGGCAGACATGCTACTGACACCCACATACACAAATGTAAAGGAATGCCAGCAATTTGAAATGAAATCAGTTTTCTTTTTTACTAGTTAGATGTTATTACCAGTCTTAATGTAGCTCCTAAGTGCCTGATCCCATTTTTAAAAATTTTACGGTCTCCTTTTTATTTTCAAAATGCTTCTTATTCCCCCATTGCTGCGAAAACCTGTGTATATAAACTCTCTTATTAAATGCTTTAAAAGCTAAACAAGGTAGCAAAAAAGAAAATATTTCCTCCTACATTTCATCTATACTTGTCTTCAAAATTGCATGAATATACTGGGTGTACTTTTGGGGTATTTTTGAAAAAGCATATTTAGACAGCAATACGACTTAAAATTTTTTGCAACCTTTACAACACTGCTGTCATAAATATCTGTAAAACCAGCCCCATTTATGTCCTGAAAACACGCCTCAGTACGACCTGCCTAAATAACACTTTCAGGAAAGTACAGATGAAGTTCTGGATTTCTAGCTGCAGTAAGGTGAAAGACCTCATAATCATAATCCAAAGAATCCTTGCTAGGATATTTTTTTTAATACTTCTTTCAGAGGTTGACACAATAGTAGTTATATCCATAAATAAGATATTTTTATTACAATCTAACAAAATCAAGACTGTAACAGTGATTAATTTTTTTTAATAACTTCAGTGCTTCAAGACTTCCGATCCTAATGGGGCAATCATGCATCACTGTTGTGTTCCAACAGAACTATTAGTCTCTGTGCTGCGTTAGTGTAATTGCAGTCTAATGGTTTACACTATCATAATAGCACTAAATATTTTACTAAACGGAGTACAGTATCTAAAAAGTGATTTAAATTGTTCCAGGCTTTAAGATGTTATATTCAAAGATGAAAAAATCTATTCCTTTTTCTCTGAATTGAGAGTAACAAAGCTGTCAAAATTAGTTTCTTGTTGGTCTTCTTAATAAATTGGGGAAAATGTAATATTAAAAACAAAGATTAAAAATTACAGCATAAAAGGAGACAGTAAAATATGAAAAACTTTTTGTCATGTTTTGATGCTCTGATTTAGCAGGATAGCATGATTCAAATTGTCAGATTATCAAAGGATATAGAATGACTCTAACCAGAAGCTATTTTTTAATCATTTCAGAATTTCTGATTATTTACTTTAATAAAACTTTAAATAAAAAAACCCACATCATGCAAGCATAGCATATCATAAAAAATAATCTATGCAGCTCTACATTTGTGATAAACATCATTAGCAAAGCTGCTGAGATACCAGCAAGCCACAGCAGGACATCCTTCCCAAGAAGGCACTGGCCAGCTCGGCCGGGCTTTGTGATGACCATGAAGCATGAGGTTACACACCAGTAACCTTTTGAGGACCTAAGCACATAGATCCTTTACATGTTCAGAACATTCTTACTCACAAAAATAACTCAATGAACTAAGTCAGACTGCTGACATAAGGAAAGACTCTGCTAAATCTTGCCATTAACATCCAACAGTAACCCTAACTGCAGCCCATAACACGTGCTGCCTCACTCCCTTGGACAAAGCCAAAAACTTCTGTAACTCCAGAAGGGGCCTGAAGTTAACACCAGAGGTGCTCAAAGCTCCTAAGTCTGCCTACAGAACTCATGAAATTTATTTTCAAAAACCCGCTTTGTCTAAAGCTAACTTGTACTTCATTCTATTCATTATTTTGATACAACAATCCTATTTTTCTAATTTCTAGCTGAAGCATTAATTTACAGTGGTTTTCAAACACAGTTTTCTTGGAAAATAAACCTTTTTTTCCCCTCGAAATTAGAACATTTTGTTCAGAAAGGGTCTTTTGAATTTACACTAGAACAGGTTTTTTTCCAAAATTTTGTTTACAACTAGTATTTTCTACAACATTGATCTGCTTAAAAAAAAAAACCAAAAACAAAAATACAGGGGAAAAAATTACATCTGTACCATTTAGCAAACTTTTTGCATAGCTCATAATTCCTTGATTTAAGGACTACTAAGATCTATGGTCACTTGTTACCTGGAGAATAAATTTGTTCTTTTAAAACAGAATAAAAAAAACTTGTCTTTGAACTCTGACAAGACCAATTTAAAAAATCAAATGTAAAATATATAAAATAACAAATTAATTAATTTGCTACTACATAATCTTTGAGGATGCACAAAGGCACCAATAACAAGAACCGTTTATTGCTCACACAGCAAGTGAGAAGCGAAAAAGATGACACTTTCTAACATCGAAGAGGTCCATAACCAAGCCCTGCTCAGGCACACAAGCATCTCTCCAGCAGCAAACACTCCCACAGAGCTCAATGTCTCTACCGCATTAAAAATAAATGAATAAATAAATAAAGGAATTTGCTAAGGGAAAACATTACCTAAACCAAACTTCTCCCATAAAATATCAATTTTGCCAAAGAACATTGAATATATACTTTGGGGTTTTGCCCCCTTTTGGATTAGGAAATATTTTTTAAAAACACAGATGCAAAACAACGGCATAGAAAATCTGATTTCTAGCAGTCTGTGGACAGATTTATTGATGTAGTATACAGACCTAACCTATTACTCTTAGATAATTACCTTACATAATATTCTAATTTCGTGAAGAAGTTTAATTTTAATTTACAGTTTAATTGTCCTACTTAAGGTAAGCCCGTCACCTGTGTCACTTTGTGGCTCATAATTGTAATCCTCATTTAATTATTTACTTCAAGGGAGCATTTTAATTATGGATATTACTATGTGTCTAAAGTAACTTATACTTGAGGGTAGTGAAAATTTATACAGAGTGTTCACCTAAATTCCCACTAGCCATAACTCTCTGTGCATGTGTCTCAGCTGCAGATGCTACTTTTAAGACTGCAGAGCAATGTCATTTACCTTGTCTGGAGGGGCACCGCATCTAGGGTGCCTGAAAACGGGCAGGACTGCCAGAGCACATCTGGCTTGGATTAACATTAGCAATAACTGCAAGGCTCCCAGCTGAAATATAAATGAGAAGATAATAACTTCTCACCTCTACATTTGACCCTGCAAATAATCTTTGGACACGGGAGCAGACATACAACATTGGCTCTAGGGCGAGGCCAGCACTGTGCCCCATCTCTCTGGTGGTCAGTAACAGGGGTCCAGGGACCAGGAGAGAGGCACAGAGCACAAGGCTTCCCCTGGTTTATTTCTCCAGATTTGAGCAACCAGCGATTTATGAGTTTTCCAAAATGGAGGCTGTATGTCATCTGTCATTTTTAATAGCCATCAGTTGACCAATCTTCCATGAATTTATCTAATATCTTTGCAATGTGTTTATATTTTTACCTTCCCAAGTATCACATGGCAGCGAGTTCCACCATTTAATCTATCGCATTAAAAAAAAAAAAACAAACATAAAAATATATTGCTTTGTGTTTGCTTTAAATCTGCCAAATTTGTGGCTTTGTCTGCTATGACTGCGTTGTCTTTCCAGTAATTTTAACTTCCAAAGCAGACATTTCATCATCACAAGAGCGGCACTACGCAACTTTACTGCGCTGCACCAAACAGTATTTTTCATTGCCTGGAGTCCTGATCAGCAACTTTAAAAAGCTGAAAGTATTTTTATTTTTAACACACTGGGCACAATAGGAACCATATCTACATAGGTGCGCCCAGGCAGAAGGGAGGGTAAGGGACGCCCTGTCCCCAGGCCAGCAAGCAGGCGAGAAAGGCTTTCTGCCTGGGGCAGATGTGGCCAAGGGGCTGCCCGGCCTCCTGTTCGAAACACAGAAAAATATGTGCTGCCAGAAAGAATGAAAACCAGGAGCCCAGGTCCTGCAGAAATCCTTTTTTTCACCATTAAAACACTTCCAGTATTTGCTATCCCCCGATTTACTTACCGTTCAATACTCCTGACTTGCCTGCCTTGCTTAATGCCCAGAGACCCGAACTGCCCTGAGGGCAGCTGGGGGTGTTTCCAACGGGGATCTTTTCCCAAACCCTCTTGGAGAAGCTGCTTCTGCAAACTCCCTCCTACACAGGAGGGGACATCCAAGTGCTGCCTCCCCACAAGCAGATAGGATGAGTGCTGGTGGAATTTCCGAGGGACACAACTTTCCAGCACGTTTGGCAGTGCAGGACCGGGGACATCGGGCACATGGGAACCACAGGCCACCTGCTTCTGAGGTAAGTGCCTTTTACACTCGTCACTTCATTATTAACAACTTCCAGATCTTCATAAGATGCTAATCTTTTTTAATAAACAGAAACAGTTACTGAAGTTGGGGGGTTGGCTTTTTTTTTTAATATTGGGATAAAATCCAAAGAGCTGCAGATGTATTCTTTAGTACCTATCTTTCTGCAGTGATTGATGTTTGTTCAGGAGCTGTGTCATCACACACAATTTTTATCATCTAGATTGTTCTATTTTATTAAACAACCTAGCAAAAACTTCCTTTTTCTTTTGCTGCTTCCTAAAGAAATGGCCAAGGGTAGCCTTTAACCTACAATTTATGTGCTCTCTCACAGCATCCTGAGCACAGCCATGGCCCCTAACAACTGAGGGCATTCAGCACCTTCTAGCACTGAAGATATCATGTTTCCCATCGAAATTGCTTACCTCATCAGTCACTAAGGGCCCAGTTTGGAAGTCATTAAAAATAATGAGAACACTGGCACTTCTCCCAGCAATAATGGCATTGGAGTCTGTGTTACTTTTCTACTTTAAGACATTTGTATATATCCACAAATCATTTAACTCTTATCTTTGTAGTAGCTTTAATGAAGCTAATGGCTGCTGAAACTGTGGGCTTTTTATTCTACTTTTTATTTAAATAAGCTTCTGCCCACTCCATCATAAAATGACACAAACACTTACACAGCATATTGCATCATGAAGGCCCCAAAGTGTCTACCAGGATCACCATATCCATCACTAAAATGCAAGCACTCCTCAGTCAATAAACACTTCAGCTGACAATAAAGTCACAAGAGAGTTTTCAGAAGGAAAACTGAAGAGCAACAAATCAAATTTGTCTAAAACAAATTTAGAACCAGTGCGGTGGGTAGAGTCTCACAGGGTCTCGCATTTTCATCTCCATCTGTATCTACTGTAGCATTTTCCCTCCTAGCACCATTCAAAAAGACTAACTCCATATTAACTCACTGAGTAACAACATCACTCCTGCAGGGTCCATATTTTACGAGCTTTGACAAGATAATGAGCCCTCAGTAATATGCTGCAGGCCATCACAAAATACAGCTTTAAAGAGTTTCATTAATCCGTTCGAAAGAGGAAATACTGATTGTTGGGAAATGCATATTAAAGCTTTAAAACCCTCACCCTTAATTTTCAAGGTCTAGCTTAGGACTAACGTAAAACTTTTCACTGCTATATTTTTCCTGATAAGAACAAGTATGACTTATATGCTTTGAAATAAGTACCAGTAATAGAAATCTGGAAAAAAAGACACTTCCTTTAGATATATGTGTTTAATTACTCTAGGCATACATTTGAACTGTACATTACAAACCCACCTGTTCATGTGGACAGACTCAAAACTCATAGATCCAGCAGTTCTGCACAGCAAGTGTGACATTTCAGGCTCCTAGAAATTAATCACTGTATATAACGTGACACATACATTTTGACATCATCTGCTCACAGATGATACCGCTGAGATGCAAAGGACTTGCACTCCAGGAACCCTGGAAGCACATCCACACCGTGAAAAGTCCAGAAACCATGGACTACTGCTGAAAGCCATATCCTCTTGTCAAAATCAGTAGGGCTTAGTATGACTAAACTGACTGATAGACCTAAGTGGGAACATAAAACTAAAAGGCAGATGCATGTCAAATAGTAATTCAACCAATGATAAAACTACAAGTACCCAATTAAATAAAAAAGTTCCCTGACTGCTTCATAAGGTGAATTTTAAAGGTGTTTTGATGTCATTATCAGCATATATGAAAATCTGAAGAGAACTATTACCATTGAATAAAAATTAACATCTTCCAAAAATTAATCCTAAAGCTGATTTTGTTATGGGAATGAGCCACTCAGTTATTAAAACTATATTTTAAAGGCTGTTAAACATTTAATACCTTTGGCAAAGTATTTTTTTTGCGTTTATTTTTAAGTGGTAGATAAGGTCCGCTTTAGGAACACATATTGCTTAATGTTCCCGTTAGCTGTGTAGCACCTTTTATCTCAACATATTTTAGGCCACATTACAAATGGTTTACAAAGCCACAAAAAGGAAGTCACCCAGCCATCCCCAGCAGTAAACAGAATATCATGAATTTGACTTCTCGCATACATTAGATCAAGGAATAAAATGACAGCTTCATGATTAACCTTAAAAATATCTACCAAATAAACACACACAGAACTACTGGTGCAAGCTACACAATTTAAGCAATAGGTGCAAATGTTCAGGCATCATGAGTGGTCCCGCTACTTTAAGACATGAGAAAGTCCTTACACGGTTCAAATAAGAAGCGAAGAACAACGTATAAACTGATTTGAGGATAATACATAACTGTGAGGACAAATAAAGTTGTGGCAATTTGAGTTTATTAAAACAGACATATTTTTAGAACATTTGAGTAAATTTTATATTCTATTTTCTCTTGCAGTAAATGATGAAATGAGGATAACAGTCTTAAGATCCCTAAAGCTTGCCTGTGGCTCATTATCCAATTAATTGATATGAGTAAATTGGCTAAATCAAGCTAAATGACAGCTAGTTTCTCAAAAAAAGGTAGAAGTATATCTGAATAAGAGGCTTTCAGATAATTAAACCAATGCAGAGGTCTTTCCTTTTGAACTTTAGAAACACATTAAGACATTTATATTTTCAACTTCAGAAAAAAGGATGACAAAAAAAGGATGACAAGTAATTCATATTCAGAAACTCATTGAGAAGATTACAGGTGTTGCAGTAGCAGTGGAGAGTTCCATTGCAAGAACAAGACAGCATTTTTTCATACAGACTCTCTTTCGTGAAGGGGATGAAATAAGACCTCTCTTACCTATTATCTCACATGTCCCTCTCCTATCATCCCCAAGGAAAGAGAAGAGAGTTCTTGGTGCTTCTGTTCTCCCACCCCCCCTGCTGCACCAATTTGAAGGCATCCTGCCCTCCAAGGTGCTGCTTTTTACACTAAGACAGGAATAACACACAGGAGAGCTCAAGGAAGCTTGTTATTCTCTTACAAAATTACATGGGGTAACTACTTTTAAGGTCTTATAAGAATCCTGTCTTGGCTTTGTGCAAATGTAGGATAGCACAGGGGATTATGGCACAGGACTGTTAAAATTAACAGTTAAACAAACCGGGAAGAACTGAATCCAGATTCATTACATTGGGGGTGGGGTTAGAAATTTAGTGCCAGATAATGCAGGGAAAAAAATATAAACAAACTCCCTTCTGTTTTGATGTAAGCATCAGTGCTGAATAAGCTCCAGGTTTAAAATCTGCTCTTAGGAACAATAATCACATAAAAGCTGCAACCATACTCCTAAGCCTGAACTCTGCTACAATGGGGAATACACGGTCTCAGGCTGCACGGAAGCTTCTGTTACATGACAAAAAAAAAAGCACAGTTTTTCTTACCATTGAGGTACTTTTTCATTTTAGTGGTGGTTTGTTTTCCATCCTCCTCCTTCCTGCCACTTCAGACAGTGGCAGCGCAGGCGGACAGTACAGACGGGATGTTGCTATTCATCTCACTCCTCTCTTTTTTTTTTTTTTGTTGTTTGGGTTTTTTCTTGTTTTACTGGCACCAAAATGAGAATTCTGCCCAAGACACCGCCTGTGTAAAACAACCCGTGTCAGTCAGTGAACCCAAGCACTGGGCATTTGCTGATGGCTTTCATCAAGCCTATCCTGAACTGTGGCAGCCAAGAAGGTACAGCTAACACTCAGTATTGACACAAGGACAAGGTGCATTGAGAAGGCTGATGTGTCCCCAAAATGCACGGATGCAAAGGCTACCCTGGGAGCAGAGAAAAAGAAGAAAATCACTTCAAAATCATATGAGATATTCTATTATGATCAAATTCGTATTGATGCCTACATTAACAAAACCACAAAAATTAGTATTTAAGCTCAAAACAGATCCTTCCTCTCTCCTGTAAAATCCTTTCAAACACTTCATGTATACAAATTAAATTTTTAACAGCCAAACACTTCTAAAAATATAGATACTCAGTCACAGCAATGATGAAGTTATTCTTTCCATTTCCCAAAGCCACTCATTCACCCCGGCCAAGCTACCTTCCCGAAATGCTGCACACCAGTAGAAAAGCCAAGCCTTTGATTTTCACATCCAAATGTTAGCTAAGAAAGTGCTCAACCCTGAAGACATTTTCAGACAATTAGTTCAGAGGCTCTGCACAATTTAATCAGAAGAAGTTTTAAACTCTGATTCTGCAATTAAACACAGTATACTCTTGCAGTTGTCATTTATCACACTGCTACCGTGTCAAGTAATCTGGCCGACAAAACTGTCTGGTACCTAGGAGTGGAGAAATGAGAAGGATAATGTTCTGTAGGAAAGCAGGTCTATCTAACATTTTACAATGCTAAAAATACCCTTGGGACTTGTTCTGATATCTTGTAATTATGCACACATATCCTGATTTATGGTGCATGTCTCCCAGCTCAAAGAAGTATGCACTCTTCTTCATATCTTGCCCTATTTATGTGTAAAATACTTGAGTCCGTAATGTCATAAAAGAGAGGACAGGCTCATTGCACATGTTACTATCGATTTCATATGAGCATGGGGCATAATCTAATGATCCTTTTCAGCTAAGGATAAATATGCACAATTTAGCCTTAAACAGAGTCTGTGTCAGATCATTTCAACTGCTGTCTTTGAGAAATGTGCTTGTGATGCTAAAGATCTCTGCTGTCCAGCCTCCGTCTTAAGGCTGCAGAGAGTATGGCAGAGGAGACAAAGACAAGCACGCTGAAAAAGGAGCAAGAAAAATTAGCACCCGTGTAGCAAGAAATATAACTTCTTCAGGCTGAACTTGCGAATTCAGGTCCCATTTCCCCGCACCCCCCATCTCCACGTTACCCTGCTCTCTCTCTGGGCAGCTACTGTAATTAACAAAGAGAGAATCCACCTTGTCCAAGTGAGCACTAGCAAAGGGCGAAGTGGTTGATATCAAAATAGGTATGTGTTTTGATCGCGAAGACTGCTGGAAGCATCTTAACTAATAGGTATATATAGCGCCTTTTCAGTTACGTGGCACTTCCAGAGAAGAAAGAATGACCTGGCTTAGACCAAGAGACCTCATCTCCATTCCCCAAGCCTGCTCTGCAACAACTGTGAGCATGTGGCCAAAATCCTCTCTTTGCCTGGAGACGGAAAGCAAAGGAGTGGCCAAACATTCATTTGTGAGTTGTTTGGATTCCACCAGTTTCCAAATAAAACAGCACATGTAGATTTAATGTTGGAATTACATGCTAATCATTAAAAAAGGAAATGGGGTAAGTTCAGTGGGGTGGCCTTAGCTGCTGCCTGTAGAAGGAAGAGCTGGAATTTGCATGTGTTAACAAGAGATGCAAAGACTATAACGGGGAGAAGGGTCTTAAAATAATTTCAGCTGTGATGATGCCAAATACTGGCGCCAGTAAACACTTGAGTACTTTTTTTTTTTTTTAACATACATCCTCAATTGGCTTTACAATTGTATACATATTTACTCACACACTTAGCACAAAAGAAGACGTTATTACAGTGTTTTAAAATATTTTTGACCAGGAACATATCAAAGTAAGGTCCTGTTTACCCATGAAATAAGCCCATGTTTTGACTACCATACTACTTTTTCAAAAGCAATTTAGCTTGTAAACTCAATCCGAGACTTATTTCCTTCTATAACATAGCTTCAAGTTTCTGTTCTCCTGCTCTTACGTCTCTATACTCCTTTCCTTATTGTTCTGATACAATTAAAAGCGTACTAATAAAAAACTCGCAATATTATCAATCACTGCAACGTAATTACCAATTCACAGAAAAGGCCACCACCAAAAGCTGAAAGGTGCATAACAACATTAGTTCCATTTATTTATTTTCATATTTACCTACAGCCATTACACATCATTTATACATTTACACTCTTTTTAGTAGTAGTTCCACTGAATCTTCCTGCATTACGGTAGAGCTATTTTTTTTCTATTCAGATACATGTCAATTTTTTTTCTTCATTCTGGAATTGGTATATGAAGTGAGATGTGGCTTGCATTAATATTTTCCCCTACATATGCAGTAGCCACAAAGTTTATGGAAAAGCAGCAACCCAGGGAAGAGTTTATAGAGTTCTGCTTTTTCAGCAAAGTTCACATACATAGATATGCAGCCAATTCTATGAATAATCTAACCAAATAAGAACAAGCGATGCTTGTATTTAATAACCGCTTTTGGGATCAATCTCATTTGAACACTTCTCATTTTTTATCTTTTAAACATTTTTGGAAAATGAAAATTTCCTATGAACAGTTCCAGCATCCATGTTTCTTAGCTTTTTGTTTGTTTGGGGTTTTTTGTTTGTTGGTTGGGTTTTTTTAAGGCTCACTGCATTCCTACCATAGTAAGATCATTTTTCTTGGCACCCAACTAACTTTTTTTAATGTTCCCTATTTCAGAGGGCATATCTTCTTAAACAGGTGAGGGGTCTGTTATACTCTCATGCACCAGATGTAGTCTAGACATAATTTTATTCATCCAAAGTCAATTAGGTGCTGTGACGGTGAGGAGCAAAACTAGACTTCTTAAGACACAATCCAACATTTTAATGACAATCAGTACCTTCTTCCCTCTATAAGTGAGCTCTCTGATTAATCTTGACGAATGGGAAGCTGACCACTGGACAGGGTGAAGGACAAGACTGTGCCTCTGCTGCCGGTGTGATGCTGAACTGAATGAAGAGAAGAGGGTTTAGTTCTTTGATTTTGGTGCAATTGTCTTACAAGATTCTCATCAGAAGAGGAGAAATGAACCAAAAAAAAAAAAATCTTGATATACATGCTTACATAGAAGCAAGGAGATATCACAGAAATTATTGTTCATGTAGATGATTTAGGAACTGACCTTTGTGCATCTGAAACCCACCTACAGAAACAGGACAGAAGTAATCTTAGGAAACCTGAGGTTATAGCACACATGTTAACAACTGAAAAATAAGCGATGAAAGCTTCTACAGCAAATTGAAGACACAAAATAAGCTATCACCATGTTAAAGACTATTATTTCTACAGTGATATTTCATAGGCAAAGTCAAAATAACAAGAGCCCTGATTCAGAAGATAGAGAATATGATGCCATTACTGCTTTCTAGCCATCTGGATCCACAGGGATATTTAACACTGCAAAGAACTAGCGCCTAACACAGAAACCACATGGACAAAAGAGAGAAGGATGGACATAAGAGAGTCATTTAGCCTCAACAGCCCAAAACTGTCAGGAGTCTACCATTTTTAGCTTGCAAGATATAGCACATATTTAGCATCTGAAAAGTCTGGATTTTGTAATAAGCATAGAGGATAAAGTCTCTTTGTAACGCATTCAGTAACATCGTACTTGATCGAATAAGAAGAGCCATTTAGACTTTACATATTGAGCAATGGCTCATCTACAAAATATCAGCGTATAGAAAAAGCAAAAGAACACATTACAAAAGGATATCCAGTCCTTCAGATAAGACTTAAATGCAATATATAATATATCCTGGATTAATAACATATTAATAGCTGTGGCAAACTCATACCATTCCCATTTCAATAGCCTGAGCCAAATAGGGAATGCATCTGACTTTATCTTTTCAGTAATTCTACTTTTTAACAATTACATTGAATCAGGTCAAGCAGAACCCAAGATACTTTATTTCAAGCCTATTCCAATGGTTAGAGCAGCAATTTGAATAGAAAGCGAGAGTAGTACTGCTCTCTGTATTTTAAACTATTTTAATAGTTTAAATAAATGAAAGTTATTGAATCTGGTTTCCAGAAATGAACTTGGATCATGCACAAATGTGCTGTTTCAACAAAGAATAAGATCAGCAGTGCAGAAACGAATTACATTAAAAAGCAAAAATATGCCAAATCAGACAAAGATTTAAAACTCCAACACATCACAAGTGATTCTCCAGTAGCATGTGTTTCCACCCAGAGTACATCTATTGCACGCAGAAAGTAGCAAATGAAAAGAAATGTTAATCCATGCAACAATGCGGCTTCATGAAAGCATTGAAGGGACACGAGGGCTTCATGTCAGGTCTCTAAAAGCAGGCATTGGGCCAAAAATGAGATACAGCAGGATGCAAAAGGACTGGGTAAGTGACTCAGCCAGGGAAGGGCTCCCACCTCCCTCTCTACCCTGCTGTCAGTGCTCCATGAAGCAGCTGCCTGCAGCACCGCTGGAGTACATGTAGGAAAAATATCTTTGAGAAATTCAGGCACTAGAGGTTACATGGTGGTGCTTCAAAGCATGTTTCTAAGATCATTCTCTCGTTATGTTTCTTTTTACAGACACAGACCCATGAAGGAAAGACCTTGCTGACTGAAGCAGTTTCTCTGCTGAGATATGCTATTGGCATAGAGCTGGCAAAATTATACTAAATTAAAATAGAAAGCTTAGCAGTTATCTTCACTTAAATACAAAAGTATACACATACTCCACTCTCAGTGAAAGAGCAAATAAACAGAAAATAAAACTGTACGTAACAGCAACTTCTTCTTTAGCGGCAATAACAGTAATGTTCATGCAGTTATTGTCTAGTGCTCCCAGGCCAACAAACTAGTTCATCGTTACACTGGAGTAATGGAAAGAGATGAATAAACTGAGTACCTTCCTGCTACACTCACGCCCCGCTTGAGGACCTGCATCATCCCTGGGCAGCGCCCACCACACAGCAGAGCCACTCTGGCAGGACCTGCTTCAAAAAATCACTGGAGCACACATGCCCGCAGAAAACCCCAGCCACAGATCCACAACAGATTTAGGTACTAGATACCCATATTTTATATTTTAAACCAGAACCATAATCCTCAAAACCCACATCCCCTAACCCTGGAGATGCTAAGGTTTTCATCTCAAAAGCTCAGTAGGCCCCAAAATTTCTACATCCAGCAGGGATGTCCAGAAACACCTCAACCGCAGCAGGTCTGAGGAATTCACAGCTTTGAGGTCTGAGCTTCATTAGTAACTGTAAACAGAGTTTCTCCCCCAAACATCTCGCCTGAGGATGTCAGCCCCACAGGCAGGCAGTGTTTTTTACCTAGATAGGTTCCACGCAAAAAAGCAGCAGTAAAGGCTTTCATCAAAATAAGTTATCATCACCATGACAGAAGTGGTGCATCTTGCACCCTTCCAAACAACTCTTCTCAGGTTGCATATTTCAGGAAAGTGGAATAGGTGGGCATCTCAGTTGCATATTTCAGGAAAGTAGAATAAACCTACAAGGTGGGGTGAGAACCCAACGACCAGACATTGAAATTGCTAACGTTCTGGCTGTAAAGTTCCCTCATGAACCTACGCCTAACTTGACTGGCAGCTCATTCTGTGTCTGGAGTGAAGGAAAGTGGAACAATTATACTATCTCAAATCATCGTTATTGTTTCAATGATTGCATTAACATTCTCCAAGCATAAACGGTCCACAAAACATTCGAGGCAGACATCTAATGATGGATTTTCCCAACAGAGAAAGCAATTCCTCTAAGCAATAAAACAGTCTGTGAGAAATCCTGCAGTCATAAATCTAGTATTTCTCATTACAAAATTTACATCAGCCACAAAGTGATTACTTCTAAAATTACAAACCCTTGTGGGCAGCAATATTAGTGGGTTACCAATTGTCATTCTCATGAGTCATGAGAAAAGCAGTCCAAGTCATAATAGTCTTGTAAAAAAACAAAATATCAAAAGAATTAATTGCCTTATTATAGACAGAAAGTTTAGGGCATTCACATAACAGGCATCTAGGCATCAAAGTACAAAGACTAGCAGTAAGTCCCTATGGAAACTCTTAAAGGTTACACAGGAACGTCCGAACAATGCAGCTTTGCCACAACTTTTCAACACGTCCTCCACAAAAGCAGGCTCCTCAGCCCTCCTCAGTGCTTCCCACATTGGGGCAAGGACCATGCAGGAAGGAAAGAGGGGGAAGAGAGAGAAGAGAGGACGCATCCGCAGCCTCCCAATCCTGCAGAAAGTGGGCAGTAACTTCAGCCCCCAAGGGGTAGGGCATCAGCTAACCCAACTGGCCCCCACCCTGTGTCAGGTGCTGGAGGGGTACAGAATGTTTGGCACCTGGGGAGGCAGGTCCCATCCTAAGGCAAAGAAGAGGGGTGACAGGGTACATGTGGCCACACATGCACGAGTTTTGCCCGGCTAGCTTGATGCTGGAACAGACTTATCCCAGGACTTGTCAGGGAGCAGGCATGACCTTCAGTTTGAGGACACTGTCCCACAAAGCCAGTTTCTTCTTGCAGCCTTCTCTTCCCCAGGCACTGCAGCCTAGCAGCAACCCGACACACGAGGATTGGGGGGCTTGAACGACCACTGGGAATAAGCCAAATACATTTTAGTAAGAAAAGCATGTCCTCCAACACCTCGCTCAGGAAGAGATGAGTGTTACAGATTCCTTGAGGAAAGCTAAGATATTGCAACACCTTAAACACAGGATTGATTACACAGCTAATATACTCAGAAATAAAATAGAATCTGTTTAACTCATTTAGATTCATGCTTCACGTACATTAAGAAACTTTTCTAGTTTAACTGCAGAGAAAGCAGAGGAGATCCCTTTGCAAGCAGATATACTCAACTGTAAAATTCATTTCTGCACGACTAGTTAAATATAGTGTGTTCTCTTGGTTTTGACTGCTTATGGAAATGGAGGTTGACTCAGAAAAAAAACACAACCAAACAAAAAAAAAAAACCCACAACTAAAAGCAAAGTAAGAAGTTTTAAGACTTTTTTATGATCACAAGGTATATCTTCATGCATAAATTGACCTCACTGTGGCTTGCTCCTTTTGATGTGTGCTGTCATCAATCCTCTTGAGTGCAACCTGCAAGATCCCACAGCTGAATTGTGAGTCAGTTCTGTTTAACTTACAGAACATGCTTCTAAGCTCTGATTATCTTTCCATCAGATCAATGTACTAATTCAACTTGCCCCGAAGCTGCTTAGTTGCAAGATCACAATCAGTAGTGGTAAGACAGGCAACAGGAGACCTACGAAACAGGGCTGCCCCACTCACCTGCAACCCACAGGGAGGCTGAATTCAGGGCAATGCATGTACATACACACGTGCTGCATGTAGCTGCTCCATACATACTGAAGGCAGGAGCTTGCACCTTCTGTCACTGTCTCTGCTTCCTAACAACAATGCACCAAACCTGTGAAAACACCACCACCGGTACCAGTTCAACACCAGCTCTGGCTCCTTCGCTTACTTAAATTTGAAGTACTATAGAAAGCATCTCCCAAAAAGACAATGACTGCTCTAAGAGCTTTAATAGGAAGGTAAAAAAGATGGTTTGATTTTTTCTGCTGCAAACAAATGGGAATACTCATGCAGAAAGAAACAGGAACCAACTGAATCTGGGCACCTCATTAAACTGAGAGGCACTGTGACAACATTTTCCCTCCTCTCACGAAGCCAACCACTCCAATGACAGGCACATAGGCAGAAGACTAACTTTGACTAAGTACTATGGCAGGTGAAACTTTGCTTTGGAGCACTGGCACCATCCGTTGCTGTTAAGCTCGCCTTATCTGTTGGTAAGAGACAACCCAGGAAGGAGCAAAGAGGCCAGGTCGCTTCCTGACCAGCGGCGGCAGAGTGGTGACACCAGTTCACGGGCACAGATGAGGAACAGGCAAAGTAGGAGGTGTTGAAGGCAATAGTTGAAGACAAGTCAGGTCCCAGACACAGCGCAAGCCACTTTCAACCAACCTGAGCGATTAGGAGCTTGTTGCTTAACATTCTGAATAACCAGGTTTTGGAACCGGCTGCTCTGCCTGGAACCTCTCAGAGCTTGATTGAGACCAGCCTGAACACAGGTGAGGGTAGCCCCAGCTCGTCACAGTTGTATGGAAAGTTATTAGTATTTTATTTTTACTGAAAGTTTGATCATTGGCTGTTGTGTTATTTGCTTTGCATACATAGCATGGTGCAAAATTTATTACAAGCAAGGTAACAGTAGCAAAAAAACCTGTAAATACATGCTTGCAAAAGAAATGAAGTTTTATTACACACAAAAATATACTAAAAGAATACATTCCCACAATTTATTGCCTCATCTTCGCCATACCCTGTGCACTTCATTTCAACTATTCAGGGAGTAGCCTGGCCACATACTCCATGTTTATGAGAAAACTATTTCTCAACTATTTCTATTCCTCACCATCAAATGAAAAAATATTCAACATGCTTATGCTTTCTGCCCTAATAATATATTTCAAATTTATAGGGTTGTAAAATGATATCCCAGCATGACATTAGCTATTTCGATCTTTGATCTATCGATGCCATTTAAGTAGATGATAATGGTTTACCAGCTCAAAATACTGGCCTAGTGAAAAACACTTGGCTGCTCCCATAATATATTTTACAGCTAGAGGGTAAATATTTATTTCCTGTGGGTGAATTTTCTATTTTAATAGATGTTCACATGCTGTATTGCTCTTGTGTATCTGGTTCTACATCCACCACAACCCATAGCGTCACTTGTTCACAATTAATTACCAAAAAGCTTTTTGAGAGAAAGCTCAAAACACCTTTACTTAGAGATGGATAAAAATTAATATGCACATCATGCATATATCAGCATCAGGTCTTACATTTGAAAACCAACATCAGTCAGATTTGCTCTAACCTGGGGCTGCTTGAAATCTGCTGATGAGCATAGAATGAGTGGCAAGTCCTCCCTTCCCTCCTGCTGGGAGGGATGCTCTGCTTCCTATGTGGTCAGCAACTTGCAGGACAGTTAATTTGGATACTGTTGAACTCTGTATAAAGTTTTTCCTGTCATTTCCTTATTACTATTTGATGGTTATGGAAAAATATTTCATTACAACCCCAAACCAGAAGCTTTCTATTTTTGTCTAGAGCAAATGTATCTTCAGGAGTAGCCACACTATTTTCCCCCAACTGATGATAATCCAACGGGACATCATCCATGATCAAGACCAGTCATCTCCACAAGAGATTGCTTTTTGTCTCTCTTAAAAAGATGTTTCAAGTTGAAAAATTAGTTTTGTTATGAAAGTTAAAACACTTCATCTTGAAACTGTCAAAATGAAAACTTCCAATTTCCTGGATTGTTTATTAAAATCTCAAAATAATTTCAGCATTTTTCAAAACCCACACCAGCAGGGAAAGAACAGAGGAGAAGCAAAACTGTTCATTACATCAGACCATAGTTCTTGTACATGCCCACTCCTTCCCCACCCCAATTAAAAAAAAAAAAAAAAAAAAGGAAAGGTTGTGTTTTTCCTCCCAGCGTATGTACTAGTCAGAACACCTTCCTCCTTTATTGGAAGTACACTTGGAAGCATGCAGCCAAAATATCACTTTTAGCTCCAAATCTTTCAAAATTGAAGTACGTTCACTACAGTTTTTAATAAAGAATTGGGATTGATATTAAACTATTGAAATTAATTAGGGAAAATAATTAGGATAGGGAAACTCAAATTAGCATGTTTTTCCAGAGAACAGAGATCTAGTTTCACACAATGAATTCCTAAAATAATACAGGCTGAACTAATGCCAACAGCACCTGGCCCAGTGCACAACTGGTCACTCTTCAGATTGTGGTCATGAGATCAAGTTGTGAAATTAATCTCTTACACCTGATTAAACCATGTCCTTCAGCTGAGAGACTTCTTACCATGTTGCCAGAGCATGAATCCTGTACCTACAGTGTCTTTCAGTGTGGGAACTTACCCTTCAACTGTGTTCTTGCAGGGTCCTGTGCTCACACTGCAGGGTGTAATTTACACCTGACTTCCCAGTGCAACTTAAACACATGCTTTCTCCAATTTCTGCTAACGTAACAAACAACTTGATTTACAAGCCAGCTTTTTAGGAGGCACATAACAGAGGTGAACAAATAAACGTTGCTGCTTTTGCTTCAAGGATGAAGCACAACAAGTTACAGGTTGATCTCCAATGGGGTTTTACAGGGATGTGTGCTCAAGCTTGTGAAACACACAATTTTCATAAACAGCCTGGGAAGAGAGCAAATAAGGTTGTGAATGTGTTTGCTGGAAATGTTCTTTTCCTTACAATGCTAAATAACTTAAAAACAAAGAAACACTGTAAAAGAAACTTATGATACAAAGTAAGTGGTGCTGGATACAAAGCCAGATTCAATTCAAAATAAGAAAAACACAAGGTGATATTGATGGGGCAGGAGGGGTGGGAGGAGGGAAAGAACTTTCCATGTATAACGATTAGGTTTGAGCTGACCATCACCAAACAGGATAGAGACTACGGAGATACACTGAATAACACTCAAAATTTCAGGACAATTCCAAAATTTCTGTATCAGTCAAAAAACCCAAGAGAATATCGTAGCGCATCTGTATAAAAATATAATACTGACACTACTTGAATACTTTTGTGCAGCTCCAGTTTGCCATGTACTTCAGCTAGAAGGTGAAGACAACAGAGGTTGTGACAGACACGCATACAATGGCAGGTGGCAGAGACAGCGAGTGGGAAATCACTGCTCACCATCTCTTCCAACACAAGAATGAGGGTCAAAAGCAGAAACTGGTAATATTAAGGGAGATGTCCCTTCATCCACTGAAAAATTAAAAAAGCGGAAACTGGTAATATCAAGGGAGATGTCCCTTCATCCACTGAAAAATTAAACTGCGGTAACTGAACGCTACGGGAATTCGGTGATAAAGATTTTTTTCAAAGGCTGTTACATGTAAACACGTACTTCTGGCTGAAGAAGTCCTGAATTACAAATCTTGGGGGCGGGGGGGGGTGGAGTGGGGAGACATACCAGGGAAGTACTCCAGTACTCTTGAATTGTTCTTTGCTGTTTCTTAGGTATCATCCACTCCCAGACAGAGAGCTCATACAGAGCCAGATAGACTTTTTTCCTTTTTTTTTTTTTTTAAACTCAAGAATGTATTGGGCTTTTTGATATATACACTTTATGTCATTAGAAAAACAAATTTCAACAACATTCAGTCTACATCACTTTTCCTGTGCATACAAGAATAACGAACAAATTTCATTAGAAAACCCACTGCTGCAAGGCTAATGCTATGACTTTGGGAAGTTCAACCTACTTTGGAAAGGGAAGACAAGAGACATCAGCAAACAGAAAAGACTGAATCAGGAATGGAGCTAGCAGGTTAATAGAGTCCTGATATTGCTCAGCATTCACAAGGGGCAGATAAGGAAGCCTCGGATTGTCACAGCACGGTGCTTCAGCTCAGCTGTTGGGGTGGCCGTAGAGAAGTAGATTGTTCAGAAGTTGTTCTTCAGTGGTGCCGTTTAAGTAAAGTTTTGCAGGGCTAATGTTGATAGTAACGTCCACCACCAGAAAGCCAGAAGTAGCCTAGCTTTTTTTTTTTCTTCCCCCACCCCGAAAGGAAGAGATGGGATATGAAACAGGCTGTTTAAGAACTGACTGTGTGTGAAATATCTGTGGCATCATTTGAAAAGAGGGGTTTTTGTGTTTTGTTTTTTTTAACCTCAGATAATGTTTTTCCTACTTTTTTTTTCTTTTTGAGTGTCTTGCACACCGAAAATGAGGTACAGATATAAATTTTATTTATCTGACAATGAAAGCTTGAAACGTAACTTCCTATTTTGGATCATGAGGGTATTTATACCTACTTTGGTTTTTTTAAAGAATTTTAGACTATATTGTCTAGAGATTGTGACAAAATAGATACATTAGTTGAAAACAATTTTTATTCCTCCCTGATAAGGCTAGTCTTACAAAATTTTCCCAGTAAGAAATTTCAAAATCTGACATGGGGTTGTTGGTTGGATTTCATTGCTAGTGAAATATATGTTGTTGTGTCATATCATAAACAGAAAACTGAAGCACCCTTTTTAAATTCTCAGCACTGCTGACACTTCCAACAAGTACTTCGGTATTGGTTTTGGTCTTATCTGTTTCTAACAGACAGCCTCATGCCTTGGAAATCTGACCTGAAAGAAAAATTCAGCCCCAAGTATCTGCTGTCAATTGTGTAGAAAATAGGAGATGACAGCAAAGTCACTTCTGCATGCAGAATTAGATCTCTTTCCAACATCTTCTAATGTCATTATTAGCACTCAAATACACTGTGTCAAAATGTGTCTGTATAGGGAGATGGACCAGGCAACATCAAATTTATCTCTTAGTCAATATGACAAGCTAGTTTTGATTCAGACGTTTGAATAGGGAGAGACTAGTATCTGCTCCATCATGAAGGTTTGTTTATGAATGTGGATATTACAATTGGTGGAAGCGGTTAAGAAAAAAATATGTATTAAGCAGTTTTATTGAATTTCTGAAATCAAATAGCACAATATGAGTTGCTAAAAATCATCAGTATGAGCATTAGTGCCTATACTCCAGGTAGCCAATCGTGCAATGTGAAGAGTTTCAAACAAGAAGGTCATCTGCAGGAAGACTACTATCTGCTTCAGAGCTAGTCTTAACAGCAAATATCAATTCTAAAACAACATCAGAAGTGTGGATTTAAGTGTATCAGATGGTTTTAGAACAATATTCAAAGGATGGGAGAAAGGAACTGCATCTACAAAGATTAAATTCAAGTAATTTGTTCACAGATTTCTTTCTTTGTGACAAAATGTATCCAAAGAAAAGCGAATAACAGACACAAAAAGCACTTGACTTCTGACAGAAAGCAATTCCTGGGAAGTCGAAGTCTATCCCTGTAGCACTAAAAAAAAAAAATGTATCATCTAAATACAGTGTCAGTGCCTAATAAATAACAAAAATAGCAGCCATTACAGCTCTACACCCTGCATCTGTATGGCAAAGTTCAGAAGGTTAATAGAAGAAATAAAAAAAAGCTACGATGAAATAGGTTTGGATTCTTATACGCATGGGACTATTAACTAACTAAGAGAGAAAAAAAGGCTATTTAATTCCATTAATAAATTGATACCAATAAACTTCTCCTATTCTAAGTAGCAAGATTCTTTCTGTTATTTCATCTTTTTATGGCCTCTTAATATCCATTTCATTCAACTAAAGGCCAGGCAATTATTATTTGGTAGTGACAATAGAGTTTTGTCCAATCTCATTAAAATTGGATGACTACCAAAAAACTATTTATGAATGTTTTGAGTTCGGTTCTTACTGAGCGCATGAAGTGGCTATAAGCCATTTAACTAATCATCCACAATGGAGGTGGTCATGCTCTGCCTTCTCTTCTGGACTCACAGATTTGTAACTAGCACATGCTGTGTCCTGAAAATGCTTAGCAAAAAAACCCCAATAATAACCATAGTGGTACGAACCCTTCCACTGCTTAATATGATTTAAACCTGTGCAACAACAGCAAGTTCACGTGAGTCTTAACATTCTAATTTCTTAACTCCTAATAGCACAGGAATTTAACCACGATCAATGCATATTTTGATGCAAGAACTGGGTATCTCACTATCTTACCAGAAGTGAATTTTACTTTTTCCTATGTTAATTGTAAATATTTTTTAAGTGGACTTTAGTATATAACTTTAATTTTAACCATCTCATTAGCATAAAATACATACAGACACAGTTTCTCATAGGATATAGTGGTACTCCTTAACAGAGGAGTATGCTATCATTTCAGTTCTGCGTACGCACAGTATATGTGTCACACCAACTTTTGCCACCTACAGCCAAGTGAACTCTTATCTCCTCAGTTCACTGCCAACATAAGACTGAGCAAAAGACTAAAGAGCCAACAAGCAAGAGACCAGCAGGAGAAAAGCCATACATAGATGTTATCTCATAACCTTTCCCCCTTTCTATTCCGTTTCTCAATGGCCTGCATATAAACAACAGTTTACTTGAACACTGCTTCCAATGTTTAAAGTTTTGTCTGTTTCTGCTGCATCAAAAGAAGTATGGCCAGCAGGTCCAGGGAAGTGATTCTTCTGCTCTACTCCGCTCTGGTGAGACCCCACCTGGAGTAATGCATGCAGCTCTGGAGTCCTCAGCACAAGAAGGACATGAACCTATTGGAATGGGGCCAGCAGAGGGCCACAAAGACGATGAGAGGGCTGGAGCACCTCTGCTGTGAGGACAGGCCGAGAGAGTTGGGGTTGTCCAGCCTGGAGAAGAGAAGGCTCCGGGGAGACCTTATAGCAGCCTCCCAGTACCTAAAGGGGGCCTACAGGGAAGATGGGGAGGGACTCTTTATCAGGGAGTGGAGCAATAGGACGAGGGGTAGTGGTTTTAAACTGAAAGAGGGGAGATTTACATGAGATATAAGGAAGAAATTCTTTCCTGCGAGGGTGGTGAGGCACTGGAACAGGTTGCCCAGGGAAGCTGTGGATGCCCCATCCCTGGAAGTGTTCAAGGCCAGGCTAGATGGGGCTTTGAGCAACCTGGTCTAGTGGAAGGTGTCCCTGCCCATGGCAGGGGGGATGGAACTAGGTGATCTTTAAGGTCCCTTCCAACCCGAATCATTCTATGATTCTATGAAAAGACCAAATCCCCTGTTGGTTTATATGAAGGTACAGGGAGAGAGTGACTCAGTTCATCTCCCCTGCTGCCCCACCTCCCCTCTAAAATCAGGCTAGGAAAGTTGGCACTATTTTTAATTTAATCACAGAAAAATAAACCCAACCAAGGCTGTCTCAACCCCAGCAGCCTAGAAAAGATAAATCTTAATCTCAAGCATAATGTGGGGGAGGGAGCAGGGGCAGAAGGACAAACACTGGCTACAGTTACTGCCAGTCAGCTAAGCCTTTCCAGACTGTAGACTCTTCAGGATAATTAAATTAACCCTGAGTTAAAAGAACAAGTAGTACTAGTCTAGCTCCATATCTTTATCTGTCAATTGATACATCTTACATGATGTGAGTCTGCATACTGACATTCCCCCAACAAATGCACCAAAGATGATCAAAGTTTTTTGAAAACAAACTGTAAGAAGATGGGGGTATAAGCAAGGCCACTGCTGTGGTGAAAGATGAATGCAATAAACGGGTATATTTTTTAAAGAAACTGTTTTCAGAGACTGAGCAGGGGCCAGGCACTATTCACAACTACAATGGCACGAGATCATTGTTCAAAAGGAAGTGATAAATGGCTACTTGAAGGGCAGCCTTGCATTTGGGAAGTAGAAACGGCAGAAATTACTGAGGGGGACATCTAAGTCACAGCGTTTCTTGTAAACTCTTGTGCCTCTCTCTCAGGAGGGAGAACTTGAGCACCCTCTTGCCTAGGTTAGCAGTTGCCTCCCTGCAATCACAGCAGAGCAGAGCTGGGGTTTGGATTGCTCTACTTTGCTCTCCTGTCAGGGAGCGGAAAAGATTTTTATACTAGATGGGCAAGTACAAGGAAATCGATGGCAGGGAAATACCTGAGAATTCAGTTCTAACACGGATCCCATAACAGGAGCACGTGTCCAGCATAAGTTGTCATTTGTCAGAGGCCTTACCTGCAAGAACCCAATCTGCAAATAGATACAGGAGAAAACTTTGTCAAATACTTCTCAAACACTCTAATAAAGAGGTAGACAAATTAACCTATATTTCTAACTTTCTCTTATAAATTTCCCAAAGATAGACAGGAATTAGTAAAACCTAAAAGTCAACATGATTTTAAGCATATTAATCATACAGCATCAGGTCCATACAGTTAACCCAAGAAATCAACTGCATATGTTTTCTGTTTCTCAGAATGAGTTTTTAAGCAATGAAGTAGATGAAACAGTCACCTTCCCCCTCATACCTGCCAAGCAAGTGACAATAACAGTAATAACAAGGAAAAATTGTGAAAGTGAAGAATCAGGTAACTAAAATTGATGAAAGGATTTATTAATTCAGATTTGCGGATAGTTATGTGAGAAATCCCAACCAATGGTAACAGTGCTCAGAACAAATGCAGTATTTAACATCAGAACGTATCCTCCAGCATCCTCCTGCAGAGGTAGGAACCAACAGCTCAAGATGGTGACATGGCATAAAGTAGAAGTTGAGAAAAAGGCACACGATGAATCACTAAGCTACCATGTATGAAGTAACGGATCCAGCATTTACCAAACACGTCTCTGCACAAACATCTTGACACATAGGTCTGGCCTACAAATACCTCCTGCAGCTTTAGCCACAATTATCCAGCTTTACAAACCTGTGCACAAGACAACAAACAACCTTGGCAGTGGTCGGTGAACCAGAAGTCATGAACTCAATAAATTCCAGTCACTAAGGTTGATACTTTTGCCTCTCTCCAACCTCAGTGACACAGCTAACCAAGCACAAGCATCCACCCCACATCCTGCCCTTATCTCTACCCAAATCCACTTTGTGATTGGATCACCTAACAAAATGGGAAAGAGAAATGGGGAAAAAGGATGAGAACTACCCAATATTTCTAAAAGAAAGGTAAAGTCTGGCAAGTAAATAATGAAGCTGAAATAACCCATATGGGTACTAAGTGCATATAATACAGTACTTTATCTTCAGCTCACACAGATCTCAAATTTAATAAACTCAGCAATTAAAAATTGATCGTAATGGTACACAATATGTGTGCATGCTTCCCTCAGCTGGGCAGCATCAGAAAGTTTCTAGCTCAAGGAATAATTAAATTTCCCTAAAATGATCTCATAAGGCTTTCCTGTACAGAAGAACCAGGCCCACTTGTTTGACATACTATGTGAGAAACAAGTTAATGGAGAAACAAAAACTGATAAAACTTTCTTTTAGCATTCTTCATGCTATAGATGGGCATCATGGTTTGAGGTAAAACAGAACCAGTTTTTTTCTCACTTAAGCCTCTTCTAACTCTCTGAAATTAATGGCATATTTTTCAGGCAGTGTCCACTTTCAGACAGTGATCCGCATCAAACTGGATAGGGTTTGATATTTATAGTAAATACCAAAGAATGGTATGCAGAGAGGCTTATATTTATTGCTATAACAACCAAGGTCAGATAACATTTTTATGTGCCACATTGGAGGATTGGAAGCAAAAAAGTGTAAAGGAGTCACACCTGTGGGGAGGTGCGGACAGGACAGGTGACCCAAAACTGACCAACGGGTTATTCCATCCCATCTGCATCACGCTCAGTATAAAAGCTGAGGGATCAAAGGGGTCAGTCTCTTTCTTCAATGACGGGCATCCAAGGAGGACTCTGTCTGTTCATCTGCCTCTGATCCCTATTTGTGCATTCCTGAACCCAGATCTGGAATCCAGTTCCTGCCTGTCGCTGAATCCAGTCTGGAACTTTCCCAGTACCTGCCAGTGATGTGATCATCATTCTGGGAACTCAATACTGATTTTGTATATATTTCATTATTTTCTTTTTTTATATTACTTTCTTCTTATTATTAATATTTCATTAAAGTAGTTTTAGTTTTCTTTTCAATTCATAAATACCTCTCTCTGTCTCATTCTTCTCTCTTGGGAGAGAAGTTAGAGCATCTGTCATTCGGTTTAGTGGCCAGCCCAGCCCAAACTGTGACAATGGGCATGAAAATAGTCACCAAAGAAAATTAGAAAAATCACGTTTTTCCTTTTTTGTGTTTAGATAAAACATCAAAACAATCAATAACACTTTTTAGACCAATAAGCTTAATTGATGGAGACAAATATTAACGCAGAGTAATTTCTGAACCTGTAGATATTAATTATTTTCTTTCAAAACCCATTACTTATTTTGATGACTGTAAGCTTATTGGAAACCCAGGAAAATGGCTGTACTAACTCTCAATACTCTTTGTTTTACAAAGTGTCTTGCAAAGAGTCTCAAAGGTACCAGGCTGATCTAATGGCAATGCAACCATCACACACATGACCCCGGCACTGCCTGCCCTCAGCAGTCCTGCATTACATATGTTTTTGGCCTTTTACCAACCATGATCAAAGCACAATGTTAGTTACGTTTCACATTAAGTTACCTGGAATGCCAGAGATAACACAAAGGTCCTATAAGCATTCAGAATCTACCTAGCCTAATTTTCCGCATATTCTGCCTTTTTATACAAACTCTGAAGAGAAAGACAATTAACATAGTTATAAGGAAAGATAACTTCATTTGAAACGTTGCAGAGGATGCTGTGTTTGGTTTTTTGTTTGGTGGGGTTTTTGGGGGGTTTTTTTTGAAATCAAACTTGAGTTTCACTTTAGTAGAGACAAGATTTTGACTTGTACCTCGTGGTAGGAAGACCTCATGCAAGACAAGAAGAGGCATACAGCTACAGTCATAAAGAAAACAGGTCCACAGGTATCCTCACATTTCAAAATCAGCTAAATCAGTCAAAGCCAGGCTCTGAAGAAAAAAAAAAAAACAAGCCAAAACTATTTATATTTATTTTGCCAGAGAAAAGGCCCATTCTAATAGCCAGGGAAGGTTATAGACTTAGTATTGGTGATTTGCCTAGGAGCTGTACAGACACTCACATTAATAAAAGGAACAGCATTTTCTGTATTGAACTTATAACTAGTAAGTGTAAATTTTGCTTTAACTATTTGCTCGATCATGTGGTTTTGAGACCCACACATAATGTTATAAATAAACCACATCACTGCCTAAGGGAGAAAAGGGCAGAAAATTACTTCAACAAAAGAAGTGAATGAAAAGCACACTTTCCAGCTATAAACTTATATATTTGTGGTCAATATTTAATGGTATTTGTGTAGCAATATTTCTGCAATTAAGTTTATACGCTCTATGTACCATAGTCCCAGTGAAACAACACAAATAGCTACTTTCATTTGCAACAGTTTGATTTCTGAAAAGAACATAAAACTAACTACAATAAAGATTTTTATTTTTTTTTAAGACACCCTACTGCTCAAGAAATCATTCTAGGAAGAAACCAGCAGGAAGCTTACTTCTTTCTTAAGTTTGCAAGTACAGTAGTACAAATTTTTATTTTGTTTCTCCATTTGTTAGTTGATTAACATATGCACAGAGGATGAAAAGATGAACTAGAGACCTACTTTGATATTCCCATTCCCACTTTATGTTTCAACTGAGGGACCAAATATTCTGTCCCCATCCCGAACTTCAAAAGCCTCAAAAAGAAATGGTGATAATGGCATTACAGTGTTTGCAATTAAAATCCTCTGTCAACCTCCTTGGTACAGACAGGTTCTGCCACTCAAGGGCAAGGGCTGCAACATCAAGGGAGAACTTCCCATGTGGTGTTCCCTCGGTGGTGCAGAGGAAAGGAAGCTCAGAGAAGAAACTTCCTTATGCTCCTGCAAGAAAACAAGTTAACAGGAAATGGAGGAATTTGAGCAAAAGGATACTCAACTGTGCTGAGTGAAAGCAAACCAAATAAAGTTAGTCAAGGCTCAAGTAGTTGTGTGAAGGAACTGTACTTCACAAACAGAAAGGTCATAGAAAAATGACAAATATTTGCAAGTCATAAGACCAATTCTGTTCTGGATTCAGATGATGTTCATAAGGCAGCAGAGGCCAAGTAAGAGGAAGCTACAACAGGTCTCCTTGCATAAAGATTTCAACAGTATTGTGTTTGAGAAACAAACACCTGGGTAACATTGCTACAAACACTAGGAAAAAGCTATTCTTTACTTCCCTTTCAGCACTACTGACAACCTGGTCAAACAGCCCAGTAAGTATGAAAACATGCTGCACTGCGACAGAAAGACCTTCCCCAGCAACACTGCTGACTGGAATTCAAACGTGATCAAAGTCACCAAGTGACTGTGCATCAGCTGAGCCCTGGTGACTGTCTGAGAGTGCATGCTCGACCTACAGCAAAAGCTGGATAATTTGGCTTTATTCAGCCTGCAGCTTGAGCAGGCTAAGTTACACTGGAGAATGCTAAAATTACCCTGAATTCTGTACCTTGCACAGTACAGAAACATGGACTCAGCTCAGCTAGCATCTTAGTTCAATAACCAATGGTACCTCGATAAATAAACATCTAAAATGCTCTTATGGGTCAGAGCAGAGGTGCAGCTAGCCCAGCACTCCATCTCTGAAGCGTTAGTTAGGGGGAGCACAGGAGCCCCAAGTGCTCCCCCAGCAGCCACAATTGCTGGATTAGCGCTGGCAGCAGACACATTCCTGCCTAGTCCTTTACTATCTATTTATCGACATGTTGTCCAAGAATCTACACAAACTGTCTTTGAAACTGCCTGTGTCTATAACCTTCTGCAACAGCAAGTTCCAGAAGTTCACTGCTTTACAAAGCAATACTTACTTTTTCCTGATTTTCACAGTTTCTGACTCCTACTTTCATCAAGAGCCCTCTTGTTCCAGTACTGCAGGATTTAGTGTAAACAGTTTTACATTCAGCTTTTCTACTACCTACTGACTCTGTGCTAACTTAATTTCTTTAACAACCTTTGAAGTGGAAGCCTCCCACTGGCTTTTTGGCAATGCAGTTAGCTACGTGCATTGTATCCCCTGTATCCACACATCCACAATATCCTTACAGCAGGGCACGTGGTTGGACTTCCCTTCTCCATAGTGGCGCTGGCTTTTCCCCAACAGATCATAGAATCATAGAATTGTTTGGGTTGAAGGGACCTTTAAAGATCACCTAGTCCAACTCCCCCTGCAATGACCAGGGACACCTTCAACCAGGTCAGGTTGCTCAGAGCTCCATCCAACCTGACCTTAAATCTTTCCAGGGATGAGACATCTAGCACCTCTCCAGGCAACCTGTTCCACTGTTTCACCACCCTCAATGTAAAAAACTTTTTTCCTTATGTTTAGTCTAAATCTACCCTCTTTTAGTTTAAAAAACATAACCCCCTTGTCCTATCACTACACATCCTACTAAAAGGTCTGTCCCCTTTCTTATAGGCCCCCTTTAAGTACTGAAAGGCTGCAATAAGGTCTCCCTGGACCCTTCTGTTCTCCAGGCTGAACCACCCCAACTCTCTCAGCCTGTCCTTATAGGAAAGGTGTTCCAGCCCTCTGATCATCTTTGTGGCCTTCCTCTGGACCCACTCCAACAGGTCCATGTCTCTCCTGTGCTGAGGGCTCCTCAGCTGGATACAGTACTCCACAGGTAGGGTGTCCCCAGAGCAGAGGGGCAAAATCACCTCCCTTGACCTGCTGGCCACACTTGTTTTGTTGCGGCCCAGGATCCGGTTGGCTTTCTGGGCTGTGAGTGCACATTGTTGGCTCATGTACAGTTTTTCATTCACCAGTACCTCTAAGCCCTTCTTGGCAAGACTACCGTCAATCCCTTCATCCCTCAGCCTGTATTGATACTGGGGGTATCAATACAGGTGCACGACCTTGCACTTATGTTTAGCCATGCGTTGAATAATGTTATTCTTTAAAAAGGATGCTACCATCTCACCAAGTATGGAGGTCAGACACACTGGTCTGTAGCTCTCAGGTTCTCCTCTAGAGCCTTTTTTATGGACAGGACTCGCACTGACAACCCACCAGTTCTCTGACTTACAGACCCTGGCAACGCACCAGAGGGGCCGCAGCAGCACAGCTCCTGGAGAGTCACTTCAAACTGATTTAGCTCCTCTGATACACCTGCTACAAAAAAAAAAACAAAACCCAAAACAAACCAAGCCACACCAAAAAAAAAAAAAAACACACCACGCACAACAAACTCATGTGAAAGATCTCCTCAGCATCTTCAGCAGTAAAGACCAACACAGAGAATTCACTGAGCATCTCTGCCCCAGCCTTTTCTCTGAGTGCACACAGTTATGCTGTTGTCAAGTGGTCCCACTGATTTCCTGGGTTTGATACACTTAGGAATTTTTTGCCAACAGCTTGAGCATCCTTTGTAAGGCACTTTCTAATTCTTTATGAGATTTTTAATTTCCTGTTTTTGTATGACCTGCCATGTTTTAAGGACTTTCCTCTTTTGCTCATTTGAACAGGCTTTCCCTTTTCCAGCAGCTGGCCGTTTTGCTACAGTACCCTCCCCTGAGGTTTCTATCAAGTGAGGTAGGCTTGTGGTGATGATTTTGCTTTTTATTGTGGGATATATTTGGGGGCTTCTAATAACTTTATTAGAATAACTGTATTTTTAATAGCCTGAAGGCTGCTTATAGGGTTTTTAGACTAATTCTTTAAGGTTTTGTTGCCCATTTGCCTCACTGTTCTGTAGACTCTATACTTGAAATCAAATGACCACATGCTGCATGTATTTATTCTGCTCTCTTCAGCTATAGAGTTCAACCTAATTTTATGATGGTCACTAATTACCAAGGAGCTTCAGTACACCACTCCAGACCACATCCAGAACAACATCCTTCTGGATGCACCAGGTGTTCTGGGAAGCAGCCACTTTGCACGTCTGGATGCATCCACTGTGTCTCCCATCCTGATGAGGCACCAATCCTGCCTCTACAGAGCCCCTGTTGAAGCGTCCCACTGTTGCTGCCTGTCCTGAATTTGCAGCTTCTCCACTCTCATTTCACATTTCCTGAGCACTATTACAGGTCTGAGCAGGGGGCTGGTAACGCAATCTTAGCACTACATTCTTATTAGAGCACAGGATTTCTGCCCACAGGGGTTCCACAGGCCTGCTCTTCTCCCATAATATTTTTCTACTGCTGCACTTTATAAAATGCTTCATGTACAGCACCACTCCCCTGCCTGTATGTCCCTCTCATCTTTCCTATAAAGCTGATATAGCCTGGCAGCATTGATTATCCTCCTCCCACCAGGCCTGTTTTTTCAAGGTTATAATTTCACACCAAACAGTCCAATTCCCTCATCTTATATTTTAGGCCTTAAAGCCAGTGGGGCAGCACTTGTAAGTTTTTTCCTTTCCTCCATCTCTTTGTATTGCTTGTTAACTGGCATTGCAGATACTCTGAGAGGACTCCCTTTCTTCTCACTCCGTGCTCTTCTCTGCCCCTTACAGCCTTGTTCGATGTATCTCCGAAAAATCAGCCATGCTGCCACTGCAGCCCCTGGTTTTCCTACCCCTGAAGATGCCCCTGCTACAGGAGCACCTCATTGCAAGATGACACTGTGGCGTCAGCTGACAACAGTCATATCACAGAGATCAGGTCACTCTTTTCTAACAGCTGCTTCCTTCCCTGAAACTTGTATCCTCCTCAGCAGCACAGAGGCTGCTGCCACAATGGAGGCTTCATCTACAGCCCTGCTAGAGTCCCACAGCCTTGTTCACAGCTAATTGGGAGACACGCACACAGAGCAGCTCTGTGAGGCTGTATCACTTACTGGTGCAAACAGGAGATTGAAATGAAGTGGCCCAGAAGAACAAGGAAGAAAAAGCACCGAATGGGCAAGGTCAGGCTATGTGAAACCAATCCTGATCCCGCTATTTCAATTTAACTAATATTCATCACCTCATCAACACAACCCTGCCTGCATCCTGCACTCCTTCCTCAGCAACATCCATCTGTCAAATTATGCACTCCTTGCTGAGACCAGAATATTATGGCTGCAAGAAAGCATTTAGCCGATTATGGTTGCTACTGCAAAGTAATAAATAATACTTAGGCAAAAAAAAATAAATAAGTGGGAGATACTTTTTTTTTTTAATTGCATTTGACTGGGTTGATGGCGTTCACCTCTTAATGCTATGTTATTGTTGCTACAGTAGGAAGACATTTAGTTTCTAATTGTATTTGAGACATCTGTGAATGACTCATTATTTCTTTCTCTTCTTACAAAAGGTTGGCTTCTGCCTCAAATCAAACAAAAACCCACCAAAACACCTGGGCACCAGAACCAGGCTGTTCTGACTGCTGATCCATCTGCAGAACAAGCTGGCTACCTGCTTGATCCAGGATAGTTCACCAGGGAGAAAGTCTTCATACTTCTCTATAGCAATGCACCCCTCACCCAGAGACAAGGTGTAATTTGTTTGTTAGCTGTTCACTGGATCCGTTTGTTTCTATCAAAGCATTTTAGAAATCAGCTAACTCATAGGAGTTGACACGGGTGCGAGCCAGGGGTTGCAATGTATTAGAAGAGGAACTAGAAACAGGTTTTAGCAAATGGACAGGTATTCTGACAGTAGCAATTTTGTTTCAGTAGCAGAGATTTGCTTATCAGTTTGGTTTATTGGTTCTTTTCACTACTTATTGAACTTTGATTGCAAGAAAGGCACCTGAACAACTTTTAAATTTTTTTTATGTTTTTCTGTATGACATAATTGATAAACATCATTTCTCTAGAAAGACAGATTGCCTTTTGATGGCTGTCTACTATAATAATTACAACCCAAATAATCAAATCCTTTCAAAATAACTTTCTCCTGTCAAAAAAAAAAAAAGAATGAAAACAGACATTACATTCATCTTCTAATGCTTTTCTCTTTTCCCCCTTATAATTAAAGGGCTTGATATTCCAATAGTTGTTTTGCTATTGCTGTTACTAAAATGATCTAGAATTATTCTAAATTCTCTCCATATGTATGCAAGTATTTCCATACTATATCACTACCATTTTTAAAAAAAAAAAAAAAAATTACTCTTACTGCAGTCAGCAATTCATTTTTTCTCCTCACAATGGAATAAAAATATTTCACACTGGTATGATCTCACTCCCCCCTGCTGATATCAGCTAATGCCACAAGCATTTTTCTGTAAAAAGAAGAATTTATAGGAAATATTTCCTTTCGATTGAGAAGTAGTCTCCTGCTCTGCTTGCACTAATAGTCTTAAGTTAAACATTTTAAACAACTTCATTATTTCTAACTCCTAAAGCAGAATAGGTCATGACTTGAGAACCTTGTCTGCAGTATTGGGCTCAAGGACTAGATGTCATCAGAATTATGGAAAAAAATTAAATAAGAGAAAAAAATACCATTAATTGTCCATACCCATAACTATTAGATGATGAGTGCAAGCCAACCGTATGCTTGACTCAAGTTAAATTCTGCACTTTGCAATGATGTGTTTGAAGTGATAATGGGAAGAGGGAAAGGATTGTTATTACGAGCACAAAGTGCTAATCTGCTGTCTAGGTCTTACTGAACCTCTCCTCTAACATTTAATCTAAAATGCTTTCAGCTCTTAAATTCACCTTCCAAAACCAGTAGGAGGTTAAAACAGGACCCAATGGGAGGTTACATTTATTTAATATTCAGTCCTTTCTCAGATGAAATATTGCAGTCTATCCTCACAGGTATTTGTCAAACCATTAGAGTAATGGTTTATAGCTATTACATGAAATTGTAGTTCTATTTGTAACTACCATTGACAAAGGATAAGCAAAGTGCATTCATTTTCTTTGAAAAATACCCAAAACCTTTGCCGTAGAGCACTGAGGGAATTTGCCCCATTAACTAGTTCAGAGCTGTAAGCTGAGGCAATGCTAGTAAACATTGTTTAGGAAACAGGAACATGCTTCTCTGAAACACCTGCTCCAGCACTACCATTCACACCTTACAGCTCTATAGTTCACTGCAGATGCATCCTAAGAGCCCTCTGGCACAACTCCAGTTCCTGTACCTTCACATATTAACAGCACCTGTGAAATAATATTCACAACTAGATCTAGAAATCATTTATTTTTATAACAGCCACTACATTTAGCATATATTATTGTAATTACTTTTTTCTTGTATCAGTTAGAAAAATAAGAGCATCAGAAAGAAGCAATAACAACATCATGAAATACACAGAACCGTCAAACTGAACCTGCCACAGAAATCTCATGTACAACCCACTTGGCATGCAATGTGCACCGCTTCCATTGATTCTGTGGATCTCTATTTCAAATTTGCTCTTATGGACTGAGATTTATTTCTAGGAGTTCAATTTTTACATTTCTCTCTATTTTTCCAAAACCTGTGAAGAAATTTGAAAAGGAAATATAAAATAATCTATTATTACTCTTAGAAAAAAAGACTAACATCAAATTAAACACTCCTTGCAGATATAAAACTCCACTAATTCAACAGCCCAGAATAAGATAAACATGAGTTTAGAGTACTACGTAAAGTGGCTGTACAAAAAAGCGTGGTTTCCATATTTGCCAGCTCTAACTGAACACCGATCATCACTGCAGAAACAAAAATATTTTTTCAAACTTTTCTTTATCTTCAAACAGGAATCTGAAGTGTGATTGAGGCAACTGATTTTGAGGGATTAATACCTTAGTGTGGTTGAGCGTTTTGACTTACATTAAAAATTTTCCATTTATATGTCATTCTTACTGTCAGTGGATAAAAGAACAACAAGTAATACTTGTTGCTACCAGTTTGAAAGCTATCCGTTAATTAAAAGGGAATCTGATGTGAAACACTATCTTTTATTAAGAACACCCAGATCATGAGAGAATTTTTTTTCAATCCTGTTAAAAGAAGTCCATAAGCCTAGTGTCATTCTGCTTCTTAGAAACAGTTTTCTTTCTTTTTTTGCTTTCAATTTTTGTAATTTTGCATTCAAGGTATAACTACTGATAAGAATAATGTAGACTTTGGGAAGTGCTGTAGGAGAATCAAGACAAAGCAACAAAGAAAACGTTTGCTTTAATTTTGGCTTGAAGTTTAAAACTTGAAACCAGCAACGTCCCTTCACTGTCACAATGAACACAACCAGGGCATGGTTTGCACCCCCACTAGCTGAAAGGCTTCTGCCACCCTCATAGGGCAGTGCTTTCAAAACACCAACAGCTGCAGCCCACATGCAAAGGACAGACAGAAAATTTTCAGGTTCCTGAGAAAGACATACCTTCCTTTGCTCCCAGACACTGCTGGGGTGAAGCTATACTGCTGACCATTACGTTACTTCCTTTCTCAGATTAGTCCCTCTTAAAAGGCCTTTCTTGTTATTGCAGCCACTGCTGTACTCACTATGGACATCTGCATATCCAGCTGCTACTGTTATCATTTCCTCAATTCCAGGATTCTTAACATCAGGCGTGTTTTTTTGGTTTTGTTTTGTTTTTTTAATAAAAATCTATAAAACACCTATAATTATGTTTTATGTATAGTCAGTTAATCATGACAGTCAGTCACAGCCTCCTCAGAAGGAAGATGCTACTGAAGACCACAGCTGAGTTACACCATCACGAACGGAGACACACACAGCCAGGTAGACAAACTGCTTCCTGCGCAGTCTTTTAACTCTTTTTTTCCCACAACTCCCAAAACTATGAAGTCAACCGCACTAAAATGCTAGACATAAACACAACATCTGTGCCAAATCCAGACACATTCATTTTCACAAGCTACCGATGACTTTCCACAAAGGTTTATGACGCTATATAAATAACAGTAACAACCGATGACTCCTCTGTTCCCATCCCAGCACCGGGCAGCTGGAGGAGCCACTGGCAGAGAAGAGCCACCACTGCTCTCAAGAGAGAGACACTGCAAAACAAGGAGATCACCGCTGGGTGCTTGGCACTAGCCTGAACCATGCTGCTCTACCTCCAGAGGCACAACAGGTCTTAGATGTGCCCTCTGTTGCTCTTAATTATTGTCTTTCAGCAAAAATCAAGTGGGAAACACAAGGAACGCATCCTGAAACCTTTCCAAGGATGCCAAGAGCCACCATGGCAGCTTGCTCAGCTGCAGGACTGCCGCCCAGTCGAGCACAGGACCCTGGAAGCATGCCCGAAATCTGAGCTCCTCAGAGGCGCAGGGCAGACTGGCACCATAAGGGTTATAAATATTGAGCATTCAATTGCTAGTTTGCTTCTTGCCCTTTGATAACCAGAAACGAAATTGCTTTTCTGTTGCATAAAGTATCTTTCAAATTCAATTGCTTATGTCCTCATTCATTCAAGAAAGAGAGACCTCAGATTTACAGGAATGAGAGCCCACAATACAAATATACTGTATTAAACATATAGCAGACATCTGAAAAATAACTAAAACACACTCTATTGATTTTAGCCTTCAATATCAAGGTATCCTCCAGCAGTCTCAACTGGATCCAGGCTATAAGAATTTCCAATTATTTGAATTCCTATATATGAGATAAGCATTTAGTTATCAACATCCACCATAAAACATGTTTTCGGTTGTTATTAGGGCACTATTACTCTGTGGAATCGGATACATTGCTGCCGCTGAAGTGAGGGAGGCCCCTTCCTCGCAGACAGTCCCCTGCCGCCATGGCAGGCCCAGGGCAGAGACTCTGGTGGTCCTCAGGCCTGCTCGGCTGAACTGGACACCTGCCCCCATGCAGGCGCTGCGCTTATAATGGGCTGCTTGAATAGCATTTATCACTTTAATTACACTGTATGAGGATTTAGTTACAGTCCTGAGGAATTCTGTGTCTACTTGGTGAAAGGTTACCTTAAGCGAGAAGTATGAGTGTGCTTCTCAGGTACCTACCATATGGGCAAGAGATCTTATATTTCGTATTTCCAAGCTCCATGATGTTTAAAAATCACTACGAGTGAAGAGGGAAACAAGGGGGTGGAGGTGGTTCCAGGCTGAACACAGGGCCCAACGTGGCCTCCGCAGGGTCTCACAGAGCCAGGAGGCCCTGCCCTGGGCCACCAGCCCCTCCTGGCCACCTCACAGGGCTGGGTCCTCAGGGAGACAGAGGAAAAGGAAGGGGGGGGTGGAATTTTTCTCCACAAGTGCTACAGGTATTAGAAATACTTCTGCCCAGAAATCCTGAGCACTGTCACAAACAGCCCAGAGCAAATGTCAGGGTCTGTGTAAATCAGGCAAGTACACTCCGGCCCTCTGAGGCAGGCCTGGAGCCAGACGCAGCCCCCTGCAGCAGGCCCACCGCACAGGCCTGCCCCAGGTTTTGGAGGCAGGACCAGGCCTTGTCAGGCTCTCCATCCCCCTGCAGACACAGAGGAGTCCCCAGAGAGAAGCAAGCAATACTGTGTTCAGTTTTGGGTCCCTCACTACAAGAAAGACACTGAGATTCTGGAGCAAGTCCAGAAAAGGGCAAGGCAGCTGGCGAGGGGGCTGGAGAAGAAGTCTTATGAGGGGCAGCTGAGGGAACTGGGGTTGTTTAGCCTGGAGAAGAGGAGGCCGAGGGGAGACCTTATCGCTCTCTACAACTACCTGAAAGGAGGCTGTAGTGAGGTGGGGGTCGATCTCTTCTCCCAAGTAACAGGTGATGGGACTGAGAGGAAATGGCCTCAAGTTGCACCAGGGAAAGTTTGGACTGGATATTAGGAAAAATTTCTTCACCAAAAGGGTTATCAAACATTGGAACAGGCTGCCCAGGGAAGCGGTGGAATCGCCATCCCTGGAGGTACTTAAAAAGACAGGTAGACATGGGGCTTTGGGACATGGTTTAGTGGTGGTTTTGGCAGCATTAGGTTGATGGTTGGACTCAATGATCTTAAAGGTCCCTTTGAACCTAGACGATGCTAGGATTCTATGTGGCATTTCGGCATTTTGTGGGAGGCCAGCCACACTGAGGCAGGGAGCTGGTATGTGCACCTCAGGCGGGAGGCCTGGGTTACTGACCTGTGCAGCCCTCTGAAGAGGAGCAGCCGTAATGGCTGTAACATAATCTGCAAATTTACAAAGCCGTAACATAATGTGCAAATTTACAAAGCTATCCTGCACTCTATTACAGCAAGATCCTGAGGAACACAAAGTACAGCAGTCTCCCAGCCTGGCTGCCCCTCGACAGCTCTCTCCTGCCCCAAGTTGCCTTGGCAGTGAGCCTGTGGTTATCGACAACACCACAATGCTTTGGTACCAAGTCGATCCATCCCAGGATAGCACACAGCAGGCAAATAATTCATTCACTAGAGAGGACTGTACACCACTAAGAAAATGAAAATGAGAAGCAAAATAATTTTCTCCTTCTGAGGAGCTGGGTGGGAACATTGCTTGTTATGCATCTGACTTCTACATTACCAGCAGTGAGGACTATTAGTATAATCTACTCTCCTTTGATCAGTTGGGACAGTCAGCCTAGATTTCACAAAACTAAAAATAAAATTTAACACAGCATTATGGTTAAGGGCATTATCATAGATTTCTATGGCTCATCCGTGCACCACACTACTGCAGAGTCACACCGCAAAGAGTACAACCACAGACACATTCAGTGATTTAAAAAAAAAAAATTTAAAAAAAAATCTTGTCTTAATCCTTCCTTGTTTACCCAGCATTTTCACAAACACCAACCCAGAGTTTTATGGACATATTGCAAAAGGGAATAAATTGTTCATTAAAATGGCACTTTTCATTGTATTAAAAAAAAATAATAATTTAAAAGTAAAGCACAATTCTCACCAAGAGCTGTTAACGAAACCTCTGCTAAGGGATTCTGTTCCTGATGAGAGGACAGTCATCACATCTAAAAGCAAAATAAAAGCCTCTAATTTGTATATAAACTCTCAGTCTACTGACTAATAAAGTAAGCTTTAAAGGTAAGATGTAGGTCCTCAGAATAAGCTCCTGACACATTTCATCATTGCCATCAGGGTATTATTAGCTGCATTCCTTTGCTCATGTGGCAAATCCTTGCCACTCTCTCCAAGCTTTTTGATGTTATTTCTTTTCCCCCCATCTCAATTCAAATATTACTTCCTTAATTGTAACATCAGTGGCCAAATGAGGGAAATAAGCACCAGGGAGGTGCCTGAAAAGGACTATTCCACTTCTGCAAGCTTAGGCCACAGACAAAGTTCCTTTTGCATAAAGGACTCCCACCAACTTTCATGTAAGGATTTTATCAGGGTTATCTTTGAAACGAACAACTTTTGATATGAGGCAGAAATCTCATTTGAAAATAAGTATACTTTTAGGTTTACTCCACTTTCCGTGGATCTTCTAATCAAGGTTTGGAACAGAATTGTTGAAAAGCAGACACTAAACAGATTCAAAAAATGTAACTGCAGTTACGTCAGATTACAGTCCCAGACAACTACAGCACATGAAGCAGCTCTCCAAAACTCAGAAAAGTTTTGATACATTGCTATATAAGTCACATTAACACATGCTTCCAAGATGCATTAGCCGATCTGGAGAAAGACTGATACCACACTTCCTATAAGAGACCTTTACAGCTCTTAATAACAGTAGGTAGAAGAGTCTAAAAGGGTGATTATAACGAACCTTCTCAAGATAAATGTAATTATACAACTTTAAATAGTTTTAGACCTGCATATTTATAGTCAGAAACAAAGGTACAGTGTCTTGCTTTTGTAAATTTGGCTAATTTTAGATACTCGAAGTAGCTTCTAATAGGTGTTATTATGGAGAAGAAACTGCAAGTTTTTGTGGGTTTTTAGAATGGAAGATAAGCCTCTGAATTTGCTAACATCTCTATTATTTCCCATGATGAACCTAAGAGTAGAAAACCTTTATTATATATTTCTTTTTAAAGTTGTGAAAGAAGTTTGATTACTTTGTATGCCAACTTACACACAAAGAGAGTTTAGAAAACAATGACTTTAATGTACTAGTAAATACAGCAGTTTGAAGAATACCCTTCTAACAGTAGTAGAAAAAAACATGTTTTATTGCATTCCCATGACACTGACAAGCAGTGGCAGCAATAATCCTTCATCACATTGTATAATGAAAAAGCACTACAACCTAAAAAAAAAAAAGGGTGACATTTTACTGTAGTTTTCCTTTAGAGTGCCATAAAATGCAACCACATTCACATGACAGCATGCGTGTGTATATGTGTCTCTTAATAAAGCTTCTCTGAAGGGCAATACAGCATGTACCATGGAAACAGGGGTTGCCATGGAAAGAGAATGCTTTTTAGCGGATAGCAAGAGAAATGAGGGCTTGATTCCCTCCTTTCTCACTTTTCTTAAAAAAAAAAAAAAATAAAAATCAGAACTATTGACATCAGCAGAGTTATTCCTGAAAAACGTCAGTATGAATGAACAATCAGACGTGATGCACGCGTAGCAGAGAATTTTTGGCATTAGGGGCTGTAGCGATGTGTATAGCCCTGTATTTTCAGAGCAGCTCTCCAGCTATCCCTCACACCACACTGGCTCCGCAGCCAGCCCCCTTCGGGCATGCTCGTGACATGTGTCCTTCGAAACATGGCAGGGGCCAGAGCCACAGGAGAGCGGATTCGCATAGTCGTTGTTCCCGACTTGCTCAATCCTCATGCAGAAAGTGCCAGAATCGTCTACCTGCCAGATCTTTCCTTTGCCTAAGTATGAAACGTTTTCTGTTAAAATGCATGTGGTGTTACAAACGAATGAAAAGCATGAATCAAATTAACTTAAAGCATATTGGTTTCCAGACATGCTTAAAATGAAGTCCAAATTGATGTGTTTCATCTACCTTATTCATTAAAATGGCATTCTTGATGTCCTCATGTTACCGTAATCTCCAAAGCACTGGACAAACAAGTACATTTGTTTATCTTTATCACTCTTTCCTTACTAAAGAACAGGGTTTTATTAAAGAGATCAATCACCTGCGTACAGTTTAATAGCCTGAGCTGTGCATGTAAGACAGAACTTGCTTCAATAGCCCACAACTCCCAAAGTATAGAGGGGCACGTAAAACCATTTGTTGCTTTAATAAAACTAAATTTTTCTCAGAGCTAGCAAGTACCCTATTAGAATTAGTAATTTGAGACAGAAAAGCAGTGCTTAAAAGAAACCAATTCTAATAAAAGGAGCAGAATCAATCCTGTTTGCTTACCTCCATGAGAGCCCTATGCTTCTAACCAGAGACACAAAAACACTTTACATGCTTAATGCACTGCCTTTCTCTTATTGAATCACACTTACTGTGAAAGCAGTCTTTTGAGGCTTCTAGCTGTGTTGAAGTAATTGGAGGATTGCTGCTTCTAATGAATGGTCTCCTTATAATGGAGGCCAAAGCGTTAAAAACTTAACGTCAGAGGCAAAATGTACAAAGGAAAGCTTTTTGGAAACACTGATGAAAAACCTGAAATACTCTGTTTTACTAAAAGATTATATTTCTTACTAGGCTACTGCTATAGTGTAATGAAGTTATATCAGCAGAGGAATTAATGTTACATACTAACATTGCTGGATGTTACCACAAACTGCAACAGACACCCCTTTGAAGATGAAAGGATGAAAAAAAAAAAAATCTAACATTAATTAAGATCACACCTTTGAAGACCTTTCACTTTTTCATAATCAAAAGAGTTTGTAAGCAGCTCAGCCCCAAAATTGTCCTTCTACCTGTGTTACAGTGTAGAACAGAAACTTTCTCATTAGATGAAAACTTGTAGTTCATTAACTGTCAAGCTTTTGAGAGTTCTTATTAATTTTTGAACTACTTAGCTTTATAAGAAGAAAATGATCTGTTTAATTTGGGGAAAAAACTCCCTTTAACTGCCTACTTTGATTAAGTAGTAGGTTTAGCAAATGGACATGGTATGCAAAGCAACTGCTAGCAGCTGTAACACGAAAGATAAAAGTTATTGAAATAACATTTTAGAAGAAAATAAGCCCACTATAAGTAGCAGCAACTAAAAAACCACTAAGGTGATCAGGAAGCGCTTCACAGATTTTGAAAGTAAAGCTGAAAAAGAAGAGAACCAATCCTTCATCTCCTATCAGCTGTTCCTGTTGCCAGTGATTATGGCAATATTTCACAGAGAACATATGGCAATGTTTATAGCCATCAGGCAGTATTTCACAGAAGCTGCGACACCATGTGTCCACCAACTAGCCTTTCTGATTGCAATTAATTAGAGAAGAAGCAGGAGGCACTTTTTAAATAACATTAAGTCTCAGAGATTCCTGAAGTTCCATGGCCCATGTACAAGACTAAGTGACAGGAAAGTCTATTAAAATTGTAACAAGTCTAGTACAGCAAGTCTGTCCTTGAGGAACAAGACCTAATAAAAAAAGATACACTCTTTAAGGAGCGTAAGAAAGAGCAGAAGTATAATAAGCCATTCAGGGTGGTATCTTGGAAGCCTGCAACAATAGGGAAATATTTGAAGACCTTTAACGGGCCATTTTATGAAACAGATTCTGCAGAAAAGCTGCTGCGGTGAAAGCTATAGCAGTTGTTTTATAGTTGCCAGACCCAAGAGGATGTGTATCAAAATTACATGGGGATCTATTAAGGAGCTGAGACTTATGAAATACACGGTGGTAGCCATTTCATGATTCCTATTTTAATAAAAGCAAGCAAGAGAGGAAAATTAAGGATAATAAACTACCTGATCGGTTTTCATACAGAAGTGGAAAGCTGAACTTTCCCAGACAGCCCCTGCTGTTGAATCTGGCACTTTCAGGTAGCACCACTCAGGGATGAAACAGTGGCAGGGGTGGGCAGCACAGCCCTGCTCCATAGCACCTTCAGCAGCACTGCAGACTAGACTGTAACAATTCCCATTAAAAAAGGTTTCCAACACAGGCCTTTTCCCAACTCAGTCCGGTGTGACCCACTGGGAATGATCCACGAGAACCACATAAGCTCAAAATCATACCAGAACTGATGCAATAGGTGAGGCATCAGCCAAAACCAATGCTAAGAAGTTCAGCATCACGTTCCTGAATTTGGGATTGATTCATAGCATCCTTTCTCCCTTACTGGAGATCTTTGCCCCACACAAGCTGCTTCCCTGCTTCTCCTTGTCTCTGGTTGGGATATTCCCTGGAGACATCAAATCAGAGAGCAAGATAAGGGGAAAACTTGTCCAGCAGTAGTCTTAGCAGGGCTCCTTTCTGACGATTCTCTGAGCTCTAATGTAACTGAGCTCACCCTGCAGCTCTTCCCACAGCTAGGGTACAAATGCATCTCTGTTTTCTCTCCAGACTCTTATTCTTACAAAACTTCTAGAAACTCAGTACCTTAGAGATATCTCTCCACCTGTCAGATTTTGCTAAGTCGGCCAGCAACCTCAGAAGTTATTAAGACACGCTAACACTGTGGTCATACAAACCTCATTTCTTCAAGAAAGAAGGCTTTTAAACTCCTCTACCATTATATTGTTGTTATTTTAGTATTTCCTTAATTTCCCCAAACCTCTAATTCTTATTACAGAATTCTCATCTTGAGACTTTTTGAGATGCAGAAAATGCAAATGGTGTTGGTAATAACAGAAGCATTGATATTTATTAGTCTTAAGAGCAAAATTTCACATTACACCCATGGTAGATCTCAAAAAGGCAATCCAATGGCCACAATACACCTGCCTAATTGTGATACAATAACCTAGGATCTGTTCTTACAGATGTGACATGACAGAAAATACAAACAGTGTTTAAAAGTATGTCAGATTGTCGTGATGGGTAAAAAAATCTTTCCGTCAACACTGGGCAGACTATTTTAAAACTCCAGATGCAGCCCTGACATGAATCAGTGGCTAAAAATGAGCCACCATTCCACCCACTGCTACACTTGCATGATGACAATAGGGTAACTTAAAAGAAATAAATAAATACCAAAATAAAATGACAGCTGGCAACTTCACCATCCTCGTCTACACTTTCCTAGGAGCAGAGTTAGTATTTTGAGCTGTGCACACAGAATTCTTTCAAGGTTTGTACTCCACCAAAAAAGTTCTAAACTGTGAGGCTGACAGCTTCCACCAACTTAACAGCTATACTAAAGGTCCCAACACAATTTACAGTGGCTCCTCTAGAATTTAAGAGGATCTTAAATGCTGGAAGAAAATCGCAATGTATTCCTTAATAAAGGACATTTAAATTTAAAGATGAACAATAGAGTTCAGAGAGAAACTCCTGTCCAATATGCTACACACCAGCTGTGGTGCCACTGCTATAGCACCATCCTATTACTCATTATTTTTAGATCAGTAGCACAATGAACACTGATAATCAAGAGCTGTAGCAGGGATCACCCTACCCAGTTAAATCCCTACTTTCTTCCCTTTCAAAAGGCTCCTGCAGGTGCTACTTCCCATGTGGACTGAGAGCAGGACAGACAGGCACCCAACCCATACCCCAAGGGACAGTCAGAAGTGCCTACCCCTGCAGGCTCTCCCTTCCTTGCCAAAATTCAAAGGCCTAAACTACAAGGAGTAGCTTATATTCGGGGGCTGACACAACCCAGCCCCTGGCTGGGGGCCTGGGTATAGGCAGGGGAACTGCTCTGCCTCAGCCTGAGCCTTTACCCACATTGGCTTAGCCTTGGATATGGCCCACTGCATAGAGCTACAGTCTTTAAAAAAAAAAAAAGCCTAAAGACATTAAGGATTTCAGCAGGAAGGGGACATCATACACCAAGATGCTCTACTTCTCACACTGGCTGCTCTGGGAAGACAAGCGGATGAGAAGTAGAAGAGTCATTTGTACCCCTGCTAGTTAAAGTAGTAAAACTGTAATTCTACCAGTACAGCTTTCTTTTGGTCAAATTAAAAAAATATCCTTGACTCAACCATATGCATAGTTATATTTGTAACAGTAATATCAGCAGAAACAATCACAGCAATAAAATAAAAAAAAAAGTTTATCCATGAAAAAGTCACAACTTGAGCAGAGCTCATGTGAATCCCAGGACAATGTACTAGCCAGCTTCCTCATGCCAGAGACCCATCCTCAATGCCAGACACACATGACTGTTTTACTCGTGGATTTTTCCTATTTAAATCTACACTTCACTCTGAAAAATAAAAAAATCCAAACACTGAGGTCTACAACATGGCATGCAAAATGTTAGCAACAACTGGTGGGAGATTATTGATTCCAGTCCATCACCTGATATGCTGTCAGTCCACTGAGTGACCAGATCACTAGATGAGAAAAAAATGGAAAAAAACATCATGGTTCTGGTAATCACACCTCACACCTCTCTACAACACTGAAACCAGCCCAAGGAGCAAACAGAGCAGCTGACGATTGGTTCCAGTACACATGGCCCATCCATACTGTGTCAGAGCCTGGGCTCTGTCACTAGTTCACATTGCATAAACAAAAAATAATTAAGAGCTGTAAAGGGTCATTTTAAGGAATAATTGACTTTTACCATAAATATTAGAGCTCTGTAAAACACGAAACATGGACACTCAACCCAGCATTCACTGATCGCTCCAGAATTTATTTGTACCAGGTACAAGTACCACAGCACCAAGACTTAATTTAATTTTCTTTTAGGCTAACACAGGAACTAGAGTTAAAGCTGGGTTAAAATAAAAAGTTTTCCTGATTTCACAGCAAAGCCATAAAAAGCTGAATCTGATATGCCCTTCCTACACACAACTTGAAAGAGCCAAGTTGAGAATGAACAAGTCTGGATTTCCAGTTCTTGTTTAACCAGGCAAGTTATGCTTAAATAGTTCAAGTAATTCTTTGTACAGCTCTTCTACTAGTTGCAACTGGAAGAACACACAAGTCACTCTGAATCCACAGAGGACTGCATCTTCAATGTAGTTCACTTAAAGACATACCTAAGCATAACATGCTATTATCTGGATTACCTTTAAACAAGAATAAATTGATAATATGAAATATGTCTTGACAAATATGCCCTTTTTATGCTTATGGAATTTAACAATATTCTAATTTCGTTGCACAGGCTGTTTAGAAGGGAGTGCTATTATCAGATGTCACAGGCTGCTCTGTCACCTTTGCACATATCACACAGAGGAGCGACTGAGGGCATTAGGAATATTAGCTGGAGCCATCCTAAACATGACACTCTTGAGATTCTTTTTGCCCAGTATACTGATATTAAAAAATAAATAAGTAAAAATTAAATATCTAAACTAGATTTAAAGCAGTTTTCCCTGTAAAAACAGTTACAGAAATCACACGGGAAATACTATTTTGGAAGAATTTGGAAATATTCTTTATCAATTCTAATTCATTCTTCAGATGCTTTTTAACGATGCATTAGTCAGTCCTAGCAGCCATGTAGTATGCTATTATTAAAGGCAATAGTATCTTTTAGATCAAACTGTCTGCTGTTTTTACACCAGGAGATATTATGGTTTATATGACATTGTTACATTAAATGAAAACAAAAAAATAATCTAGAGAAGAAAGGTAAGTATAGCGGTCTTAAGCATTTGAATATAAGGGAAATAGTAACACAGAATATTGCTAGTGCAAGAAGATTCTAATTGAATAACATACAAATAAAAAGCAAAACAAGAATCAAAATGGAATTTACCATCTTTACTCAAAGATTTTTCATTTGGTATTTTTTTTTTCCCCTGGGGGAATGGTCATTTAGATAGCATTTCTAAGGATTGTTTTTTTCCCCTTTTGAATAGCTGCTTCTGTGTAAACTATCTTAACAGATTCTTCTCCTTCTAACCCTAAAGACACTTTGGTCAAGACTGACACAGAATCAAGATCACTAATGACTGCAGAAATCCAGCATTAAGAAAAAAAATGAAGGAAAAACCCACCTTCCAATAGCCAAAGAGTCACCAAAAGGAGTCTCTATTATTTAGTTTAACCAAGTTTAAAAGTTAATCTAATAATACAAACAATGTTATTAAACAGCTAAACTTTTTGGTTAGGGTCAACTATATCTTCATTATTTATTTCAAAGTTGTTTCCCCCTCCCTCTCTCAACAAGCAAAAAATTACATTAGATTACAGTTCAGGACTTTAAAGAAAAAGAAAGAGAATGTTATCTTGAGCTCCCAACAGAAACCTTTCTTTAAAGGAAGATTTAAGACCATTATACACCTTTTACAAAACAGTATTCACTTAAACTTTGGAAAGTGATAAATGGGATACTTACAACCTTTGCTAAACTGTCCTAAAAAATGATAGCTTGTCAAGCATTTTGTGGGCAGATCTTTCACAATTACATCCAGGCCATGAAGTGCAGAGCAAAACGTTGAAACATCCAATTTTGGCAGTTTGGAGACCGGTAGGGTCATGGTTGCTCTGTACCCACAAAAGGGCACAGGTGACTCTTTAAGGCACTTCTGAAGGAGCAGAGGGGTTGTGCCAAACTCCTGAGCTGTAAAACAAACACGAAAGGGTTGGAGGAGAAGGGGAAGGCTTGTTTTGATTTGGTTGGGGTTTTTTCACCACTATACGGTATTTGAGGGAAAAAAGAGGATGCCCACACTTGTCTGCAACGCTGAGTGCCCAGGGCCTTCCATGGGCTTCAACCCCAAAATCCCACAACCCAAAAGCTACACACTGAGGACCAGAAGCTACATCCTGATAGTGGGTGCTCATCCTATTTGGGAGAGGTTAAGGAAGTCTAACACGTTGGATGAGATCTGTGGCTCACTTTTAGAGAAAAAGAGACAAGATTAGCATCTTTAAAAGAAACATTAAAAGTATCCAACCTTGAGCAAGGCCTTTTTGTTTGACACTGGTGTTTAGATCCTATTCTCTATTTTTGCTTCCGTAAAATAAAATGCAATTTTGTATCATAGCCGTGATACTAACAGAAAGAAAGACTAGGTTCTTCATTGGGATGTTTTGGCTTTACCAAAGGGTACACCACATGGCAAATTAGCCTAAGCTGATCTACTATTAGAACAGCACAAAACAACTTTCACATGTTTGTGCTTCCTGTGGTTTGGTTTTTTTAATCTGTTTCCTGTAAGATCAGAATTCACAAGGCATCATTTGTATTGAGAAGAATGCTAACAATTACCTTATTTATACTTTGTTCACATTTTCTTCAACTGAAAATTACTGATGTTAGAATGATATTTGCAAACTAATTTGTATTTACATTTTACACTTCAAAGGCAATGATAATTCTCCAGGAATGCAGAATTCTCCCTATCATTTTGTTCTGAGGAAACGCAAAAATAAACTAGTAACTCTTAGCTTTTGATTACACTCCAACAGAGCTGTAAATCTCAAAAAAAAAAAAAGTGGGGGGTGTGGAACACCAAAAAAACCCACCCCAACCACACCCCCACAGGGGATCCATGCTTGTAGTCTACAGCAGAGCAAAAAACTGAACCACCACCACCAAACCTTTAGGCATGTCAAAGACCTTGAAAACTCACCTAGATTACATTTCTTCATCGCCATAGGATTTATCTGTCCTAGACATGAGACCTGCTTCACCACCATGGACTTGCCTGGCAATCACTGCTGTCTGTCTGCCCCCAGTCACTGTCCTGAGCTGGGCCCATGCACTATTCAAGGGTGCTGCAGGACGGGTACCATTCCAGGAATCCCTGCCACGCTCATCCTCAACTCCTGGCTTGCCAGCCCTTATGGATCAGCCAAACCCATGCTGCCCTCAGCATGCCCTTCACAGCTTTTTGGCTTGTAGTGTAACCATACATTCTTAAGGACCAAGGGTTTAGCATTCAACTCATACATGTTGTCAGCATCCAGCCCTGATGCAATTTTTTGGATATCAAAAGAGTTTTGCACCAATCCCAAATGATGACTGCATAAACACTGTTTAAATTCACCCGTATTTCTTTTAATCTCAGTCAACAGCTGACATCTCAGGTTAGGACAGTATTAGGAGGCTGCAAGGAGTTTTCATCAGCTCCCACAACCCCTTTCCTTAATACTAAAGACACAACCAGCCACCCACCTCGATTTGGCCAACAGTCACTGACAGGCAATATTATGCCACGCAGCTTGTGCGGATGCGTGGCAAGTGCTGCAGCATGGACAATGACATACATCATTCAGAAGTGCTCCCCACTGAAGATCAGCAGCAATAAACAATGAAAAGCTGCATGGCTTGGCAAAGAACATTCTCTGGACAGACAGGCAGCATAACCACCCGTGCTGCATACAATATCAAGATCTTGATTTTTAGGTCTGCTTGAGCCTTCTTTTTTTTGTTTGTTTTTAAAGTCATTGTCATGGTTCTTGAATTGAAAGTTTGAGGTTATAAACTGACATCTTAGTCATTTCTAGCAAACCTAGACCAGTTGAGATCACTGAGGGCTTATGAAGAGGACATCACAGAGGAAAGGGCAGAAAGGCATATATGTTTTCACCTTTCCACTGTATCATATGTTTATTTTGTCTCCATAATCTCTCCAAAGATTGCAATAACATTGCTGCTTCCTTCAGCACAACATATGTTTTCAAAACCCACTGATCTGAGCACACACTGATTTTCAGAGTATGCTTTGAGATGGTCCTTCCTACCTTCTCATCTCTCCTTCTCATTGATTTATTGCATTAAACAGCCTGTAACTATTATCTCTCTTAGTAAAAATTGAGGCATAGTAACGATTAAGCATTTCATCATTTTCCTTGTCAAACTTTATTTGTTCTCTTTCCCATTAGGTAGCAGAATTGAACTTTTAAAAAAAAAAAAAAACATTTTCTCATTTCCTGTGTACTCATAAACCTTTATCTTGCTCCCTTTTACACCTGTTACTAGCAGCACCTTTCTTTGTCATTCTTTAGTTCGTGCCAGATATCCTTGTTCTTACCTTTTCTTGTAATTTTCACTATTTCCAATATCATATTTCCAATATCCTAAAAATTTCTTCTCCTTCACACCTTTTCTTACTAGACCAAACTGTAGGAAAAATTAAGAAGTGTCAGCCCACTCTGTCGCTAGTAATCACAGAATCTTAGTGGTTGGGAGGGACCTCTGAGATCATCGAGTCCAACCACAAAAAAAAAAAAAAAAAGCACCCACCTACTAAACTCCACACCCACAACCCCAAACACAACACCCCACCACAAACAATAATCTTGGGCACTAGAGCATGCCCTGAAGAGCCATGTCTACACGTTTCTTAAATACCTCCAGGGATGGTGACTCCACCACCTCCCTGGGCAGGCTGTTCCAGTGCCTGACCACTCTTTCAGTAAAGTAATTCTTCCTAATATCTAATCTAAACCTCCCTTGCCGCAGCTTCATACCATTTCCTCTGGTCCTGTCATTATTCCCTTGGGAGAAGAGGCCAACCCCTGCCTCTCTACAGTTTCAGGTAGTTCTGTAGAGGGCAATGAGGTCTCCCCTCAGCCTCCTCTTCTCCAAACTAAACATGCCCAGTTCCCTCAGCCTCTTCTCATAGGACTTGTTCTCCAGACCCCTCACCAGCTTGGTGGCTCTCCTCTGGACATGCTCCAGCACTTCAATGTCTCTCCTGTAGTGAGGGGCCCAGAACTGAACACAGTACTCGAGGTGAGGCCTCACCAGCGCCGAGTACAGAGGCACGATGACTTCCCTACTCCTGCTGGCCACGCTATTCCTGATACAAGCCAGAAGGCTGTTGGCCTTCTTGGCCACCTGGGCACACTGCTGGCTCGTGTTAAGCCGGCTGTCCACTAACACTCCCAGGTCCTTTTCTGCCGGGCAGCTTTCCAGCCACTCTTCCCCAAGCCTGTAGCGTTGCCCGGGGTTGTTGTGACTGAAATGCAGGACCCGGCACTTGGCCTTATTAAACCTCATCCCATTGGCCTTGGCCCATTGATCCAACCTGTCTAGATCCCTCTGTAAAGCCTTCCGACCCTCAAGCAGATCAACACTCCCACCTAGTTTGGTGACATCCGCAGACTTACTGAGGGTGCATTCAATCCCCTTGTCTAGATCATCAATAAAGATATTGAACAAGACTGGCCCCAAAACTGAGCCCTGAGGGACACCACTGGGATTGGCCGCCAACCAGATTTCACCCCATTAATCACAACTCTCTGGGCACGGCCATCCAGCCAGTTTTTTATCCAGCGGAGGGTACACTTGTCTATGCCATGATTCTCCAGTTTCTCCAGGAGAATGCCGTAGGGGACGGTGTCAAAGGCCTTACCAAAGTCCAGGTAGACAACATCCACAGCCTTCCCCTCATCGAGAAAGCGGGTCACATGGTCATAGAAAGATCAAGTTGGTCAGGCAGGACCTCCCTTTCATAAACCCATGCTGGCTGGCCCTGATCCCTTGGCCGCCCTACACTTGCTGTGAGAGCTCACTCAGGATGATCCTCTCCATGATCTTTCCTGGTACAGAGGTCAGGCTGACAGGCCTGTAGTTTCCGGGATCCTCCTTCTGGCCCTTCTTGTAGATGGGCGTCACATTGGCCACCCTCCAGTCATCCGGCACCTCTCCTGTTGACCAGGATTGTTGATAGATAATGGAGAGAGGCTTGGTGAGCTCTCCTGCCAGCTCCCTGAGAACTTTTGGGTGAATCCCGTCCGGCCCCATAGACTTATGCGTGTCCAGGTGCATAAACAAATCATTAACTACTTCCTCCTGGGTTACAGGGGAGTTGTCCTGTTCTCCATTCTTATCTTCCAGCCCAAAAAGCCGAACACCCTGGGGGTAGCTGGTCTGACTATTAAAGACAGAGGCAAAGAAGGCATTAAGTATCTCAGCCTTCTCCTCGTCCTTGGTTGCAAGGTTTCCCCCCGCATCCAGTAAGGGATGGACATTCTCTGTCACTCTCTTTTTGTTGATGTATTTATAGAAACTTTTTTTGTTGTCCCTTATGTTAATTGCCAGGTTGAGTTCCAGCTGGGCTTTTGCCTTCCTGATTTTTTTCTCTGTATGACCTAACACGATCTCTGTACTCCTCCTGAGTTGCCCGTCCCCTCTTCCAAAGGTGGTAAACCTTCCTTTTTTCCTTAAGTCCCATCAAGAGCTCTTTGTTCATCCAGGCTGGCCATTTTCCCCGCCCTTTAATTTTGCACCTCATGGGGACAGCCTGCTCCTGGGCCTTTAGGATTTCCCTCTTGAAGAGCGTCCAGCTTTCCTGGGCTCCTTTGTCTCTCAGGACTACCTCCCACGGGATTCTCCCAACCAGGGTTCTGAACAGGCTAAAGTCTGCCCACCGGAAGTCCAAGATGGAGGTTTTGTTAACCCCCTTCCTTACCTCACTCTGGATGGAAAACTTAACCATTTCATGGTCACTAAGCCCAAGACGGCCTCCGACCTCCACGTCCCCCACTAGCCCTTCTTTGTTTGTGAACAGTAGGTCTAGCAAGGCACCTCCCCTGGTAGGCTCACCTACCATTTGTGTCAGGAAGTTATCCTCCATACACTCGAGGAACCTCCTAGCCTGCCTGCTCTCTGCTGTGTTATATTTCCAGCAGATGTCTGGTAAGTTGAAGTCCCCAACTAGAACAAGGGCTGGCATTTGCGAGACTGCAGCCAGCCGCTTATAGAATACCTCATCAACCTGCTCATCCTGGTTGGGTGGTCTATAGCAGACTCCCAGCACAAAATCACCTTTGTTAGCCTTCCCTTTCACCCTTACCCATAAACACTCAACTTCTTCATCACTGGAGTCTATCTCTATAGAGTCCAACAACTCCCTAATGTACAGAGCCACACACCCCCCCTCCTTCCTTGCCTATTCCTTCTGAAGAGCTTATAGCCACTCATTGCAGCATTCCAGTCACGACCATCATCCCACCACGTTTCCGTGATGGCGACTATGTCATAGTTGTCCTGCCGCACAACGGCTTCTAGCTCATCCTGTTTGTTGCCCATGCTACGTGCATTAGCGTAGATGCACTTGACCTGGGCTACTGATTTCACCCCCGTCTTTGGCCCTTGACACTCAGGTTCATTACCAGCAGGCCTGGTTTTATCCCCTTCCCCCTTAACTTTCGGCTTAAAGCTGTGTCCATGAGCTTTGTTAACTCTTAGCCTAGTACCCTTTTCCCCTTCTAGGAAAGGGTCTTCCCAATGTTCTCTAGCAGTAATTTCTAAACTTCTGTTACCTTTCTCTGATGAAATGTCAGAGTGGGAGTCCTCACTAATGTGGTCTCCTTCAAACCGTGGCATGCTTTCCTCAGGTTTAATCTTGACAGGCCCAGTTATCTCCCCTTCCCCCCTCATATCTAGTTTAAAGACTGGTCAATGAGCCCTGCTAACTCCTGCCCCAAAATTCTTTTCCCCCTCTGAGACAGCTGTGTCCCACCTGACAATGGCATGCCAGGTGTCTCATATAGCCACCTATGTTCGAAAAACCCAAAGCCATGTTTGAAAAACCCAAAGCCCAATCTGGCCTTTGGAAATAAAGGGACTGTCCTCATATCTTTAAAGCAAGCACAAAGCCAGCTGCCAGTCCACTCTGGGCAATAAACTACAACGACAAAGTTCTGCAGCAAGAGAAAACGCAGATTTTTGAGCAAGGCTGATCAGAAGTCTACAAGCCAACCCCCGTCCAGCCTGCCCACTCTGTCCTTGCATCCTGGCTTGGTCTTAGGCCCAGAAGCTTCCAATCACTTTCCAGTTTGCAGCAAGTTCTGCCCAAGTCCCCACTGAATCCCTGGGAATTCTCCTTCATGTTATCCACCAAGACACCTCAGATGATTTTCTGGTCTCCCCTTAAGATTGCTTCTACTGCTCTCCTGCCCCATACTTGTCCCCAACCCACCCCATCACCCCAGGAGCTACTTTCCAGTCCACCCCACTAGTTGCCCTCAGGGAAGAACATCTCCTCCAGCAATATCCAAGAATTTTCCCATTTTCAGGACTCCATCCAAGACCAAATGGACTCCATTTGGCTGTGGATCAGAGCCTCAAAAAGTCATTAACGCCAAAGTCATGTGGGATGACTGAGTTAGATAGAAACAATACAGAAGTCCACAAATATCAACCAGCAGGAGCTCTCCTCTGGTCAGACCCTAACTTGAATCTTCTTTGACCTCTTCAACCATTTTCTGCCTTGGCAGTTGGTCAGAACATGGAACTGAGCAGGTTAACACTGCTCTTCTCAGCGCAAATCCAACAGGTTCTCGATGCAAATAAATAAAAGCAAATTTTTAAAGGGTAGACACTTCTACAGTGAATAGTAAATATAATGGTGGTGGAGCAAATCAATCCAAAGACAGCTGAATTTTAAGGACAGAACAGGATTATAAACATATGTATCCTAATATTTTGTTTATTTCTTGGTCCTCTAGTTGAAAGCAGACTCTTCTTTTTGGTTTCACATCATAATGTCAGATTGTCCTTTCTTTTCGCCCATTTTTCTCTTTACATGTATCTGATAGTTTTGTTTTTAATAAAAGTGGAGGTGTTCTTGGCATTTCTGCTGCAACAGCAGGGCTTGAACTTAAGGTCAAATGAAAGGAACAGTGTGTTCAGTTACCATGGCAACCATACCAGGCTAATATCAGGTACTAAGATACCAAGAATGAAGTGATAAAATCACTACATTAGTTTAATAAACAAGTTCCATTGTCATCATTTTACTACATATGGTTCTTTGAAAGAAATAACAGATTTCAGGATTTGCTCTGCTTGGCTTATTATTCATTACCTAACAAAAATGAAAAGTTATTTCCCTTCTCAAGAGCTTCAGAAATGCAGGTATATTGAGAACTCATTAAGGCTGCTATACATTTTAAAGCCATATTCTAGGTACACCAAGTTTTGCAGACCCTAAAGCAAACCCTAATTTGACATTTAATTTCAATTCTCATTTTACATTTTCATACTCTGCCTCAATGTTTTAATAAATGTATAATTAAATTTTAAATATAAATCTTAACATGTCAAGCCACAAAACCAAGAGCACACCTTAAAAATAATTTATACGAAGAGGACGAATATGAAGGAAAGCCCTTCTCAGCGTGCATCCAAAAGCTGGTGCAGAGAGTTACTACTTGGGCACGACTCCCACATCCCTTACCTGACACCCCGGTCCAAAGCCGGTTCCCGAGCCAGCAAGATTAAATACCCACAGAGCTTGTTGGAGCTGGCTCCAGCTACCCTTGCAGCTGGTGAAGGGGACAGAACTGCCAGGCCTGGATGCGAAGTAATTAATGCCATATGGTTTGAGGCAAGCACCTTGAGAAGCCCCCGGAAGCCCAGGCAGATGCCAGCCAGCGAGAGCACGTTACTGCACCTAACACCGGAGTGAGACTGTCCCACCCAGCTCTGCCGTCCCACTGACCTTCTGGGCAGCCTGGAGTGAGACGGCCAGTGAAGGTGCCAGAGACACAGACCACAGCGCCATGCCGAGCAAGTGACTCTCTATCAGAATTGCTAATAAGACACAGATTTAATATGTCAGTTTTGGCTAGTGATAACAATAGTGGCTAGAGAAATAATTAACACTGATTTCCATATTACAGATAATTCTGCAAGTGAAAATGAATGGGGCCAAATGGTTCTGAGAATTCAAGATAACTCCAGAAAGTCAGGAAATCCAGTGGAGTCTGAGCAATTTATTTTTGAAATAATTTGAAATTACTTTGCATAGTAATAGGATTCTGGAGCTATGTTGTCAACCATGCAGAACAGCCACATTGATTGAGAGCTGCAGTAGAAGAAAATAAAACTTCCTTCCACAACGGAGGATTCCGAGACATCTTTATGCCCTCTTTAACCAGATAAAAAACAAAAGTCACCCCAATTCACCCATCACAAGTCACCAGCACAGTGTCACTCAAAGACAGAGACAGCTCACCAGGCCAAACCAAAGCAGCAAACCCACTCAAAATGTCTGTGGCACATGCTCGATTTCCTTCTGCGTCCCTCAGACACGTTTATATCAAGTCATATCATCACTGCAAAAAATTAATCTTTTCAAGTATACGAACCATTTAGAAAACATGCTAATAATTTGGCCTCATTTACCTTTTAATAAATATATACAGCTAATATTTACCTCCCAAATAAATTCAGGCCAAAAATGAATTGCTGAGTTACAGAAACATGCTCATGAGCTGCTATATCAGAGTGCTGCTGAATCACTTCCAACTCACGCATTCATCTGCTTCTCAGAACACGCCATTTTGTATTGATTTTAAGTAATTTTGTCAGCCTGACATCAGTGAAGTAAACACTACACAGAAGTAGCCCGTGGTCTTCCAATCACATATCTATACACAGCCCCGAGTACGGTAAGGATTATAGCTGTAACTGCCAGTTTCTACTAAAAAAAAAAATCTCAGGGCAGAAGGACAGGCTGACCTAATCGGGGTTGTTTGAATAGGTTTTGCAGTGGGGGCACAGCTAATCCTTGGCTGACAGTCCAGCCTGGAGATTTTTATTTTTTTTTTTTTATCCATGATTAATGGACTTGACATCCATGTTCCCACAGCTTCTGCTAAACATGCGGTTCAGACCTTATTGTTAAATACCACTAAGATCACAGAAAACTAAACTCTTATGACAGTGGAACGACTGTGCCAAAGGGCAGACTTTTCTGAGACAAGTATAGGATTACAGCAGAAATATAACAGAGAGTAACAGGGCACTACAAAAAGGTTCACAATCTTGGGCCCCTGGATACCTTGCATCCTTAAAACCGGACTGACCTTTCTGAATGGAAAATAAATTGCGTTGAGAGATCTAACAAGATAACATGTTATCCAAAATTATACCGGGAGACTGCACGCACATACATGTGTTTATCCGATTTAAGTCAGAGGCACGTGCAATCAACTTGACCTTTCATTTTGTATTTACTCACTAATCAAAATCTTAAAGCAATTTGACTGAAGCACTGAAGTGCTGATGGAGATCTCTCTCCTCCAGAACTTGCAGGTTTGGATGCGAGCCGAGATGCAAGATTTGGAAATAAATTTTAAATCCTTAAAGTCTGAAGATGTTTGGATCCAATTAACATCAACAGGACCACATGTTCACAGGCAGAAAAGAACAAAACCTCCAGACAGATAACCTTTTTTCCTAACTACTCTGAGGTACAAAATTTAATTTTCTACTTTCTGTACTACCTCCACACAGAGTATTCTGGCTACTCCACATAATTGTTTTCTAGCTTCTCGGCTTCCATAAAAAGTAGTGTCGATGAGCATTTCCTGATTTCTGTTTTTCTGCACACTTTGCACAGAAGCCAATAGCAAAACAAAAAAAAAAAAAAACCAAAGAGCCACCCACAAAAAAAAAAAAAAACCACACCAACCAAAAAAAAAAAACACTAAACACACAAGGAAAAACATGTCGGTCTGAAATAGAAGAGCAGTGTCAGTTCATAAGGGACACTGTTTAAACAGTTATCTCGTTCTGAACCATCCTTGTTTTAGGCTGGGAAGTATTTTAAACCTTAATTACTGCAGTCTGCAAGACTGTGACAGATCTATCTTTTTCTTATGGGCATCTTGCCAAGATGAAGAATGAATTTTTCTTTTAAGACGACCATACTTAATTAGCGCTTTAACTAACTTTATGGTGCTTGTATGATTCAATAGACTACTTCTGGCTCTGGCAAGTACATCTGTCTGCTGCAGTTTGGGGGCTTCTAGGGTCAAAGCTATTTTCTATGCATTTTCACAATTTGTCATTACGTCTATATATCCCTATATATTGTGATTTCTAAACATAACACACAGAGAACAAGAAAATGAAATTTCCAAACTTGACCAAAAAGAAAAAATTACTCTGAATATTCCTTACTATATCAATATTCACTGCTTGATTGCTGCTTCAGTGTGTTATTATAGAATTCAGATATGTATTTACAGCAACAGCTCCATACGAGAAGAGAAATAATGGAGATGGAAGAGCTGAACTCAATAAGGATAAAAACATAAACACATTACCCATTTTGACACCAACCCTAAGCCAGTATTTCTTCTAGAGCTGCTATCCGGTACTGGCCTGTTGCATGTTGCTTCTGCTGAGAGAAAGCCTAAGGCCCATATTTCATTGCTGCAGCTGTTTTCTCCTGAGCACAGACGTGGCCCTGCTTTCTGAGCACAGAAGGCATCAGATGGAGCCTGTTTCTTTCCTTTCCTTGTCCTTCCGAGCATCTTACAAGACAACTTTTACCACCAACCATTCTTTTGCTAGACACTCAGTGAGCTACTCTGCCTATTGCTAGTGTTGTGGCCTTTCTCTCAGTTATTGAACACAGACATGGATATCTAAAGTAACTCTCCTATTTCCCAGCTCTGCATTCAGCCCGATAGCACCTGGCACTGCACAGCTCAACAGCTGGGAAGCCTTTCAAGTGACTGGTGCTTCACCAAGGGATTCCCCAAAGCAGAAGAATTGTCTTTTACACTCAAGCATTATGCAAGGTAGCTATTATCTTCACTGTCACACCCACCACCTTCAATGGGGTTTAACTCCAACGTTAACTGTACAAAATACGTGTCAGCTCTATGTTCAGCTCAGGGCTTAAAATGACATCATCCCTATGCAAACAGAGTTTTCAGATGTCAAACAATACAGGTGTAAATATATTGCATAGCCTTTTCTTTGTCAGGACATTTTCACATCTCCTATCCAAATTTAATTTCTTCCTACCAAAACATCAATTCCCACCATCTCTCCCTTTGCTCAAGTCCTCTCTGGGAATTCTGTAACATTGGTAGCTCTAGAAGAATGCCCATTGTTTCGGTGAAGTCTGCTATGTGTGACCTTCCATTTTATTCTTTTATAACAATCAACCCACTGTAGTGAGGTTGTAGCCTCAGCTCTTGGGGACAGTCACCCACAGTCCTACCCTGCTCATCCCCACAGTGCATCCCTTATCGCAAACCTTGAGCCTAGCCCCTGCAGCCAGCCATTCTTCTCACCCATCCCTTTGCCAGCAAGCATATTCCCCCGAGCTACTGCTGCACTGTGCTGCTTCAGAAGCACAAGCCCCTGCTCCTACCAGGACACTACCTTGGTTCTGCTCTTCCTCTCACCATTTACACCTGCTTAGATAACTTGCTGCAAACCAAATCTGACTGCCACTCATTCAAGACACTGAAGACTCCCCTCAGCTGAATTTATTTCACTGGCAACAAAAGCCATGCTATCTGAACCAACAAGCTCATCGTTTACTGTCGCTCTCTAGGATCCTTAAAATCCCAGAGACCTGATGCGGCAATAGGCACAATTCCTTGCTCATGTTGTTCAGGCAATGGGAGAAGCCAGCAGTAGTATTTTCTACCCAGTGAAGCCTCTGCATGGATAAAAGGAATTGTAGCAATTCAAAGCGAAAAGGACCACATAATGGGTCATACTAGCCATACCTTGGCGTCAGGATGTGTTGCCCAACCAGATGGGAAGCACAGCCTGGTACGCTGGAGCTGAATGATGCTTTGTACCAGAACAGTATGAGCTAGTCAAGCCTCACAGTGAACGGAAGAGTACCGAAGTTTATCACAACCCTTTGATAAACAGGACCTGTGTGCCTTATGCAAAAGGACAGAGGCAGAGAGGATGCTGGCAGGGCTGGGCTTTCAGAGTACATCCTCCTTCCAGTTCTTGTCTAGATCTGAATTTCCCAAGAGCTCCCCTGTTCCATTAGCTGTAGTTGTGCTAACATTGGTGGAGAACAAGACAGAACACAGAGTTGCCAACACGCTTTTTACAGCCTCATCCAGGTGCCAGGAGAGGGCACGAAGAGAAGACCTTCAAGGGGAGAGCAGCCATAGATGCTGCTAAGAAGTAGTGCAAGCTACTTACTTCTGTTTACTTCTATCCCTCCTCCTCTGCTCCCTGATGGATGTAAGTGCTCCTTGGCCTGCTCGATCCCAGGGGTCAGTTCCCAGGAAGGAGGAGCGGCTGCCCATCGGTGTACCCACAATGCTCCCAGAAAGCAAGCTTTGCAGTACTTACCAATTCATCCCCGTGAGCTCCTGGCGACAAGAGGACCCTGTGCTCTGTGAGATTCACCTAAAAGCCAAGCAGCGTCAGAGTGCTGTGTCCACGACCAAGCACCAGCTATATTTTGTGACATTGGGTCACTATCTTTTTTCCTTTTTATTTTTTTCTCCTTTTCTATTTCTGCTACTGCCTTGGCCTTTGATATCTTGGTGAATTGAGCATGTTTCTGTAAAAATAAAATTAAATTAATTTAAAATGAAATAAAGCAACACTGATTTCGACTGCCTTCCTCTAAGCAGGGAGGGTACACTGTTCATGACACCAAGCCAGGCAGCAGCACCCTGCCATCAGGGATCAAGTTCTGGCTAATGGCACACAGAACATTCAACTTGTAACATCTCCACTGTAAGTTTGCTATCTTGAGTATTTTTTAAACTTATTTTTGATGAAGAGAAATAATCCAGTAAGATACCTGACTACATCTTTTACAGCAGGATGGGTCTGTAACCTCTGTAGCCCATGTCTTCTTGTCCAGGACTGTTCCAGCTACTGAAAAAGCAGAATCAGGATGCAAGAATGATGCTGTATTAAAAACACAGAGGAAGGCACGGATCACCTGGAAAAAAAGTCTTGCTTTAGCACTACCTATCACCTCTTGGACCACATCTGGGCTGCGAAACACCCCCAGGGCGGTGCCATGGCACTGCCTCTACGCATCCGAGCCCTGTGGGCAGCAGGGAGTCCATCCAGTGCTGGCCCAGCCACCACCCCGTGCCATCCCTCAGCTGCATCTCCTGCACCGCTCCAGCCTCTCCGCTGGCTGTGCCTGACAGGGGAGATGACTGATTAAAGTGACAGACAGGGTTTCAATCGAGAGAGGAGCTTGTTTTAGCGCAGGCCTGTCTACTTCAGTAAATCTCTGGTTTTATCAGCTCTGTACAACTGGCTCATTTAGACCTGATCGGTGGCAGTCCATCTCCTCGCAGCCCCTTGTCAGTGACAGCCCTCAGGTGCCTAAGCACGCCAGGCTTGATACCAGTCAAACCCTGCTGCAAACAGAGATTAACCTGCAAAACCGTGCAAGGCCCTTTTAGAGTCTATTCTCACCAGGCACAAGGAAACTACAGACTGCATCAGGCTTGGTAAACTTTCTTTAGGTTCTCCGAGTCCTGCATCTCATTTGCATTCACTTTAGAGGCCGAATAAAAATAACCAACGACCCAGGCAGCCCAGTTACTACGCAGGAACCACGTGAGCAAAAAGGTTTCTAAATAGTCTTTGTGTAACTGAGTAGTTTGTCAGAAAACACTGGAACAGCTTTCAAAAATCTGCATAGCCATGTAGAAGATGAAATATTAATAGGTTTAATATTAAAATATTTGATTAAATTAATATTAATTCACCCTTAAATTTTAAAGAGTTTCATATTTCATAAGAAAATCACAGTGAAACTACCAATAGGGACTTAACGCACGAAACCGATTATACAAGATCATTAAGCAATGCCTCGAAAAGCAATCCAAAAATTTTTCAGTGATAAAGACAAATTAAGTGAATTTTGTTTACAAACAGCACTGTTTGTGCAAGTTCTCACTGGAAAGGAGATTTGCCATCACTCACAAATGTTTCATGTATGTTACTAGAACATAATACATTAGTCTTCTTCCATTCTTTAATATGCACATATAGTCCCATCTTTATTTTAACTTTTTTTTTCTTATTTCCCTTTTTATATACTTTGCCATATCAAAACTGTTCATTAGGTTTGGGCTAGTTTCCTTTTGCCAAAAAGAAAATAATAAAAAAAAAAATACACCAAAGGAGAGTAAACTCTCTGAATTCTTTCTGCAATTATTGGATAAAGCTCTCACAGAAGCTGACTTACTGATGGCTGAAGACAAAAGCTTTGATTGCACTCAATTATCTTCTGACAAAGCAACAGTGAGAATGGCAGAGAATTTTTTTTTTCAAGTGGGTCTACTCAATTTTTGCTACTACTTCCAAGCCAGAAAGTTAACTTCTTAAGGATCCAATTTTCCTTTCCATAAGTATACCTGTATTTCTTCTATCAACATTATTTTTAAGAGCCCATTTTTGATAACATCAGATTCATTTAAAGCATAAGCAAATCAATTTTGTTCAGTTATTCCAGCTCCTTTATATGTTCTTATAAAACACTTCTCTCTTTTGTCCTTTCTCAGGTATTCATAGTACACAACAAACCAGTCAGAACATTATAGTCAGTTCACTTCAGATATGAGCTACCAGTCTATGAAGTTACAATGCAGAATACCTTTCGCTACAGTACAGCGTACCCAGACTTAAATTAATTTTTCAATAACATTAAAATCTTGTTTGTATAACCAACAACACCGGACTAAAATGATGCATGGGGTTTCATAATTAGATAAAGCCATTGTTTAGAGTCAGACAGTGCCCATTTACAGTTCAATAAACAACTTGTCACAGCTGCTTGGTCAGAGCAGACCTGGATGTCAATGGAAACAGTTAGCACTGAGGCAGCGAAATAAATTGGTCTCCTGAGTAAATAAATTGAGCAGCAACATGAATATGCCTCATCAGTAAAGACTGTAATTTACAAAGGCTTTGTAAATAGTCTTTCATATACACTGACATTTAAGGAAATGCCTTACCTTCTCTTATGTTTAGAAAAAAAAAAAGTTTAACAATGATCTTTGGTCCATAAGTTTTATACACGTTAGTGCATACAGTACAAAGTAACGCCAGCACTTACAGAAAATAGTATTTTAAATATTTTTCTCAATAAATAAGTACAAGTAATTATAACATATTATGGTGTGTTTAACATTTCCCGTGTTGGTTCTGCCATTTGGAAGAACCCAAGAGAATCAGGCAGAATCATACTGAACACTAACATCCTTCTAGCCAAGATGTAGTACAATTTCTCATCTCTACCAGCACTATCAGTGTGCATCCACCAGTGACAGCCAGTGTCTGTGCGCACAACACTATGAAAACAGAACACAAGTGTGAACTTTGGAGTGCGATACTACTTATCCTAAAACTTTTCAAATGTTTAAATTTATTTAGAATTTCCATGGCCAGCCCGGCCTAAACCACACTTGTGAATAATCTCAAGCAAGCTACTAGTCTTATGCAAGACCATATACATTTCTATAATCATAGAATGGTTCAGGTTGGAAGGGACCTTAAAGATCATCTAGTTCCAACCCCCTGCCATGGGTAGGGACACTTCCCACTAGATCAGGTTGCTCAGAGCCCCATCCAGCCTGGCCTTGAACACTTCCAGGGATGGGGGCTATCAGTGCTGCTTACCTTTTTACTTGAGTGGAACTAGCTAAATGGCTAAGGCTGCAAATGATGCTGAACAGTTTGCAGACTTACAGTTGTTCAAAGGAAATTTCAGGCTTGATGAAGATCTATTGTCTCAAGAAAAACTGAAGTAGTAAACCCCACTCCCCCACATTAAGAAATTGGTACCCATGTGCATGCACGTGTATACACATACACACACACCCTCGCCATAAACATAAAATGCAGCTGTTCAAAATCATGACAATCCAAGTACAAAGGTTGCTGTTAATACTGCACACATTTGCAAAAATCATCATCATTTCTGGCCTGCGTCTAAACTGATGAAAAATTGATGGATTGCATTTTCTAGAACACTTCCCAAACCAAAGGATATCAACAATGTTGTTATTTCCATGGAAATAGTTTGCTTAGCCCTAAATTAAATTTCCATTTCATCACATTAATCCATGTACTTCTATAAAAAGAGGGGATGGGCAGGTAGAGAACAATAACGTTAGTAAAATTATACATAATTCTGGAAAGAATTATAGAAACACAGTCTGTCTTGTATTTCCTGTACTGTTCATAATATGTCTCCCTTTGACATTTCTGAAAAGGAAGGAAAAAATATCTATTAGGTTTCAAGTCCGAAGCAATTAATCATGTGAGAACTATTGAACTATTTTAAAAGTTAACTCTTCAAAATGCATAACTTGTTTGTTCCCAAAATATCATTATTTCATTTCAATGCTATTTATAAATGACTTATTGAACAAAAATGCCTTTTACTTTCAACTCTCAGTGTATATTCTAATGCTTCTGCACTCAGTATGCGTTACTAACCCACCACCATGTTTTTCTGTTCTTTCCAGAAAACCACTCTCTCTTACAAACTGCAATACTCCTGTTGACCAGCTGAGAGAAACACCAAGGTAGTTTGCTCTTGTTTCTTTGGAATTAAGTCTTTTGTTCTCTATTTTTTCCCCAAAATCTCAAATTAGTGGACTTTTATTCTAATTCAGCCCCTTCTGCAGTCAAACATCAAGTTCATTTTACTTGAGAACAGCAATTCTATTTTTCTTTCCAAAGTGAATCTCAGAAAACAACTCAGGTCCAACTAATTACAAGCAGGTTTATTAGAACAGAATAGATACGGATAATTTCAATAGAAAACTCTGCAGGAAGAGAAGAGCTGCACATTACCGTGGAATACAAGCGACAAGATCATTACAAGCTCCCCGTGCCTCCCTTAGCACCTCAGTGCTGTTCTCCCTCAATTTCTATGTCCTTTTTAAATTCAAAGGCAAGCGTCACAGTTTCAGTTCGTCTCTCACTTTCTGAGCCTACTATGTTAGAAAATTAATTCTTTACTGTAACCGAAGGTTGGCTTTAATGACCCTAGTACATACTGTCCAAGACAACTTCGATTGGCTCATCTGCATTTCTTCACAGGCCTTGATCTGACACGATCACTTCAGGGCAGGTTGACTTTACCTGCTCAGAGGTATATTTCTATTAAATTGTTGCTCCTTTTTTCCATGTAAACACCTAATAAATTCTCTTTACAAAAAATTCCTAGATCATTTCTCTGTCTGCCATCCCACTTTGTCGTGTTGGAACACAAGTAGAACCTCCCTACACCAAAATTATGTAAAGTTTGAAAATTCAGGGCAAAATTACAAGTAATTTTTCCAGACACAGCCGTTTCTCCCTCTTTTTCTGTTTCTCGGCAAGTACAGACAGATATACACAACTTACTAGCATCAGGCTATCTACACCCAATACAAAGGAAACCCCCTCCAGGAGGGAGCCAAGCTACAGTTCAGGTAACAGAGGAAGGGGAAACAACACAAAGTCAATAGTCGGGGGAATTTGGGAGCGTGCGGCCTCTTCTGAAAATGTGGTCTTCTATTTACATGCATAATCAACACTTTAACGCCCAGTCATACGTACAGTTTTACTATGATTGTTTCAGTGAGTTAATAAAAAAAAGAACAATAAAATTGTTGCCACAACAATAAAGTCGTAATTATAAAACTCGGACATCCTCCAAATCACCAAATACCATAGTCAATAAAGATATGAAGAACAATTCAAGCTAAAAGAGCTTAAAGTAAAGGTTTGCTCTTTTTCCACATTGGACAATAATGCCATGTTGCTGTTCAATTTATTTTCCAATTTTTAATCGCTTTACAGTGGAGGATCTGTCATGAAGTGACCTCTCTCCCCGTTTTAAGTTCTTACCTCTGTGAGATAAGTAATGTCATACCACTAAAAGAACCACCTTTTTCCAACTGAATATCACACCTGTTGTCTTCCTTCAATCACACCACCCTCTCTGGCATAGGAAGTACAAAAATCAGAATTCTGTCTTTAGTATCCACTGAAAGACCTCCCTTTCTCACAGTTGAAAACCATATTAAACTGAAATAACATTACTAGAAATAATGTATGACTGCAAAATGTGCAAATTGTAACAAAAGGCAGTATCGTAATGCACGAGTATGAAAAAAATCCTACATCACACAGCACCGACCATGCTAATCCTGGGCTCTCCTCCCCCAGCTGAAAGCGTGCCTTTGAAAACTTTGTGTTCCCTTAGCGTAGCTTTATTTTAAGATGGCAAATAAAGGAAAACTCTTTTTCTTCTTGATTTGGGCTGTTTTTCCTTCAGGTAAATGAGCGCTGAAATGGAGAGAAATTGTCAATATCACTGCCTGAATGAAGTCACTATGCCTCTTATCACAGGGCAGAACCAAGAAATACATCAATAAATAAAGATGTATTATTCCAGACTGTCATTTTTGTTATTAGGCTAATGTATTCCAGAAGCAAGTGAGGGAGAATAGAGTGCTCTTCCAGTAAGTGTGTGGTTCTGCAGGTATTAACAGAAATGCTGTAGCAGAGCTCTAATTTGCAGGAGCCTGCAGCAAGGTTGCATTCACAATAAGGTCAGTACAAAATGGCAAGCACATTAGCAAGTAAGCTACTCCCATACGCGTATAACACTTTTTCCATCAATATTTTGTGGGAATTTAAACCACAATGATTTTATTATTTTATAAATCTAGGTTAGCATGTGTATAACGACATGTCAGTTCATGCGCAGTGTCAACATAAAATGCCAGTTTTGAATGCAACCAGGCATGTTATTAAAATGAAAAGTTCTGACTGACATTTCCAAGGAACATTAGCTCTTCCATAACTAACTCAGACCGCAGAGTAACCCATAAATAGACTGAAGTATGTCCATTTCAGCATCCAGCAGTCCTCCTACACAGGAGGTGTAGTAAGTCAGCAGTAAGCCATTTCCCTGCAGATGAAGGATTTAGTCTAATACCATTTGTCCTTTTCAACTTAGGACACCACAGAGGTATTGACCATCACCAGTGGAAAGGTCCAGCAACATTTTGGCTGTGAGGCAAACAGCAGCCAATCACAGCTGTAGAGTAACAGCTTTACCAAGCTGGCCTAAGTAGCATAAATCTTTAGCAACATGCAGAAGAGTAACCTGTGAAAGTTCTGATAATTTTGCTGCTATTTTTTTATTTGATTTGTAAGTTAGTGGTTGAATCCTGGTCTTACTGAATTCAACCAGACTTGTGTCAGTGACTTCCATTGACTGAATATTTCCCACTGCAGAGACCTTCCTCGAAATTGTACGAAAATAAATGTTTTTAGCTGTAGAAAAGATGCATTATAATATCCACTCGTCAGCACATAATACAAGTCATACTTCACTCAATTTCCTGTAATTAAAAGGATAGATATTTCTTTGAATAGCTGGATCGTTTAATGCAGTGAGGCAGCATTCCCTTTCACAGGCCACAAGCACTGCCTGGCTAAAGGAATTAAAAACAGACCATTACCTGCTGCAACCATGACAATTGCAAAGTTAGAACGAGAGGTCGAAAGCAAATGGAAGTGGTTAAAGGGCTGCTGAGGCATGGCTGGGCTCCACCGAGTTCCTAAGGACTAACTCTGAGCCAGCTCAAGGCTATTGAGCAGGGAAGGGAAAATCTGGTGTTGCTGGGGCCGCAGAATAAGCTGTGAGAGCAGGAAGGAGCAACAGAGGATTATAAGAGGGAAGTGGGTAGTCAGGTGTGAGCGCAGCTGAAAGGAGTTTAAGAAGTCTTTGAGGCTATGAGTGGGAAAGGGATGACAGGTAATAGGTTTTCAGGCAGAGGGTTTGGATATGGGCTAAAGAGGCCAGTGTGGTTCCAAAGACCATAATCAAGGTTCTTGTTCCAGGTCTCCCCTTAAGCAACAAATTCAATTAAAATATGTCTTAAATTTATTATTATTAAATATTTTTGGCTAGCTCTTGTCTAAGGCCATCGCCAGACACCTCGAGTTCATTCTCTGGACATTTCTAAACACACAAAGGCAACATCTTCTTGCATGATCAAGAAGATACTTGTCTTCCTTTCACATGCCTTTCCCAAAGGTAAACAGTTTTGAACTCCAGCCATCACCTGCATACTTCTTGCAGAGCTGAAAAGACATTTACATAACAAAGTATTGACACAAGTACTTGAACCTATCCATCAAGAACTATCAAAACAAGGCTGTGGTTAGTAATGCTACTGTCTACTTTAAGCAACCAATAATATTAGCAGCAGAGTGCTCCATCAATTTCAGCTTTCAGGTAGAGTTTAGGGCAGTGCTAAGTAGAAGAAAGTGTAAAATACATGTCTGAAGTTTACAGGAAACCTGACTCTCTATGACTAGCTGTGACAAGGAGAAAAATTAATACTATCATTTAACAGAGTTGGCAAGTAGCGTTTTTGGTGGTGCGTCTCTGGCTCTGTATCCAGAACAAGTGGCAACAGAGCTGGGAGATGGTGTGCACCAAAGCACAAATGTCCTTAATCACAGGGGAAGGTAACCAGCTGCCCACCCCTCAAAGTGCTTTCCACCATTGACCAACAGTACTTCCACTTTTCACAGAGCGAGCCAGGTATTTTTTATCCAGCTCCTGTTTCATGAAACCACATCAGTCATGCCTGCACTTATCTAACCTATTCCACTGAAAGCACAGCTGCCCATTTTGTGGGACAGGGCTTTTCTTCCTCATAACTGGGCTGCCACCATTGTGCATATTACTTCAAGAAATCAGATTTAAAAGTTCCTGCGGAGGCTGCCTCCCCACCTCACCTTCAACTTATCCCACCTCTCACCTGTGCTGTAGTGCAGGTCCTGATCCAGGTCTGCAGCACCACAGATGGGGCTTCCCTGGAGCTACACTATGGATCACCCTTAACAATGACTGTCTAGTCAAAAAAAGGTTACAGCACTACAATAAAGAGTTCTGGATTACATTAGGAAGCTATTTTTCAGTGCTCTTGTCACACCCAGGTCTCAGGTTTCGTTGTTTGATCTTGTCTCCATTCATTACACTTTTAGGAATTTCTAAAGCTTTACATGGAGCGTGGCTCCGTCCTGCCACGGGACAGAGCAGTACAAACTCCTTCAGCTCCTTTACAGTCCAACTTGAGACACTGCAAGGGCAGAGGGATTTTTACGAGCTTATAATTAGATATTAAAACCAAATTTGCTAGTAAGTGATTAAACAGATGTTTTGCTCTGGGACGTGTAGATTTTTTGGGGGTTGTTTTTGATGAAGAGGACTATCTTCACCAGCAAACCAATAATTAACCATTTAGAATCTAAGATGTAGATGCAAAAACTTCAAGTCACTCTTACTGCAGTTAGAAATTACTGATCAGTTGTGTTGATTACCACTGCAGTTTTTCAAAAAGCTTTAAGATTAAGAGACATTCACTGCTCCTCTTCTGTCAGGTGCCTCAAAAGGAAACCATGAGAAGAGACACACAATGAAAAGCAGCAGGTAATACCATACGAGACTCCTTATTAAAAACATAAAATGCCTTTCACTCTTGCTTTTATTAAGTCTACTTTTCAAGCCAAATGAAAGTTAGGTGAGCCGATTATAATACAAGTCACGTCTAACTATTTCATTATCCGCGTCCTGCAGCACGATAGCCCACAGAATACCTTTTGAAAGCTCCAGAGTGACGGCAGCGGGTTGAATATAATGAACAGTGTTACAAATGGGGACACGAGACGACAGGTCTGGTGAAGAAGGAGTCTCCTGGAAACTGTACGGCTGTAATTACTGAGTGCTGGTGCTGTCTCAGTTGGCTTCGAACAAAGGTAACCGCCTTCAGCAAGTTATATTTCCTCAGCCAGCTAAAATGAAACCAGTCAGAGACACAAATATTTATGATACGCAGTACATAACCAAAGTCATTGTCTGCTTTTATTACCTTATTTCTCCTGTAGCTTTGAAGTCTCCCAGATCAACAGCACAAGAGAATTAAACAGTAAAGCACTGAATTATTTTTAAATTAGACTTCCAAAACTAGAAATGTTGAAGTCATATTTATAGGAAGATAAAATGCTCTTATTTCTGGCACTTTACTTGCATGTCACAGTTGTTTCTCAATAATTCATTCAGCTTGTTGATCGAGAATCCGTCAAGCAGCAGTCAGAGAGAGACGAGACCTCTGCCTCCTTGCACGGGAGCTCCCCTCAACAAACACTGAGCAGGAATAGTTTTGGTGATAACGAGAACGTCAGGTGCAGACCACATGCACCACTTGCTGCAGGAGACAGCAAGGCTCAGAAGGAAGCTCAGGCCAATCCGTGTTTTCTCACCTGTAACCTCCTAAATCTCAGGAATGGGCTCACTTGGACTTGTATTAGCCATACAGCAAAAAAAAAAAAAATCTTTGGAAACAGCAGACAAACATATCATTAATTAGATAAAAAGACAGCAAGGTGAGAAAGAATATCATCTCTGTTGAAGTTGTTCCTCTGTTAGTATCTGCGTGCCTCCATTCCTGCTTCCTTTTCTCTTACTACTTTTTCCTGGAGAAATCATGAATTCTGAAGATGCACTTCCTAAGGTTAGTGATAACCGTTAGATTGTATAAGAGAAAAGACAACTGGGGCTATTATATCATTATTCCTCATCTTGATATCATCCTCTTTCATGGTCAATTATTTAAGGAGAAAAAAAAAGACCACAAAGCAAAAATAGAATAGGTTCACAGAGGTGCAACAAGAAGTACTACAAGTTTGGAAAAACCTCTTTATAATGAGCAATTAAAAAGGAGAGAAAAGTTAACTAGTGAAGAGATGAATAAAAGATGACACAATATGACATAAAATATAATGAACGAAATGAGAGAGGTCAGCCAGGTGCACCTATGCAGCTGTCTTTTCAATCTTTTCGAAGATTTTGTATCACACAGCGCTCCCAATGATATAAGAAGGCAACATACTTGAAAGTGGACAGAGTGACATATAAAATGAGCCTGCAGAAGTTGCTGCAATGGCATTTGGGCTGCACCTGCTAAATACAGAATTTCATTTTATTTGCTGATTACCAGTTGTGGTTTACCTTTTACCGCGGAGGAGCAGAGACTCACCCACAGCAGCACAGTTCTCGCCCAGCCCTCGAGCAGTTATGGCTCTGCCACCATCACACTACAAACACATCAGAACATGGCACACAAAAATTTCCCTGCAGAAGGGAAACCGCAAATAATGAAACGGGAGCTGTTTTACATGCACATATTGTGAAAGAGAAGCCATTTTACCACTGTCATCACAACTTGAAAACTGGAAGAAACGCACCAAACTAAAGACTCTCAAGAAGGCAGAGACCAAGGCTTGCACCCTCAATCACATTGTCACAAACCTGCAAGTTCCCCATTCTCATTTAAGCTTTGTGAATCAGAAATTCATTTGATAAAGGGGTTTTCTATCCTTTATTGCATCGTTCTCCCTGCAGAGGTGTAGCCAAAACTGTAAGGCAAGCCTTTGTCAGATCAAGCAGCAAACCTGGGAAGTCTAGCACTATTTCGACAGTCAAAGTGACAGAATTGCTGAGTCCTATCCTAACAGAGTGGCTGCTGTGGAATCCTTCTTGGGAGACCCCAAATGACAAAAAGTGACTACTGGATCCTAAGTACATGTGAGATCAGGAAACAGGAGCCAACCCGAACAGTTAAGTGCATCAAACGAAAAGCAGGATCAGAACTGGCCCAATGCAGGTGAGGTCGCATGTCAGAAGCCAAACACATAAGTGAGGGTCAAGCTCATAGGAACAAGAGTGTCACATAACCACAGAATAAACTGTTACCCTAACCATAGACTACATAAGACAAAAATTGAGGGACGACACTGTGCGTGCAGCTGCTGGATTGTAAGCAGCCATCGCATGCAGCCCTGCACACAAAAAATCTCCTATGCAACCAATATATCCTTGCCCAAGAAGCACCCACACTTTTACCCTGCCTACCACCCAACCAAAGCACTGCAGGGCAGAAAAACAAAACCCTGAAATAAGGCAAAGAAAACAGTGACTGTTAGTAAAACTTAACACAAATACATAAAAGCAGAGAAGAGCAAATCTAACTGTCAGTATATATTCTCTACCTCTTCCCCAGAGGCTCGCATCTTACCATTACTGCAACTACGGCGCCCTAAAGGCCTCTGCACCACAACCACAATTCTGCCTTTTTTAACAGATGCCTGCCCTCCATCACACCTATTTCCACGTTACATCCTCCCACTGCTACTTCAAACACTTTCTATTCACGGTATTGAGAACGGGCCATTTCACAAGCAGGGCACAAGTAAGGCAGGCGTGCTCAGTCTGGAACACACAAATTACCACTATGTCTGTACTATTAGCACTACTAGAGATACATTTTCCACTGAAGTGTTGGGTACTGCCAGTGGCCCAAGATGCTGAAAACCAAGCCTGATTGAGACTTGGAATTCCAGTTTTCTTTCCCTCCTGTGCAAGCTGTCAGCAACCTGCAGGTCACAAAAGGTAAATGCGTCTGAAATATCAACCCATTAATTTTTTAGTGTTTGGTTTTTTTTTTTTTAAGCTCCCAGATGTTCCATCTTAGCTAGTCGGCATAGCACATGCAGCTGCACAGGAACTGATGAACAATGCTTTGATATTTGACACGGAAAGAAGAACACGCCAGCTCCATGGTGCCCTGGAATGGAGACCTGTGGAGCTGCTACCCAGCCCAGGCACCCTTTCAGCAAAGCCCACCTTGCTGCGAGCTGCATTGCTTGGCCAGACGTGATTTACCCCAAACCTCAGTGTGCTGGGAAGGTAGCGCAGACAAGGACTGCCTGAGTCATCAAGTCCATTCTCCTGTCATCAGGCAGCCATACCATATACGCCTTTTTCTAAAACTTATCAGTCAACCTCTCAAACTACATCTTAAAACTAGTTGAGGAGAGGTTGAGAAGGCAGATGAAGGTGAGGTAAGATACTGCTATTAGACTGAAATTATTGCATTTACAATTAAGAAATGTTTTTAACCGATGCTATTAACAGGACATCTGAATTCACTTTTGGGGAAGAAAAAAAAAAAAAAAAGTGTTTTTCTGCAGAGGCTGTTCAGCTCAACTACAGATAAGCTGAAAAGTGTAGTACAGCTTCATTCTGAAAAGAGAAAACACCAGCTGATTTCAATCACTGACTCATAGATAAAATATTCAAATAAGTGAAGTGACAAAGAAGATTGAAAATTTTTTGCATCCTGATAACAGTGTGTGTCACGCATGGTTACCGAGGGCGTTATTAACACGCACACATACACCCAGTGATGAAGACTTGAGGGTTTGCTATATATGATATGTGAGTTCGTAAATTTTTTTCCGGAAAAGAAATTCATTAAAGGCATTTGCCATGGATTTTTGCTGACTATAATATTTTATATGACTGCCTTATGCAGAGGGTGAAGGGTTTCTGCCAAATTGGTTCTTAATTGTACCTCATCAAATACAACAAAGCCATCTATCAGTGAAATGATGCCTGCTACCATGTGATTTTCATTACACAAACCATTTTATGTCAGACTTATGGATATTTTGACTGAAAGCAAGAATTCAAGTTCCTGGTTTGGGGCTTCTGGATTTGTCCTACATGTAACAAAGGCACTGAAAGAACTATACAGTTAAGGGAATCTCAGCCAGCAACATATTTTTTAGTAAAGTTGAAAGCTTTCACAATTGTGTTCATCACCAAAAAGAACAGAGTTCAGAGGCCCTGCCTAAACATGTTAAACAATTCCTGCACTGTACAAGTAGTGGTAAATAGCCACTGGCTGACATTTAAGAGCCCTGGATGACCAAGGGAGATTGTTTTTGTAATAACATCTCCAAATTCACTCGGATAAAAGTTTATATCTCTATATTTCCGATCAAAAACTTAGGATGCAATTGGGAATACGTGGCATGGTAGATTTGTCCTACAAAAAACTTACACCAGGAAAGCAATTGCAATCATATTTTGAGCAGAGAATTTGAAAGCAGAAAAACAAAGAGCAAAATATAGACAATAATTGCTAATGTCAGTCCATTCAGACAGTATTACCTTTTATCTGCAGACTGCCTGTAATTCTCACAGTAATGACTTGGTAGGCAAGGCAACAAGCGATATCCTTTCCAACTTGGTACTTAGTTAAAGAGTATCCCTTCCTGTATGCTACATCACTGCGTTCGGACTTCTGTTGATACCAAGTGCGTTATGCTACCAAGTGCGCTAAAGAATTCAGCATCTGTTACGTATCTTTTCCCTATTTAGGATAAACAGTAAGTATTTATCAAGAACCCCGTCTCTGTTGATTAACCACCCTGTTTCTCCCTCCCTTCCCCATTTGCAAATCTCTTCCATAAAATTTCTGCCTGGACTAAATCTCTGCCTGCACGCGTGCCATATGGCACAACAACACAAACGAGATGAGACTAAGTTAATTGGTCATATTAGACCCCATGAAACAGATTTTAAGTTCCATTAGGAGCATTTTTGCACCTATGCAGAACACAGAGGTGTCGCCCAAGCCATGGAGCAACAGGCTGCTGCGCATGTAAGTTATTTGTGCACAGAAGAGATGAATTCTTCCTTCATGAGTTCCCCCATCCAACCTGACAGTTCCTTTCATAAACTGGAGACGAAAGAGAATGGCAGATTTCACTTGTCTGTTTATTTACTTTATGAAAATATATTCGTACCACTAAAGCACGCATACCTAAGAACAGACACAGCCGTATCTAGAGCTCAAAAAGATACGTGAAGGCCTTTGCCAAGCAAAGCAATGTAAATCTCGAGAGTCCAGCAATCGCATTGCAGTAACTTTACTTGCAGAGATATTAGAATCAGGCTGAGACAGGAAACAAGTGCCTTTCTCTGCTTTTCCTGCTGTTTTTTTGAATCACTTGAGTATCTAGGGGTGGAGGGATATATACAAGCACCACTCATCTGGTTTTGCTCTCTGTTGAGCCTACCCCCCTGCTCAAATTCAGTTTGGCTTTGCCTGTAATGAAATCCGAGGAAAAACAAATCTGTCGCTTTAATACAGCTTCGAAATCACAGCAGTGCTAACAAGATATTTTAGAAGAGAAGATTTCATATCTATTCAAAGCAAAGAGCAAATATGAAGTACTTTTCTGGACAAAGGAAAAAAAAATCATAACAAGAACCCTAATGATACAGTAATAAATAAGAGAAATACAATGCTGCTTTTGAGCATGGACATAAATCAGATGCTGGTGTGCTCCCTGCTGCTTGTGTGTGGTGTTGCTCATCACTACTATAATTTATACTTGAAAAAAAATCCCTTTAAAAAAAAAAATTAGGGTATAACAGATTTCAGCACAAACTCAGAAAGTTGAATGATGCTAATCACAAACAAAATATTTTCCACTGAGCAACTGGGAATTCTCAGAGAACATGACCAAATCCACTATACGGGAAAACACCAATTTCATGATTTGTTAAAACTTCTGGTAATTCATACAGTAGACATGAGTTTTCAATTACTGTTTATAGAACACAAAGTATGTTAGTTGCACAGGAAGACACACAGAGGTTTTTTTCAAACGAAACTACACATGACCTGTCACTATTTCATTTTGTATTGTCTTAATTCTCAAAATCTAAAGATTTCCAGATGGAATTGCCTTCACTTTCACAAATATTTCTAGGGTCCTTCAAACTAAACCTTGTGAAGTACTTCATACTTGATCTTGATATTTTTGCCTTTCCCCTCACCTCACCATTAGAGGAGGAACCACAAGAGAGGCAGGTTGCAACTCCAAAGCCGAAGTCGGCTCCATGCCAGCAAGTCACCTGCCCTGGGCGAGTACAAGCTGTTTGTGGCTCCATGGGCTGGCTCTAGCCCCTGGAAGGGCCAGGGGACCCTGGGACCCAGCCTGAGAGCCACCGGGCTCAGCAGGGACAGTCCTCCCCAGATAGATTGGGGCATTTGTCCCCTTTAAAAGGCAAACAAGCTTTTCGCTATGTTTTTTCCCCACATGAAGTGGCTCATTATGAAGCGGAGAGCATCCGTGCCTGCTCCACAGAAACGTGGTCTGCTGTCGGCTCAGTTTCTTTATTGTCAAGAAGGGTTAAGACTTTCCCAGGCAGAAAATCAGAACAAGTAACATAAGACTGCTGACAATCCTGCGGTAAGCGGAGCAGGGGGGTTGTGGGAATTCAAAACAAAAGAGATAAACGTAGTTTGCCATGTCAAGTCATCACCAAGAGAAAGATTTTGGGGTAAAGCGCTGCCTGAACAGGCGAGCTTGGGACTGCAAGGCAAGACAGCGTCTCCTCACCGGGTGCGGGGAGAGAGGCTCCACGTGTGCTCTGGGTAAATACAGAGCATCACATCAAAGACACACCTGACTCCACCAGCCATTTTTCCCCCCTAATGGGAATAACCTGGAGGACCCCAAATACTGCCTAACAGCTTGGATCAAAGAGGACAAAGAAATATTTGCTGTACTCCAGCTGAATTGGAGTTTGCACTACAACAAAGATAAAAGAATATTTGTTTTTCCTCATTATATGAAGCTTTTTCAACAAAATAATTAACTGTAGCATAACAGAAAGATTCACTGGATAAGAATTTTTAAAGCATGTGTTGAAATCCAACTATTCCACCGAAAATGAATTTGAAAGGCCATGTAGGAATACAAAAAAAATAAAAAAAGAGATGTGAAGCTTTTTTTAGAACTTTTTTTAATATTTTCTACCCTCTTAAAAGCATAACCATCAAAGCAAATAAAAGTTTAATAAGTAAAAAAAAACACACTTTAAATGAAAAACCATGATTAACTTATTAAGACCCATTAAGTGTATAATTACAAGGATTCTATTACATTAAGATACCAATTTCTTTAAAGCCAGAAATAATACCTGCTGAAACTTTAATTATTTAAATGAGAAGAGAAAGAGGCATGTTATCTTCTCTGACAAAGATTAAAATCAATTTAATTGCTTCTCTGCTGCATTGACATGATTCTTGCTGTGAGTCAAGCAACCAAAAAGGGAAATTAATACTGCAGCTGTTAATCAAGTGATATTTGTGTGCTCCATCTTATTATAGCAGGAGAAAGAATAACTGCTACTTTGGAGAGTTTGTCCACACTATACTTCATAGAAATTTTTTGCTTCAAAGAGCACCTTTACTTAATTTGAGTTGCAGGCATCTCCAGGTGACATGCAGCCTGAGAAAATTGTATGTTACATTGTTTGATCCCCTCATAAAAACTGTTCTGCCAAGAGTAAGGTTTGTTTCAAATTAAATTCACCCTCGGCTATCTTACTCGCTGGTATGAAATTACGAAGTCACACCAAAAAGGGATAAAAATACAGCTGGAGGAGGGGGTTGCCTATGAATCATAATATATTTTCAAGGAAGAAAGCAGGTCAAAAAATCAACAATTTCGGTAAAATTAGAACATGCATTTGAAAACTCGTAACAGCTGAGCACACAGCACAACCCATGGCTTCTATCTGCTGATTTAAAAGTGTTTATCCTTGCAGTGCCTTTGTTAAACCTCTGCACCAAGTGAATATTCAGCAACATCTACAGTCGACAAATTAATGTATCTGATTGTAAGAAAAATGGTATTGTGAAATATTTATGAGTTCTGAAATACAAACCCGTGTGGTGCCTCATCATCTCTTATCAGCCCTTGTTAACTTTACAGATGATGAGAAGCACCAGAATAACTGAGGTTGTCAAAACTAATAGATCTCAGAGGCTCGGCACCGGCACGGTTCAGTTCCATCTACAGTCCATTTTTGAGAAGTTTTAACTCCTTCACTCCTCTTCATTGAGCAGGAATCAATTCCATTACCCGGGTTGTTATTCACTATTTGCAGCACCAGGTGGCCCAGGTGCTGCCCTCGATAGTCCAGGATGCGCAGGCGGCACTTTTGGGAAAGAACTTGTGTTAACAAACCTACCGATAAATACCAAGTAGCTTGATTTACGCAAGACTGAAAGTACTATCTGGATCTTATTGGAAACTCTAGGATCCAGAAAGAGCAAAATAAAGGTAAAATTCTTGGAGAAGGGACTTTCTTGGGACAATGCATGCGATTTGCTACCAGGGCTAGAAGTGTTTGTAACGCTATTTGTGCTCTTAATGCACTAGCAAGCATTAAATGACTAGGTACAGAGTAAAATGAGTGTTTTTAAACTGCAAAACAGGTTTGATTTGGGTTCATTTCAACGAATCAGTGAAGGCAAGGATTCAAATCTCTTTTCCTTCTAAGTTACTTAGGCAGTTTCGTTCTTATCTAGTGCTTTAAACCAGGTACCCGGACACTTCGCAGTCCTTTCTGCGGCTGGCCGCGTTGCTATCCAGACCACCAGCGCATCTGCAGTTTGGCCAAAAGTGGCTGTGAGAGGTCCCAAAGGCTGTTTTTTAAGAAAGGAAAGCTTCAGTGGGTTTTGATATAAGACCACAGTAGCCAGCCCAGGTTTGTGTTGTGACAGACTCCCAGAGCTCAGATGTTCTTTAAATTGGAAGCCAGGGAGCCCTAGTTAGAAGGGATTTTGGCTCCGTTTTAAGATCTCGTACATAAGCATTCAAAAGCAGACCTAGTCCTGAGCCTACCTTTTGGTTCGCTGGGGACAAAAACAAGCCACTGCCCGTAAGACAGCCCAGTTAAGCAGCCATCATTACCACGTCGCTTCCATTTTATCTCCCTTTCCAGCGAGCACTGGGGCTCCCCCCATCACCCTGGGATAACATTAGGAAAAAACGCCCCTGCAAGACCCGCATCCAGAGAATTTCACACGTTTGCTTCACCCATGCGTGTCCAGCTCCCTCCAGGACAGGGGCCCGGCAGGACCCACTCTGGAGAGACTGGAAACATTTTGGACACGACAGCAGGGAGGAAGGAAAACATCAGACGTGCCACTAAGACTGCACGTGGACACAGCAGCATTTCATGGTGTGTTTCCTTACTTTCTCATAAGTACATAGACCTAGCACACAGGAAACGGAACTTGCAAGTCTCTTGGGGGCCTTGCAAGTCACAGAGCTGCCTGAGGAGCTGCGGGGAGCAGAGGAGCGGCTGAGCAAGGTGCGAGGCACCCACGTGCTGGGCGATGCGCTGACGGCCGCGGGAGAGGCTGCAGCCCAGGCGACACAGCTGGCAGGCTCTGGAGCAGCAGAGCCGGGCCTCAGAGAAGAGGTCAGGAAATTCAAGCCGCGATTCAGCGGGGGAACAAAGCCAAGGAATCTAACAGCAGCCTCTGAACAGCATCAAAGAAGATCTTCCCGGCCTGTTTGGTAACCTGATGAGCAGGACACCATCTGCGTTAGACCAGCCTCAGAGGGGGAGGTCAGTGCCACCAAGAAGGACAGGACATGAGCGAGAGTCACCATAACCACACAGAGGAAAATAAATCTGTCACGGAGATGAGACAGGAATAACAGAGAGCTTTCGCTGTGCCTGGCAACCACGGGCAGCTTCTGCACGTGTGCACGCACACGCCGCGGGCTCAGAAGGAAGGCTCGGCTGAACGAGACACTACCAGGGCCTTGAAACAAGCCACAGCATCAGAGTAAAACTTTTCACTCGACTGACATGGCAGACAAATATATCCAATAACAATCACATCCTCTGGGGTGTGCAGCAGAAAAAAGAAAAAAAAAAAAACACCGAGGGTTAGAGAAGGAGATTGATGGAACGAGTCCAATTTTATTTTCCACAAAGTGTGACACAGCAAGCTTCACTTGCTTTGATACCTGTCAGAGGGCCTTTGTCACCAAGACACAGTCTGTCCATTTTCTAGGTGAAAGCGGGATTGACTTCAGCGGTTGCTTCTCTTAAGTGTCCTAAATGTAATCCTACATATCTCTAGAAATAAACAGAACTGTTCCATCTTGTTCAACAAGGATAGTGTTATGTTCCCTCTCTTCTTTCCCTCACATCTTGTCCATCCTACCTCTAGCTGTAGGACACTGCAGAAATAAAAGAGCTCTTGGCACATGCTGTGAAAGCCACAGGTGTTTGGCAGCCACTTTCTTCTATCTATATGGTTACACCTCAGTCAGTCAGGCTACCACTACCATTCAGATCAATCAGTATGTGAGGGGTTTGTGGCCAACCACCTTGCTAGGCTGAGCAACTGACTAGGAACACAGGCAAAAAAAAAAAGAAGGAAAAAAAACACTAAGAAAAACAGCCAAGAGATACAAAATAATTTTAGATAATTCAGTAATATAAAATCATAGCATCTTCATGGTTGGAAGGGACCTTTGAGATCATCGAGTCCAACCATACACACACCAAAAAAAAAAAAAAACAAACCCCTACAACCTCTGCCCTTCAGAGCATGCCCTGAAGTGCCACATCTAGATGTTTCTTAAACACCTCTAGGGATGGTGACTCAACCACCTCCCTGGGCAGGCTGTTCCAGTGCCTGACCACTCTTTCAGTAAAGTAATTCTTCCTAATATCTAATCTAAACCTCCCCTGCCGCGACTTCAGACCATTTCCTCTGGTCCGGTCATCATTCACCTGGGAGAAGAGGTCAACACCCACCTCTCTACAACCTCCTTTCAGGTAGAGGGCAATGAGGTCTCCCCTCAGCCTCCTCTTCTCCAGGCTAAACATGCCCAGCTCCCTCAGCCTCTCCTCATATGACCTAGTCTCCAGACCCCTCACCAGCCTGGTAGCTCTCCTCTGGACACCCTCCAGCACTTCTATGTCCCTCTTGTACAATATCCTTTGTCATGAAAGATTAAAGCCCAGAATTGTTGGGTGCATGCAATTTGGCACTTTCCAGTCAGCCTGGTGCCCACCTTTGGAAGAGCTGCAGTGCCAGAAGTGCCAGTACCACCCCACCCAAGGCACCGGGGCTCAGCTTTGCAGAAGCAGAGGAGGGAGGCAAAAGCATTGGATCCTTACAGGGCACGGAAAGATAGTGGGAGAGGGACAACAGGATAAAAGCCTCCTGGCGTTAGGTGATACCCATTTGAATCTATCACCAGGTAATAACATCCAAGCATCTTTCATGCACCTTCAGCAGCTTGCACAAAATGGACTTGAAAGCACAACCTAGGTCACAGCCCTGCCTTCCCAAAAAGCTGTCCACATGGACCCTACAGAGCAATGCTTGGGAGTACCCAAGCTTCCCTTCACCAGCTGTAACACCAGCTCACACCCAGAGACACAACCGAAGCAGGACTGAATGATGCTGTGGCCCAGCCAACATTACCCTCGAAAATGCTAAGCACAGTGCCTCATGCTGCTTAGGCCCACTGCAGACCTAAATTTGTTTAAAAGGTCTGGAGAAAAAGAGATGAGAAAAATATTTCTGGAGTCTCAAGGGATGCCAGTACTACTCTTCCGTGGGAACCTGACAAGCAAAACCAGTTTTCATTATTGGTCTCAAATAAGAGAAAGCACGAAGTTGAAACAGGCCATTCTTCTGGCCATAAAGATGTTTCCAACATGTATTTTGATACATTATTGTGGAAACTCTTCCAACAGCCATCTTTCTTTTCCAAGTACCTCACTTTCACAAATGGCAGATGAACAGAGCTTGCTGTTATTAACCATAAGCCTTAAACCCTTCCACTTCTCTCAATGACGACGCTGATTCCAATTGGATTTTTGTACCTCTTTGTAGAGATGGAGAGAAATTTTCTCTAACTGCTCAGTGTGGTGCCAAGCTGAATTTTTATAACACTTCCAATGCTCCATAGCCAAGATCCCACTCCTGCTAGCAGTTGTGGTGTTTGCAGTAGGGGCAGGGAGGTGTTATAAAAGGAAGTAAAACCTGATTTGATTTTTCTTGTGAGCATAACTTCATGGAAGGAAAACAGGTCAGAACCCAGGATCAACAGTAGCTGTTTTTCTTGAGCCAGGCCGATTTGGTGAAGGTTTCTTTATGTTCTTCCTTACCATGTATTAGTTCTGACATGGAAAGCATTATTAGGGAGAACATCAATCCGCTGGTACAGAGAGAGCCTGATCCGTGATGGCAAACGTGCGAGAGAACTCCCGCTCGCCATTCTGGTGTGCTGAGAATGGAGCTGCCTTCCTCTCTAATTCTGCACACAACACCAAGGGATCCATGCACGACAGTCACTTTTTTGTGGACAATCCCAGACAGCACAAAAATAGAGATAAGGCATATTTTATAACCAATATTTTGGCCTCAACAGTCTTTTTCTCAGCCAACAGCATTTCATAAAATCAGAAATAGCGTGTTCAAAACAGGTTTCTGGTCTCATATATCCTGCCAGGAAGCAAAAGGACATTAGAAGTTTATCAGATTTCTAGCATCTGAAGTTTTCTTCAGTCATGCATTCTCCCTTCTTTCCTCATGACTTCTTTCAACAATTGATAATTTGCAACTAGGCTAGCAGAAACAGGAAGGAGGGGGGGAGCGAAAGATGTCCCCGCATCTTTCAACATCAGTAGTTTTTCTATTCTGACAGTACAGGAACATAACTAACAGCTTAGCAGACATCACTCTTGATGAACAGTCGTCGTCAGGGACACAGGAAAAACAGAGGGAAAAATATGAAGATCAGGAGTGCAACTTAGAGACTGGGGAGCTGGGAAGCCCCACGCGTCAGATGCCTAACAGGATTCTGCACTAGTGGTTCTACAAGGATGCTTGCAATGATTAATTTGTGCTTTACTGCTATATCACTGACATCTGCAGCAAGTTAACCTCTCTGCCTCAATTTTAACTTGTGCAAATTACAGATTATAGTTATCTACAAGTGATGGGCTAGGGATTAGTTAATGTTTTAAAGGGACCAAAGGCTTGAAAATGCACAGAATTGCCACCAAATATTGGGGGGAAAAAAGTGTTTTGGATGTGTAATTCAATACTGTATGAAAAGAACACACCCTGGTTTGTATGCGAGACATGCTGGGGGAAAAAAAAAGAAAGAAAAGAAACAGAAGCCTTTAAAGATAGATGGCAATTGTGAAAAAAGCATAGAGCAACCTCAGAGCCCTACAAATGCTGTGGATTTATGAAAAGAACAACTATAATATTATTCTAATTCCTGACAACCTTTAGTTATGGCTTCACAAACAGGTTCCACCTGGGAGGTTAAGTGCGGATTTACAGCACATTTACTACTCTACAGCATCTACCTACATGTGTGTTCTTACTGTCCAGTAAATGCAAGACAGCTTATATCACATTCATTGTCCGGTTCATGTAAATTCAACTATATGTGACTCTCAGAACACTATCATTAAAAACACATGCATCTGAGGTAACAACAACAGCAGGTCCTGTATGACACCAGCAAACAAAACCTGAAACAAAATTCAATACAACATAATGTAAGCCAACACAAGATGATGTGAAAATGGCCTTACTGTAGGTCTATGCATTGAACAGGCATTTAAATCTTATTATGCCTGATTATATTGCACTATTTGGGCACATTTCTAGATAGCTATAAAGAAACATTATGCCTAGTACTGCTAATTCGCACATGTAGCAGATGGTTTCACCGTAGTGAAAATGTGTGTTTCAAAGTCAGACCCTTTGTAGGGAAGGTAATGATGGAAACCGTGGCATCCCATTTCAAAGATACAGAGCTTGGAGGTTACAGGAAAAAAAAAAAGAAGAAAAAAAAAAAAAGAGTCAAATGCAATACAAGCTGAGAATATAGCACTGATTTAAGGGAACTTTTGCAACAAGTAGGGGAGCCAGAAGCAAGATACTGATGCTTTCTTTACCTTTGTCACATAAGAGAGAAGCTGTGCAGAGCAGGGCTAAGACATGGGGATCCAAAAAACTAAGAGTTGTTTTACTGGGGTATGAGGAAATTGGAGTCCTAAAGGAAAGCTCAGCAAGCACAAAAAGCAGCAACGCCACCTCCATAATCCAGTGAAGGAAACAAATACTTCCCTGAACACCTCACACAACCCAACCACATCAAATTCTGGCTCCGCTGCAGAAATGCTTTGTCACAGAGAACACAGGGCAAGCTTATTTCTCAGAAATTTCTCCATAAGGAAAGAATTTGCCATCTTTTTGCGTTAGAAAATAAAGAGGGTAAATATATGCACTGAAGGCAAATTAGACTCTCTCTGTCACTAACTCCCGGCAAGCACAGGATTGTTTAACTTGATGCCGACTTGCATTTTGGCTCACGAGCACCCTTGTGAGTCTGTCCCACTCTCCTCTGAAGGCAGCCCTTCCCTGGGGTTCCCAGCAATCAGCAGAGGCAGCTGCCTTTTACAGACCCCGAGATGAGGAGCAAGGAAAGATGTTTTAGTACCCCATTATGCTATAAACCTTTAAGTAGAGGAATGGGCTTGGCAAACTTCTCACCAGCTCCTGTGAATTTATGCTCTTTGAGACCAGCGCGAGAGAGGACAACAAGGCCTGGCATTTTATGTTTGATATCCAAAGTTCAAAAGGAATTAAATGAGCGTGAGGTTTGGGGGGAGGAGGGGCTTTTCCCCCAGGTATCTTCAGAGAGACTGGCAAAAGACAGCATTGTTTATTCCACCCCTGACTCCTGGCCCAGAGGAAGCCCTCTCATACGGAATTATCCCTGCACCGTCCTGGCAGGGAGCAGGTCCATACGGAGGCCAGGTCTGGTTTCTGAAGTACGAGTGAGCTGAAGGAGAATCCAGGACCTCCCCGCACAGGCAGAGACAGTTGCAAGTGCTCAGCGCTGCCCAGGAGCTCTGCATCCAGGGCTCGGTACCAGCTACCCCACGAAACCAGCAGCAGTTCTAAGAGGGCTTTTACTACTCGCAGAAGCTTAATAAATTTTTGCTGTGATTAGACCCACATGGGCCTGAGACTTAAGATTTCTGCGTTCCCCATTGGGGTGTAACCGAGCCAAAGAGACGAGATTCACCAAGGTCGGCTCCTTGCTCTGCCAAACAGGGCACATCCCCTGTCAGCGCTTTCGGTTTCCCTCAGCCCAGAGTAGCAGCCTCTTTCTTCCTTAGACTAGAAACCACACTGAAGACGTATCAAAGCTACTCGGAAAAAAAAAAAAAAAAAAAAAAAAACCACTACTTTTTCCATAGAAAATGCCACATTCCCCAAGGAAGTTTTGATTTCAATAAATTGCCACTTTCTGACACTTGTTTCATTGAAAAATTCCCGACCCATTCTGTGAATATAACATTAGGTCTGCAGTACAAAAATAAACATTTACAGAAAGCTAGATAATATAAATTTGGAAAAGTGTTAATTACAGCTAAACACATAAAACATATGTCTGTTACTAATGTATATTAAAAATACAGTTAAAAATAGCAGCTTGTTTGCCATCACTACAGCTATGTAACAGCTCATGCAAACTGAGATGCGAGAGGGCAACATCTTGAGGCAGCACATTGGCATTTACTCGGGCCACTTTACTGGTGTCCTAGGGATGTCATTTGTACTGAAGACAAAACATCACTGCTTTTCATGGACATTTGGCATGTAACATGCTAGTATAAACTCCAAGTCCTTTATGAAGGGCAACAAATCCTGAATCAAAGGTGTTTCCTTAGAGCTGCCTCAACAGTGAGCAAGCCTGAAAAGTATTTGGTAGCAACTTATGGCAGGATTTGATTATACATACAGCATCTGTCAGCTTGGAAGAGTTGCTTAGTGTCTACAAAGTCTACTGATGCTACTTCACCAGAAGTTATGGAAACTGTCCTCCAGAGTTAAGAGAGGAAAATAAGTATATAATACAAATAGAGTGGGTAGTATCAGCTTTAAAGTGAAGGACATGACACATCACTCACAGAAATGGGACAAACAACCTTTTCCTGCAGGCGTCATTCATTGTCGGGCAGTAGCCAAACTCCTCACGTAGCTGGGGGAAAGGCGATGAATTGTCTACTCTCTAATCTGGAGCCTGTTCCCAAAAGCAGACTGGCCCGTGGCACCATTAGCTTTGCCACAGGCAGGGAGCGGGTCTGTCTGGAGCCAGCCACCACAAGCGTGTGCCTGGCTACTTCATTACAGACTCCCCCGGCCAGGCTGAGTGCAGCCCAGGCAGGGACACACTTTTACACCGGTGACCAATGCATTGGATGCACTCACAAGAACGTGGCTGCCAGCAGGAACCAAGCCCAGGACTTTCAGTTACAGCAGCACAAGCCACTACCACCAAAAACAAAATAAAAACCCACAAACAACAACAACAAAAACCAACCAAAAACACACACACAAAGAAAACAAATGAACCCCAACCACCCACAACCCACAGATACACCTGATCTTGTTTCCAGCAAAACAGAAATGACTACGCCAAAAGCCTCAGGTGAATAACAGCAACACAAAGACCCTACAGCCGCAGACACTCTGGTCACATTTGCACTAACCTGAGCATCTCATCGGCATCCTCCAAGGTAGAGTTTGCCCTTTCCCCATCAAATGCTTAGTTAAAATTTAGAAGCAATCAATAAGCCTTCCAGAGCAGATACCATTTTCTGCATGTGTCAAGAGTTTCCCAAATCATTTCTATACTACACTGGGGTTTCCCCTCCCCCTGCCCAGAGGCTAAGCCCTCATTACACTAAAAGGAATTAAGAAAAGCTGAAAGCGTTCAGAACATGGGGTGGGCTGTTTCTATCATAAAAATGACATTCATGTATTTAGGTTTTACAAAGCTGGTTATAAATCTAGAACAGATACGCATACAAGAATGTCAAATACAGTTAAGTGAATTTAACATTCTTAACTTGTGGCTACTGAATTTCTTTGATAATACTACAGACAAAAGTTGAAAACAGCAGTAGAAAAATATTTGTTCCTGTACAGAAAATTAAAACTTAGTATTGCAGGAGAAAGCCTCATTGAAGTTTTAGCACATTTTGCCCTTGCTGAATAGTCTTGGCTTCAGCAGCTGCTACATGAAATGTAACTGTCACTACAGTGAATAAATAAGGAAGCAGTGCTATAATGCAGCTGCCCCCAATAACAGCATTAGTATAAAGCCTTTAGTGGTAACCACAGACCAAGCCAGAAATGCATTCTGACTTTATAAAGATGTGCTTTCATGTCATTGAACATCTCAGTCCGTGGGCTATAAAGCACACGTTTATCATTGATTTTTTCCTCCTCCTTCAGAGAGGATGGAAAAGAGCAGGTACCTTGCCCACTGCTGATTTTGGCTTCCTCCCTGTAAGACACTGCTAACAAAACACATGAAATGTTCAGGTCCCGTCTCCACCCCTGGCACGCTCCTCCAGGACTAAAGAGTCCCCCTCGCCTCTCCCCACAGCCAGCGCTACCTCAAGCCCTCCTTCCCCTTCCCCGTGCTGGAACGCAACCCCCGCCCGCCCACCGCAAGCGAAACACAGGGGCTGGAACAATTCCTGCGGGAAAAGGGGACACTCCCTCATCTGTACCAGTCTGCGGGTTTCATCAGAATACCTATTTCAGGGGGAAAAACGTCCCGATCGTTTTACTAGGAAACTTCAAGAGCAACAGACCTACACAGATGGACAACAGTGTAACAAACAGATATTTGGCAGCATGAAAAAACACCAGTTGCTGACAAACCATTTTATTACAGTTTTAAGTCGAACAGCTTGTATCTATTTTAACTTCATTTTTAATTCTCCTGTAGAATCGGAGTTGAATATAATCTTAGTTAAATATAATCACAACTCTTCAAGCCAAGTGATTTCCTTAGTAGACAAGCTCTTTTCATAGAAATGAAAGACAATTCTTTTATAAGGTCACCCTTGGTGAGCCTGCACAGAGAGAGATGAAAACATTAACAAGGATCTGCTCTGCATTCTAGAGAAAAATAATATTTAAAAGAAAAAAAGAAATCAGACAAGCAAGAGCCAGGCGGGAAGTCTTGCTATCTACCCATTCAGCACTTCTGAAAACAAATCAATTTAGTCATCTGCAGGCTGGGCCGTAAGCTCCCTGCAGGAATTACAGCTCATGCATACACAAGCCCCGAACAGTTTTGTTCAACATTTAATCATATGGCAGAAAAATATCACCAGTTTTATTGTATATGCTAACGCAAGTTATGAGATAACATCACATTTCTGAAAAGGTGAAGGAAGCGGGGAGCGCTGGCAAGGTGACGGAAATCACTTAAAATGTTCGGTTCAGCAGTTATTCAAGGTATTAACACAAAAAGCAAAAAAAAAAAAAATCTAAGGTGGTTATGAAGGAAGGTGTGTAAGCGTACAGAAGTTTAAGTGTTAAAGACAGGAGTAGGACTATACTATCACATACTAAATTCAAATGAACCCATTCGGATTTCCTCCTTTCCCCACTGCAAGGATGTTGACGAAAGTAAAGTCTAGAGTAAAGAAGTACCTGTGTTTTCTGAAAGGAACCCGTTTCATTTTGTTGTTTGTTTTGGGTTTTGACATTGCTGGTTTCTGTCCCTCCCTCTCACATTATATTCTCATTTTTACGCAGGCGTGTGGCGAGCGCATCTAGCACACCTCTTAAAGTACTCGATTTGCTTGTAACCTTGTGCTACTTCTGTTTCAGTGTTTCCTTTGTCTTACTTTGTAGTCTACAGAGATGATGAGATACCTAAAGAGACGCAGTCAGCTACCTCAAAAGCTTTAGTATGTATGGAAACACTTCATTTGTCTCACAAAACACGGTTTTCCTCTGCAACTGTATTACAATTTCACCCATCCATGGTGAGTCATGTTCTTTTTTTTTTTAAAGAACATTTGTTAATAATTAAGCATAGAATAAGCTGCTGATAATGTCCATATGGATCTGGATGCAGGCTAGGCAAGTCAGTAAATGGTTTATACACCACAGCTATTAACTAACAAGGTGGTCAAAACTACCCGAGACTTCAGGACCCAGCTCTCTCAGAGGATGGTCCACCATCACACAGTGGTGCTCAGGTAGCTCTTCGCAAGGATAAACAAACACCAAGCATGTTTCCCAAAAATCCTACACACAGCTGAGGTCAGGAACCGGAACGGAAGGAAATAAAGGCAGGGTGTCACTGCTGAATGGCATTTTCCTCCTCAGCTGACAGACAATCAAGAGAGAAGCTGTTTGCTGCACGTCACTACGGGACCTTGCAGTGCTACAGGAGGCGTTAACACTAGCGGGGCTTTCCTATCGCACACGCTTATTCCCTACCCATGAGTAATTACGTAGTGCGGTATCTCTGAGACATTCGCTTAAATGATTAAGGGGACTGTGCGATTACATCCAAATAAAACTTTTTTTTTTTTTTATAGCGTGTTAAGGAGAAAAATCGATAATCCTAAACACCCAATGTCATTCAGAAAACCCTCAGACCAGATTCTGAGCTGGTATGGGGCCACCGCTTATCTCCGAGATGTTTCATTAAGAGAGAGCAGCATGCACCAGAAAAGCAGCCCAGAACACTGTAAATGAATACAATAATTAACCAGGGACCTACCTGCATCCCTAGTAGCACATAGGCTTGAGCAGTAACCAAAGCCTCTCACTAGAAGTTGCAGGACAGAAAGCAGTATTGATTTCCCTGCTATAGCTTTGTTTGCTATGCAGGTCAGAGTAGTTTCCTCCTCCACTGTTATGTTCCTTTTATAGTCATTTTACACATCCACCAGTCACCAAAATCTGTGCAAATTAGTGCATTTGTATCAACTTCTGCCCCATTCATGTGACATTACATAATTAAAATAATTCTGAAATCCTGTGCTAGAAGTACATTATTTACATGCTATAGGTGAACCACAGCCATGAGGACACGCCACCTTGCTTTAATGTCTGTCATGTATGCACGTATGATACAGCTGCAAACAGCAGTCACCTTTCACACACAGGTTTGGATCGACAGGTGAAGTGGGGAGACACCATGGTGATGACCACCGAGGAAGACCCACCAGGAAAACAGACCCTCTGGGTCGACTGGGAGGGCATACAGGCAACAAAGCACAGACCCAGGTGTACCGCATGCTTAAAGTGGAAATACATAATTCATTATTTTAATTCAGCAGCTACTGCCTACCCAGGACACTGAACATGGCCAGAGGAAGAAACAACTTGGCACACAGCAAGTGCTTCTCCAGCCCAGGTGCCGAGCCCCAGCACAGATCTCAGCACACGCTCTTGTTAGCCCTGGGAGGTTTTGGAGGTACAACACAGCCTCCAACTCCAAGTTATCTGCTGGATTTTAAGCGACCTTTTTAACGGATGAAAAAGCTGGGGTTTCTCCTCAATGAAATGACCCTGTGAACTCTTATGATTAAAAGAAACTTGCCCTCAACAAAAAAAAAAAAAAAAAAAACACAAAAAACACACACACAAAAAAAAAATCCACAAGAGAGATAGAGCACATGAGAGAGGGAAACAGAGACAAACACAGCAATTTTTCCACTGTGGGATACTCTGGAAATGGCTGAATTATAGTCAAACATTTTTTAAAGTGAACAAAAAAAAGCCCAGCTCCAGCCAGTTTTCAACCAGGTTGAAAACTTCAGACCCAACAGTGAAAAATCAGACAACGCCATAAGAAAAAAAAGTCAGGATGTAAGTTATAAGTTAGCCCTTTACGCCTATGCAATGCAGTGCGCGTATCTTATATCGTTGTACGATACACTTGCACTAGTAGGCAACCATGCCACAAAACACCTCCCCTCCTCTCTGCTTGTCTTTAAAGATAAACATAGTTGAAGACAGAGTAAAGCCTGCACCTGCCAGCCCACCAGCACTAAACACCACTCGGGAAAGCCTCACCTAGGGAAGTAATGCTGCGCTTCCACCATGTTTTCCTTCCCTCTCAGCCATTTTTCCCCTCCTCAGCCTCTGATCCATTTGTTGAAAAAGCAACAATACCTCAACTAGTATTTAATTTGAATTTTAAACCCATTGTGTTTTCAATTTTTCCTCTCCAAAGTGGGTCTTAAATCAGAAAGAGGAAAGCAAAAGCAAACCACTACCACGCTACCCTGCGTGGTAACCGACTCAGCGGTACGCAGAAGGTACTCAGCCAGCTCTGCCGTTCGAAGGCTGGAGGAGGAAGATTAAAAGCTCCAAATATCAGGGAAAAGCCAATCATTTTTTAAGCAAGCAGCCTGATTTTCCGGAACAGCTGAGCTTGCAGCTCTTATGGTTGTGAAGAGGCGGTATTATACACTCAGGCCACACGCCTAGGCGCCCAGTTTCATGCTACTATTTTTGAAAGTTGTACTATAGATCTCCTTATTTTGACTCTTTATTTGGCTTTTACCACTGTCCTCATTACCAGGTTTCAAGAACTTCCAGATGTACATATTAACAGTGCTGGCAACTTTCCTAGAGAAAAACAAATCTCATCTTTGAGTTGTGCTTGGCAACATCTAACTTTTACGATTGTACATCTACACTGCCTGTCACAAAGATGGAAAGCCACCTTGGGCCCAAACTCTCCATTCCCCCAGAGAGAATTACAGATATGAAAAAAGAAAATCAAAAGGCTTTGCCATTCCTCTGTGGCACGCTGAGCCTGTAAAACTAAACCCATTTTATTTCATCATATTCAAATCCCCACAGTTCCAGTGAAATTTAATTATACCTTCACTTTGCATAATTAAACAGTCATTGCATGGCTTTCTAAAGCGTATAAAATGACTGATGAGTGTAATGGTAAAACTTTCAGAAGTACTAAGTGGTTTAGGAGGCTACAGGTGTGTCTAGACAGCAGCTAACTTGCATAAAAGAAGCACTATTTTGTTCGCCCAGTGGGATTAAGTAGCTCTCCACATACGCCATGTTTTTGCAGCTCAACTATTTCTGGTATTTTGTCTACCCAATTTACAGCTAGCTCAAGTAATTGCATCATGTAGAACAGATATATCCAAAATCCTGCCGATTATCAGATGGGACTCAATACCTCAGCCACAAAGGAGCTTTCGAAAGGTTCATAGTTTGGTGGAGCGGTAGCTACGGTTATCAACGGAACACCCATTGCACTGGATCATTCCGGTACATTAATTGAGTGAGAAACAATGTTTTTTCCTCCCTCTGCACTAAAAATACTCATATTATGTGAAGCTTTCTCTCTCATTTCGTGAATGCCCTGAAGGCCTTCTTAGACCAAATTCACCATGTTTTGGTAGCTTTCTTCTCCCCTGATTCTCTATGCCATGTTCATCATTGTGGCATCCAAGTCAGCTGTCCTTAATTCATTCCTCTTTGAGAAGAGGTGCTAATGAGCCGCGGTACCTCTGACAGCAGAACATGGAAGCTTTTTCTAACTTTTTTTCCTTTTGGAAATTGGTATTTCGTAAGCAGCTAGAATAGGATTCAAACACATCATCTGAAGTAGTATCTCTCATTTTGATTTCTCTCTCATTCCCTTGTCTTTTCAAAAGGATTGCCTTTACTGATAGAATGGTTTCTGAAGCTAAAGGAAGCACCTTACAGAATCCTTTTCTTGATACAGCAGCATAGGTGATAGGGGCTTTTCAGTCAACAGATTGAGCACAGAACGTAATTAACAATAGCCTGCTTTGAGAATCACGGAATCTTCAGAGTTGGAAGGGACCTCTAGAGATCATCTAGTCCAACTCCCCTGCTAGAGCAGGATTACCTAAAGCACATCCCTCAGGGCTGCATCCAGGCGGGTCTTGAAAGTCTCCAGAGAAGGGGACTCCACAACCTCCCTGGGCAGCCTGTTCCAGTGCTCTGTCACCCTCACCGTAAAGAAGTTTTTCCGTGTATTTGAACGGAACTTCCTATGTTCTAGCTTGTGCCCATTGTCCTGTCGCTGGGAACCACTGAAAAGAGCCTGGCTCCGTCCTCCTTAAACCCACCCTTTAGGTACTTGTAAACATTAACCAGGTCCCCCCTCAACCTTCTCTTCTCCAGGCTAAAGAGTCCCAGCTCTTTCAGCCTTTCCTCATAAGGGAGGTGCTCCAGTCCCATAATCATCTTGGTTGCCCTACGCTGGACTCGCTCCAGTAGTTCCCTGTCCCTCTTGAACTGGGGAGCCCAAAACTGGACACAGTACTCCAGTTGTGGCCTCACCAGTGCAGAGTAGAGGGGGAGAATGACCTCCCTCGACCTACTGGCCACAGTCTTCCTTATGCAGCCCAGGATGCCAGAATGTATTTTATGTTTCACATGATAGGTCAAGAGTAATGTTTTTTACCATTCTTCTCAGAAATTCTAGAGAAACCCTTCACTGTGCCCACAGAGGTGCTGCCACTTCATATGTAATATTACTTAGACAAAGTGACCAAGGATAACACAAGTTCATTTGATTATAGCAAACATTTTGCTTTCCTTTTTAAATCAGTCTTATTTTAAGAAGTCAATAGATCGTAACTTGAGATAACGTTTCTACACCCAATGCATAACCTATGAATGTACCTTGTAAGAAAACCTGAAAAAAAACATTAGCTAGCTAGGAGTCCTGTCCGAAAAATATATCATACTGTATTTCAAGTAGTGAAACAGGTGGTTTAACTTATTTTACAGGTTTGTGTTCAAGTACAATCCTAATGCAGAATGGTAAAGAGGGAAAAAAACCACAGATGAAGTAACATATACATACCAAAATGTGAAAGTATAAATAATGTCAGTGTATGGCATGTACGTGAAGAGGGCTTAGATGATCAGACAGAAGTCAAATAAGAGCAGCATTCCCTGTTTTAGTCTCCAGTCACAAGATGGATAGTCTCCTCGTATTTTTTAGAAAGGTTAGAATAGTCCTTTTTCTTGACAGACTATTACCACACTCCCTAGATGAAACATTTTTTACTCAGCTTCTATTACTCAGTTTCTAAAAACGCACCTTAGCCTGTCTCGATCTCTGGCGACTGTGCCAAGCACACAGACCCGATTACAGCAATTCTGTCATTTAGCATTTCCAGAGATCCACATGGAGCTGATAGATGTGCGCAGGGAAAGGCCACCTGAAGTTTATAGTGTACACATGGATGGAATAACAATACAGGAGAGAGCTTGACTGAGGAAAAACAACCTTGGAAGTCCACCAGATTGCATAAACTAAAAATCAAACAGGTAAGGCTAACAAGAGACTTATGGAGAAGCAGGGGGGGAAAAGACTCTTGGACAGGGAGGAATGGAAAGCAGAAGCAGCACATTACAAAAAAACCTGAAAGTCAGACCATCAGGTTGGGGCCACAGCACAGTAACAGAGATTGCTGCTGTACTGACCCTGGGCCTGGGCCTAGCTGCATTTTGGTAAGGGGATACCAGAAGAAAACACAGGCAGCAGTAGAAATTGCTGGAAAACAGTTGTCCAACAGGCAGGTGACATACACAAATATACAACCAAATTCAAAAATACAAAACTGCATTAAGAAAAAGAAGTAACCTACTTTTTCTTAGAAGATCCATCCTGAGGAGCTGCAGTAGTAGGAATACCCTGTGACCTCTGCAGACCCACTCCGCTGAGGGATCCCTAAATTGCTCTTCTGACACCTGGATCCAATCAGACCTCCAGCTGGGAGTGGTGCCCCCGAGCACACGGCTGCACCCACTTAACAGGATTGCCACCTCCACCTGCTCACTGCCACCCCTCTGCAGGAGGCTGCCCGCTCTGCAATAGAGTCAGAGGAAAGTTCATATGCCAACATCTTAGCTGCCTCACCGCAAACTCAGTGTTTTAATGCAAATCTGCCTTTGACATCAATTTGAGCTATGACAGACTTCACCGGACTGGCTGAGGCACGCATGTATTTTTTTTCTGTGCAGGGAGCAAACCACCAGAGACACGAATGGCTTAAACTGCTGCTGGAAAACTTGTCACCACCAAGGTGTCAGAAGCGTTACGTGCATGGAAATAGACCAAGTGTGCTGAGGAGGACAGCCCAGCACCAAGCTTCTTCTCACCCTCCTGCTTTACAGTATGTCCTCCACGAGGGCGATACCCCACCAGGCACAGGGAGGTGATTGCCAGCCATGCCCAGTGAACGGTGTCCTACTTGCATTCGCTAATTTGTCTATACCATAGGCGACATCGTCAACTACAGAAGCATTTGCCATGCAGCTTCCTCTTCCTCGAGCATGATGGCAGCTTGGGCAGGTGGAAAAAGAAAATGGTGAGGGGAAACTCAGTTACCTGCTCTAGCACTTTAAGACTAACTCTTGGAAACGGAGCTGTAGCACCACTGCAAGTGTCATCACTACAAAACCAGCAACGAACACAAAGGATTTAAAAAACAATCCTCACTTACAAATGCACATTGATTTTCAATAAAGCCATTTGCACATTTTTTTGCTTGTACTCCAAGTTGACTGTCACCTCTGATTTACAGACAAGGTATCTCTATATAATAGTATTACTATTTGTAAGTGCTAAATATTTTTTAAGCATTTTTACTTCCAACGGTGAGGAAAAGAATATGAAAGCAAAAAAAAAAAAAAAAAGAAGAGAAGAATGCCATTTGATTTTCTTTTCTTTCCTGGTAGAATTGCCTGGAAAGCTGAGAGAACGCATAACCTTACCGGATAAAGAGGCATTTGTTTTGAAACAGCAACACAGATCATATTGGCTTTTCACCAGCAACGCTGCTAACAGACCGACCACGGGAAATTAAGAATGGACAGCTCTGGGAAAGCTTTTCATGATTCACATTCTAGGTGAGCAGTAATTTTTTTCTTCCTCTCTGGGCACCTTTCCACTACAAAACATCCACGTACTAGAAGGCTGTCATGCAAGAGCAAGAGGTCATGTGAAGAAATTAAAGTAATACAACTGGCTGATATAGGTCAACCTGGTGATAGCAGACCTTCCCATTCAGGATTGCCTTAATTCGGCTAACAAGTAGGAGAGCCCCTGAAAGAGCAATTGGAGTAAAAAATGTATGAATAGAAACAGGGCAAGGAAGTAAAGAGCACCTGTTTGGTGATGCTGGACACTTCACACACGCACACACCCCTGGAAATACAAAAGGAGGAAACCTTAGAACAAACCCCTTGTCTATTTTTCATCCACATATAGTACCTATGGGATCTGATTTCACTTTCCAAATAGATGTAACTACAGCTGCTTCGCTGGCGAGATGTCTCCTAGCGCCGTTGATGAATAGCCCTACATTTATCACCCAGGGACGCTGATCAGAAAGGAGTCTGATTTCAGTAAAAGTGCCTGAAACCACAAAACGCCAGACAACCATGGTCTCACCTGGGAGTAGTGATGCCGTTGTTATGACTCCTAAATAGTTTTCGGGCCCCATCAAAACAAAAAACAAGCATGTGATTAGAATGGATTGATTGGACGGAGGGGTTTTATACACCGGAGGCAGGTCCTCTTTCAAGCCCAACCTCTTCTTCAGACACACAGGTCCCCAGCTCTTTGCCAGGAGCCCCCCCGTGAGGGCTGCAAGCCTGCCTGGCCTGCTTTAGGGCCAGCAATCTGGTACAGTCATCAACTCTACGTTTCACCCATTAGTATCAATAATTAATATTTAAATATTTAGCGTCAATATTTAACAGGGATAAATGAGCTGACCCAGATATAATTATAGAGTTCTCAGCCCAACGTGAAACCAGGAGAAAATAATGAAGCAGCTGATACAGGATGCGGCTAAAAAAAGAGTGATTAAAGGTGGTGTGATGTCAAACAACGTGGTTTTATGGAAAAAAAATATATCTTTTCAAGCAGTTGTTACCTTTCTTAAGGAAAATACATGTTTCAGTGAGAAGGGTCATATACTTAGCCTTCTGTAGGGTTTTTTGACTTGCTAGTCCTGATAAAGGAGATCAAATGATACAAGATCAACAAGGTAAACACTTTATGTGTTAAGAACAGGTGGTTAGGTTTCAGCTTAGTAATTTGAAGAAACTAATTGTAGTTGAAAAATCATCACAAAGCAATGTACTTGTAGGGAGGACCCCAAAAATTTGCCTCTTGGACCTACACTGATGGCATTTCTCCTAGGGACATGAAATGAAATAGACACTCCCCACAGAAGGCATCCACAGAGCAGGTGGTTAGGGAGGTGGTCAGTAACAGAAACACATCCCTCATACAGAGCACCAAGAAGTCACATTTAAGGACAGCCAAATGTACATGTCAAAAACCACACACAGTCTAAAAACAAAGAGTGAAAGTCAAAGTTAAAAAATTAATTATTAAAAAAATGTTTAAAACTCATTTCTCCAGGCACAGGTTCCTGCGCTCACCCTTCTTTGTGTTGGAGCTAGTGATCATGCAGCATGGGGCTGCCTAGTTTTCTTTGCAGAGTTAGCTTTCTGTCTGTTAAATTTGGAGGATTTAAATAAAAACACAGAAAAAAAAGTTTCCAAGGCTCCAGCTATCTAACTTAAGGGGAGGGGAAACAAAAGAAATCCCCCAGGAGATGCAGAGCAGATAAATGGGAATGTTACTTGTTCCATAAAGTGCCTCACTGATGACCCTGCATTTCTCATTGTTCCTAATGGAAAAGTTGTGGACGCCACGGGTACGTGTTCCTATGTGTTGTCCCATCATTTTTGACAAGTGAGCTCCAAGTAAGGAATGACAGCTCACAGCCTGGACCCAGAAGGTATCCTTTCTCAGGACATCACCTCAGCACATGCTTAAAGTATACTTCTGCACTTAAAGTGTAGCTAAGTATATGTTACCTGCTGCTGATTTTTGTGCTTAAGAATGATGGCTTCACGTACATGCTTAAATCAGTCAGAATCCCTCACTTCTTGGCTGAGCAATTAGTGTCAAGTCAGGGAAGGGGAGCATATTTTTGTTGTGTGAACATATGCCCAGAGAGAGTAGGACTCAGCCCAAAAATCATCAAATACGGTCCTGAATGTTGCCTGAGGGTAACTTTCAAGTTGCGTCAGCTTGGCCCAGATTCGAAGGAGTAACTTTGGGCAGACAGGCAGGAGTAACCTGCCAGCCCCGAGAGCCATCCGTTATGTCCTCCCTGACACAGAAGGAAGCAGGTTAATTTTGGTTCAGACAGCCCGGAAAAATCCTACTCCCTACTCATACAAAGTGAGCCATTATTCAAGGCTTGTTTTGAAAGACTTCTTTTTTTTTTAATGGTTAAATAACTATTTGGTTTTGCGTTGTTATCAATCATCGAGGCGAAGAGCCAGTGATAACTGAAAAAATTGGATGTGTTCAGAAAGGAAGTACACCTGGGGAGAGGGCTATAAACATCCTTCAAAAAAAGCATCCTCTGCGGAAAGCCGGTTTTTATTCTTTCCAAACACATATCCCAGGCACACTGGCACTTCGTGAATAAACATTTTAACTGCTTTAATTAAGGCAATACAGCCAAGCCATCACATCCAGCTAAGCTAATGCGACTTCTGCTGAACAGCAATGGGAAAAGTATTATTCTCCAAAACTTAGGGGAGGGAGAGTTCTGCAAACTATTTATTTTCTAGTCTGTCCGTCATGTCTCTTGCACAAGACCAAGTTTGTGGTCTCTTCCACACTGAAACTCACGAAGCTAGAAAATGTAAGACTAGAAATAACCCAGTCATCAATCCTTGCTAGAGCATCACTTTAGAAGACACCCAATAAAAATTTTATTGGTTTTAAAAGCTGAAGTCTGATGTCACCGTTCTCTCCTTTCTCTCCCCTCCTTTTCAAGGCATACAGTAAGTTCCAATGATTTCAGAAGGAACTACTTCTATCACTACAGTTGAAACTCTGGCAAAAATACCTAATTATGGAGAAGGAAATGACAGTGCTCTAGGTTTTAGTGTTTGCAGGCAGAGAGTAACGCCTTGTATTTTAAGAAAAACAGCAATGGAAGAATAATACTCTGCATCTTGTATACAGCAATTTTAATCAGAGGATCTGAAAATATTTAGGAGCATAAAGGACAAAATCCACAAGAGCAGAAATGTCCAACACAGGCAAAAACACCACTGCAAAAACATCCCTGACAGGCACAGGCAGCGTGTCCTGGAGCCTGCCAACCAAATAACTGTTTGTTTCAGTGAGAAACCAGCCTGGAGACCCTCTCGCCTGCGGTGGGCCCCAGCACTGCAAAGCTGAGGGGCCAAGAGCAAGCTTGGAGTTTGGGCATTAAATAAAAGCGTAGAAGGATTTAAACATACCTTTATGGTGTCTTCTTCCCAGCATCAGCGGAGTGCTGGAGCATGAGGAGTACATCAGCCTAGTAGTCTCTAGACTAATTCGAAGGCTATAGAGGAGATACAACATTATATGCAGATGAGGGTCCTGACCAGAAGGTTAATTCTGAGTTCAAGTAGCCTGCAAAGAGAGACAAGGAGGAAAGAAGACATACGACTGCTTTAATTTCTTTCAGAGATGCATTCAACAAAAAGTCCTGGATTTCATAGCAGACTTTTGTTTACGTACAATTTTACAATAGTTACATACAATTACATACAATAAAATTCTAATTTTTATGCTTAAACTCATTATACTTACACAGAATAACAGACTGGTTCGGGTTGGAAGGGACCTTAAAGACCATCTATTTCCAACCCCCCTGCCATGGGCAGGGACACCTCCCACCAGACCAGGCTGCTCAAAGCCCCATCCAGCCTGGCCTTGAACGTCTCCAGGGATGAAGCATCCAGAACTTCCCTGGGCAACCTGTTCCAGTGTCTCACCACCCTCACAGGAAAGAATTTCTTCCTGATATCTAATCTAAATCTACCCTCTTTCAGTTTGAAACTATTGCATTAATTATACTTCTTTAGTAGCTGGCTTTGTCACAGAGACATGTAAACTGCCTTCTCCATTCAATACTTGGAAATTTTTGTAGGTAACTCCCATCAAAGGTATTTTGTACCCTGAGCCCTTAAAAGTACCAAAAACTTTGAAAGAATATATTCCCCAGATATCCTCTGGAGGTAAGACATCTGTCCTCAAAACAACAATAACCAGAAAAATTGTCTCTCTCTTAAACTGATCTCAAGATGGAGAAGATGTGAACCATGCAGAAAATTAAGTTATAAATCTCAGCAGCTTCTAAGGGACTTACCGTTGCGGGGGGGGGTGGAATCTCCTGACCCAAGGCACCATGACGGGCAAGACTGGAGTCCCCTTGGGCAGGTCTGTGCTGGCTCAAGGCACTCTGTGTGCGCACTAAATCCTGGTTTATGCCCTGTGGCTGCAGAGCTGGGGCCTGGTGTGCCTGCCGCAGGAAGGAGGGAGAAAACTGGAGATGGAGAGAAAGGGGACGGCCTTGCAAACTGGGCTTACTGCTCTCGCACCACAGAGTGAAGAAAGGGCATGGGGACAGGCACCAGGATGTCCCTGCCCTCAGCCACCCCTTGGAAGCACAAGGCTACAGCTGTTCTGCCACAGAAGGAAAACAACTGCCCAAGGAAATGGCTTTTTTTGTCTATACTGAGGATGAATGTCCGGACAGACACCCCTGCATGTGCCTACACTGAGCGGCAAGAGGAGCTGGGTCCTGTAGAGTCACCGTCTGCGCAGGCTCTGCATGGCTGTGACCCTGCACCCCCGGCCAACGCAGGAGGCAGAGAGTGAGCCCCCACCCTCGGGTCTACCCCAGCATGCAGCACCCGCCCCAGAGCGTGCGCTTTCCCCCTCCGTACCGCTGTACCGTTTGAGCGGATTCAAATATTCATGCAGCCGGGCACAGAGGAGCTCCACCAGCCCGCAGCACGGCGGCTCTTTGTGCTCAGGTGCCCTGCTCTCGGCTTAGCTCAGACAAGTTTACACGAACGGCAGCTGCACCTTTGAACTCCAGCGCAGGCATAAGAAATTCGCTGAGGTGACCTGCCCAGCCAAGGCACCCCGGCGCTGCTGGCGACGTTGCTGGGACATCTGTCCTCCACAGCACACACGTCCCTGGAGAGATGCCTTTGTCCCCCCCTCTTTCTGACCTGCATCTCTCATGTCACACCTCCTGGGGCACAGCAGAGAAACCTGGCCAGATGTTTCAATTTCCTCATATTCACAGCTTTGATTGCATTAGACTAGACAGGATTTCTCCACCGGCACCACCCAGGGGTAATGTGAAATGAGTTATGAACATTATCCACTCTGCGGTGTACATATCTGATGCTGAGAAAGCCTTAATAGGGTCAAGTGGAATTTCATGCTTGAAGAATCTCAGATGCTTGGACATGACCCAACTTCGGAAAATGACTTGGTTGTGTCTCTGTACAAAGGCTTTGGAGATGTAGTTCCTGGTAGAAAGCGCCCGCTGGCTGAGGAAGCCCGGCACGATCTGTCCTGAAGGGCAGGCGGCTTTCTGTCATTTAGATTATAAACCATTTGGTGCATTAAATGGCTCTTATTCTTTTTGAAAGAGTGACTCTACCAGCCCAGTATAAGTGTTGTGTTCCGTTTATTGAAGTGGATAACCTGATCTACAAAGGAAAGAAAAAAAATATGAAGTTTACTTTTTGAGCAAGTGGTAACCATGACTCAGCTCGACATTTCAGATACTTAACGGAGAGCAGAGGACACAGCATCTCTTCCTAAATCAAAAGCTGAAGGTTTTGATAAAATCCTCTAAATTGTTCAGTGAGTAACAGCATCAGAGAAACCTCTCTCCTGCGCGCATCTCTCCCCAGGGTGAGTGCCTGCAGGCGGCTCCGGTGTCTAATCTGGTGTAACAGAGCGCTGCCCTCACGGGTGCATCAAGAGGATTTTCAGATGCCCTATTTAAGCACATAAGGACTTGATGCCTTTGAAATCTCCACCCTCAGTCAAACCAGACCATCAGTGACTGAACCCAAGAGGCCCAGAAGTGACAGGGACAGGGGAGAGGGAGAACAGTCGGACAGAAAGAGCAATCACATAACGTCTCATTTTGTTGAGAAATCAGGCTAAAAATCATTAGCTAATTAAGATGATCATTTTTGCAGTCGAAACACAATATGTTTGTATTGACTGCTATATACATAATCAATAATAATATTTAGCATTGCTGTGGTGCTTCTCGCATGCAATGATTTAATCACCAACCAAGCAATACCGAGGATGAAAATCTGATGCCGGCACGGTTTTTACATAACAACAAGGGAGACTTGTCTGACAAAGCCTGATCGGGAGGAGTTAACACATAGCACACACTTACCACAAAAAGAATGGGTAATTTGCTTAAGATAAAATATATTTATTTTCTTTTAGGCACAGTCGTTCACCCAATATGCACTCCATTACATCTGCATGCCAAAGATTTGATCCAAGTCCGCTCAATCAGCTACACTTATTAACTTTGCTTTGTGTAAATTTGTGGATTTAATAACAGAGGAACTTCGGGAGCAGAGTGTCCAGCAATCCATTTACTGCTGGCGGAGGCCGGTTACCACATGCTTCAAAAGAAAATACAAGACACCCTTCCTAGACTTAGAGGGAGTAGCCTGTTCAGAGAAAAAGCCCTAATTAGTCAGAAGATGGCTTGTACCCTGAAGCACAGGAGACATTCAAAGGTAATTAAATATAAAGAAAATTAGCATGTAGTTCATGAACCACACAAGCAAGACGAAACTGTGCCTGGTAGCACTGAAGTGAACCATTCTGGTCGCGCAGAAATTAATACTTTTGTTATTAATGTGACCTTTTCCTCAGCCCCAATTTAAGTCTGCAAGAAAAGGAGAAGGATGAGAATCCAGGAACAACTGCAAGAGACGCCGAGTCTCGCCAGCGACAAACACGGTGTGAGGACGAGGCAGAAACGGCAACTGCTGCTTGGCCCCGACCGGGCGGACGGCGGGGCTGGACACAGGGCTGTGCCTGCTCCTGCCCAAATCCCATGGGAAACAGGCCAAACAGAGCACCAGATGTTTCCCACTTCGAATAAAAAGGTGGAAAAGATTCCAAACAGCAGCTGAAGTTACTCAGGGAAAAAAAAAAAGAAAAAAAAGGGAAAAGAAAACCCAACAAAATTAATGCATTATGAAGGAGGGCATCACCTAGGAAATGTGCCGGACAGGCTGGATGGGTGCAGGGAAGGGCAAGGAGAGATGCAGAGAAGAGTAGTTGAAATGTGAATTTCCTGCTGTGCTCTGGTAACATCCTACTCAGAAGTCAGGATGAAGAGACTTAGGAAAAGCCAAAGACATGCAGGAGCCTGACAAGCAAATTAAAAGTAAGCACTGAAAGGATAAGAGACAGGTAAAATGATCTTGACAGTATAATATGAGAGGCAAAGTGTGTGTGATGCGGCTCACAAGAATAACAATGGCACCTCAAGTGCAAATACATCTCCCCACAAAACCACACGTATGAGGAATTCAGAGAGGAGCATCAGTGCATATAAAAAGGATATGCAGAGTAAAATTCAAAACTGTATTAAAGACCGCAGTGTTTGCCAGCAGCTTCCACCACCAGTGCACGTCAAGTTGCTGGTATTTCCCAAGCCATGTTACATTTTGCAAGGATGGGACATTTGTTTGGAGAGGCAGGGGTTGTATCTTCTCCCCTTCCTCTAAATTGCAGGTGTCTTTCGCTTGGGCTATAATATCTCATCACAAATGTCCCTGGGCAGAGGTTTCTTGTCTCTTCTCCCTACCAGGCCTTCACCGGAGAACCTTGCACTTCATGATGTGAAACTCATACCACTTTTATACTTCACTGTGCACGGTGACCTATTTCTGCCCACATGATGGTCTAATCCTTGTCTCTCTCGAGAGTGCCTCCTAATTTTTACCATTGTATCTGCCCAAGAACATTGATTTTTTCTGCCCTGCTATTATTTTTCAACCTGTAAATCAGTCCTCCTTTGGGAATCTGTGTGAAATACATCCTCCTGCTCTCCCCTCTCCTGTTTTTCGTTGCAATTAAACTTTCATGTTTGAATTCCTTGGCATTGCTTACAGCCCTGATCTGGGATTTCAGACCCGTCTTCCACACGAGCCTTTCTCTGGCATTTTGACTCCAGAAGGCATGGCCCCAATGTCCCAGAGAAGCCCCATGACCCCTGGGCGCAGGGGTCTCTGCTGGGTGACCGTTCTCCCTGCTTCAGAGGAAAGTCTTGAACCTTTGGGGGAGGAGCGGAGGGGAATTTCAAAATCTCAGTCATTTTTCACAGGAGCAACAAACATTTTTGTTCAGCAAAAATTTGAACAACGCATTTTGCTATGTCGTTTCCGTTTTTATAACATATAAACAGAGTAAGGCAACCCGGGGAGGCGGAGCGGGGTGATTACCTCGCCAGAGCCGGCAGACGGCTGCGTTCCCGCACCCGATACCTGATACAACAAAAGCACTCCCGGCTAATCTCCGCTGGCAGCTACCGTTTCAGCTTCTGGTTCTACTGGCAACACAAGGCAGCTAACACCCCTGTAAATGCCTGGGAGATTCATGTGAAAAGAAATATGGGCACCTAACTGGAAAAAAGCACGACGGAGCTATAAATCCCAAGTTAAATTAGGAAAGACCTTCTCACACAGTACTGCAGGCAAAGGAAAAAGTGAATGTATGTATAAATGGTGAAAAGTTGCATGTATACAGCCTCTCGTCTTTGAGCAGGATACCTTTTGTCTTTAATAAATATACACAGCTTTTTATATATGTCAATGCAGACCTACAAAGCGATCAATAATGCTGCTCAAAGAGCAGATAGCAAGCCTGAATGAGTAATTTTATCAGGAGTTTATCAAACTATAAACATGAAAGCCACAATGTTGTCTTAAAAAGCTATTCATGGCCAGCATAAATTAGGAATGACATGGCTAGCCATGGCGTAACAAGTGTACAAAAAAGCAGAACCCACCTTAGGTATTAAAAGACCACCACAATTATTTGCCTGTTATAGATGGTTATGTGTCTGCACTGCCTGCGGGAAGGCAAGGTCTGGCAGCCTCGGGTTACAGCTCATCTCAGTTCCTCACTGTAGGTTTGGACGCAGACCTCACGGTCGGTTCCCACATTGGCTGGCACCAAAGTCTGCAGGAGGCGGTTCAAAGCCAGCCTAGCCCGGAGCCTTACCAAGACCCGACCTCAGCTGGTGCTCAGCCCATCCCTCTCCCACCACGGCCAGTCCTTTGTATTTTCAACCACAAGCTGGAGTACCCAGAATGATAAGATTTTTTCAAAAAAGCTCATTTACTTAGAGCCACAAGACCTGTGAGAACGGGGTTATCTCATGCGTAGACCCGACACTCGCTCTCTCATGTCTCCTCCTGCAGCTCCACCCCATATCAAGCCTGTTCCTCTCCTTCCCGCCGCTGGGGCAGAGCATCGCCTCTCCAGCCCCTGGCTCCGGCGAGGTGGCTCAGGCAGGCTGGGGGGCCGGTGGAAAGCCAACATGACGCCTTACGGCTGCCTTCACCAACCGCTCGCTGGGCAAAGCAGAACTCTGCTTCTACTTCCTTCCTAACCCAAAAAACAGTTTATATCAGTTTACATTTCCAAGGCTATCGTGGCAAGGAAAAGTGCCAGAAAGTAACTTTTTTTTAAAACGAAAGCCTACTTTACATGTTTATCTTCTCCAAACAAGCGCAGCCTACGCCATGTTTTGAGAGGCCCAAAGTCTAGCTCTGTGCAAGTGAGAGAAAAACTCAGGGCCTAAATCTTCTTGAAATACATGTCGAGTGTCTGTGATTACCAGTGGAAACGTGCCATAACATGCGTCAATCTAATTTTGGAAGCAAAATGTCCAACCGGATGGCGTATTGCTAATTTTTCCTCCTTCCCTGCGATTCTCTGCAAACCCTGTCATTCCCTCCATCTCTCCATGTCTGCAGCCATCAGAAGTGCTGACTCCTGCACGTTTAGCATTCGGGTGAGCTTGACAAGAGCCAGCACTTCTGATCGATGCCAACGCTGCCGATCTTGATCTTGACGAGATTTACAGACCACAGGAGTTCGAGCCTTTCTTTTCTCTCCCTCTCCCTAACCACGTCTCTGCAAAATGTCCCAAGCCAGTGGTTTTTTGTTCCTGTCAGTACGCCATTAACCTAATTAGCCACAGGAAACAAAGAAATCGAGACAGTATTTAATATGCTAAATTTCCAGAATGACTTGCTGCAGCTTTTGTCTGTACACAACAAGAGGATGCCATGAGAAGAGAAAAACTGAAAGTTTATCTAAATTGATCTCTGGGAATCAGAAATAAGAAACAAAGATTAACACTCATTAAAAAAAAGCCTTATTGATTTCCTCATTAGCTTTGATTTTTTTTGAGAAAAAATTATTTACAGTCTGTTAAACATTTCATCGTTATGCAAACCTATGGTTACATAGCAGAGATATTAAAATATTAACACCTTGTAATTTATTTATTTTTTTAAGGAGCCGGCCATCACTCTTTTAACATGTATTTGTCTGGTTTATCAAGTTTAACAATTGTGGTGTGTCTCTGGACTGTGGGGCTGATGTAATTAAATCCTATTAACACATCAGGAATAAAATCCTTTAATAGGCACATGAGGCTTTGAGAGGCAGCTCATTCCTGAGCAGATTTAATATCCTTAAATTAAGCAAGTGTGAATGGGAGGATGAATCTTATTAAAAACTTAAATCTGATTATATTTGAAAATTATTGGTTTCTTAATGTAATAAATTATCCAATACAGACTAGAACAAATAATATATCCTAGCTTCACATAACTCCACTCTATAACAAGTGACAAACGAAATTAAGAATGACTGTGGGGCAAAAAGGAAGGTCTTTTTATAAAAGTCATTTTGCATAATGAAATACTTAAATCATTTTAACAAACACTGGGGGAGGGGATGGAAGATATATGTGCAGATGAGGGCATTAGAACAGGACTCATTTTTCCTCTTCAAAAAGGAAACGCAAAGACAGTCGGATTGGGGTTTTTTTCCTCTAAAAATGCCATTCTGACGAATTTGTTGTAAATTTTGAAAAGAAAAGCTGAAGCTTATGTTGGTGGGAGCTGATTCCTTTTCCAGAAGGCTAATGCAAATGTAAACCATCTGCCACACATTCTGCTGATAAAGCTGTACTTCCGAACAATGGACCAACAGCACTGGAATACTAAAACATTAGCTCAACATTAGGAAAAAGTTTTGAAAGAGATTATAACTTCCAGAAAATAGAGGTATTTTACTGTCCTTTTATGCAAAGACAAATTATATAGTGTATACACATACATATGTATATGGACACATTTTCTTATGTAATGCATACGGAGCATAAATCAGGAGGACTACTGAGGAAGAGGTAAGGGTGGCTGCTAACAGGATCTTCTGCCTTAAATTGCATGAAATCACTTAAGTAAGCAGAAATACCGCAAAATGTACTGCTACTTTAAATGAAAACTGGAGATTACCATTAATCGTTGACTACCGAGTATGTTTAGGTCTATTCCTTTTAACATTGGGTCATTGCAAAGTGTTTGCAAGTAACAGCCAAGCGAGCAGTAGTTTGACAATCAGTAGTCTGAGGTCTTTAATCAGGACAGTGGACACCGTCCAAATCCTAATGAATCAAATGGAAAGCCCCTGCGGATTTTTAATCTGGTCATATGTGACACATTATGAATGGAAGAACTGTCGACCAGAGAGCTTTACTTGCAAATCAAGTTAACCAAAATAATTTTCTGTGAATACGTGCAAATAAATAGTTAACCTGAAGAAAACACCACAAAAATATTTTTATGGAGATAAAAAATGACACAACTGATTATAAAACTACACAAGTGAGTAAATAACATGCCACAAAATGGTTTCTGTAACTACTTTGGTGATGGTAGGCACCAATAGAAGAATCTGCAGTGAAAAAGTTTATGATATTTCTATCTCATAATGCAGCAGCTTAAAAGCGTTCCCCTATTTCACTACTGTAAAATACTCTTGAGTGCATTCCAGGCTTAGCGTAGATCACCATGGATGTATCCACCACAACAGATCTGGATATAATGTAACGCGATCTTAAAATGCTAATGGTCTAACCAGAATGCTTCGGTATCCACTAGTTCCCCCAACTGTGTTAATTATTCAGGCATCAAGCAGGGGGTGGGAGGACAGAACTGTATAATCACAAGTTAAAACATCTCTACAACGCGACACCAGTAATGCGAGAAATTTTTAATTTTTTTTACGTACCTGCCTACTTGAGCTGATGTTGTTTCCAACTCAGCAGGCAGCAGTAAGAGGAAGCCTCAATAACCCAAATCTCACAGACATTTGCACGGTTCTGCAAGTCCGCCTCCATCTGCACTTCCATAATTTCAATGTGTCTTTAGGTAAAAAGTGTCCTTTAGTTGCAGAAAACAGATGTAACTGTGACTTCTTTAACAGTAGTTTCCTTGCTCCTCCTAAAAATTCAGGTTAAAACAAAATCAAAATTAGCCTTTCTGCAATTACTGCTTTAAGTTGTATGTGTATTTTAGATTTAGCGGTTTCCCCCCATTCTCTTTTACTTATTTAAGTAAAATAGCAGATGCGCGTGTGTTCAATAAACAAAATAGGTTATTCTAGAATAAACAAAGTAACTCTCCCCCACAACCACCTTTGGTTGCCAGTACCCATTTCTCTTTAAATCTGAAGCAAAAAAAACCCCAAGAGTTCTGGTTGTTTCTTAGATGGATGACAGATTTTGTTCTAATTAATCTAGAGCACTGTGTATAGAAACGACTGCAAAAGCAAACATGTCTATTAACAAAAAGCAGTGATTACTGCTTGGCATTTAGCCAGCAACTATACATAAGCAATGAATTGATGCCTGCAACTGTCTCAGTGCCATATGGGTTCTGCTGTAGCAATGAATTGGATCCAACGCAAGGTTAAGATGTGTCAAATTTAACTGGGGTTTAATTGATACTGGTAAAGAGGCTCTAAATAAAGAAACAGTGTGTGTGCTATTAGAAACAGGATGCATGTCAGCCTACGTCCCCCAGCTTGTTGGCAACAAAACTATGCTGAGATATCCAAAGGAGTTTCCAAACTCTTTTTTTTTTCCCTGTTTTTTTTTTTTTTCTGGTTTGGTCTTGTGTTGGTTTTTTGTTGGGTTTGGGTTTTTTTTTGTAAAAAGAAAAGAAGGAGACAGAGGCAACAAAAACTTTAGGTTAACAGGTTTATTAGCACTAAATTGGAATTGAAAGACAGAACACTAGTCACATATATAGTGTTAATGTCCTCATACATTTCTGGTTTTTACATCCTAACAAATCTCTTCTCACAGCAATGCCAGTCATTTTGCCTGACTGAAAATCCAAGTTAACGTTTCCATTCACTTATGAAGAAAACATCCCTAAATTACAGGAGTGGCGAAATTGCACAGTTTAATATTCGAGAGCCAGAAATGGTAAAGTTACGTCCAAGAAAGATTGCCTTCTCGTGAACGGCCACAAAATACTGCATGACCCCTAGCCAGCCTCAGAAGTTATTCATTCGGTATGATTGTTATTTTTGTTCCACTGACAGCTTTGGTGCAATGTGCCTGTTATACAAAGTGACATGTGCTTAGAGCGGAAAGGCCTGAATCGCCCAGTGGGAGTGGATTAGCACCCGGCCTGGGAACCAGGGAGAGTTATCCCCATCCTTTTTGTGTTTGGAGTGAGCCAGTGACAACGGGGTGCTGCAAATGTCAGTGCCGGCCTCTCAGCCCAGGAGCATGAGCCTGGCCGGCTCCCTCTCTGTAAAGGATCCACCAAATCTCACCCCAAGTGGCAGCAACCTCCAGAAGAAACCCAGCACCAGTCACCTGCCAAGCCCCTTCCAGCCCTCTCTGGAAACGCTGTGGCATCCAGGCTGCATCCAGAGCCTCCTCTCCCGTCCAGGCTCAAACTGTGTCAGGCCTGAGCTTCTAAAGTGCCACGGTCCTCGGTGATATTCAAAATAACAGCCACACACACACAGACCTCAGGTGAGGAAATGGGGATAAAGCGACGCAGAAAGGGGAATGGAAACCACCTTCGGTTTGCAGCTTTCCCCAGCGGGCAAGAAGATGGCAACAGGAACAACACTCTCGAGCTCTTCGCAGTCTTCAACATTAACTAAATTCTCTGAAAATAAAGACGGTTGGCACTTAGTCTTCAGTTCGCACAGGATCAGGCCCACAGATGCTGCCTATAACTAACTGATGGGAGGGAGCAAAGACAAGGGAGCCGGACTCTTCTTAGTGGTGCCCAGCAGAAGTACGAGCGGCAACAGGCACAAGCTCAAAAACAAGGAATTTCACTTAAACATAAGAAATAAATATTTTTACGGGGGATGACTAAACATTGGAACAGGCTGACCAGAGAGGTTGTGGAGTCTCCGTCCCTGGCAATCTTCAAAACCCAGCTGGACGCAGCCTGGAGCAACCTGCTGTAGCTGACCCTGCTCTGAGCAGGGGGTCAGACTGGATGGTCTCCAGACATCCCTTCCCATCTCGACCACTCTGTGATTTGGTGATGCTGTAAATTGGCGTCATTTTGACATTGAACCAAATCTCACCTTTCCTGATACAAAAAAAAAAATTATCGATAAAGAAAGCTGATAAGTAAAAATATGGAACTGGGGTATTTTTTAAGACTCCCTGTCTTCCACTTGTTACATTTCCAAAGACATACTGCTTTCTTCTAACTGTTCCTCATGCTCAAGTGGCAGCAGCCCATAAATATCTCTAGCTACCTTTCCTTAAAACTGCTTTGATTTACTGCCTTCAAAAAGAAAAAAGAAAGAAACCACCCATGCTGAGACCATGCTGAACCTATGCTGGCTCAGCTACATCCATCTTCCTTATTTTAAATTTTGTTTTGGAATTAGGTCACCTCTTTACTCATATTTGAGCAATGCCCGCTCAAGTTAGGTCCATGTTGAAAGCCAAGATTTCTAGGCATATCCCTACTAACAGGAATTATTACTGTAAGAACAACCTTGATATGTGAAATTCTTCATAATATCTTTGCTTCTTCCTCCCAGACCAGTATATTTCAAGTTAATGTTTATGAGAAGTTTGGCATTTATGCATCAAATAGTATCAAGATTTTATTTGATAGCCTTCAGTATTTTTACCTCAACGCTGAATTCTTGCGATACTCTATGGCTGTTCTGACAACTTTTTATCATAATGTTTGATTTTTTATAATCGTTTTGATGCAATTTTGGTACCTTTTGCCAGCAGTGGAAAATGTTTCTAGTAATTGTAATGGTTTTTCACTTTGCTTTGCTGGCAGTGATCTAATCCTGTAGGTAGCTTTCTGCATTGTTTTTAACCCTGCAGGGAGTAATGACTGTGTGACATATTCAGCAAAGGAACCATTTACAGTAAAAGGACATTGTTCCATTACTTATATTAAGAAACAAAGACAAAAAACAAGACAGGGAAATAGAGTAAAACCAACTGTATCTGTACAGCTAATGTTTGATATTTGTCAGAAGGACGTAACAGAGTTGTTGTTCTCTGTATGCAGACAGGGGAATCAATACTATTCAACAAATAAACCTATGACAAAGAAGAAAAAGTTGTTTGTTGCTTATTAATGCTCAGTAATATTTTGTGCTCTATATATTTCAAGCAAAATGCAAACCCCAGTCTCATGCAGCAAGGAATGCAAGGGTGAAATAATTATGTACTACTGTATCTTTAACGCCCCACTGACTGTCTTGCCTGAAAAGTAGGGGCTTGCTTTTCCTCCTCTCCGTCCTTCCAAGCGACGTGTGTGTCTGAGAGACAAGATTGCCACGCTACTGCCAATTCTCCAATACACAGCCATGTACACTGGAAATCAGTATGGAACACTGCACTCGCATCTCCCCTAACTTTTTACAGCCTTTAAATTGCCAGTCTTCTGACTACATTTCTTCAAACAATATTGCCATCTGACTGATATCAATCAAACCTATTGCCCTTTGATGTCAGAACTCAGAGAGTCATCCCACTTGACTGAATTTTGATTACCTCTGTATTCAGAAAAGTAATGTGTTGTTCTTCAAAAAATAAAAAAGCGTAGCCACTGTGCATATTTAATAAAAGGACTATTGGCTCCTGTATTAGGAAAATAATGCCAAAACCATTAACTTTGAAATTCCAACTTTGCATGCATGTTTTGCTTCCTGAGTGGAGATAAATTTTTTATAATGTAGTAGGGAATGGAGAATAAACTTTCAGAGATTTAACCTCTAATATCAGGTTTTCATCTGTTGTGGCTCCCAAATTTCCCACGTCCCACTGGTCCTACAATACCCGTACAGAAGGGGACATGCACCCTGTTACAATGTCCAGTGCTACTCCATATGGATCACAGCAGGTGAGATGCTACCACCCATCTTTGTTTTTGTTTTTTTCTTTTAACTGGATATATGTTAAAGCATGATTCAAAGACAGAAGCCTTTGGTCAACAGGGAAGAAAAAAAAAAAAAAAAACAGAGACCAGATTCCCCTGTTGTTTAAGTCAGATGCAAAAAATTGCACTAGCAAAGGAACAAAGGAAGGGACTCCAACTAAAAGCTTCAAAAACACTGATCATGATAACTGCTGCATTCAGTCAGTCCATGTGGAAATGAAGAGGGACTGGAGATCTGACATTGAAACATGAGATAAGAAATAATCTACGAAACTGTGATGAAAACTAGAGTCATAACTTGGAGGTTCTCTGACAGTAGGAATTTGGGGGTTGGGGTATTTTTTGCATTTATGTTTTTCCTGTGCTTAACTTTAACCCCTGCAGTATTCTCTTTCTCTGTGTTCTTCTCTTTGCTTCAATGAATGCATACCTTTCCCTCAACAAAATAATAGGCAACTGCAAAAATCACATCCATGGCCACCACACCCGCCTCCATCCCTCCACCCTGCCAGAACAAAGGCAAGAATAGCAGACTTTTGTCTGTAAGTCAGAAGAAGAAATTTCAGCAGAATTAACTTTACAAACAGATATTTTAAAAGCTGTGCAAACAAATAGAGTCAATGGCCATCTTTCAGTTTGAAGCTGAGCCAAAGTATGTTTGTTCTATTCCTGAACAGGAAAGACCAATTCCAGGACATGAGATCAAAGATAGCCTAAGCATGTCAAAGGTAACTGTTTGCAGAGTAGGTACAAACCAGCAAAAATCACTTGCTCCTTAAATGTTTGAAGCACTGAGGACATAGGGAAGATTTGCGACCTTAAGAAGGAGGCAACCCAAGCCACCATCAGGTGGAAACGGTTCCCAAACCTGTGGAAAACAGAACTAAACAGATTAGTTTCAAAAGACCTCAAAAGAGACGGGACATCAGGCAGCCAAAAATCTAATCTTTCCAGAGGAAAACATCTTTTGATAACGAACTACCAGTTACAAAAAAAAAAAAAAAAAAAAAGAGAACAACCAAAAATCTACTGTATCTTCCTAAGCTTCCTTTTTGATCATTTATGTAACTGAGTGAGTTGTAACAGTTCTCAACTTGGTTATTGGTACACCTGCGTTACAGTGCCTACCCCAGCACGCTGCTTAGACTCACTGAATTAGCACAGTTTCCATGGTCTGGGTTTCAAACAGCGTTGACGGTCTTTTGCTTACGTCCCTCATGAAAATTCAAGTCTTTTACAATGCTTAACTTTTGCTGCACTCTCACTCCATCACTGTTGCCAATACATAAAGTTCCTTGGCACATCAGGGCAGACAAACTGTTTCGCTGGATGGCTCATTTTTCCAGAAATGACATGTGTCACAAAGCACCTCAGACTCCTTAAACCCTGCATTCATTCCCAGCCAGTCAATGTATTCTCGTGCCCTTGTATACAACCTTCAGTCCTTGAAAGGAAGAAGAATTAACTTTTATAAAATCAATTCTCAGCATTCCTAGCGTAACTGACCCTACTGTCATACCTAAAGCCTCTGCTTCTACAAACAGCCTCCTCATCCTTTAGAGGGGGAAGAAAAAGAATAACACCTACTTTCTTAATTCTCACCCTCAGAATAAGCGTAAGTATTTATGGAGGTAGCAAAACTCTCTGCCTTCAGAACTACGTCCTCCTTTTGCCGGACGCAGACACTCTGAACACTCACAGCATCATTTGCCATTTCTGGGCCAGGCAAACTGCCCCAGCCTCTCTTCGCTCAGCCTGATCAGGCAACGAGACTCACTTGAGGCCATACGTAATTCTCAACATTGTACTTTGAGGAATGATTTTAACTCAAAAGGGTGGTGGATTTTTTTCTTTTCATTTCAGTCTAAATGGCTTATAGTGACACATATTTCTATTGGTCAGCTAAATGAAAAGATGGGATCTGACAGACGTTACAGCATGAGTAGTGCCCATCAGAAAAAAAAATAAAATAAAAAACCAACAAGATTTACAACTGCGTGGGTAGTTTATATCTCTGTTAGCCTTCTTTCTTAGTCTGCCTTTTCTAAGGCCACTAAAAACTTCTTTTGATTTGTACTTATGACACAACTTCTAATATATTAAGAGAGAAATATCAGTATGAGTTTTCTTTGCTTCTTCAAAGAGCTGTTCTTGCAGCCGCGCAGGCTCCCATCCCACAAGGAGACATTTCATGCATTCAGTATCCATCACAAACGCTCCACTTACTACCCCAGCCACTTTTATTGCCCGGCTGAGCACGTTTAAGCAGAAACACCAGGGGAAACGCCAGGCACTGAGGCAAAGACCTGGGGCGCGGAGGCGAGGGGGGCTGCCCTCAGGCTCCTCACGGGGGGCTGGTGTGGCAGAGCCATCCCCTCCGCCCACCAGCCACCACAGCCTGCACTGGGGCACAGTCCAGGCACGCTGCAAGGGGGAGGCTCCCCAAAATCAGGAAACCACAATGCTCATTGCGTTAGGAAATGGATCTCCATTTGGACACAGAAAAGGCTTGTAGTGTTACAAGATCATTGTGTTTCTTATTTCCCCAGCTCCTCACTGGGCCAGCCTTTCTCCTTTCTTCTTCCTTTTTTAATCTAGGAATGCATTTGCCTTTGACCATAAACAAAGAAGAACAACACATAGAGCTCCAGCATCAAAATCCTTCCATCTATAACCGCGTGTATGAAGTGCACAACAACTAGCACAAAAGAGCTCCTGAATGACAGTAGGAAAAGCACAAATGTGACTGAAATGGCATCTACAAAATTAAGACTCAAATCTCTGGCACTTCCTAAAAGCACTGGTTGCAAGAAAATTGCACTAGTGGTGCACTGGCACCGGGAGCAACCCCGCTCCAAGCCACAGACAGAATAGCCCGCAGGTGGATGGTCACCGGTAGATTTTGCATCACTCAGAAAAAAAATTGAAAATAAAATTTGAGGAGCTGAGCATAGTATATGATAACATGGAATGGTCATTATGTTCTGGTCATCTGTTAGAAGATGACACCTGCTTTTCAGCAGAAAACCACGCTTAAATGGGGCTTATATCTCATCAGTGCACGTGGTTAATTTTTAAGGCATGCTCAGTCGCTATTTTTTTCAGACATATTTCTTCTTTTGCTGCCTGGCAGCCTAAGCATAAATCTGTTGTTGCAAATCTGATGGATACCGCTCCATCCTCATGTAGGAGTCATGGTCTCCTTACAGATAAGAACACACTTCCACCACAAGGTCCAAATCATGTTTTGACTTTTCAACACTCCTGAAACACCAGAGTGTCCTACTTCCTTCCTCAACCCAATCCCAACCTGTTAAATAATTGAGTCCAAGTTTCCACATTATGTGCAAATAGAGGCACTGCTATTTAAAAGAAGGCAGGAAAATTAGAGACTGTGTATCATTTTAGAACAGGGTCACTGCTCAGATATTAATGACAATTAGGATACGCAGAGATATGCAGGCTATGGACTGGTTTAATGAGGAGAAAATCTGTAACCTCCCCCAGAAGATGCTCTAGCCAGTGCAGGAAAGGTATAAAATCCAAAAATTGGAAGTCTACCTAAAGGCTGCCCATGCGTGCACGGAGTGATTAGTGTGGGGGCTGGTTGCAACAGTCAGTTCTTTACTGAGTACAGAGAAATACAGAGATAATATGAAAGTTTCTTCTGGTGTTCTTTGGGGAATTAATGGAAAAACTAGGTAATAATTAAATAATATTTTGGTTGGCTGGGATGTCCATTTCAGCAATTCAGAGGACAAAAGATTAACTTAAGAAGCTACTTGCAGGAGTTTCAAAAGTCAAGCACAAAAGAGGTTAGCACCAGAGGACACAATAAAAAATTAGTTTAGCCTATGATCCAGAGTACCTCATCGTTCATTAAATGCTTACACAATGCTGGAAAACTGTATGCTGTGCTGCAGCAAACGGTTTCAATAACATGCTTTTGGAATGGCAGTTCTTGCTTTTAGCACTCATTTAAAACTGCCTCTTGTTTCTTTTTCACCGTGGCTCATCATGTTTTGCTGTTCTGGACCAATTTTTTCCTTCTTGATTTGCTGTTTCTTGGATGCTCAGTCTTCAAACAACTTATCTGTTATCTGTGACATTAAACACAGCACAGCAGTACTACTTTTTGGTATTGTCCTTGAGTATTATTTTTTGAAGCCCTGTCAGAGGGATTGACCTTCCACTCTCTTGCCTTGAGTCAACCAGTTGTCACCACAATCTATGCTGAGCCTTTTCTCTTTACATACTTTTCCATCCTTATATTTTGTCCCTGAAGGTTGCTAACTTCCCAAAAGTCCACAGAGCATCACCTCTTACTGATGGTGCGACAGGCCAATACGCCCAGGTACATTCGGCATAATTAGACTCCCATGCAAACAACAGGTGTTTTATCCCAGTGAGGGGTTTTACAAGCCGTGTAGTTACCAATACTTCATTTCTGTTCATAGCTGCTGTGACAATTACTCCCAGGAAAACTAAGCATAAAGGCTCAATTTTACCCTTCACCAGTTCAGAACCAATTGTTTCATGAACTCCATTAGGAAATACTTGTTTATGGACATGTTCCTCCGGACCAGAATATTTGTATTGCTCTACTCTTAGTTGGGATTTCTCTTCTACCCTGGCCCAATATGCCCATCCCTGGGCAGATAACGGCACAGGCCAGGCACTATTACTTAATTGCAGCTACACACCACAATAATTTTGAGTCTGTTATTCCCACTCTGTAAGATCATGTAAAAATCAGCTTTTAAAACGGTGACATACTCGGGAAGTCTAAGTCCCAAAAAGATACACATTGGTTGTATTAATCAGTAAACAGAAAATACTTTATGAAGCTAAAACTTTTAAGTTAAAAAAAAAAAAAAAAAAAAAACGAAAACACAAAGAACAAACCATTGTACAGTTGTCCCCGTGACCAATCCTGCACTGCCTTGGCCCATTTCAGGGAAGCATCTCTGTTCAGGAGAACAATTATGGACGAGTTCAAAATAAGCACTTGCTTAGGTGCTATCCTGAACGTAAGCAATATTCGGGCAGTTTTCATAAACGAGCAGCCTTACGAAGGACTGGACAATCACGGAATCACGGAATCTTCAGAGTTGGAAGGGACCTCTAGAGATCATCTAGTCCAACTCCCCTGCTAGAGCAGGGTTGCCTAAAGCACATCCCTCAGGGCTGCATCCAGGCGGGTCTTGAAAATCTCCAGAGAAGGGGACTCCACAACCTCCCTGGGCAGCCTGTTCCAGTGCTATCTGGAAAAGCAAAAATCTATATTTTTGCTTTTCCATTTTTGAATGCAGAATACAAGCCCACTAGTCATTACAAAACATTGCCAACTGTGGAGTAACGAGGGCAAATACTGATAGAAGGACTTCACCTGCGTCTGGTTCTGGCTGTGCAATGTGCTCACACTTCATACGTCCAAAGGATGTGAATCGCCCATTTCACTCATTCCTACACCCCCGATTTGAAGACTTTCTAGATTCTTTGCTAGGCCTATGCATTTTCAAACAAAGCTTACTCCAAGCTGCCCCTTTGACAGCGTATGGACCACCACAGCGCTTCTTGGAAATCTTGGTTCCTTGCAGCAGGTTGAGCTGCAGGTCTCCAGCACTCCTGCACCGGTACGCAACCGCTTGCAGGACAGGATGACGTACGGCACTGAATATTGCTATGAAGAGAGGAGTATACTCCCTTACACATGCACATGCAATAATGTGCTGCCACCGACAACAGTCCTTTCCATTTAAAATTTTACTCCCTTCTCATATCACTTCCAAGGACCAGTAGAATAATAGAGATATCTGCAAAGGGGAGCAAGAGATCTTTAGAGATCCGCTTGCCCTACCCGTAATTTACTGCTTTTACATCCCATCCTGATGGCTGGTTGCTTCCTTCATCACCACTGTGCTTTTTCCATTATGACAGAAAACAATGAGGCAAGAGGAAAAGACCTGCAATCACGAAGCAACCCAGCGATAGCCCGGCTAATAACACGAAATAAAACGCATTGTGCTTCCCTGCTCCTGTGAGAGAAAATGATGAAGCACAAACCCAGCTCTCATCATTCAGCAGTCTGGCTTAAGGAAAAAAAAAAGAAGGGAAAAAAAAAAAAAAAAGGGAAGAAAAGAGACACCACATGATAACTGAAAAAAAGATTTTGGACTGTGTCACAGAAATTGTTCTATTTTCTGTATTACATAACCGGCGGGTTTTAGGTCTGTCTTTGTACCCACACCTGGGAAGCTGTCAGACCTGATAAAAGCAAAGGAATACTACAGTATTTGACAATAAATCACATTCTCGGCAAGCATTAGCAGCCATCATGTTTCGGAAAGCACATGCATGTTCTTTTTTGCACATGGATTATTCCCTTGAATAACCCACGACCAAACTTCTCCCCATTGCATTTCCTACGATCCAAGAAATGCAATGACAATTGCGAGGTGGAGGATAGTTGCTTTCCTCTGTTTACCTATTTGCTATAAGACTGCTCTAAACAGCGACAACTTTATTGTGTTCAGTCTCTTTCCCAAAAGCAAAATTGTCAGAAATATAACCCAATAAAACAAAGAATGTCATTTCAGTCCATTTCATGATCTTTCAGTAAAAAATATTTTTTTTTAGTAGATTTTTACCATTTTTTTCCAAACCCAAAAAGTATTTATCACTTTCCACAAAAACAAAGAAAGGTTTGAAAGGCTCTGACTTTCAACAATTTATTGCCCCTTGTCATCTTTTCTGACAACAGCTGGATCTTGTAATCCAAACTTTTATTTATTCCTTAAGCAGCCTGACTTCTTGGGGAAATATATGAGAATGGCCAAAACCAGCCACAAAAGCAAGAGAGGCCACCAGAGCCCCCCAGGCATGACATCAACCGAAGCAGGGTCCAGTGCGGCTCAGCCCTGAGTGCCACCGGGGGCCGGGGCACAGCACCCGGCAGGGACAGTCACCCAACAAGCATTTTTCGTGCAGAGACCCAGAGCCTCTTGCACCAGCACTGCCCCAAGCCAGCAATGTGCCCTTGTGGCCAAGGATGCCGACGTTCTCCTGGGGTGCATTGAAAAGACCCTGGCCAGCAGGTCAAGTGAGGTCATCCTCCTGCTCTTCTCTGCCCTGGTGAGGCCACATCTGGAGTGCTATGTCCAGTTCTGGGCACCCCAGTTCAAGAAAGACAAGGAACTGCTGGAGAGAGTCCAGCGGAGGGCTATGAAGATGACCAGGGTACTGGAGCATCTCTCTTATGAGGAAAGGCTGAGAGGCCTGGGTCTGTTCAGCCTGGAGAAGAGAAGACTGAAGAGGGGATCTCATCAATGCTCATAAATATCTAAAGGGTGGGTGTCAAGAGGATGGGGCCAGACTCTTTTCAGTGGTGCCGAGTGACAGGACAAGGGGCAACAGACACGAACTGGAACACAGGAAATTCCATCTCAACATGAGGAAAAACTTCTTTACTTTGAGGCTGACAGAGAGGGAACAGGCTGCCCAGAGAGGCTGTGGAATCTCCTTCTCTGGAGAAATCCAAAACCCGCCTGGACGCGTTCCCATCCAACCAGCTCCAGGTGACCCTGCTCTGGCAGGGGGCTGGACTAGATGATCTCCAGAGGTCCCTTCCAACCCCTACCATTCTGTGATTCTGTGAAGAGGTGACATGCAGTGGTATGCTTTGAGTCACACTTGATGCACCCAGCGATTTCAAATGGGAATGGCCAAGCTATCCTGCACCCAGCCTGTGCCACAGGACTTTCTGGGCTTTTAAAGAAGGTGAGGAGTTTTCAGTCCCCGGTACCCTGTCTCCAGGCGCTCAAACTGAACACAAAGTGAGTACCCTCGGGATTACAGAGGGAAGAGATCTAAACCTCTTCTGCCAAAGACATTACCAGACTTTCCTGGTTTTCACTCCTGTGATTTTATAATTAAGTGAACACCATTTTTTAAGAATATTGCAAATCATTGGGTAGAAGCCGAGTAGGTGTATTATCAAACAAGGGCTTTTTTCTTCAAATTATTTCCTTCCATCTTAAATACATAATATTACATCCAATTTGTATTACTTTTTTTTTTTTTTAGCTATTTGTGTTGTCTGTGCCTTACTGTGCGTACAGAGACTATATATTCTTCGCTGTTTTATAGAGGAGCTCTTTGAAAATAAGCAAAGGCATAAGTCAATTTATTAGATACAGAAGTGTATTAGCCCCTGAAATTGTAGCTCCTCGTATTACTGTAGGTCCATGTTCCTTTGCAGCATTTTCATTTTTATCAGTGTTTCATCAGAGTACAAGGATGAACGGATGTTGCATACCCCCAGGCTCACAAGCAGTTGAGAAAAGATCTGCCATTACAGGCATATACAAATGCTAGATTTTAATAAATACACTGTCGTGCAGCTGTACAGAGCAGACATACATGACATATTAGCATTAGAGGCACATGCATATTATATAACTTCATTCTAATAATGCATTTATACCCTGATTTATTCAAACTCTATGTGATGAGCTTAATTATAAATAGAGACAAATTAAGAAGTCCGTAATAATCTTCAGCTCAGAGGCCAGCACCTACTGCGTTGGGCTTCTGCACAGGGATGAATTTTCCTTTTAAAAACCACCGTGCACCGTAATTTGGAAGGAAATAACCTCCTTTGTCATGTTTGCATCTATCCAGCAAAAGGAAGTTAGTGATTAATGCTTGAGATATTTTCCACAATGAAAGAATCCGCTTCTTCCATATACTTTGATTTACTCTCTCTTATTATTGTGTTGTATTTTGATAAAGGACATTGTACCTGTCTATCAGGCCTGGTCTTAATCTTCGTAACTAACCCAGCTCCTGAAATACTCAGGCTTCACGCAAACCATTAGTATTTGTACACAACCCCATTACCAACTGCTGCAGAAATAAAGCAGCTCCTGGCAGCCAGGTACCCTTTTTAAAAGCCTCAATATTTCCTCTTATAGGGAGAAATATAATCAAGACGAGGCACCAGCATTCACCCTGCAAAGTGATATTCATTGTATAACTTTATGGCAGCAACTTTATTTCCTGCCAGTTGCCAATATATTGGATGACAAGTCGCTTGCTCTCAAAATCAGTACAACTGATTTTTTTCCTCAGAAGGGTTTCCAATACCCCCCGTCACGGGGAGAGCCCCCTGTTGGGTGTCGCAGAGCGGGATGGCTTGCCAGGGAGGGGTGCGAGGGGCAGCAGTGGAGGTGGGGGGACTCACCCTGCCACCCCCACCACCGAGCCAGCACCATCTCACGCAGGCACCAACACCCACCCGGCAGGGATCCAGCCCATCCCCACTACAAAAAAACACACCGATTTAAACTCTAATTTGAATATTTTTGCAAACACCTGTTGAAGGGGGACAACAAGTTGCCAGGAGCACGTGATGCTCCAGGAGTCCCTGCATCACCCCTCGGCCTGACCAGCAGCATGTATTCCCTGCCGCTTATTGCTCAAAACGGGATAAATGCTGGAAAATCTCTCGACTCGCAGCACTTAGGAGCCACAGTACAAAGCAATGTTTGTTTTGGAAATAAGATTACAACGTATACAGTGATTCATAAATATTTGCATTTTATAATTGTTTCTGCAAATGAATTGGCAAGTCAGTCCACAGAGGGCTGGGATTCTCCCCCTACAAAGGGAATGAGCTGCAGAATTTTAACGAGTTTCCTTCTCAGTGCCTGTCACTGAGCCCTGGTCACTTTTCCTCTCTCGGAGCTCTTCCCTCATGATGTGCAAGGGAAAAACTACTGATTTTCCCTTTGCATGTCTTCTTACTGGGAGCTGTGTGGGAAAGGCAGCCATTCCCAAAAAGCAACAGCACTGGCAGGAATAAAGCGATGGTCCATTTAGAAACAGAGGTGGTGTTTCATTCAGACCTCTGCAGTTCCTTGCCCATATCGTACACGAGAGTCTATATACTTAAGGCGATGCTGCCACAAAGAGGCAACATGCTCCGGCTCTTGCAGCTCACGGAAATCCACCCATCGGGTTCCAGACAGAAGGACAACCAGCCTTACAAGTACTATTTACAGTGATATTAAAGAAAACCCTATTAATACTGGGGAAACCAGAAGAAGCTTAATCAGCCCGTGACACCGGGATAATGCACACCCTCAAGGGTGCTTTTCCTGCAGTCCGGGTATCTGGAATGCCAGTCCCACATGTTCTCTTCATCCTGCCTGACCCAAGGCTGGAGATCCTTCCCCAGGCTGCTGAACGGCAAATCAAGTGTCCATGGGGAGGAATTACTGAGTCACTTCTCTCTCCTTCCTCATACACCACGGAAAGAAAGGGAGGAAACCTCAAAAGGTTAAGAAAAAAAAAATCCAAGTCATGAAACAACGAAGACAGGGCAGCCCAAAAGTGAGGTGGTCATCCTACCAGCGCACCGAGCAGTGACAGCACTGCGGGGAGACAAAAAACCACCTAACGCTGCAGCTCATGGCCAAACCACCACGAGGCAGCCCTCCGCTGTGCCTTGTGGACATCCTACCCAGCAACAAGGCTGCCCTCCCAGGCCTCCAGCACAAGGGCTGCCTCTCCCAGGACAAAGAGACAACGGCATGTGCAGGATTCCGCTTGGGAATAGTCACACTCAAGCCCTGCTCTCCCCCACTCCTTTCCAGTATACCGGTTTGCTCTTTTTCTGCACTGAATTGGACTCTCAAAGGGGAATTCAGGCAAGAAGACGTCAAGCAGAAGTTGGTGATGCAAACCCGTCACCCGGCGGGTCCTCCCGCTCCACCAGAGAGACAGTGTTGCCTCCAGGACAAGCTCGCTTACCGAGCAAACCAGGCTGAGGGCAGAGAAGATCACCGTGCCTAAAAATGAAGGAAAACAAACACGTTTACAAACATCACAGAGAAACTACCCAGGTTTACCGGCCACAAAAAAAGTCCTCCGTTACTGAAACGATGATCAAGGGCACACAAGGAACCCCAAATGTGCTTAACCCGGGCAACCAGGACTGTGTTTCAAACCACGCTGAATCAAGTGCACAGGCTTAAGCTGACCGCAGTAGAGGTTTCCTTCTCCATTTTGGACATCGGCTGCTTTCTCTCCTTAGCCCATGTATACCTGGCAAGCTCCCTGAGATGTCTCCCAAATTCCGGCAAGTATACCAATTTCTGATCATTTGAATGAGGCTGTTGCTAAGCAACACCTTTTCTCTCTCTCTTTCGCATTTTTTTTTTCTTCGGTTCAATTACACTTAAAAAATCCAGGATGTGCTGGATGTGAGCAGAGAGAGATGCTGCTGCTTAAAGTTTTACTGATGCTATCACAGATTCTCTAACCAACAAGAAAAAAAGGTTAAGATTCAAAAAATTTTCAAGTTTTTTCCCAAAGTAAAAAGAACCCTCAAAAGAAGCTCACTTCTGTGGGAGACTAACTGTATTCCCTCTAGTCTTCTCAGTCTTCAAATGAAAAACAGGTTTGCTTGTTAATAATATGATGTTAGTAATTCTTACCTACAGCCTGTCTTATACTTTTGGGGGCTCCAGTGCCCATCAGCGTTCTTACTTCCACCCCTCCCTCGCCACCCATACTGCTGCTCACGCCTGCGAAGGATGAAGGACCCTTTTCCCTGAACTGGGTTATTGTAAACATGTGAAATAAAAAAAATCCACATAAGAGATGAACCAAAGCATGCAATACTAGTGGGGGATTTTCCTTTCGTTTCAGCAGATTTTGGATCAGACCCTGAGAAAAGAGTCAGGCCATTTATAAATTTCCTTGCAGCCACCGCACATAAAATTATGAAGCCGTTCCTGTAAAGCGGCTCATTAATTTAAAAGGGTGGCTGATCCCTGAAGGGAAGACCCACTTCAACGGGAAGGTTCTGATGTCACACCGGGATTTCATTAGTGCTCCAGCGAGGAAAGATGCTAAAATAAAATGTAAATAACTAACTAATTATGCATGCACTACAAAATGGAGCGCCTCCAAAGTAATTAGAAATGTCCATACATGGCAGTGGGAACCGTACGCTGAGCACAGAGGGTTCGTGCTCTCCAGCTACGGCAACGGAGCGATCACGGGGAGTTTCTAGGCTGCGATGGGGCAAAAAGAGATGGCATTTCCTAAGTGGGCTGCCTGCGACTAAATTTAAATTAATAAAATTACAAGGGATGGAACCACTGCCAAAACAAGACATTCCGGGTTCGTCCTCGTCCATGGGAGACGCACGTTAAGAAAAGCTGAAATCTTACATTAGCAAAGAGATAAAACTGGATTGTTTTTAAGAGAGCTGAACCTCAGTAAAGACAAATATAGTTCTGTATATTGCCAGTGAAAACGGCGGGAGCTACAAGAGGGTGAACACAGTGACAAGTCAGGAACTAAGATATTTCCCCTTCCCTTCACCAATTAAAATTTTCTTTTATTTTCATGTCATTATTCTACCTGTAAAACCAAAGGATTCAATGTAAATGCTTCATTATTTTTTTAGAACTCCTTGTTAGACCTTTTTAATCCTTGGCACAAAGAGATGTCATTTGGAAATTATTTTCCTTCTAATGAAAGCACCATCTTTGCGAGGAGATGTAGGAAACTTTCTTTGTAGAGAATACAATTATGCAGAATGGCACAAATTTTGCTGTCATTTGTAATCCTAAAACTCCCATGGAGCTATTGAAGATACACAGGCATTTCAGAGAAGAATCTATTTTAACTTTTAGACACTCTCCACTTTCTTTACAGCGAGAGCTGCCACTTCCCACTCAATTCTTCTGCTGAGGCACCACTTCTCCTCTGCTGCAATCCGAACCGAGCGCCGTCCTGCCACAGCCATGGGATGCTCGGCCCCTGAGCCTGAGCTTTCGTTGCCTGAGGTCGGGTCACACCTGTAGGAGCATCACTAGCAGCCAGCAAGAACAGCGGGCAATGCTCCTCGGTCTGGTTGTTTCCCTTCTCAAGCCTCCCCTCCGTTTCCATTTAAGGATCGGTACATCAGGGAAGAGCCCCTCGTGTCTCTTGTTCTTGGCTGGGCGTTGTGGCTGCTACTGCTACACACATTCATTTTTGTTATTTTTTTTTTAATCATATCATAGTTAAACAAGAAACACCCCTCAGTTTTGAGGTTCTTTATGGTTCACAGCATTGGCACCCAAGCCACGGTGTTTCCTCCTATAGATCGACTTTCTGTGCTTCATGCAAACGTCGATCTTGTTGTTGCCTTTGTCACATCTATTCATAACTTCTGCTGCTCCTCCCAGCGTCTATCTGAAAACGCTCCTGTCTAGTAAAGCCAGATTCCTCCTCCTTTCTTCTTTTCAGAGTTATTTAAAGCCTTACATGCTACAAGAGGCATTCCAGCTCAACCAGCTGTGACAATTTTACATACGTTTGTATAATTCCTTATATGCCACAGGTCTCTTCCGTTTAAACCAGACTGGACTAGAAACCCCCAACCACCACCTCCCTGGGGCCGGTCTGTATTTTACCTCTCTGTGCCTTTAGGTGGAAAGCCGAGCTCAGTGACACCCTGAACCCAAGTCCTGCTCCGAAACGGCATCGTGTCCACTTACCAGGCACCCCCTGCAAAACAAAAGCAGCTGACATCACACTTGTCATAGCAATCTACATTTTGGAACAGACCATGCTAAAGTATAAGCTGCCTTTGCTCTCTCATTTTAATACATTTCTCAAGTCAGGTTTCAGATGTATGCTCCTGGAGAAAGCATGGCACGCTCCCCTTGCACTCCCCTCAGGCCTGCAAAGCCTGCTCCATTAATAACTACGGTTAAAAGACAAATAAATTTGAGGCAAATAAATACACTTTCCCAAACAAGGAAAGAGCTGACAGTCTGGAAGAACAGTGCCTTCTAGTAAGAAGATCCCAAGATCATCGTGGGCTCAGTTGCAAATTCTGTGCAGTATTTTTAACTTGTGGTGTTTGTTTACCTTGGGTGTTTGGGGTTTCTAACACTGGGATGAGTTTTGCATTGTTTAAGAGAGAGCCCGTGTTCGTCAAGCAGCATCGGAGCGAGGTAGGGACGGAGATGTGAGAGGGACGAAGATGCTGGGCAGGGACGGAGATGCAAGAGGGACGGAGACGCAGGGCAGGGACGGAGATGCGGGGCAGGGACGGAGACGCGGGGCAGGGACGGAGACGCGGGGCAGGGACAGAGATGCAAGAGGGACGGAGACGCGGGGCAGGGACGGAGATGCGAGAGGGACGGAGATGCGAGAGGGACGGAGATGCGAGAGGGACGGAGATGCGGGGCAGGGACGGAGACGCGGGGCAGGGACGGAGACGCGGGGCAGGGACGGAGACGCGGGGCAGCCTGCCCAGGCTGCAGTAGAAGGGCACGGCCCCTGCAATGCAGGGGGACCAGAGGAGGGCTCGCCTCGCACGAAGCCCCAGCCCCGCCAGAAACGTATGTTACATCCGTGCCATGTGGCGGTTGCCATGGGAACCACCTTTATTTTCCCAGGCAGAGTAGACAGATGTGTGCAACCCACCAACCTGCTCATTGCAAATTATTGCTTTCTCAAGGGTTCAGTAACTTACGAAGGTTCCTTTCCAGAAGTTGCTCGAAGTGTTATTAAATAAACTCTTTTCCGGGGTGTTGTAATTACACCTGAGCCGAGAAAGGCAGGTGGTTTGCCCCGAGAGGACAGGGGAGCGAAGGGGCAGGAGGTGGGATGTGCTGGGGGACCACAGCCATTAGGTGCCCATCCTTCGGAGCTCCTGCACGGCCAGGGACAAAAAGGGAAGTAATTAAAGGAGGGAGGCCCTATGTAGACAAATGCATCATGGAAATCCAATTTCAGCTTAAATACCTTGTGAATATTGTGAATTCATTGATCAATTATAGCAGGTTTCACTGGAGCCTCTATTGTAAGTCTTTAAAACCCACAGTTGGTTGGGTTTTTTTAACAGCATGTAATTTTAAAAACCACCTGCAAGTTTGAAAACGTACCTAGGTTGAAGATGAGAATTGAGAACAAAGCATGAACAAGGTGGGTTTGTTTTGCTATGATTATTAAATAAAAATAAACGCTCGTTTCAAAGTTTTGTAAGTGAAAAATAAACAGTTTAATAATGCAGGGGTACACTGTATACCCTCTTCGGAATAACAAAAATAAAAATTAGAAGTCCTTTGTGCATAGAATTTAGTTATTAAAAACAAACAAACAAACAAACAAAAACCAGTGCATTCACAGTCAATTACTTCTTTGCCTCAGTAAACTCTCCAGAAATAAACATACAATTATTAAACTAGAAATCTGCTCTGCTGAAGTCGAGGGGTGAACGCTGGAATCTGAAAAGACGACAGATCCAAAGGGCAAAACACACTCAAATTTCCCCGGGAAGCATTTGCTGCGTGAGCAGAGCGTTTACAACTCTCTGTGGTTTGGTTTTTTTTTTTTTCTTTTTTTAGAAAATAAAGAAGCGGGGAAGAGCTGCTGCTGGTTTACAGGCTACAAGACAGGATTTGCAACATGCCATATTTTGTGTGGTCTAGCGAGCTACTACTGGTTCAGGGAGCAGCCTATTTGCAACTGTTTTCCTGGATAATAACACCACGTGCAAGTGTTTTATACCCGAGTCATATAGGAGGTTTATAATCCAAATGTATAAATACTCAAATAACCTTGTGCTAAAGCAGGTAAGAAATGCTAGAGGGAAAACCAATAACAAGAAATCATGTTTGGGGAAGAAAAAAAAAAAAGAAAAGAAAAGAAAAAAAAAAGAAAAGGAGAGTGAGGGAAGGTGCTGCAGCTATTTTTCTAATGCAGCGAGGTGGTTTGTGAGGAGCTTGACGTTCCTGGAAGATAGTGTTCAATTATAACCATACTTTATCCATTCAAATTATTAACAACATGATTTAAGCTCTCTCCTACCAAGGACCTGATCTGGGGGTAGGAATACACAGGAAAGAAGAAGGTGCTTCGCTGCTTGCTGTATTCTGGAAGTATTTCTTAAATTACATTCAAGTCATCAGATAATTATGAACTTTCTTTTCCTTTATATTTATATAGAATATTTATTGAATTGCACAGTGTGCTTTTACAATAAAGTGCTTTTTACGTCGGTTTCTTTGTTCATCCAAAATAAAACTGACAGTTATCCTTTTATAAGCTATTCTGAGAACATTTTCTCTTCTTTGAAACTGATTGATGCACTACTTTAAATGTTCCTGCAAATATCGTTTCAATTCAAGTTTCTGCATAATGTAATAAGAAGATAAAAGAATTCTATACTTCAACAAGAGACATTACAAAGCAACTAGAGACATTATCAAGGGCATTAACAAGCTCCTAATAGCAATAAAACCTTTTAACTGTCTGATGTAGAACATGCTCCCACCAAACCACCACATATTATGGTAATTGGCTCCAATTTCTGAATCTTTCACTGTAAAGTTACGAAGAGTTAGGTAGAACTGAAAAGCGAACCTGAAATCCACAGTTTAGTTGCTTATCCTTTTCTTTTTATTATTATTATTGTTATGATGGTGTTTTCCTTACAATACACAGAATCAGCAGGAGTCCCAGCTGCAGCAGCAGCATTTTATATTCCACTCTAAGGTTGCTGATTCTCATCTTATTCTTCTTTCTCAATATTTAAACATATATGGTTTTAGTCCTTCTAACAGCTTACCATTTAAAGAGTATTACTTTGTGTGAATTAGTTGTATTTATTTCAGTCACTTCTTATGTTCATTCACTGGAACACTGGAAGTTTAGAAAATGAAATATAACTTAACTTCAAGGCTCTAATTTCCCTTAGGAAATAACATGGAGCATGTTGCTTAGTTTTCTTTTTTGGGTCCCCCTCTCAAAAACGTAAAACTCAGGCTTCACCCAGGCTCCTATGAAAATAAATACAAAATTCAGAAAACTATAAAAATGAAGCCAGAACCTGCGGCAGAAAAGCGGAGAAGCGGCGCGAGGCTCGCCGGCAATGAACCTGCGGTGTACGGCCACAGGTCCCGCTGGTGTCTCTATCGCACCACCCCAGTCTTCACAGCCTGGCAACCTCTCCACTTGAGAAGGGCAATCCTATTGCTACCTAGAATCGTGCTCCAAAAAAGAAGCTGTCATTTCACGTCTCTGGAACAACCCTGGCTCTTAATGGACAAGACGCCAAGAAACAAAGTACAGCAAAAGAAACTCCAAGGGGAAGAAAAGTAACCAAGCAAACAAACAAAAAAACCATCATGTTTCCAGCCCGAAGCCTGGTGTTCAGACACCACAAAACCTGTCAGACTCAATCTGCATTAAAATGACCGACTTTTGGGACGTATGTGGAAGGTTTACAGAAGAAACGCACGCTGGAAACACCGGACAGGGTGACTGGACTACACCCGTCTCTCTCTCAGGAGAGGGAGGAACCCCCTCATTGCTGAAGTTGTGGCTGATGGCATGAAAGAAGATCACTTGGACCTCACTGAGATCATAAAAGCACAGCATGCAATTTCTATCTACTCGGGAAAAGTAGTTCCACTATTTCCTGTAATGTTTAATAGCACACTCCTTCCATTACAGTGTAAATTAAAGTAATCCTATATTATTGCCATTATCAAAGGCTGCTTTAATTAGACTCACTTAAAGGTTTGTTAAGGTTTTTGACAACAGAGCACACAATTATTACACAGTAACAAACACGCTTTCAGCGCGGTTACCAACAAACCTCCTGAAGCCTACTCAGAAATAGAGTAAAACCAGGACAAACAAACCACTTTTCCCCAAAACTCCACGAGTGTGCTCTTCCCACCGCAGCTATTCTAAAAGCTTGTGGGGAAAAAAAAAACCAAAAAAAAACAAAAAAAAAAACACTTGAGGAGCAACAGAAGGAACCTGCAATGACACCAATTACGTAGGTGAAACATTTTATCAAAATGTTGTAACTACCGTGACTTCACTTTCACAAAACGTGAAATGAAGTTTTTGCTTGGCACCGGATTTTCTTTATGAATTCCACCGAAATCTGTATAGCCTTGCCTTTTCCTTATTCCAGTCTACTTTATCTCTGGTGTTAACTCATTAAGTATTACAAGTGGGACGTTAGCCTTGTGAAAACAAAAATGGCATCACTCAATGCCATATTACCCTACACGCTTCTGCCGTGAATCAAAGCCTACTGCGAATGCCGTCTCTGCCGCAGATCAACCCTTTGAACAGTGGCATTGCAAAAGGCATTTTTAAGGGCATTTTAGAAGAATTTCACTGTTAAAGCAGTACAGTTTCAAGGCATTATTTCACAGGAAATAAGCAGAAAGAAGCCAAGAATCCTAGAGCATGGGAAGGGGAACGATCAGGGCAGCGCAACGCTGCCTTTAGTATGGAGTCGAGATAAAAATCCCACTGCTGCTGCCCTGAGGAAGGGAGACGCGCTGGTTACCCCCTGCAAACACCTCACCCTCGGATCGCGGCCAAGGCTGGATGGCAGCCCGGCCTTCCCAGGCAACCAACGGCTCCGGACCGAAAGTTTAACTCGCCGCATTAATGCCTTGGAGAATAAGTACATAAAATAGATAAATTATCCCGAGCTGCACCGGGAATTCATTAAAACCCGCACGACACCCGGCGGCGGGTGCGGGGGGTGGGCAGGGGCAGAGCCCCGCAGGCCGCGGGGAGGGGGCCGGGGGCCGGGCGGGACCGGGCGGACGGGACGGGTGGGGGAAGGCGGGGGGGCAGCGGGAGCCGGAGCGGCGGTGCACCAGCAGCCCCTAGTGGAGCCCGGGGAAGGTGCTGCTTAGAAAGAGCCGCAACGGCCTCTCCGGAGCGGTGTCTTTAGGCCTAGGGGTATATATATAGGTGTGCTATGTATACGGAACCACAGAATGGTTCGGGTTGGAAGCGACCTTAAAGATCACCTAGGTCCCACCCCCCTGCCCTGGGCAGGGACACCAACCACTAGACCAGGCTGCTCAAAGCCCCATCCAGCCTGGCCTTGAACACTTCCAAGGATGGGGCATCCACAACCTCCCTCGGCAACCTGTTCCAGTGCCTCACCACCCTCACAGGAAAGAATTTCTTCCTTATATCTGATGTAAATCTCCCCTCTTTCAGTTTAAAACCACTACCCCTCGTCCTATCGCTCCACTCCCTGATAAAGAGTCCCTCCCCATCTTCCCTGTAGGCCCCCTTTAGGTACTGGGAGGCTGCTATAAGGTCTCCCCGGAGCCTTCTCTTCTCCAGGCTGAACAACCCCAACTCTCTCGGCCTGTCCTCACAGCAGAGGTGCTCCAGCCCTCTCATCGTCTTCCTGGCCCTCCTCTGGACCCGCTCCAGCAGGTACATACACATATACGTGCATGTACACGCCCCACAGCCACAAACAACCCTCCTCGTCTCCGCACGGTCTGTTCGGTGTAGCCCTCCTGGAATTCCAGTCCCGCCTGCCTTCTCTTTGTATTCTTACCCGATTTTTCCTCCTTCTGGCATTCAGAGAGGGGAAAAAATAAACTGGTAATGTTAGAAAAATGCCAGTTCATCTCATTAAAATGTCATTGTCTTTAAAAAGATTTGATAGGCAAGCTGCTGCCCATGAAGTGGGAATCCTCTTAAAAACTTCCTCTTAAAAACTTCCTCAAATTGTGCCCCTTGCCGTGTTTAAAAGGGCATCTATGCTATTTGGGGTGCAAGACAGCATTTCTTAGCCAATGGACCTCTTGTTTAACCAAGACACCAGGAGGACCCCCGAAGTGCCAAGCTTGCCGGGGGGGTGAAACCCCCGTGCTAGCTGCCCCCAGCCGGGGCAGAGCTGCTGCCGGCCCCCTCAGGGCTGCCCCGCTCCCCCACCACACAGGAGAGCTGCGGCTGCTCCACAGCCGGGGCAAAATTCAGTCCCAACAAAGACCGTTGAGCTCTGCAAGCCTGAACTGTTCCTCCCCTACATGGGAAAATGAAAGTGGGAAGATCAGACAGTTTCTGGTTACAAAAATCAGTTTGATTATGATTTAGAGAGATCAGTGAAATCAAATAAACCACTGAAAGGGGGATAAAAAGCTCCTTTGTAAGTTTCTACTAAATGTCACTTTATTTGAACAAGAAAGGGAGGAATGAATGTGAGGAAAGCAAACAGTGTGAATAAACTCAGCCCTAACTAATGATTAATAATTGCTACTTACCTGATATCAAAAGGCACCGGGAGAGCCCCGGGGGACAGAGCCCGCGCAGGCACTGGGCTGCTGTGCAGAGGCTCGAGGGGGTTCGTGCTAAACCTCAGTCAGGGGCTCATCAGGCTCCTGCACATGGTGTCTCTACCCGCTCTCTCCTACCTCCTTCTAATCCCCAAAACACAGAGATCTGGACAGACCGAGCACGGAACACGGGAGCTGCTGCTCAGCGCCGGGGGGCTGCGCAAGCCCGGCGGGCAGCCCAGGGGCTCAGGCCACCCCACAGCCACCCCTCGCACCTACCTACCTGGCAATAACCTCCTCCTGAGGACGCACCAAGCCACCACCTCTCCTAACCCTGCCTCCTCCTCACCCACAGAGCCGGATGCTGCTGTGCCTAAGTGCTTAGACACATTGCGGGGTTAGGGCCGCTGAGCCGCAGGAACCGATGGCCGGAGCTGCCGAAAATGTGAGGCAAAGCACATCTGCCTCCATCACGAACGCGAGCGCAACGCATGACTCACTCTTGCACCTAAGAAAGGAGCTGCTTTTGCTCATTCACGGAGCTCAGGCGGCACCAGCAGCTGAATTTTACAACCATCTTCCCAGCTTTGTTTGCTTCTTCCTACAAAAAGAAAAAAAAAAAGCGTGGCCCTGCATTTTGCAGAGTATTCTTGAAAGTCTGCTATTTCCATGTAGCTGCGTACTATTTAAGATGTACCCTGGCTTAGACTAACAATTTTTTCAAAAATAATTGGGCAAAATCAGTCTTTTTTTTTTTAAATAACAAAAATAAAACCCCAAAATAAATAAAGGAAAAGAGACTCATCTTCGAAATCCTTATCTCAAGTTACAAATCTCTCCAGGGTCATTCCAGCACTGGAAGTGAGCAGGACTGGGCTCTCCAGAGTAAAAGCACCTGAAGTAGCCCACTGTTATTTTCAGGAATTAGCCAACCAGAACAAACACAAATGGTTAAATATAATCTCAAAAGACGGCACTGGGCAAACAGCTTCCTGGTCTAGGGAGTCCACAGAAAATCTGAAACCTAAATGTTTAAGAGCCTCAGCATTCAAGTGTCCACCGTTGAATTTTTGAGCAATGTGTTTTGATCAATTCTTCTTTCCTCCCCACCCCCCATTTCATAGGCCCCTCAGATAATTCAGGTTAGAAGGGACCATGTGAGCCCATCCTGTCCCAGCTCTGCTCAGGACACGGTCAGCTTGAGACCAGACCGGGTTACTCTGGGCTTCACCCAGTTTGGTCTTGAAAACCTCGAAGGATGGAGACTGCACTACCTCCCAGGGCCCCCACTGCACTGCTGGACCACCCTCATGGGCAAAGTCCCTCCTTGTACCAGCTTGAACCTCTCGTCTCAGTTTGCCACTGCTGCGCCTTGCCCTTCCACCACACACCAGCATGAAGGGCCTGGCTCCATCTCCTCCATAACCTCCTCGCAGGCACTGGCAGGTTGCTGGGAGATGCCCCCGAAACCAGCCCCTCCCCAGGCTAAGCAAACCCCCTTCCCTCAGCCTCTCCCCATGGGGCTCCAACCCCTGACCATCTTGGTGGCCCTTCACTGAACTCACTCCACTTTCAGGATGTCTTTCCTGTATCAGAGGTCCCAACTTGATGCAGTACCTAGACGTGGTCTAGCAAGTCCTGAGAAGGGAATAGTCACTTCCCTCAACTTCCTGGCTTTGCTCCTGTTAACAAAGCCCAGGATGCTGCCAGCCTTCCTTACTGCTGGGGCACGTTCAGTGTCCTGTTTGCCACACTCCAGGCACTTTTCTGTAGAGCTGCCCTCAGTCAGTCCATCCCTAGGGAACGCCAGGGGTTCCTCCCTCCCCACGGCAGGATTTTGCATTTGTCCCTACCAAACTTCATGAGGTCCCTGGCAGCCCCCTTCTCTGCCCTGGTGACGCCTCTATGAAGAGCAGCCCAGCCCTCAAGTGTGTTGATTGGCATTCCTCCCCCAGTTAGGTGGCACCTGCAAACTTGGGAAGAGTGAACTCCACCACCTCCCCAGGTCACTGACAGGGATGTCAAACATCAGGTCCCAGGACAGACCCCTGGCACTCCACTTGAGACATGCAGAGTGTGACCCACCACCCCCAACCCTCTGAGACCCATCACTCAGCTGGGACGGTACCCACCTGGTCATCCCTCCATCCCGGCCTTAATGTCCTAATTTGGGCACTTGTTAGCCTCCATCTTAAAAGCTTCTTCTCCCGTACTGATGTAACACAGAAAGGAATCTCAGCATACAAACCTGCTCGATAGGCAGAATAAGCAACCAGTCACTGACCTTATGGAAAAAGCTATTTATCCCAGGAAAGAGTGGAGAAGTTGGAAAAACACAGGAATGTCCTACATTTGACTTCAGAGACAAGCCTGTTTACATAGTTTGCAGCAGCACTGCCTTATACCATAAGTGCCTCAGCAATTTAAGGAGTTATTACAGAGCGTAACAGATGTTTAAATACTTTGCAGATCTAACTAGCAAGTAAAAGCCACACCAAGTTGCTGTCACCTGCTTCAGTGCAGGCAGGGGAAGAGGTGACACCCCCATTTTTCTTTCACAGCATTAACTTCCTTCTCCACCACGGCCTCTCACCCGAGTCCCCGCTGCCTTCGCCTTTCTGTCTGCCTGTGTGAAGGCCCCCACCTCCCCCCTGTCCCTAGGGTCCCTATTTCAGTATCCCCCCCTCCCCTCCGCTTCCACTCCTGAAGGACACAGGCAGCCAATGCCAAAGAGGCTGAAACAGACTTTTTCTGTGCTCAGAGAGACCCAGGTGAGCCATTCCTGACTCTGGCCTATCTCCTGCTGGGTCTCTGCTGCAGGTTGCCTCCAACACTTCATGAGGAACATTTTCCATTACATTTTTCATTTCCAACTCTCAACCTTTCTATCATATGATTTCAGGTTAAAACAGCAGGAATTTTGTACAGCTTATCTAGTTCAATATGATCTTTCTGTCAGCTGCTGGAAAAAGATTAGTAGACGTTAAAGCCAAAAGCCAAAATCCAGCTGTGATTCATCTCCAACCTCACCCTAGAAACTTAACCTCATCCCAAATACCGGAGTTTCTCTGACTGAAACCAAAGGCTTGTACACGTGAACCATCATTTGTAACCTTAACACTCGCCACAACACACTTTCAACTATCATAATCACTAAAAAACATGCACAGCCGAGGAAAATCTGGTTAACATAGTACAACAGCTAAAACAGAAAATACCACATAGTTTCAGCTACTGAGCCTGTGTTTAACGGTGGCTCACCGCCCTGCGGGACTGCCAATGCTGCTTTTACTACAGGCAAGTAAAAGAGTCAGAGAAGAGTCACATTGGCTTGGACCACCAGTGCACCCAGGCAAGGGCTCTAGCCATGGCCAACAGGGAAAAGAAGGAGACCACATGCACTACAGGGATATTCCCTCCAGCCATCTCTGGCCTTAAAGATAATGCCTTTTTATTTAATACAAAAACGTACAAAGAAGAAAAATACCTCACTGGTGTTTCCCATTGCGTTCCTGAAAGAAAAGGGAAAGCTTCTGACAGAAGGAGCCCTTCCCCGAAGTGATGGTTTACAGAGCTCCTGCCAGCACAGCTCTTCCAGGGGATCCAGAGCAAGCTCTTGCCCTAAACCTAACGCATAACAGCTCTATAACAACACACGATTTTTATGTATTATACTGGAGTAGCAAAGAGATAAACGTTATTTCTGCCATTTAAAAACTATTCCCACATTTAGTAGACTTTATATGTAATTTCACAGAAGGATACATAATATACATCACGTCAGCTATCACGTCTCTACCCCGTACTAGTTTCTTTCATATTTTCCATCTACCTGGTGTCCGAGCAGTGCTTCCTGAGCCGGAGTCCACCGAGTCACAGCAACTGAGCCACAGGAAAGATGCAGAGCTCTGCATTGCCTTTGCAATGTTTGATAAAGTTTAACGAGGAGGACACTTTATTCCTTCCCATCAGCCACTTCAGAGTTGCCCGTGGAAAGGCAAAAAAGCTTGGGAGTCACTGCCTGCTTTCTGTTCTAAAGAATAATGGCTTTATAATGTAATTTTCCAATGAGAAAATTAATCTGGCCATACAACCAATTAGAATAACTAAGAACTTCACAAAAGTAGGTCTCTGCAGCAAAGCACCCAGATTCCAGAATTTTGCAAATCCCAGACACTAACCGGCTTCTAATTTACACTGACACCAGACTACAATGACTCGCCTACATCTGACATTAAGCATAATTTAATGTTTGTTAATCAACAGTGAGGGGAAGTGTAAACCCTGCATTCCCTATCTAATGCTTTCCCTCTCCTCTGCCGAGAGAGTTAGAGGATTTGCCTTGCTCTGTCTATCATCTTCTTTGGTAAACACCAGTCACTGGAGTAAATCTGATAAGCAGGCTGACTCCTGACCTCTTTCTTCATATTTGTGTCATATATAAATATGTTGCTGGCAATATTTTCTGGTGGTAAACTTCTTAGGGCTTTTTTAACCCATTAAACAGAAATGCTTTATAGAACAGAACAGAAGGGAATTTCAAAGTATTATAAATATAGGATTAGGAAACTTGCCAGCAATATCTATTGCTGACAGCTGACTTTATTAAAGTTCATCAGCATTAATTGCCTCATTGTTGAATGACTTTTGCATGTAATTATCACCAGCCTAAACACAGATTGCCTCAGGTACAGTATCTAATATGATCATGTATTCTGAAACCTATTAAAATAGCCAAGACGTAGCAGAGATTATTCTCTCCCGAATAGTAAGGAAATGAAAGAAGCAACAGAAATAGGGGGAAATTATTTTGCCCAGTCTAAACAGTGTTAACTTCTCTGACTCGTTCCAAGGTTTCCAGCAATGCTTTGGTGCCACAGATGCTGAAGCAAGACTGAGAGATGCCAATTCTATACCAGTGTCATTTATCTCAAGGACAAGTGACAATTCCTGTGCCCCGCTAGAAAGAAAAAGCCTGAGGCATGATTGCTAAAATGGGCTTTAAACGTCATGCTATATTTTAATAGACAGAAAGATGGATACATCAATGTCTAAAATAATAATTCTTAGATTATATTTATCAGAACAAGGCAAGGCTGGAATTGTAATTTGAAGAAGTCTGAGCTCCAGCCTTATGAGCTAATACCCAAGGAGAGAGGACACACAGCCCCGTCTTTGAACTTCTATGCTGTTTTAAGATGTTTTCAAGATCTAAGGGCTCAGCATCAAAGACAAAATTTCACACTTCTTTTACACCAACCTAAAATCTTCACACCACATTACTATCCCATTCCCAAACCCTACTTTCTCAATAAAAAATAAATAAATCAATTGCTATTCCCTTTTCTCAATGTACCAGCTCTTTTAAGAATTAGCAGAATACACTCTTCTGAATCATTACATGCAAAAGACATGTGAAGGACTTTAAAAAGAAGTTTCAATAAAATAAAATTTTTCAATTTTCCTTGTAGATTTATTTGAAGTCTTCAAAAGGATCATCTTAAAAGCCACAATATCATCTCAGGAATGAGTTGCTCGTCATAGCAAATCTTGTCAATGATGTCAAATACCCGCCATTCTCATGCATATGCCTCCTTACGTGCATACCTACCTATCGCCTGCCAGGGTTCTGGAGTGACTTTTCAGGGAAACTCATATTCAAGATTGTGTTTCAGCCGCAGATTTAACGGCAAAGGACTTCAAAACTATGTTACACAGTATTTAAAACTACAGCATGAAAAGCTATACAGAATAAGGACTTTCAGCAGTGAAAAAGGATTTGACTGTGGAACACAGACAGCTTCAGAAATGTTACAATATTTTTAAACACTACTAAGCCCTTCTTGATTTGATGTTGTGTGCTGTCAAGGGCTTTTGCAGTTCTCTTGTAAGAAAAGTAGCTGCAGACATAAATGCTTGAATAAAGACAAGACTAGTCACATATTACCTCCCCTTACCCCTCCCCACGTTGCTTTTTCTCTCAAGTTTATTAGCATTAATAACTGGAAGCACTGATGTAGCCTTTTAGGGTATTAGACCAAACCTGTAAATTAATGCATTGGTTCATCACAATTCATTAATCAAGCCTGTGCTGGATTTAACAGACAGCAGATTATTAAAGACACCAAATTACACAGACGAAAAAACCCAGCTCCCAGAGGGTCAGATGTAATGTGAATGGTTTTGCATAAAACCATAAACCTGCTATTAAATTAAAAACAGGCAAAAATTATGTCCGCTGCTTATCTAAAGTAATTTTTTTTAAAAGGGATGTTACGCTAATTTACTTCTTAACTGGTCCTGGTTACACAGCAGAGGACTAAAGGTTAACTGCAATGGCTCCTCTGATGCTTGGTTAAGCAACTTACACTAACATATCCTGACTGAGGTGAAGAAATTAATGAAATTACTACTGTAATTCATTACTAATGGAAAATTGTCAATGCTTTCAGCCGGCAGTTCACACAAATTTTCTGCAGACATGAAGACCTAGCACTGTGACTCATGCTCTTAGACTTGCTACTCTTATTTCAAGTCCTAGCACCATTCATCACGGCCGAACTTTATGCCATGCAATCCAGCAAAGTTTAGCAACCTTTGATCTCAGTAGCTGAGGTCTTTCTACTGCTGTGACACGGGCTTATGAAGGAAGAAAAAATAACATGTAATTTTCAGCATCAATCTAAGGAACGCTAAAATAAAGAGAGAAGAGAGGCACAATCATTGCAACCAGCACCCAAAGTATTACAAACATAGGAAAGACTGTAATTTGCCAACTAATGATGCCAAAAGCAGTGTAAATGAGTGTAAATTTTATATATCAATTACCAATTTAAAGGACAACATTTGTAACTAATAGTAAACACTAACAGTCAGTGAAGGGCCTGAGCAAGACCGGTCTGTTGGGCTACGTGGCCCTGGCTTCCCTTTATATTCTTCAGCAAACCGCAAAACAGAGTATCAAACTGAGACAGGATGGCAAAGTCGTCCATCCCAAGAGATTCATCTGTGACTACTGTCATAGTTGTCATCTACAGATAGCAAGAATATGTTCTATTCAGTGACTTTGACACAAATGAAGTATTTAATATTACTTGACTGCATATAATATGAAACTCCTAAAAGGAGCATTCTTTTATGTTAATTTACAGGACGACGTTGTTTTATGGTTGTGGGGTTATGCTGGGAGGAAGCTAACAATCTTTATGATCTTCCCATTGATTCACTTTTTGTTTGTGAGCAAGAAAGATACTGTTTCTGATGGCCATACATTCCCGAGAGACAAGGATTGTGCAGCATGGTTCCCAATGGAGCAGCAGGGTAAAATTATGCAAACAAAAATTAAAGTTTGAATATCAGTATGGTTTTCCCCATGGGTAAGAGCAGAACTAAAAGAGGTAGGGAAATCCCTACCCATACGGGAACTCGACAAAGCACCCAAAGCTGCTTTGACTCTGTTCTGTGCATCTCACCATGTGAAATGGAAAGATCTGGCACCAGAAGAGTAACACCAGCATAGAGAGAGCTTTTAATGGAATACGACAGCAGAACTGCTGTCACATCCTTCCCTCCCTGTGGGGAGCAGGGCTCTGCAGAGGTTCAGGAACCACGGCCACAAAGTCCCTGTACCTCTCCTGAGGAGAAGCCAGTGCAAGCAATGGCTGCTTGCACCCAAGGCTGTTGCCCGCTCCTCATACTCCGTCCACAAGCATCCCATCGGCTGCTTTCAGGGACCGAGTGCTGAGGCAGAGAGGATCCCTGTGAGACCCGAATGGTACTTCTCAGGCTAAGATTTTGCTGAGTTCTAAAATTAGCATTTCTCATAACGCAGTGAAGGGCATTACAAGAACTCTTACTCAAACTCCAGCTAACCCTGGCATCACAGCACACACCGAGAGCAAAGCCCTGCGCAAGAAGGTGTCTGTCTGCTTCGCTTCGCCATTGTTACTCCCACTAATTAGTACAGCAGCAAACCTCAAAAATTAGGCAGTGCAACCTAGAAATCAAAGGAATGATAAGGTCTTCATGGACAAAGGATGCTCAGAATGTCTTTAATGTAAAAGCCTCTGGTTGTGTTATTTAATACATAAAAATGCCCTACACTTCTAAGTTAATTCTCATTGAAATCAGCTGAGCACTGCCTTTGTGTACTCACCAATGCTGACAGACTGTAACGTACTGCATCAAGCACATCCTTTTGCCAGTATCCCAGGCCAAACCTCTACTTCAAACACGGGACCTGTAACATCTTACAATGCAAATTAGTAACTCTTCTGTCAAGTTTTTAAAGCATTATTTGTAAACCCCACTTTAGAGTTCAGTGGGATGGTATACACAGCCCCATTCTTAAACACCAAGTGTCCCAAAATACTTGGGGGGTTGGGGAGAAGCTTAGCACACATACGTAACGCTGCTGGAATAGCTGGACTTCTCTATGTTACAAGCAGATGAAAACAAGGACTAGTTTAACAGCAACAACAAAGTACGCCTTCCTAGCGCTATAAAAATTACAAAATTTTAATGTTGAATGTGTTGCTTAATTACATAAAACTCTGCAAAGAATAACATGGTTTAAATTTATTATGCAAATGCTCCTAATTTATGACAGATTGCTACTTCAAATACGAGTATTAAATCTCTATTAGATCCGTTGAGGTAATGCACTAATATGCATCACTAAGGTCTTAAATTTCTAAGCAGCAATAGTGTTTGTTAGATGCAAATAAGGATTACCTTAATTAAAACACTATCCTCAGCATCTCAGAAGATTTAATCCAAATCTTTATATAGGGCACATTCATTATCTATCTCCAGTTAATAAAAATATGACCTACTTTGGTTACATTTTAGAATTTAACGTTGATTACCATTTTGTTAATAGAAATAAGATACTAAAGACTTTAAAGACAAGCCAAAAGCAATTTTGCCAGCCTAATTAAAATACTACTTAATGGCCTCAGAAGGAGCTTTATATTTATTCATAACAGTAGAGGTAGACTTTTTAGAAATGTTTTTAAAATATTGAATTAGGCAACAGACTCCTAAAAATATACCTAAGGATAACAAGTGAGATTTATAACCAACGAGCTTAAAGCAGCGCCTGAAGAGATTCAGAGAACTCCTAAACCCCACAGGGACACTTTTGAACACGCGAGCTGTTCTGATAAGCTCAACAAGACTCCTCACTTCTGTAGGAGGAGGCCCATACCATGTGTCTTTGCAGAAGCAAGGCTTAAATTAATCATAACACTCCAAATGTAGCGTCAAGTTACTGCTAAGTAGTAGTTTCCAAGGAGACATGATGCTTATCAAAATACTCTGATGTGCTGCAGCCTGCCGGATCTAAGACAGTATCTGAATGGGTTAGTGCACTTCTTAGCGAAATGCAGCTTATTCGGGATTAAATCAGGGACACAGCAGGCTCAGGGAGAAGGCAATGTTTTGGGAGAGCAGAGGGAATATACATTCTCACTGTAAAGCTTCTCTAGTACCTACTACTGCTGTATTAAATAGGATAAAGGGGGTCCAGAGGGACCACGGCCAGCCGAAGCACGTGGTCAGAGACCCCATGGGGCCACCGCTTCCCCAGAGCCATCCACTCACCTCCATGGATTTATCAAGCCCACGTGCAAAGTTGTCTTTTCACAGCTTTGCTCGGCAAACCGTAGCCTCCCTGTACATATCCTCTTCTCCATACAGAAAGATTGGACAAACACATACATGCTATAGAGACAGCGTGTCAGGATTTGTCCTTCAAACCCCCACGCAGATGCCACTTACAATATCCTAAACCAAAATATTTCTCTTTAAAGGTAAGAATGTAAGGTGATGGTTGAACCCAAAGTTTTGTCCACTTATCACCCAACAAAAACTCTAGCATATAGAGTTTCTCTTACTAAAATTAATTCAGATTGGACACCTCGAGTTATTGTTGGGTTTAGTTGATTGAAAGTTTTCAAGGGACCTAATAATCTTGCTGCTTTCAAAAGACACAATGTTTACGGCCTTCTATTACGAGTTATTATCAATTCTTACATTGTAAACCTGAAAGTATTATGGGTGAATAATGCCACAAATCTCTGACTAGGGTTCTCACCCCAAGTGGAAATTCCCAGTTTAATTAAAGTCAATACATACTGTTTCCTCTTGACTCCCATCACGTAGAAGCCACTTGCTCCAACAAGGGGTCCAAGTAGCCAGTGGCTACACCAGGGGTTTACAAAGGTTGGGAGACCAAGTGGCAGGTTCAGGCAAAGCGAGATTGGTCAGAGAGGAGACCACGGGCAGATGTCAGGATGTGCGCAGAGCTGAGCAGCACCGGGGGAAGCTCCCTGTGCAGAAGATGGCAATGGTTGGAAACACAAGGAGCAGAACTTCACAGCAGTGACCCTCATCCTCTGCTTCTCCCCTGACATGGGGCAGGGAGCCAGATGGGCAGCCTGCTGCTGAGCCCCCGGGCACCCTGTGGCCACTGGGACCTGCCACCTCACTGGCAAGTGGGGGCTGCTACCCACAGGGCAGGTGGGAGGCAGGCGTGACACCCGCAGCCCCCAGGTACAGGGCAGCCGGGGGCTCTGGCACCCACGCAAAGCCTCGCTGGAGCCGGTGGTCTCCATCCACACTTCCTGCTTTCACACGTTGCACTCCGTCTGGCGCTCGCTGCTCCGTTCCCTCACACTGGTTTTAGCAGCAGTTTCTAGTCCAATGTCTTTTTCCTTCTCCCTCATTCAGTATTTCCACTCTATTTCTTCTCTGCTTTGTGATTCTTTGCTGGCCCTGTGTCACCAAGAAGTGATATAAAAGCTCCTTCCCAGCTCCCAAATACACTTTCAGAAAAAAAAAACCCAAGAGTAACGACACATTTTCCCCTCCACCTCTTTTGCCACACTCAGTCCAACAGCAGCAGCCATCGCAAACAGCCCTCCCGGCTGCCACGTGCCCCGGGACAGCAGCATCCTGCCCCGTCCCGCCTCGGGTCCCCGCAGCCTCCCGACGCCACACGTGCCCATGGGGCTGTCCTCCGCAGCCCCCAAAAGCTGAACGCGAGGAGTTAGTTTTATTAAGGAAGAAGGAATTTTTTAAGCCTAAAAAAACTGATGACATTAGAAAGCTCATTGTAAATTTTACATAAAGAGGTCTTGTCTCTTTATCATGTACATAAATGTCACCCACTGAAAGACTGTTGTCACAAATGCCTCCCATGAGTGCCGGATCTGTCTGTAACATGGCATATAAGATGCTTGTTCCTCTAGTAATCTGCACTTTTCAGCAATTATTAATTCCTTAAACATTTAAAATAGACCTTTTCAATTGTGCTTTCACCTCTTGAGGTCACTGCAGCAATTTCAGCCCGTGTGGCTCGTAGTCTCCCTTTTAGCATTCATTTTCAAAGACGTATAAAACACCCAGACAAACCAAGAGTCAAAGGCAGACTCCCAAGGCTAAGATCTGCTTTTCCCCCAAACTCTTCCATATGTTAATATAACTCCCTTTTACCAGGCTTCATGCATGAAACAAGGGACTCTAAAATATTCCTTATCTCAGGGAAAGCACAATAGTCAGGATTTTTCCCCTTTCAACTCTCAGCTACTCCTCTCCATGAGAGCATAGGCTGGAAAGACGATAAGGAGAGTATTCTAGCAGATCTATCCCTCTCTCTTCCTCTATTATTAGGAAAGCGAAAAAATAAAAAACCCATTACCTCCAAAATGGAGGCAGGCTTTTTGTGAGATAAGCCACTCCTCCACATCGTGTATTCCACTGAAGGGATTCATATTGGGCTCAGTATCTTCTAATGGTTTCATCAGTTAATATTATATTGCTTTCAGACAGGAAAAAAAGAATTTTCCTCACACCGCGCTAAATAATTTGCCTTCATATAGACTGCATAAACTACATTTCTGAAGAGGAACAAACAATTATTGTTCCATTTATATAAGTGACAGTGGATGGATTTTCGCAGATTGACAGTCTGTATCCCCATACTGTCGGTGTTTTGCTGTGTAGCTGACTTTCACTATTTGGTCATTTTCTAACACTTTACAAATGGAAAGACATTTCACAGTAAAACCACAAAAGGATGGTGCTTTGTAGCACAGAGCTGTGGAATTAAGGTCTTCATGATGGCAAGATGGTCCCTAGCGTCAGGGCTACAATTGCCCATATCTATGAAAACAACCTGTGTAACAACTCGGACGGTTAATGGGATAATGTGGCATATAATGGGGGAGGGTGACAGTCAGGTGCCCCCAGAGGCACTGTCGAGATCAGTTCTCACGCAGCCAAAAACCAGCTCTGATGCCCACCTAACCACCTAACCTGTTGGCCAGGGACAGCCTCTGCCCCCTTTGCCTGGACAGAAAGCACATCGCATTCCCCTTTCTTCCAGCCCCAGTTGCCAGAGCTGCTTTCTCAGTTCTGGGGCCAGCCAGACTGAAATCAGGCCCGTCTGGGGCTCCTTCAGGCAGCGCCTGCACTTACACAGACTGTAGGGGAAAGCAAGGCAGACCACCGCCTTCAGCACAAACCCATTCCTTCAACAAGCAAACCCATGCTCTCCTCTTCAGGTCAGTATTGGCAAAGGGAGCAACTGAAGCGACACCCGGCCTACCTTGACCACGAGCATCCTCCATGGGAAGCTTTACCACTTCCAGGCATTGTTTTCCAGTGAAATGACACTTCATCACTGAAAACAGACGCTGCCATCATAAGCCAATCACTACACAAGCCTTTTTAATTGCTCTCCTGTCTATGTTCAGTACAACGGGCGTTGTGAAACAAAACGGACCAAACGACGGGCAGTCTGCTAACCGCTGTACATTTCTGATTTTTACCACACTGTGCAATAATTTTCCACAACTGCCAAAGCTTCCTATTTCTGCAGAACATCAGTTTTCTGTTAATCAGTGGAAAGTCCACCCTTTTTACTTTGTATCCAAAGAAAAATGACTACCTTTTGCAACAGCTCACACAGCGTTGGAGCGACAACCTGAGGTTTACTGCAGGTTGTTTGTTCCCATACTAGTTCTCGTTCAAAGGTTTTAGCGTGTTCCAGCATCCCCTCTGGCTTTAGAGGGAATAAAACCAAACCAAACCAAACCAAAACAAAACCCACCTCTTACCTGTGCAGACAGTACTCTCTCAAATACATCCGTGCACAACCTAAGAACTGTCGCTTCTGATTGCCGCAAGCTATGTTTTGCCATGAAAGTAATCTTTTCCCAGGCCTCTGCTTCCTCTCCTGCTTGCTACTGGCCACTACAAAAATAAGTCTGTTACACAAGTTAAAAAAAAAAAAAAAAAAACTTCTGTTCAGGATAAAGAACCAGAATCCTTCAGAAAGACTTTGATATTTCCATGCGTCTGTGCTTTGGGGTTTGTGGGGGTGGGTTTTTTTTAAACTTATGAATGAGACCTACAGATTTGCTAAAAGTTCTGTTACCGTTTCACGGTACACTTCCAGAAGTACATCCCTTTTCTTTTCTGCTATTGGAAAATGGCATAAATAGAACCTATGCTGCTGGATCAGGAAAAAAAAAAAAAATAAAATCCTTATCTCTACCCAGAAAAATCTTAAACCCCCCTGGCTGCTACCTCTAACAGTCCCTCCAAAATACTCTATAACACACACTCACAACTTTCTCTGTGGAAGTTTATTCCACAGCAGCTGAAATTGTATAACATTTGTTGCTCTACTTTTAATGGTTTGCTGTTAGCAAGAAATTTTCCAGTGAGCTGTAACCCATTGCTACTTCAGATCCATAGGAAACCTAACAGCTAAAATTTCGCTCAGGACTTTCAATCTCACAGTCTACCTAAAGGCAGGAAAACTTTTTCTTTTTGCTGCTACACATTTATCCACAACTCATTTTTTTCAACTTAGCAGTGAATTTATAGAAATTATAGAAAATTTATATTAATATGAATATATTTAAATGAATTTATAGGAAAAAATCCATAAACTACAAGACTAAGAATCAATTATTTCCCTTTTTTACATAGCTACAACTAACAACTATGCAAAAAAATCCCAGTGATTCACTCTTCATTGTGCCAGCTACGGAGAACATTCCAACTGTCCAACTTTCAAAACCAGGGCTCCCCAGTACTGAACAGCTTCACCTCCTACAATGACCCTCTTCCTTTGGAACCAATTACATTGTTTCAATTTATTTACCCTTTCCAATAGATTTGGTCAGTCAAATCAGTATTTCTGAGCCAGCAGCAGTGCTCCTGTGGGTATTACAAACAGTGTTACACATCGAGTAGCCCAGCTTCCATGTCTGTTTAAAAACAGAGACCTTAAAAATCACCAGCGTGCTGCCTGTGCTTCCAAGCTTCGCCTTTGCCTTTAGCTGTCCCCAATTTCCCTGCACAAAGATCTCTCTAGTGCCAGCAACAGGCACTAGTGCTTAGATACCTGTTCTCCTCCGCTGAGCACTAACGTCAGCTTCTGCCAGGAGCTCGGAGAGATGGCAACTCTGGACCAGTTTGGGGACATGCCTTTACTCCCGCTCTGCTTTATGACTGTCCTTCTTCTTATGATAATTTTTTTCACAGCAACTAATATGTAAATGAACAGCTGCTCCTGAGGTTTTATCATTGTTCCTTTCTTTCTGTTAAAAAGCATTCTCCTGATTCTTCAAAATTAGTCTGAAGGAAACCTGTGGCATCTTTTAATAAATAGCATTCTGGGAAGTAAATAACAGAATTCATAGCAAGCAGCCTCCAGCTCCCTTTCTACAGCTGCCTTTAAATAAATAAATAAAATATTAAAAAGAGAAAGAAATCTGGTGCACGGCTGGCAGGAAAGACATGTACTCTGTGCCAAGCTCCAGGCATTCTCCAGGTACCGTGCAGCCCAGAAACTCTGACTGACACCCTCACACCCAGCTGAGTTTCTAGCGTTTGGCTCCTTGTCAATGCAAAGGTAACCTTGAAGTCCTCCTTTGCCATACTGGTACCTCAGAAGCAATTTTCTGGAACCCTTGTAGCCACTTCAGTGGAGCGTTTTCTTTCCCTCACATTTTTGCTCTTATTAGACGTGCCTCGTCTAACCCATACTTAAAGGGTGGCTCTTAATCTCACAGCAAATCCTTGACCCAGAATAGGTTTGCAGCACTTAAATCTTGTAAAGCCACCGACCACCTTTATCATCCAAAACGATCTTTGTAATAGATGTGGAATTGAAATACATCAGCCTCCCAAGACGGTACGCACTATTTGAGCAAGGACCATCTAACAGCTCCAAGACAGGTCTCTGTAATATCAATGCAGAAAAAGCGTCACAAAAATTAAACACTTACCTGTGTTCTCTGGTTCCACACAAAACTAGACAACTTTTTCAGAAAGCGATTTGTCAACCCTCTTAGTCCTTGCTTTCCACAAAGCCCGTATTTTGCAGATAATCTGCTCCTGGAAGCTGCTGGTCACCTCTTCCACCAATCTCCCCAGCCACCCGGAGGTATGACAGCCTGCCTTCCCACTCTTAGGAGACTTCCGGAGGCTGTTGCCTCAACAAAGCCTCTCTCATCCCTGGGTCATTTGAGGAAAATTTCTAAGAATTGCTCTAATTTCTCTGCAGACACCTACAGCTCTTGAGTGAGGTTAGTCATCTCTATACCCATGAAAACTTCCATTGCTTGTTCTCAGTTCTAGACGCTGTTCCTGCTAAAAAGAGAAAATGACAATGAAGCTGCATACTTATTTCAGGCTTTTCTACTTGAAGCTTGGATACAGTAGCAATTTCTTTGCTCGTATTCCCAAACCTCTTCACAGAGAGCAATCAATCCAAAAAAAGTTTCTTTTGGCTTCTCTGAGAGCCACATCACCAGTGTTTTTATTGCCGTCTGTTCCTTTCTACCACCTCCACTTCAACCAAATAAAAATCAGCCTCTGGCATAGCTCTATCCATACAGCTCAGCTTCTGTTCAGCATCTCACGTGGACAGTGTTCTCACAAGTAACTCAGTTATTTTACGTTAAAAGAGAACTGCTTTTTATATTATCTTGACTGAAAGGTACTCATAGCATCAACTCCCATAAAAACACACCCTGCCTCTGTATACTACAACAGTTTAGTGAGAGATCAGAGACCAACAAAATCATTTTGCATTGATTTTTTTCAAAGTGCGTCCCAAGAACGGTAAAGGTACATTGATTTTAGCACCTTCAGTCTTAAAATCGTGGCACTGATTTTGCTCTGCAGCGTTCTCTGACTAGCACTAGTGTAAACTTTAGGTTATTAGCCCCTGTGGCACCAATGTAAAAGGAGCGTCAGGCTGCTCTCCTGATGTAAAGCTCAGATCAGGCAGCAGTCAAGCATTTGTTTTCTGCATAGGTGAAATTAGCTCCCTCAATTCTCTACCTAAAGTTCAAGAAATACCCAGCTAATGGCTTCAGTGGAGCAGTTAGATGTGGCCCCATAAAGGCTTACAGAGTACCTTGCCTCCAACCAGCAGGGACCGCGATCTACTATAACACAGTTGAGTTCAGCTCAAGAAAACTGTGATCGCTTCACTGTTTCCCACAGAAATCAGTCTTCGTTTCTTGTTCTCAGAAAGGTAAAAGGTCACAATATGCAGCACAAAGTAGTGCCCGTGTTCTCATGATCTCAGAGATCTTTTGTACCGTTTCATCCTAAAATGACTCAGCATTCAGGTTATAATAGATAAAAATGTATACATATAACAAATCTTAGATATCTATAATGGGAATACTGATAAAATATTGAAAGCAATTCCACAATCAGCTATGTTCTAATGCAGGATACAAACAGATTACTTGTATTACATTAAGAAACACAAAGAGAAGCAAAAGTGTAATGGTTATTACCTTACCAGAATAAAATTAAAGCACCTGAATACATAATTAACTGCAAATATTAAGGAATTCATTTTTAGAGTCCAAAGAATTCCTTAAGTGAATCTGTCTTGTAGGCAAATTTTTCTGTCACTCTGAAGAGTTCTCTTCACTGCAGGTTAATACTGGGAGGTTGGAAAACACAAACTAATATCGATATAAAAGCCAATATGTGAACATAGCACAGAACAGTAACTGCAAAATGCTATTAGAATATTTACATTTCAAGTTCCATTTATATCTATAATTAAGCCTAAAAACAATCATAACTCTTGCATAACATAACATAAAATTAAGTACACGTATAAAATATAAAACAAGAAAAGAGTGCTGCCAGTGTTGCATGTGTTATGCACGAAGAGACAGGATGATAATGTTTAATACAACTATAAGATATATGAAAGTTGATTCCAACAATTGCACTATTTCATAATATAAGCAATTTCAGTTTCAAACTCTGGCAGAAATACAGTGTGTGTTAACATTTCATCATCTTATTTCAAATGAACTATAATATGATTACATTTGTATTTTCACAGATAAAGCCGAACAAATCAAGAGATGCTAGTTTTAAATCATCCATACGTGCGGTTTACTAAACTATATTTAAAAGAAATTATGTAACCAAAATATTTTTCCACTATGAAGTTTCTTCAGGCTCATTACAGCACTTCTGCCTATAATTCATACTAATCTCTCTGGTTTTTGTGGGTCGTTCACACAGAAATAAGAAATAAATAGTCTTATTATAGGAAAATTAGCTAGAACTACAAAAACACAAAAAGCCTTATTCACAAAACAATCAAATTTGTCAGCAGCTTCACACACCCTTCTGAGGATCGAGCACGTCTTTTCCAGAATAGAATGGATGCTTTGGATGCGACGTATTCATGCAAAAACAACTGTGCAAATAGGCTGATGCTGGGTTGGGGGTTTTGCTCCTATTTCTATGTATCTTTCTTAATCTATTTTTTGTTTTCTTCACACTTAATACACCAAGGGATTCAAAAAGACCAATCAAACCTCATTTTTTTCCTAAAAACTTGATTCTTCAAGTTGTCAGTCCTATTGCAAGAGCTTTCATTTTAGCCTGATTTTCAAAGGAAACTACAGTTATGTGGCTGTGCTGTCCATATTTATACTGCATCACATATTTCTAGTACAAAATTCTTCTAGAACTTTTGAATTCAACTAATTTCAATTAAAATGAGAGGTTAAAAACCTGAAAGCAACCATGTTCCTGTAACTTTGATGAGAAGAGGTAGCAGACAGAGAAGACAAATGCTATTGATACTTTTACGATTTATGCAGAGAGCACAATCGACATCAGGCATTGGAGAACCCACCTGGGAAAGCATTGTCATGACTCTCTCTTCTGCAAGAAAGGGCTTCATGTGTGCAATTGTTTAGACACATGCAAGTCCACAGGAAATGAGATTTTACCAACGATGCTGTTCGAAGAATATTATATATTTCATATATATATAACATATGTATATTATTACAATATATATATTATTGTGGATATATATAATACAACATCCACAAGAAAGCCAGCTTCTTATTTGTTAAACCATTTTTTTCTTTGTGGATTTCTTTTTTCCTTGCAATTGACTGTCCGATTCGGATAGCTATATGCACCTCACTAACTTTTTAGACACTGATATGCGCTCTCTAACTATTCTCAGGAGTTCTGATTTCATTTCCCTGTTTTCTTCTCCTGTGTCTGCTTCAGTTCCCTTGGAGGGCAGAACATGCACCACAGTATGCATTTCGATGACTTTTGTGCCCCAGGGGCTCACAGGCTTGCCCATCTCTTTTTACAACAAATGCAAACAAACCATCAGTTAACAGACAGCTGCAATATCCTTCCAAAAGAACAACCTTTAAAAATATTGTTTACTTGTCTGAACACAAGATATCCTCCTACCCTTCAGAATAAGTGACTGATTGATGGGTAGGCAAAAGCATTTGCTTTGACAGAATCAGACTGACATCAGTTTTCATGTTCTTTGCTGTCTGAACAGTATCAAGCTGATCGGATTTGTAATTCTTCTGAAGCACATCAAACCAAGCAAAAAAACTGCAGTCCTTTCCTACACTGGACTTGTTGATTTGTCCAATATAAGTTAGTGAGTAACAAATTCAACTATGATAAAAATCCATTGTATAAACTGCTTTTTACAACTCCTGAAACACAGAAATCAACTAGCTTCTTACCACAACTTCGTTTGGCAAGATGAGCACAGACCAGAACAGAGTTGCAACTCACCCAACTGTCATCTGTTCTTTAACTTCTTTTAATTTTTAAAATTGGCTGTTGCAGAATGCTAGCTCTGACCAAACAGTTAACCAGGAGTGCATCAGGCAATAATATTTAAGAAAATACGTAAGTTTATATCCAAGTGCAACTGGCAACCACTGACACCACAAATGGTCTTTCTTACGCAGCTAATTCCAGTAGCTTTTATAGTAGGGAGGAAAAATTTGGACAGTCTGCATCATATCTTGCAAGAAAGATGACCACCACAACTGTACACCTCAATTATTTTTGTAGTTACACGCAATTGAGATCACATGATTAGGTACACTATTCAAGCCAATTCCCAAAATCAAGAGAAAGAATACACAACTGGTTTACACAATTGGACAGGGCCCCGACTAGACTTTAATGGCCAAGATTGTGATACAGGTTGTGCTGAAGTACCTTACTATTCTTTTTGCAGAAAAGTGGAGCATTTTAAAGTAAAGATCTGGCTGAGGACATAAAATCCATCTGGCATAACTCTACAACATTTAGATTTGCAAGGAGATACTGATCACGTTTCCTTACACTGTACAAGCACAGGCCTTTTCTTGGTTTTGATACTTGTCAGCTCTATCGCATAGTATAAGGAGAGAGCCTCTGCATTTTTTCAAGACTTTATACTCCACTGACATACAGCTTTTCAACATAGATATTTTAACTGGGAATAGCTCAATTCTGAAAATTATCATTTAGAATATATGTTATTTTAATATTTTAAAGATACTTGTGTTTTATTCTTCTTTATAAAAGTAAAAATTCATTTCTGCATACACTTAAAATAATAGAAAACTAGATTTCCTTTCTCTCCGGAAGCAATTTCAAAATAATATACAACAGATTTGTAAAACCTGTTTAACCCAGTCTGTTTTCTACTGTGCTTGAAGTACTACTATATGTGCTATACATGAAAGATTCATTAAGAGCTTCTGCTACTGTCTCATTAAATAAGCCTCAGGGCTTAAAATAACATGCTAACATACGTATTTCAGACACTCCATATTAGGAAAATTACCAAACTACTTAAAAATTTAAGAAACTCTCAAATCGTCTAAAACCCTTTACACATTTGATATCTCAAATAATAAAACCTAAAAATATTAATAGTTTGCTTTAGTTGCTTTTCTAGTATACATAAAGAAAGAGGTGTGAGCTCATGGTCTGAGTATGAAACTGGAAATCAGAATATCTTACATCATGATTCGCCAAACCACACTGCAGGAACTAACCAAATTGTAGCAGTCTTCCCCCAGTACAACAGAGAGAATTTAATTTACACTGAATTGATCAAATCTATTCAGTTAACAAAGAATACAGGAGACATTTGGCTGCTGGGAGTGAGTTTTAGACAGCAGTAAAGCACATGTCTAGCTACATGCTAAAACCAATTGAGATGGCATTACTAGTTACTGAGAAACTCATGACTTCAAAATTTTTACTACTGGACAACTTGTCTAGTCTTGCTAGAGAATGGTATCAGGTAAAATAGAAACAAAAGGACATTAATAATTATAAGAAATAAGTATCCAATTCTCCCCAGGGAAACAGAACTTGCACAATTTCATTTGTAAAACTGATGTATACAATTTGTAATATTATACTGAAGTAAAACACAGACTAGTAATAAAAAAATTTATAAACTGGCCAAGGCCACTCACCAATCAAAAAAAAATGCTAAAGGAAAATTTAATAGCCAGTTAAAACTTACCAGCTTCTAAAATGACAGAAGACTTGACCAGAAGTCTTGAGAGAGAGAAGACTGAAGTCTGTATACATACTGCTCTGACAGTTTAATTGAATCAAGGTATCTAGTATCTAAAGAGGCACAGACAGTAAAACCAGATAAAGTGCAAAAAGGAATCTGTAAACTAACAAAGAAAATACCACAACTGGCTTTACCTTAGCTTTTTAATCAATTTAAATTCTCCACTTGGGTGTTTTTATACATTTTTGAATAAAAACTAACATTCAAGAAGACACTTATAAGTTTTTTCAGGCCTCAAGTGACATGAACTTTTTCTTTAAATCAACAGTCTAGCATTTATAGTCAAATAAATGGAGAAGGAAAAGTTAGCAGATGAATACCTAAGGGATATTAAGTATATGCTGTCCTCATATATTCAAATCTGTGTTTGCTCTGCTTTTTATAGAAATATCTTCATTTAAGCTTTCAAAGCAGAATTAATCATGCTTTCTAGCAGTCCATTTTAAAAAAACACTACCATGAGAGATAATAACCAAAACATTGAAAAACAGGGATTGCAAAACAGAGTGTAACTAGAAGACTATTATTTTAACATGATTTCTTCACAATCTCTCATGCTTGCCATGCAATTCTCACAATTAACTCCAGATTCCTTGGAAAAAGCCATGAACATATAAATGTCAAAACATTGTCAATTCTTAATGTATGAATTGCCTTCTTGGTCTTGCAAGAGGATGGCTACTTCTAGCATTTTTTGCAGAAAAGCTTTAACGTTGTTTGCCAAATTAGTCCTTTGATCTTCCATCAGCATCTGCAGTCAACCACTGCTTTGGTCAAAGAGTTCAGTGTTTTCTTTTCATTTTATTTTAAGAGAGGAGGCACAAACTCAGAGAAAAGAGTTGTAAGTCCTGCAGATTCAAATTCCTTTTGCAGCTCATCCAGCGTTGAATATTCTTTGACTTCAAACGTCTGAAACCTACATTGTAAAAGGGAAACTCATGAGTATGCCTAGATCTGTCAGAATGTAATTATCGACTCTGTTACTTTTCTATCCACAACAGTACTAAATTATACCTTTTATGCTGTGACTGTACTTTTGTCTCACACAGTACACTAATCATTTTCTCTTTGCATTTCTTTCCACTTGAGTCCACATCTACCTTAGAAGTTTTCTGAAGAATCAAGTACTCCTAAATGACAAAAGAGAACAAAACATTAAATATCACCTAGTATATTTGAATTTTAGTAAAATACAAAAATCTATAACAAAACATACAGATTTTTTTCAGAACATAGCAATCAAACTTTGAAAGTGCCAATCCCAAGAGGTGCGTGGCCATTTCTATCCATCAGCTTGAAGTTAAGCCCAGTCTTAAGTGATCTAGAGAACATGAGTTTGAAAAGCCAAAACATTCTTCTCCAGTATTACCACAAAAACCTGCCTAAAGTGGTGGCAATTTATAAGTACAGAAGTTCAAAGTACGTAAGTACAGAAATTCCTAAGAAGTTCAAAGCCTAGGCGTGCAGTAGGAGCCCCATGTGATGTCAGTCAAGGAAAGAGGCAGAAATGAGCTAAAAATATGTTATTAATTTCTCATCACAAATTTTCAGTTTTCTGGGGCGTTTGGAGAATACAGGAGCCCGAACCTAGGCACATTACAGTCAGGAAAGACAGGGAATACAGGGGTATAATTACAGTGGGAAGCAAAGCAATACAGGCCACAGGTCTACGGGTATAACTGGTTTCTTTCTCATAAAATAACTTCTTTTTCTTAAATACAGAATGAAGTTGTTGGGCCTTCCTGGTCTCCTAATGATCCATCTGTTTCCAAAACTGTTAATCTTAGAAAAACACACACAAAAAATTCAGACACATAGGTTTCAGTGGTAAATCGATAGAACTAGTCAACATTCATTGTTCCTGCACCTTAATGTTGCTCCTGTCACCCTGAAGAAGAATCAATATTATCCTGCCCATGAACATCAGTCTTCCAGTCAGCCTTAGATCTGAAGTCCATTTTTCCACAGTTTTGACGTATTTTGCCTTTGCTCTCATGTGATCTAAATGCAAAAGGAGCATCCAGATACCATCCTCTGTACTTGTTCCTTTTGACAAAGTAGGTTTTTCATTGCAAACTGTTGCTGATTGCTTAATGACATACTTAAGATGCTGCTGTATCCAAAGAATCAGATCATGTACCATGGGTTCAGAAAGATGCTTCTTTGCTTGTTCAAGTAATTTATCTTTCACGTCCATACATTGGGCCCTTGTAAGCTGGTCTGAGTTAACAGAAATATCCGGTAGAGTTGATGGATAATTGACTGGTAAATGAAATAACAGCTTTAAAAGTACATCTGTATCCAGTAGTTCTTTCACGCTGATTTGAATTCTAAACGTGATTCCATGCGTCTCTGGGAAGTATCAAAAAATAAACATTAATAGTTTGCTTGAAGTTGAAATACATATATATATATTATTAAGTCATGTTATTTTCTTTAACAATTCAACTCAAATGACTGCCATTCCATATAAAGTAAGGGGTTTTTTTTGTGGGGTGGGGGGTTGCAACCAATGGCTCAAGCTATACTTGCCGGGGATCCTGGAATGAAACACTTCCATATTATACTAGAAGGAAAGTTATTAACACATTCTAAAAAGCATTCACACCTTTTGGCTCTTTCAAAGTCTAGACAAGTCAGTAATAAAGAACTGTCTCTCAGAAACACATAAGTCAGCTTCCACAGCTCAACAGCAGCAGCGAGGACAACCAAAAATACAGACTTTTCTGGATGGACTCAGCGCTGCCCTAACTTTGCTCACAGAGAAACCTGTAGGATGTCTACCATCAATATCAGCGCAAGGTAAGTAGACTTGTCCTACGTAATTTTGAAGATTTCAAGAGCAGTTCTACCCTAGAGAGATTTGAAAAGAAAAAAGTCAGATTCTTTGTCCCCTACAACTTTCAGGGAACCTATGCTTAATTCTTCTCTGTCAACTTCTCTACAACAGTTGGACTGTCATAATTAAAACATCTCTGATGTACATCTGACCCTAGATACTACATACATACATATATATACACACATACTTATATAAAAATATGCATATATATACCCACATATCTACTCAAAACGTCTTGTTGGTCTACTTCAGAACAGAAATATTTTCAGAGTGAAAAGAATACATGCAGTACATAACAGGAAGGGCAAAAGACCACATCCTCCTGAAAAATCACATAATCAAAGACAATGAATATGAAAGTTATGTACAGTAATTCCTGCAATAAAACCTGAACTAAAACATGTTTCACAGAAAGACAATACAAAACTTCATGAAGAAAAATGCGAGGACAAAGACCTAACCTACTTTTCCTCCTCTGCAATGAGAAAGAGGGCATCAGATAAAAGATGCTCTTCTTCAGATGTTCTCTGCTTGACCCTTTTGATGCGTTCCAAACACCTCACCCCATTTCTTTAAAAAATTGCTAAAACGTCAGGTTGGTTCATTCTAGGAGGGCAGGAGAAGCCGGATTTGAAAGGCAGATTAGAGCAGTGCTGGGTTTCAGAGGCGCTCTTTTGAAGTGACTTGCCACCTTCTCCCCCTACCTTACCTTACCTTCCTTTACATGACAGTCAGTTGCATTATGTTTTATTAGTATTGCTGATGCTGCTAACCACCCTCAGTGCTCTCTATGATTTTATATTTGAACCCTACTAAATAAATGAAAGATCCTAAAAGTGGCTTGGACAGACAGAAGCACTTTAGAGAAGCTTAGCTAAGGGCTTGTTTCCAAACCTCCTTCCTGGGTCATACAAATAACTCTAGGTCAGAGCAGTCACAAAATAAAAAAACCAAACCCTCCAAACCCAATAATCAAACTCTAGCATTACTACAAAGAAGTCTCCAAACATCTACAAACCATTGCTACAAAACCAGAATCAAATCCAGCACTGAAACTAGTGGACGCAAATCCGGTGAATTAAATGACATCACACCCAACCACGCACATAACTACACATGCTATATGTCAAAGCCTCATTCCATGTCAATGGGAGTTGGTCTCCAATCTTCTGAGACCCAATGAAAGGTTACAGACTATTTGTAAGACAAGTTTATTCCTCAGAAATGTACCAGGCTTAGAAAAGACTCCAGTCTCCACAGCGCCCATCAGGCAGCACGTGGCCCTCACTCACAGGCCATAGCTATGCAGGAGGACCCCAAGCCTTCCCATTCCAATGTCTGCCTTTTGCTGCCCTGACAAATGTTTCTTACAGGGCACTAGCAACGATAGCTCCTCTGCCATTATGCTAGGCTCCGGACACATAACCACACACAGAAGATGAAAAGCCTGCACTGCACCTCTTGGGACCCCCAGCACCCTCGTAGCCACCATGGAGGGTCTCCACACACACCTGAGCATCGCATCGCACTGCACAGACAGTGCCTGCCGACCCACCTCCTTCCAGCTGCCCTGTACACAGGGCAGCCACACCAGGTACGTGGCCAGCTGAAAGCAAGCGGCATTTGGCTGAACAGTATTAACATTACTATATTCCTGCCCATGAAGTACTTTATTTTAAACTATGCTGCCAATAAATTTTAAAATGCACAGCCTATAAATGAGTTGAAGAATACTACTCTATTGCCAGCTTAATTACAGTGACAGAAAAACATGTTACCTTTCTGATAATCCTCCTAGGATTTCTTCACTTTCTTGTCATAACAGATCTCACCAACTCAGAAGTAACTGAGGGATAAACAGACAGGCCAACCTTGCCCCTTCGGCAAGGGCCTCCTGCTGCAGTGATCATATTCTTAAGCCTGCAACAATCTCACACCTTTCCCTGTGATGATGAACTAATCCGAAGGAAGCAGCGCAGCCTCGCATCCCAAGGTGTATTACCCTGAGCCATCGCAAAAAGCCCAGCCGTGCTCATTTACATCTGCTTCAGACTTACTTTTAAAAAAGGAGAATTGGTTCAAAACGTTTGTGGGGCTACAGTGTCTAAAGTTTATTTAAACATTCCAGCATCCATTTTCTGCACCAGCACTGCAGACGGCTGGCAGAACAAAGAGCGAACCTCCGTCGCCCTGTGTAACGAGGCTCTAAAGAAATACTTCCTTTGTTTGCACATGCTACAAGGTCTGAGTTGTCTTCACAGCAAAATAGTGATTATTTCTGAAATAAAAGGTTGGGTTTGACCGTTCTGCTGGCATTTAATGTGCTAATAAGACTAAGCTCAATACATTTTAACTCATTTTCCCCCCTAGCTGCATGCTTATCAGTATATTTAGCTCTAGCATACTTCAGATTTTTTCTTATGTTCCATGTCAACCAGACAGATATCCCCCTCCTCTCCTGCCCAAAGGCATTTTATGCAACACATGCAGTCTATTTTTAAATTCAGAAAATGGCACCTACTAATGTACAAGCTTAGAATATATAAATATATTTTTATAGCAAGCTTGGTGAGCAAACCAGAAGAGAACAGATTAACAAGTAAATTATGGATTTCTATCTGTAACACTAATCTTTGTAAATAGATATGTGAGGTAAAATAGATATGCTGTAATTAGTTTATTTAAATTCATCAACATATTGGTTTTGATAAAAATGTATTTTAAATTCTGAATACTGCATTGTTAAATTCCAGAAAGCCAAAGTTTTTAGCATACCAAGAGACCTGCGAAAGCATTTTCTTACATCTCTCAAAACCATAAATCCCCAATGGCCCCCTTTTTGATCCTGTGGATCTACAGGCAAATTACTCTTAATGTATTAGAGATAGCATAACATAACAGTTTTACTGGAAGTTACTTCTGTAGACCATTTGTCAGTGATAATTTATATGGTTTGAAGAGATAAAGCAAACGTAAGCTAACGAATACAGCAAAGCTTAATTGTATACAAACTATAGGATCTGGTAGCTCAAACGTAAAGCAGAAGTAAATTCTCAAAGAAAACTACCAATCATCATTGTTGTAAATAATTTTTTCAATTCTAGCAGAAAACGACGGAAATCAATATGCATGATCCTTACATATCACGAACACAGCCTGGCTAAAGACCCTGCAAGGTCACATAACATCAATATAAATGTAATATGGCACTTCACTTTACGTTCCAGGAAAGTTTCTAAGCCTTTTTTCATCCCAGTAACTTATAAACACAAAATCATTTTTCTGTATATGAAGCACAGAGAAGGACGTGTGTATATTTTTCTAACAGATTTGGGGGAACAGACGTGCATATGCAATGTTCAGATACATTCACGTTTTTTAAAATAAACATCTGCTAAGCCTGGATACTGTATTTTCAAATTATGCCTGAAATAACATTCCTGAACTTTTTGATTTTAAGAATATAAAACTCAGCTGAAACATTTCATCAATCATATTTTAAAAATACAACTCTAAATACCAAGTAAAAAAATAAAATGGCAGAATTACCTGCCTGTACTGGAGCAAGAAGTGTCATGTAGATCTAGAAACAAAACAATTCTGCTTTTAGATTACCTCAGTTAATTGTGCTCCATGCAGACACTAATGTCTTCATCCCTCTGAGGCTGTCTACACATAAAGTCCTCTTTTCAAATAACCACTTGCTGTTCTGTGCAAATCTATTTCAACAACTATTTTCAAATAAAAGTTCAAGGTTTATTCAATTCTCTGTAACTTTATAGTTACAGTGAGTCACTCAAGAGCAGACACACGTAACTTCACACCAAAGCAACACAAAGTTATTTTCACAGAATCACAGAATGGTTGAGCCTGGCAGGGACCTCTGGAAGTCATCTTGTCCAACCTCCCCGCTCACACAGGGCCACGTAGAGCAGGCTGCCCAGGGCAACATCCAGATGGCTTTTGAGTATCTCCAAGGATGGAGACTCGACAACCTCTCTAGGCAACCTGTTCCAGTGCTCAGCCACCCTCACAGTAAAAAGAGCGTTTCCTTATCAATCCCAGTTCTTTTGGCCTGAATACACACCAGACAAAATCTGACATCAGGCCACTGGATCCATTTTTAACAGCATTCTCCAGGACTTTACTGCATTCCAACCAGCAGGAAGCTGCTTGCTGGCCATCGCTGAACTGGGGAGCTGGGCAGCATGCTGCAATAGCTCCCAGGACACCAGGGAATAGTAAGTGATACAGAATATATGCATATTCTGTGTGTGTGTGTGTGTGTGTGTGTGTGTGTATCTCGAACAAATATATAGGAGAGTTGTCACATCTGTGGTAGGCACTAAGCAAAACTTACTTATGATCTGGATCTGAACAGACGTGCAACACTTGCATATCCCACCTGACACTTTCTTTAAGCCTGATAGTAACTGCTGTTTGACACTGGAACTACTGAGATTTACTCTGCCTTGCTGAAGGCGCATCTTCACAGCACTGTGACGGCAAAGACTGATAAAAGTCACCTCCTAAAATTACGTTCTGATCAGTGGCCACCATGGCTGGTGCAGAAAACGTGGAGTAGAGAAGTCTACGGTCACCTCATTCCCAGGCAAGCACTACAAATCTTCTCACTTCCCTACCTACGACAAACACGGGAGATTAGCCTTAGTACCCTGTAAAACCTACAGCCACACACATACTGCTGAAGCTAGAGAACGTACGGCACATCGTAAAGCTCGGATTATCACCCTACACCCAGAAAAAGAGAGAGATGACGGAAGGCTTCTTATCCACAGCAACAGCTGCACCCCTATTAAATACTACAGGATAAATGCCTGGTCTTGTTACATGTGGGAGATGCAACTGCTTATTTCCCCCACACAGCAGCTAGCCCATTCCCACTGCTGCCCTTCACCTACTGCAAGCTTCCACACAGGGCGGGAATGAAGAAAGTCGCTAATTACAACTGAGGGCCCAAGTAGGCCTTGTCCCCTACAAAGAGGCCAGCAAGAAAAATACACAATGGGGCACGGAAAGCCGAGAAGGCACCTATCTTTGACGCTGCCGCTAATATAAAGAGATTAAGCCGGTGCTGCCCCGCTGGGCAGAGCGTCGTCCCCGTCCTCCCCCCCCCCCGTCACCGGGGAGGATGAGGGGAGGATGACCGGCTGAGGCGCCGCCGCCGCGCCGTGTGTCGCTTGAGCAGGGCGGCGAGAGCCTGCCGGCCCGCGGTTTTCTCGGCAGAGGATCCCGGCCGCCTTCACCTGAGACCGCCAGCACCTCGCAGGCGTCCGGCTCGCAGTAGATGGCGGAAAGAGCCGAGAGCTCCTCAAGCGCCAGCTCCGACATGGCGGCGGCAGCCGAAAGCGCGGGCCGGGGTGGCGGCGGCGCCCCCTGCCGGCGTCCGCCGGCAGGGGATGCCGCCGCCACCCCGGCCCGCGCCCCAGGGAGAGCATGGCTGCCGGTGGGGCACTTCCACCCCGGCCTCCCCCTCGGTTCAGGCAGGCTCGTCAGGGGACGAGCAGGCCGGCAGCCTCCGAGGCAGCGAGCGACCGCGGGCAGCACCGGAGGCGGTGGCGGGAGGCTGCCTTTCCCTCAGCGCCCAACAAAATGGCCGCCCTCCGCAGCGGCCCGCCTCCGTCAGCCGAGGTGTGACAGTCTCCGACCCACAAAAAGGAATAAGCTCATCGTCCGCGGGGCTGTAGCCCGTCAGCTGAAGCGCAGCCACGCACCCTCATAAAGTTTTAAACAGAATATAAATTTATGCTGCCTGTATTCAACTGTTGTGGCTCTGTAATCCGTCTGAGCTCTTCTTCAGCCAACGGTATCATTAAGTCCCAGGTACAATCATCTCAAAATAGTCAATATCTTTCCATTATTACTAAATCTTTTCCAGGAAAGTATACCATGCTATTTTTAATCCCCTAAATTGTGTTGAAATCACAAGAAACATGAGAGTGCAGAGCTGGGAATGAGGGAAATAACATGAGGGGAAGGAGAGGGGAGCTGTCAGAAGCGCTGCCCGTGCAGCTGTCAGGCTTTGGTGGAAATTAGCCTTAAAAGTGCCTCATTCTATTATTAAGAACTTTCTTGCCCCTGGTCTTTCCCCCTTCTCCTCGTCCACTTTGCATATTCCATTTTACATGTTTAAATAAAAAAGCCGATGTAAATGTCTTTTAAATTGACACTATCGCAAGACACTGAGGTCCCTATGAATAAGTTACTGCACTCTGACATTTGGAAGTCATCAAATGAGACAGTATAATGTCAGCTTGATATTTTTCACACTATGAAAATATCAGCTTCATGTCAAAGATCTAAATTCCATCTTAAAGTAATAAATTTTCTTGTATTCGCGGACTAGTGAAAATGCTAAATATTTAAATTTGAAATGAACTTCTACAGTTACAATCTGGCCTTCATATTCCATTATTATCAAATTGGAAGTCAAGATCTTATTTTTCCTCTTTTTTTTTTTTATTTCTTCAAACATTGCAGTTTTTGACAGAATAACATTACCCATATTCATTTCCTTAAATGGATGCTTTCCCATCAACATGTGGCAAATAAAGTAAAATAAATAAATAAGTAAATAAATCTTGCTTTTTAGAGACAACCTATATTAAACCAGCTCCAGCATCCTGTCATAAATCGATATGCCACTGACGATACCAGTATTTTCCACTTTGCCTGACAAGGCAAACAGAATGCAACCTTTCATACCTAGGTAAGATTAATCTTCCCAGTGTTATTTGCAAAAGTAGTATCCTTTGCTTTCCACTCCCTATAATTACGGCCCAAATCCAATTAGGTGTTGTGTCAACACCCACTAGTGATTATATATAAAACTGTGCGTTTAGACACGTTTTCCCCTAGTCTGAGTGGTGAACAAGAGGAAGACACAGACATTTGGGAAAAAAAAATGTGAATTTGGAACATCCACCTACATCTTTTTACTGTCATTTCCATGCCAGCTGCTCTGCTGTCTCAGCTACCACAACTGTAAGCAGGCCTAAAAGCATGTACTCTAGAAGGCATTAAAGGACCACTAGGAAGAGTGTAAACATCACTGCAGTTGCCCATTTTGGGGTCACAAGACAAACACTAACGAGGAACCCGTAACTACAGCTAAGTGTGATGGCTAACCTACGCAACACACATCACGTCCACCTTTCGGCACTGCTGTAGGACAATTGCAGTTCCTGTATTTTCTTCTACAACAATGCTGACAGCTCTAACACAGCCAGAATAGTAATTCTTACCAGCCAGATCTGTTCTTAACTGAGTTAAATAGCACTGATTTTTCAGATACCTAAGAAAGAAGCCATTAGTTCTGTAGTAACAACTGTAAGTGTTATCGCAATGGTAGAAGTTTTCCGAAAAGTGGCTTGTACGAAAATGGCAAGAGAGAAAGCAACATGGAAATGTGTAAAAATCACTCCAAGTACGCTAAAAGGTAAAAGTTTAAAGAAAACAGAAGGACAAGCAACCCCTGTAATTGTGAAAAATTGTGATAAAACATGGAGATGTTTTTGCTCAGTATTCTCAAGCACAGCTAGTAGAAAAGTTTTCACCATTTTCTTGGCCCAAAGCATGTGCTTTTTAAAGTTGGAATAAATTAATTTAACAAAAAACGCACGTCACAAATTAAAGCTGCTGAAATTTGCATGGTTTGTTCTAAGGTTAAATTCAACATTTTTGTTAAGTTTTGCTTTTTGGTTTTTGAAAATGAGCTAGTGAATTCTCATTTTAAGTACTTCAGAAGCAAGTGTTTCAAGAACTTGTGGTCTAGCAGTGCTTTTTTAAGGCACTTGCATTTATCCTGCATGCATCAAACTGCTCTAAGTCAATTCCTAAGACACTTAATCTTTTGGCAGATGGAAACTCATTTTGAAAGTCTACTAATGATCAATTAAAGCGTTAGCTATCTCTACAGACAGGAGGTTTATGGGGTCACAGTCTTCAGAAGCTGGAGGCAAGAGCAGCAGCATGTTAGAAAAACAGCTAAAACTTTCTGTAGTTACCACAAAATTGGCAAAACATTGGAAAACAGAAATCATGACTTTGTCTTTAATGGGTTTTTTGCCATAATAGGTTGAAAAGAAATGTGATGGTGTCTATTTTATAAGAGAGGCCATGGTCCAAACTGAATGTCAGCAAAGGACGCTATTTAGAAATAAGTCCTAATAACAATGCCACTACTTCAAATAAATTCACATTGTCCTTTGAAAATTGGATTCATTCAGAGTCCAGTCATAAAAATAGGTAGCCACGCTGCAAATATGCAGATGTGTCTTGTGAGTAGATGCCATTGGACTCAGAGGTTCACTGGTAAATAACGCATCATTTCACACATGCTCAAGGCCAGATGTTTAGGTTTAGAGTCAAGACTAGTACTCTGCCCACAAGTTCCTATACAATTTCATGTACAAGTAGTAAGACCAAATAGATGCAACTGCCACATTCATAAAAGAATTTATATTCTTTCTCTAGGAGTTTGGAAAGCCATTTTTTCTTGAAGGAGATGCACATAAAATTGATTAACCATCTCATGCAAACTAAAAAGGATGCTTTTTACAAAATGACATATCTAGTATAACCATAGGTTCCTATTATTACTAACATTGCCAAGAGAATCAATACTTACTTGATTCACTGCATATAGATCTTTGCCTGCAATTTACCTTGTACAAAGTAAGACACAGAATAATAAAAAGAACGCATTTTCTTTCAGTGAGAGTAAAAATGCATGAAGTTGCCTGCTAAAAAATTGTAGGAAACTAGCAATGCTGTGCATTTTTAAAAAGAGCGTATGTAAGATACTTGTGGGTAGGGAAGAGCGTGATAGTGAAGATGTAAGTACAGCTAGCATTGAGTAGTATATTCTATCCTCAAAATAAGTTCCGCTTCCACATCAAACACATCTGCTTGTGGAACCTTACTACATGGATTTTCCTCCAAGTGTAAGCAAAGGGAGACAAAGGATTAAAGTGTCATTTAATTTAGTAAATGTTGGGGACAGATCTCTTTTTAAAAGTAAAGGAGTGATGTTTTTGGAAAGGGCATTTCTGCCTGCTATAAAACCCACATTAGTAAGTCTAAAAATTAGGCAGTGCTCCTTAGTTTACCAGTTCTCTTCATTTTTAGCTGCTGAGCTACAGCAACTTTAGTATCTGTGGCTCAATCTTTTGAATTTTGGCACATTAGCAATTATTCCTCCACACTTTGACACAAGAGTTGAACAAACAAAATGAGAGTGTGTAAGATGACAGACTATTTATGGTCATTTCCAGAGCACCGAGAGATCCTTTCCCACTCTAACAGGTTTTGGAGGCAGAACAATATTCATCATCGTATTTTAGACTTAAATAATTATTTACAGAGCACATTAAAGTCTTGATAGCAAATACATTATGTAAACATTAGGCAGCATTGTTGTCCCATTTCACACTGAACTAGCATACCTCTTGCAGGAGAGCAGAGAGATGAGTAGGGAGGGCGTTGTAGGCACAGCAACCACATGTTTGGTGCCCCGCTAGACTGGCAGCGTGGTGGCAGGCACCCTAACGGCAGGGTAGTCGCTGGCTGCCTCAAGCGATGCAATGGCAAGAAGCCAAAACCACATATCTGAATGCAGGTCTCCTGCTCCAAGTAACAAAGATCAGTACCACTCTTGACTACTATGTATGACCCAAGACCTGATTACAGTTGGGATGTTGTGCCGGAGTCCTTTTCCATCAATCTGTCACAGAGATGGCAGTTTCTGAGCACCGCAATGTCCTTGAAGAACGCATCTTCAGCTGCAGACCAGGAGTACTCTCCTAACTTATTTTTAACTGCAAAAGTCAAACACAGTAGGTCAAGCAGGGCTTCGACACGGTAATGCAGAACACAGGTGAGCTTTAGATACCTAACTACACGACCGATGTAAAAAGTGGCCCTGCTTTAGTGACAGTGCCCACATTTTCCCTTTTCCATGTGCTCAAGATTAACCTCGTTTGAGACGCTGGGTTCTGAACTTCTGTTGCGGCCTGACTGCGACTGGGATCCTGATGCTGCTGCAGAATTCCCTGAAGGGCCTGATCAGGATATTTCTTCACTTCTTGGAGCTTCATGAACTCTCCATCTCTTTCTATACTTACGAAGAAAGGATATAAATGTATTTATTTATGCATACACACACACACATTACCTTTAATCTAGCCTAAACAAGTTTTACAGTTAAAACATCCTCCCCAAAGGGTAAAAACATCAATTTCAATCACCGTTTTTCAAGTTTATATTAGAATTCTAATCACTCTGATGCCCATCTTCTGAGAATAGTGAACTGCCAGCACCATGCATAAAGTAACCCAAACCTAAAAGAGAAAACTCCGTGTATACTTCCTTAAGTGTTACTCCTTGTAGAAGTGAATTATTTTCATTTACACTTCAAGGATTATTTAAAAACAAAAAAACCTTCTTGCATTCTTCTCTTCAGAAGTTAGCCAGGCTTAGGATGAATATGTTTTCAATTTGTTGTTATTCTGAGCACTGCTGGTTTAATTGGCAAACACTTGAATTTAGTCTTTGGTTTTTGGTTCTGTATTCACCTAAATAAATTAGTACATATTCAAAGATGTGATTATTTGTAACAGACTGTAATCTCATATGACACATGCAAGAGCTCATCTTAATAATTCTTACAGCTAAAAATATGATCGCCAAATACCAAAGTTAAGAAAAGTATATTTATTTGATTCTCCTTTTCGTTTGATGACAAAGGAGTACATTTCATTAACAGCAGCACAGAAAAGAACAATTTTGAATCTATGTGAGATGGAACATAACAGAAGACGATAAATGCATAAAGTGGACATGACGCCTTCCACCAGGTTTAGCAGCAACTACAGTTTCCATAATGCACTCAACATCACACTTCGGAAATCAACAAAGCAAACTCGTTCATTTGAAGCTTCTGAAGCACTCCCTGCATTGGTGTACCTTTTCCATATTTAGTTGTGAGAAATACAGAATTCTGCATATATCAGGTTACCAAACATATACATAAACCAACCAAAAAAACACCAAACCCACCCCAAAAGTAGTAAGCCTCAGTCTTTACTGTTGGAACAAGCCGCTCTTTCATTATCAGATATGCTTCATACAAGCTCACCTCTCATAATCTCATATATACATTGCCTACTCAGATGGAGATTTTTTTTTTTCCCCAAACTATTTTTCATTTTTATATGAATCGCTAAAAAAAGTGAAAAAGGAATGAGGAAAGTGGATAGGGGTAAGAGTGATTTTCTCTTAAGATTTTGGACTTCTGGGTAATATTTCTTTCTACCATGCAGGACAGTTGCCTCTGAAGTACCTTAAAGTATGGAAGCTTCCCTGAATAATTTTTTTTCCTAAGTGGGAAGTTACTTGACTGAAACACTGAGGGGCTTTCCCCTCAGACAATTAAAAAAAAAAAAAAAAAAGGGCAAAAAAAAAAAGCTTCCAATGTCAGTTAAAAATAACCACTTTCAGAAAATGAGTGTACAGCTGGTTCCCAGCTAAGGTTGTGAAGTTCCATGAAGGAAGTGTCTGCCATTGGAGAAGCTACAATCTGATACTCTCTTATTCCTTCCATTCCCAAGTGTTTTGGTGTTTTGCATGGAGGACACATTCTCAAAAGTAATATATGCTGAAAGGGAGGAACAATTTAAGTTTAGGGATATGTAGCACCTGAAATTTACCAAGCCATGCAAATTTAAAGCTATTACAGTGGAAGACTAAAAAAAAAAAAAAAAACACCAAACAGTTAGTTTCCCTTATTAAGCACAAACATTAATCAAATCTTCAGGCCACACAGCATTAACATGCAGCACTCTGAGAAAACGCTCACGTCAACCTTATTTCTTGGCACTTTGGATACCCTTTTAGCCAAGTTATCTACACATCTGTAATATACCTCACTATAATCACTATGCAGAAAAGCGTATGACTGTGTAGTCATACGCACTTGTGCGATTCCATATTATAAAAAAACCCAAACACCTGCTACAGTACAGCTGATGAAGCCAAGATGCAAAATACAGATGATGCACTGCATGAGTTTGTTTAAATAAGGCTTAATTCTGTCCTGAATGCATTATTTGAGACACACATTAAAGACATGAAAATACTAAAAGAATATCGTTTTCTTACATCAGAAAACAAATCCTTAAATACTCAAATAAATAGCCATTAAATATCAATTTTTATCTCCTTTAAGAAATGTTTTAAAAGTAACTGCCACTCATTTCCTGCTTCAAATGGATGTTCTTCTGTTCAAAGACAAATTGCAGATTAAGGCATGTGTATATTCTCTGTATTTTCAACTTAACATACCTTTAAAAATACTCATACTACACTATACTTCCTTTAACAGAATAAACTTGACTAAAGTTTTCTGAGGAAGCATGTATTTGAGTAGGTAAAGTGCCCATGTGAAAACAAACACATGGTTTTATATAGTTAATAAAACATGCCGTTTGAAACAATCCAAATCTTTTATCCTTTATTCATCATCTAAAGTATCCAAACACTGTAACTACGTGAAATCGTTTATGAGATTTCCAGTTTTCATTATTTAAGTAATACTCAAAACTCCAGTCAGAATCAGAAACCTAATATATTTGGTGCAGCTCTGGAGTCATGAAATAAAAAGAAGGCAAGCTTACACAGAATCTGTGACAAAATAAGAAAAGATTTGCCAGCTCTTAAGAAAATTAAGATACGTGTTTTTGCTGCTATAACTTTATTATTTAATCCAAAATACCATAAAGCACCGATGTACTTAACAATGTATTTCCCCATCCTCCCTTCCCACCCCCAAAGAACAGTGGTGATGATGAAAATAATGACAGTTGCAGTGAACTCCCATTTCAAGTCCTAGTATTCACTTAGTCTAGGAGGAAAGTGGTTTACTTTTCGACTACACACCACAGGAGCAGTTATGAAGTCCACCGCCACCAAGCTACCTTCATTCTGTCCCACACAGCCGAGAGAGAGTCAAACGCAGGGCGAACATCCAGGATAGTGAACTGGTAGTTCTTATCTACTGCCCCACCATCGTAGTAATCAATAACGTAGCGCACTTCTTTTCCACATCGGTCAACAATCCAGTCATGTCTGTCAAAGGGAAGTTCATATCTGGAAAGACAGGTAATAGACCATATAGATATTTTTAATGAATACTATGAACCTGGGAGAGGGAGTGGAAGTCCTATTTAAGAAGATTTATTTATCCAGATACTGGCATAAGATCCCCACTACTGCTTCTATCTTCTGGTAATTATAACTTGCAATTCCAGTTCTGAACCATCTTAAAATTAAGTCTACACCATGTTTTCAGACACATCTCCCTACCCTCCCACCTCACTGGAAGACCTTCTTTCCTGCCCACGTACCCCATCCATGAACGTATTCTGGCTCTTGGTGAATACTCCTTTGCTTTGCCACCAAACCGCATCAGTGATGGTCCACATGGACATTCCCTGTGTACACAATTAAAAAAAAAAAAGTCATTTTTACCTTTTAAAACAGTCTTATTTTAAGTGTTTAAACCACTACGGTAACTTGTTTTAGTAATAGAAAAACTGAATAAGAGAAAGAGTAACAGTAAAAAAAATAATTACAAGTGATCTAAAACAGATTTTTTTTAAAGGTTTGAAAAGTCCCACAGTTTCTGACAGCACTTACTGCTGGTATGATTAAGTACCTTTGATATGCTCCACGACATTGTTTTAACTTATCAACAGAGCAGTTCTCAGCAAGTCTAATCCAGAGATTTAATGGATTAAAGAACAGAAAACTGTAATCCAAACTGCGTAACAAAGGTCATGCAATTTCAGAGAACAATTCCTACATACAGAATGCTTAACTAGTCTGTGTCTTCTAGGAACAAGGACTATACTGACCTAAAACCAACAGTTTGTTTTACACCAGTCACTTTCAGTTTGAGTTTAGATCTCTTTTTTGCAACATAAATACTTCAATTAAATAATTCCCAAATAGATACAATAAGAAGTTACTTTCTCCAAATCCACATTATACACACACCATCAAAATGCTCATCAGTTTTACCAACATAGTAATTATTCAGTTCTAGTTAAGCTCTTCTGGATAATCTTCCTCCATATTAATCAAAATGCAGGCTCCTACAAGACCCTAACTTTTGGGACGTATCAGCACCAGAGTATTTCTGCAAGAACTAAAGAGACCTTCTACTTTCAAAGAATTACAAAAGCAAGGGCTAAACCAAAGGATTTGCTTTTCGTTTCATATGTACATACCCAGCATGAAGAGCTTCCCACTTCAAAATCTCCTTCCAAGCTTGCTCATTATTTTGGTTGTGAATCTTAATGATGTTGGTCATGTCTTCACCTGTTATGTCATCATCTTTCCACCTCCACCTAAAAAATAAGAATTTGAGAACAGTTTATAAGCATTATGGCATAACTACTCCACCTTCCTCATTTTACCTGATGGGCTTTTGAATCAAGAGACTGAAGGTTTTATGCAAAGACACAAAGCAAGCGTGCAAACTTCTGGCTCATCTGCATAAGCATCTTGAGAACCACTTAATTCTCTGTGGAAAAGTGTAGTTGTCAAAGTTATCATAGTAGAGATCCACAAATTCCAATTAGCTAAATTAACAGCTTAACTGGATCAGAAAGTTATCCGAGTGTGCAAACACCAGCACATACACAGTATTCGTACAATAGAACAAAGAATTACTGTTGCTTTTAGAGTAACTGCCTTAAAAGTTGATCTGTTTGAGAATGACAAACAAATAATTACAAAAGAAGGAGGAAACAGAGCACAGGTTTTTAGACCACAGGAGACATTTATCATTCAGTTAGAACTTGCCTACATGTATTTTTATAAAGACTGAAAACACCCACTTGTCAAACAATCCTCACGTTTTTAGCAATTCTGCAAAGTCAAGTTAGATGTTCTCACAATTGTAGAACTTTTACTATCAGTTTATAGGGTTAGCATGAAGCCAACTGAGTTTGAAAGCTGGCACCCATGCAATGTTTGTCTCCGCTTATACACTGACTTAAAAGTTTCTGCACTAGTGGCAGTTGCCTGACATTCCCTGCCATCTTGCTGATCACTAGAGGAGACACGGCCTTTGAGACCCACCTCATCCTTTAAAATAAAAAGCTGTTTATAAAAATAGTAATTTTTTAAAGAGCTACTTGATTTTTTTAAAGAGCTAGTAGAGTAGACTCTACTGCGTAAAGTCCACAAACTCTTAAATAATATCGATGAATAATAACTAATGATATTACTTCATGAATTTCAGACTCTTGGACTCCATCTGGTAATTCCCAGTGTATTTACCCTTTTCTTAGCATAGCATTCCAGAACATTTGCTCTGAAGGGTAGACCCATTTCTTGTCAGAATGTGCTCTAGGAATGGAAGATTCTTCTCTAACAGTTGACAACGGAAATGGTTGATCTGGGGATGGCTGCTGATTAGGAGGAGGCATCTAGAAAACAAGGAGAATCAACAAACTACAGTAGGAATTATTTTTATGATACAGCATTCAAGAAAAATCAGGGCATAATTAATCAGCTGCTACAGAGATCAAGTTCAGCCTTCAGTCCATTAAAATTATCTTTCTCTTTTGCAGTAAAACTCTTTGCACAACTTTGTCATTTGAAGACTAACATCCTCTTCACCTAAACTTCGACTTTCAAAACAGCAGTGCTTTTTGTAAATCAGTGGGAATCTTAGAGATCTGAATCAGAATTTACCCACGCCACTATTACACAGAATCTAGAAACCACTAACGTAGCATAAAAACCATACATGTAACTAACCAATAGGAACAGACAGCAAAAGGTATTTACAAACTGAAAAAAACACCTTTTACCAAAAAGATATAAATTTAAAGAAGAGAGTGTTAAATAAGATGTAATGTGGTTTTATACAAATATTTGCATAGGAAATGAGAAAAAGCAGTCTTTAAAAAATAATGTTAATTGATAGAGTTTCCACCTTAGTATCACTGTTCACATTTTGGGGACAGTATTTCAGGAGAAACAAAACTGAAGAAAACATCTGAACTAAGCAAAAATTACCATATTGCTAGGATCTATGTCATCTTTCACTCGAGATGCAGCAGACGTCACTGGACATGCTACAAATTCATACGCTCTTTCCTGATGTGCAGGAACATCATCTGTATTCTCAGTTCTGTGATCAGGAGTCTTCATGTGCATTGGACAACCTAAAGAACAGGAAAAAATAGTATATGTTTTGCTACAAAATGATGACACGGCAGGAAATGGGAAACAGTTCATTGAATGTTCACGTAAATACAAACTGGTATTTCGCTTTTTCTTCTGAGCTTTACAACAGTTTTAACTATTCCCTTTCCTGCCTGTTTCAGGACCCAGCACCACAGCAAGATCTAAAATTCTTATTGAATTGAATGCACATTCCCCACCCCTATAGCGAGCTGTCTGTAGCTAAGATTTCCACAGCAATGTCAATCCAACGTGTTGATTGTGTCAACAGAAGAGCTGATGTCCACCTCCTCCAGACATTCATCTTATCCCACCCTTCTGCTGCCCTTTCCCAGATGTGTGCCCTCTACTGACAACTACCTGCTGCCAGTTACCATCTCTGTAGGGGTCCCTGACCCTTTGTGCAGGTACCACGCGATGGGAACAGCAGGACCCCTGTGAAACCTGACAACTCACAGGTTCTATAGCAAGCACCTATGCTCTCTACAGACAAAACAGCCTGCATGCCCTTCTGGTGAACACCTGACTCCTGTTCACGAAAAGTTCCTTGAGAGCTGTTTTTGCTAAAGGAAAACCTCAAGCTTTCACTTGTCGAACCTTTTTTTTTCTCCCAAGTATTTTTCAATCTGTTTTCCATGTAAAAAGTTTATTTAATTTAAGTTTCAAGAATAATTACCACTCATTTTTTCCTGATGCATAGGGCATTCTGAAGGTGGAGATGCCGTCGGATGTTGCTTGGATGCGTTCGGCGACTGACCTGCAGCAGCCGGGGAGGATGCGGACAGACCCATAGCTTCTGGGTCTTTTCAGATCAAGTTTCTGAAGGAAAAATAAGCAAACATCCATAAAACAAGACTACACTGGTGAATACAAGTACTGGTACATTGCTGCATCACAAATGAAAAAATTAAGTAAGGCATAGGTTTATGTAATAAACACTAATAAGGCTAAATAATAGCCTACGGCTGAGCACCTACCACAGCTGACAGGAAACGCGCTGCCGCGGGGCAGGAGCCGCGGGGCCTGCCGACAGCGACACCCACGTTCGGGCCGCTCGCCCCCGCCTCCTCACGCCCACCGCCGCCGGGGCGAGGCCGCGGGGGCTCTGCCCGCACCGGGCCGGGAAGACCCTCACGGAAAGTGAGGCCGCCGCACCGTTACACACGCCGTGACCGACGGCGGCCGCGGGCAAGGTCAGGTCAGGCCCGCCCCCGGTGCCCAGCCGGCCCGCCCCGGCCCGCCGCCGTGCTCCCTCCCGCCGCACCCGCCGCCCACCACCGCCGCCGTGTCCCGCGTCCTCAAGAGCCGCCGCCGCCTCACCTCAGCCCGGCCCGCGCCCCCGCGGCCGGCTCCGCGCGCAGCCCGACGCCCCGCGCCCCACCTCGCGAGAACGCGGCGGCGCCGCTCCGCGCCTGCGCACTGCGCACGCCCACCGCCGGCGGGAGGGGCCGGGCCGCGCCTCGCCTCGCCGGGCGCTGAGAGCGGGCGGCCGGCGCCGTGAGGGAGGCGCCGGCGGCGTGGCCGAGCGTGGGCGGACACGAGCGGGCAGCGCAGCGCCGGACTGCGGCCGCGGGGGGGATACACCGCCTTCCGCGCACGGTTGATGACTCCACAAAGCGGGAACGGCCGGAGGGCGCCCGAGGGCTGCAGGTTCTACTTACGGAATTGCCAACAGCAGTGTTGGCCTGTGCTGCCCGTGACTAAGTCATGCTGTGGTTTGTGAAATCACCATCCCTTACAACTGCACATATTTTACAATTTTTTTTAAAGGATAGAAAATTTACCAACAGCATGAATCAATAGTGCAAAGGTGTACACTTTTAGTTGTAATATTTAGTATTGTAATATCAGAGAATCACAGAATGGTTTGGGTTGGAAGGGACCTTAAAGACCATCTAGTCCCACCCCCCTGCCCTGGGCAGGGACACCTCCCACTAGACCAGGCTGCTCAAAGCCCCATCCAGCCTGGCCTGGAACACCTCCAGGGATGGGGCATCCACAGCTTCCCTGGGCAACCTGTTCCAGTGCCTCACCGCCCTCACAGTAAAGAATTTCTTCCTTATATCTCATGTAAATCTCCCCTCTTTCAGTTTAAAACCACTACCCCTCATCCTATCGCTCCACTCCCTGATAAAGAGTCCCTCCCCATCTTCCCTGTAGCCCCCTTTAGGTACTGGGAGGCTGCTATAAGGTCTCCCCGGATCCTCCTCTTCTCCAGGCTGGACAACCCCAACTCTCTCAGCCTGTCCTCACAGCAGAGGTGCTCCAGCCCTCTCATCATCTTCCAGGCCATCTGCTGGACCCGTTACAACAGGTCCATGTCCTTCTTGTGCTGAGGGCTCCAGAGCTGGACGCACTACTCCAGGTGGGGTCTCACCGGAGCAGAGCAGAGGGTCAGAATCACTTCCCTGGACCTGCTGGCCATACTTCTTTTGATGCAGCCCAGGATGCGGTTGGCTTTCTGGGCTGCTAAGTGCTCATTGCTGGCTCATGTTGAGCTGCTCATTCACCAGCACCCCCAAGTCCTTCTCCTCAGGGCTGCTCTCAATCCATTCTCCACCCAACCTGTATTTGTGCCTGGGATTGCCACAACCCAGGTGCAGGACCTTGCACTTGGCCTGGTCGAACTTCATGAGGTTTGCACGGGCCCACCACTCAAGCCTGTCCAGGTCCCTCTGGATGGTATCCCTTCCCTCCAGCATGTCGACCACGCCACACAGCCTGGTGTCATCAGCAAACTTGCTGAGGGTGCAATATTTAAATACCAAGTAGTCAAGAAAAGCATTACAGCTCTTCAAGATTTGCCTCTTTTCCGTGCCAGAAGATGCAGTCTTAACTGAACGTGTAACACCCTCCTCCCCAAGTACATGATGTTGATGTCAGTACGCTGTCTCCCCACTTTCCACCATCACGCTCCACCAGAAGCAACAACTACACTGCTTAGCAGTCATTGTATAGATAATAGTTTTCACCCTTTACAAGATAAGCCAAGTAGCAAATACTTTCTCCTCAATGTAAAGCATTACAAAGGACACCAAGGTCACAACCTCAACGAAGCACATAATCTAGGTATAATTTTAGGTGTATTATACTGTGAACTCCAGAAAAGCAGAGCAAAATAAGAAGATACTCAGAACAGTAGACCACCATCTAAAAAATGACAGATCTACACTGTGAAGATTAAATAAATAAATAAATAGCAGGTTTATCACACCAATACAAGTACTGAAAACAAAGTTTTCAGCAAGAACACAAAGATAATTAAAAAAAAAAAATTGGGAGAAAATATAGAACAACTTTGCACCAGAACATGACAAAGAAGCAGATATACAAAATACTTTTTGTATCTTACGTTTTAGGGAGAGGTATGTTTCTCACACTTTAAGCGAGACTTGTTGAATTTGTCAGGTCAAGAACGGCTCAGTGAAAGGCATCCCTTGTTCCCAGCCCTGCTTAGTCCTTCCTTTCCACCATTCAGTGCTAAAAGCTGCCCAGTGCCAGTACGGAAGCCTCCCACCAAGCCCCCATTGTCCTTCCTCAAGCAGTTGGAAATGTGACCTATATAGCATCTGACCCCAAATAACGTGTCCAGACGTTCCCAGTCTGAGTCATTTCCAAACAGTCTGACTAGTTAATGAGTAGCTTTCTACACCAAAACTGTGTAAAATTAGCACCGTACGACTATCATTGACAAACGGAACTAAATGCCTCTTAAAAGATGAGAGGAAAAAAGTAAAACCTGCTGGAATGCTTTGTGTTTTCTTCTAGTAATTCAACCATTGCGTAATACAAAAGGAAACTCAAAGAAACGTGACCAACTCCTGTGCTTTGAAGCCAATGGTTAAGATACAAAACAGCAGCAACCTCCTCTGAGGATGCTCAGAGAAACCTCCGAGTTTCACCAGGCAATTCGTGCTTCCTAGGCATACTTCCACTGCACATGTAGAATCTAGCAATAGCCGTACTAAGGAACTTAACTGTCCATCTTAGGATTCAGTAAGGGACTGTGTAGTGCATCACGCTTACAATATGCTGACAACTACAGCTCTTCATCCCTAGAGCCTTCAGACAACCGTCCGGCTTCTGGTATTACAATACAGTGCAATAGATAATTATACTATCCAATAGAAATATTTTTCCTCAATACACAACAAAATTTATAGTTAAGATTCTTGGCCCCAGTGACGTCCTACATAGAATTTCATTCTTTAACAGTTCGGCAACCTGAACAACAGTGTGGCTCAGACCTCACGATCCCCCCTTTTTTCAAATAAAAAAAGATACAGCACGAAATTTAGGATACCATATAAGCCAGTTGGTTTTGAACTGAACCCAAAGAAAACTGTTCTTTCACAATACTTTCATTATAGGTACATAAGCCATTACCATATTAAGAAAGAGAAAAAAAAAAAGTCACAAAATAAGAAACTGTGTTCCTTTCCTTTATTATGAAGTACCAATACCTTGCATACAACATGCAATTTATTGCTTATTGACGTTATTGCATATATCAAGGGGGAAACAAAATAATCATCCAATATCATTTTATGCAAGCTCCTAAACTGTTCAAACAAAGTATAGAAAAGCTTTACAATATCACTGAAATGCAAACAAGTAATTCAGAAATATTTTTAATAATAAAAAGTAAATTTAAACCCATAATACTTAATCATTCGCCTTACTACAACTGATTACTTTTATCACCAATCTGCAGAATTGTTATATTGCATTTTTAAGTTCTTGTGCCGTGATACAGATTGCTACTGCAATCAGGCCACATTACTGTTTGAATTTCATAATGCGATCCTGACATTTTGTGACCATATTAGTATTTACTGCAAACCAGATTGTCAAGATTTACCAGAAATCAGCCTGGCAGAATTTACAGTTTTCGTCCTTGCTCTGCAGGTAAGTTAGATATATTTGCCAAGTTTCTTCCTAGACAGAAGATTATATAAACATTTTTGAATTACAGCCTCCATGACTTACGCCTAACTTGTAACTCATTTGTTCCCAACATTTTTTGTAATTTGGTTTTATATCAGGTTAGCTGTGCTTATGTGTTAAATTATTCTACATATATAGGTATCTGTTGATATTAAAGAAAACACTGTTTGGTACACGCATGCTAGAAACAAATCCAGGATGTGTGCATATTAAGTGTGCAAATTATACAGCCAAGCTCATGATTAGCCCTTTTCCTCCTTTCCCCCAATCATATGGTGGATTTCTCTTGTGAAACTGGAATAAGGTTACTATAAACAAAACCCGCATTGCATTCAAAATGTTATGTTCTGTGTCACAGCTTACTATTAATATTTAAATGCTGCTTTCAAACCTAGCAAATTTTTAAAAATACCAAAATTTAAAAACTTAGAAGATAATTTACATGCAACATGTTCCACTTGGGTGCAGATTCTCATATACTTAAATATTTATAGGCTCATAAAAGCATGTCCTGTCCACAAGACAAGTACAATGTTTGACATCCCACGCATAGATTAAAAATAAAGATACACTACAGAGTATTTTATTTGCTTTTATATTTTCAATTTCAGTAATTAGGGAGTTATAAATAGCACACTGAATCATTATATGGTTGATACCAAGCCACGCTGAACTCTTCATAATTCACTCTCTTAAAAACATTTCCTTTACATTACAACTAGGTTAAAAATTTATATACATCGTTATAATCAGATGTCCCCTTAGTGCAGGACATCAGACAATGAAACTCATCTCAGAAGAAATTTTGCCGAAATATTTCTTACACCAAACAATGCAATTTATTCTTCATAGCTACCTTCCGTTCTTTACTGAACTATAAAGTGCTTGGTTATTATAAATAGAGCGAGAATGTCAAAGGAGGTAGCTAGTAGAGATTTGTAATGGATAAGAAACCTTACCAAGTGTTACCACCTAAAAGTATGATTTGATGCTTAATCCCAGATCTCTAAACATCCCAAGCAGCGCATCTTTCATCTTCGCTACCGTAAAAAGAACTTTCAAGTTGCTTTCAGAAAACACAATGACCTTCACCTGTCCAACAAAGAGATTTTACCCGGGTTTGGATGAATGTTAAAGTTCATAAATATTGATCGCCATTTCCATTTGACTGCTGTCAGGTTCTCAGCAGTGAAGTACTGTTCTTTTTCCAGCTGTCAAACATACTCCATAGACAGAGGAACTCCACCAGGAACAAATCCTTCCTCGTGAAGCTCCTTGTAGCCAGATAATGGTGTTGTACAGTAGGCCACTGATATATCAAAGAGGGCTGCCCGTACTTTACAGAGTCTTCTACACTCATATTTTTTCATCAGAAAATTCTAGTCCCTTTCTATTTGCTTTATTGATGGCTTTCACCAGCAGCCAACTCTGCACCAGATCCTAAGCTGGAGTAATTGTCAAGCAGCCCTTTATTTTCCTCTGAATGGCTTAGCAGAAGCATCACAAAACAATTTTACTGACTTCTCTATTAAATGATCTTTTATGGAAAGCTTGTATGCACGTATACTTAAACACACACAAGTCCATGAGAAAAAGTCCTCTTCATACAGCAATCAACAACCGACAACCCATTTTATACAGACTGAAAATTTTAAAGAATAAATTTTCATTTTCCACTGTCAACAGAGATATCGAAATACCTAAAGCTTTCTGCTATGTGTCGGTCTGCTGTTGTCCCAACCACAGCAGTAGGAAGACATCTGGATCTCTGTACTGTGTTGTCAAAGTCTCCCTCACCTCTCCTCTTTAAACCTGCTTGAACGCATTTGCTCACTTGTGTAAGCTTTTACTCTTAGGTTAACGTTAGTTCTGCAATATGGGTAATCTTCTCCCATAATTTTCTAAGTAGAGATGAAAGCAATTCTGTTCCAGACACTGTAATTTAACTTTTAGTAAATTTTAATACAAAAATTGGAATTGTTAAGAATTTATATATAAAGTCAGCTCCCCTCATTTTCCTGTGCATAGGATATTTTTCATTATTTAATAGATTCTATTTTTTAAGCAATTAAGTTATTAAATTACTGAGCTCACTCAAGATAGCATGTATTTGTAGAGGTAGAGTAGGCTTCAGAGATGTAATTCTTACCACTGAGGAATGCGCACAGATAACCCATAAAGCATCTCTGTAGCGTAAGGTGCTCGACTTCATTCAAATCCACTGGAACGCTCACCGAGAAAAATGAGTATTTGAAGTACATTTCCTCTCTGCAAGTACTGTATCCACAAATCAATTATAAAAGCAAATCTTGACATGCCATTCCCCCATAGTTGTTCTGAAAGTGGTACTTACTCATCTTTTGACAAAAAAGTAAAGCCATAAAAAAGGGAAGCTTGCATTCCTACATACAGCCTTACCGCTCCAAATAGACTCTTCCATGATCGTTGTGCTAATTTTATGTCACCTGGTACTGAAGAATGTAAAAGAAAAGAAAAACAAGATATCTGAGTGTTTTTTACAAGGTTAACTCCTTCCATTTGATATGTCCATGGCAGTGACACCCGGTGACACACCAAGAGTCTGCTTTTACACTAGACAATGTATCTGTTAAAAACAGAAGTTTTAAGCCACTAATAAGGTAATATTACATTCTAAAGGTAGCATTTATTATGGTGCTGCTGATCATGCATTTACTTTTTTGCATAAAAAAGCAAAAGATACAAACTTGCAACATTAAGTTTTATCAATGCTTCACCACAGTTTTTAAATTAATAAAGTGCAATTGAAAAATGGGTGCCTCAGCTATCTAATTTGCTGTATTATAAGCTTTTAGTGGCAGGTAAAAAGTGCCCTACGCTAATGTATTAAGTACATGACAACTTTGCAGCCTGTTTACTGCAGTCCTTACTGAATACAAGGTGTTAATAATTTTTTTCATTAGCAAGTTGTCTTCTGACACATAGTAAATGCATCAGAACGTAACCATAATACATTAAAAAAAAATTAGAAAATTTAAACCTAATGCATTGTAAAATATTGTTTTAATTACAGTAATTTTGTACAGCAATCCAAAATATTACGTTTTAAAATAAATATCCCACTGCCCTTCCATTCTGGATTGTTGTCCAAAGTGTATTATGCAGGGGTTTGGGTGTGGGTTTTTTGCCTTTCAGTCTAGTTTTAACATGATTTTATTATAGCTTAACTTACTTTGCTTTTTTCCCCTATCAGACTATCTGGAAGTCTATCTAGAAGTGAAGGAGATGGACCATTTTAATCAATGTTCTCCATTGAAAACAAAAAATTTAAAATACTGAAATAGTAAAGATTCGTGCTAAGAAGGGATGAATTTCAAAAAGTTTTCATGAGGTTTGACCTTGAGAGTTGCTCCAAATCATCTTCCTTATCAACTTTTTTTTCATCCTACCTCCCAAATAACAAAAGCAGACTTATACTTTCAAACATGTTCTCTAAATGTTTGTATTTACTCTATTTAAAATTTATTTTGGAAAGGAACAAGGTATAACAAAGTGATTCCCTGATCTAGTGGCTTAAAAAGCACATGAAAAAAGTATTTTGTGTACACCTTTAAATCATAACGGTGATAGAAACATTGGGCCTTCGTACGTAGCCTAGATTTTGTGTTAGATAGAATGAAATCAGTATTTTAAAAGATACCGGGTTCTGCACATTAGTATAAAAGGGAGTCTGTCTGTTTCAGCAAAGCAGGTCACAGGATCAGCTCTCCAAGACTGGATTTGCTGGTACCCAAGAAAGGTCCTGTGCGCACTCAAATCATCCAGCTAAACAGATTCATTGCTAACTTTCCCAAGGCATGAACAGACCTTTTGTCTGCAGGCTTGTGAAGTATTCATAAGTACAGAGTCCAAAAAATAGAAGTATTAGCAATCCTTGATATCTCCCTTAACAAGGCAGGATTGGGAAACGGATTTGGAAAAAAGCCCACCCAGCTCAAGAGTGGAAGGATGCTTATAAAAGCATGTATTACGCTAGCCCAAACAACGCTCCCTGACTTCATTTTGACTGGGGAACTAAACTCATCGCAGCCACCCTGGTCATACAGCATTTCAGCCTCGGCATCCTCTCGGGGTCTCACAGACATCCCATTCCTGGAAGACGGGAACGCCGTGTCCCTTCCCTCACCCGGGAGCACCGTACTACTCGCGGCTCCGACCACAGAGTGGAGAGCCCACGTCACCCAGCTTTGTTAGAGGGAACGAGACAAGAGGAAAACTAATTATCCTACAGAGGGTAAACATTTTATCTTTTTGTTTAATAACAAATTGCTTAAACAGCCTGCTCCAACAATCGGGATGTGCGCTAAGTACTGAGTGAAAACGGATACTTCTAGCACATCTTACCAGAAGGTACAACAAATAACAAGTCATGTCAAAAAAAAAAAACAGCAAACAAACAAAAAAAAAAAAAACAAAACAAAAAACCTCACATACACCCCAAGGAAAAAAACAGAAATTAATCAGTCTCAACTCAGATGTGGTTTAAAGTAATCAAAACAAACCAAACTACACACAAATACAGCTCTGAAAATAATTTAAAAATAAAACCAGGAATTTCCTCAAATTGTATTATAAATTAGATTCTAGACTATTCCTAGACGCCCTCTCTGATGCCCTCCAAACCTTTAAAGTTTGCAGAAGAAGGAAGAGAGTATCTAATGACAAGTACGTGATTTAAAAAAGATAGTGTTGTGCCTACAGCAATGAACTGTCATTCTACAGAATTACTGCACAGCTTTACAGAAGTTTGGCACAGTTAATTCAAGAATGTTTTTAGTCAACCCCTCAGGTTTCTGATCTGATTAACAAGGGAAATGTGACAAAAACTCCTCAACACTTCATATAAAATGGGTCATTTCTGTGATAAAAGAAAAAGTACTACTGTAAGTTACACATCACATATACAGAAGAATTTTATCTCTTTACAATTAAACTTTGCATCCAGATAGGCAATGGTTAAAAATACTCTGAGGAGAGTTGCAGCACTTCTCAAAGGTAGCAGCAGAAAAGGAAAAAGCACTCCAGGAAGAATTATGCTGATTCCACACATCATTTACCATACTAATTCCAAAAAAAATTCCACGGGCAATTTAGAAAATAAACTATTGCATGTAATCTAACACAGCAAAAGTGAATCCCTCCTATCAAAATCATGTCATTTTAACAATTTTTAAGATATTATGTAGTCTTATAATACAGCACTTCAGATAAAATTATTTCATAAATTTCACAAAATGGCTTGCATTCATATAAGGCAGAACAAAAAGCAGTAAAAGACTTCATAGAATCAAAGATAAATGTTTAGCTTTTCTTGCAAAAAATTAAAAAGTTGTCAAGAATGAAATCTTGATTGTTATTCCTAGAAGAAAACATAGAAACGTGCCAGGAAAATTGCACCATATCAGGAGTTTGGGGATTTTTTCTGTTTTCTAAAAAAAGAGAGATGTCAGTATTCACTGAATTTATAAAACACATTGATCTGAGAAACCTGAGTGAAACACTTCGAACACACTGGTGGACAACAAGCAAGTAACCAGTCTGCTCCTTTCTAATTCCAGTAGTTTGTAACTGCTTAGAACAGACGCGTGGCACTCATTTGTGTGAGCTTTTGCTTTCATTCCTCACCAGACAGGATTCGTAGAGCGTGGCCCTGGGTGCGCAGGCAGTGTGGCTAGGGAAAGAGTAAGGTCAGCACAGAGGTAATACCTTGTTTCCTTAAGAGGAGCATTCCATGGCGGAAATGTGCACTGTTTCAGTGAAACCAAATTATTCTCTTATCGGAAATTTCGTTTTATGCATATGATTTCTAGTCAGATTTTCCATTTCTATGAGTTTTGGCTTCCTCCTGTCCGATAAGACAAATGACTTTGTAGCATCCTTTTGCAATTTTAACCATCCACATCACATTCATGACATCCAAGACAACACTTGAGATAATCCAGGCGCTCTGGGCTGCAAATCCTAATTTCTGGAAACCTTCTGTTCCAAACGAAGAAATTACATGGCTGTAATATACAGGCATGACGGCAATCCTCACCACAAAGAACACAACCGTCATCAGCACACCGTTGAAGATGTTGGCCTTCGAAGACTTGGGATATCCTAGTACTTCAAAAAACCACCTGCAAAAGAAGGGTTCGCAGAGAGCAGGTAGACTTGAAGCCATCTCATTAAAACAGGATTTTATTTCTTTCTTTTTTTTTTTTTTTAAATTAATAATTTAATTTATTAACCGCTTCTACCTTTTTAATTTCTAAATTATTGCACTGTGTCTTGGCTTAGTTGCAAATTCTTCTGCTTGGCTGCATTTTTTCCCCCCACTTAAGCAGTGTGTGATATCCAGTGCACTGCAGAATAACACATAGAGAATCCTGATTTGAATTGTAAATCATTTGACAACCAGTGTGCATTTCAGTGCCTATTGTGTAATGCACCATAATTCAAATTCTCTTTTAAAATTATAAATACAAATTTATTACTTGTTACTATAGTTTGCACCAATGGGCAGCTAAAATTCTAAACTAAACTTAAATGTTTCCCTGAAAGCAACTCTGGCATTGTATTTGGATATCGTCACCTAGATAAAACTCTAATTTCTAGTTTCTCAGATTTGGGGTTTTCTGACTGCATCTGTTTAGCCTGAAATCAGAACTTCAAAACCAGATGTTGTAAATGGCACTGGATCATGTCACAGCTAGGTATGGTATGCAATGAGACAGATAATTCTAAAATCCCCTTTCCCACTACTGCCACTGGGCCATAAGTGATCTATTAAAAAAAAAAAAATTGAATATTAATTCCTTACGAGACAGGTCTAATTATCTACTGCCTATCACACAGAACCTGCATGTTAATTCCTACAAAAAGGAACAGCAAACTCCACTAATTCTTTATCATTCACACTTAAACCAGAATAAACACAAGGAAAATTTGTGCAACAATGGCAAGTTGAAGACAGGACCAGAGGAAAATTACTTAAATCGCTGTATTCACGATGAGGGATGGGGAGGGGAAGTAGAGTAATCAGTTTATTTCTAAGAAGATATGAGGGTAAAACTACTTAACAAAGTAACAGTTCTAAAACTGTTTTTAAAAGTTATTTTTCATTTAATTACCTACAGATTACAACCTAGGTAATTACAGATATGCTAAAAAGATTTTCCAGACATCCAGCTCTAACAGAAATACTCTAGAAATTCATTAAGAGTGCAACTAAGGCAATTAAAATCCAGGCACTCAAGGTGGCAGTCCAGCCCGGAAGCAGGGTACTTCACCACAGAAACACTAACTGGGATGATAAAGAGACAGACCTGATATATTTGGTCAGACTAACAATCAGAGTTTGTATTTTCGTTGATATATACAATGCAGATTCCAAAAGTAATAGAAAAAATGTTTTAAAATATACTGCAATGTGCCAATATAGGTAACTGGACATCTGCTCCCCTCTCACAGCAAATTCAAAAAAATGAAAGACAGTAAATCACAGTTATCATTACAATTTTACCCACCACAGTTCCTAATTAATTACATAAATGCTGATGCTAAACATTATAAGATTTAAATGCTTGGCATGGAGACAACCTCCAATTAGATATCCCTAACAACACAAACAGGAAATACAAAGAAAATACTACAGTTCTGAGATTAGAATATCATTTTAGATTTTAATAATAGCTCTTTTGGTAATACTAAGAATGCAAAGAAAAAACATAATGTAAGTCGTTATCATTATCCACTAACTGTCTTAAGGGTCTGGTTCTCTTCAAATTTAATGAAAAAAAATAAAATTCATGCACTAATGAGATGACATCCCTTAGTGCAAGGGACTTTATTATCTCCTACAGTGATTTCCATTTTTCTGAGAAAGCAGTAAATGTCGGTATTCAAAGACACATGATCTCACCATAGGCATTTTAAAAGTATAACATATATTACTTTTAATAGCTAAATGTATCACGATACTTCCTAATGCCACAGTCTGAAAGGTAGCCGTCAGTAGAGGTACCACTTAAAGCCAAGACAATGGACTTCTAAATCCTGTCTTGGTAGAAGTCACTTGAGAGAATGGCCATTCACTAGGACATGAATTTCAATACAGAAACCTAGAATATAACAACACCTTTTTTAATTTTCTTACTTTCCTCTTCCTTGTATTACTAAAATAAGTTTAAAGAAGTGTTTATTTACTCCTCATTTTCTCTGTGCACACGGAGCCCAGACTACATTAGGCTATAATCTCCTACTCAGCTGTGCTTGGGCAAATGACAGCAACCTCTGGCAAGCTCTATTAGCCCACCCTGCCCTTCTGTAAGTTGAATTTGCCAAGCTAGTGTCCAAAGGCAATCTCAGCGCAGTTTTTTTTATTCCTAGAGATCTGAGGAATGCTGCAGTCTCATAAAATATTTCAGAGTTTACAGTCACAATGCAGTAATGGGTAATACTCAGATACCCTTTTTGCAGGAGAATTACAGTTCCTGTTTGCCTTACAAACCTTACCCTTTCTCTACAGACACCTGGAAAAGAAAACTGATGCCACACATGTAGGATCGAAGTAAAATACACGCCAAAAGGCATAGGGGAAGAACAGGCATCTGATACACTGAAAGATCTGATCCTACATTGCAAAACAATGGAGGAAAAAGAAAGGACTGCAGCACTGCCCAGCACCAAAGCTGCTCTCCTGAGGCGGTGCCTTCCTGGGGCAAATCCCTGTCCCCAGCTGGGTCACGGTGGTGACGGAGCAAGGAGAGAGGCCAGCTACCCCAGAGTGCCGCGAAACTCCATTGACCGCTTCCCCCTACCTGCGGTACGTGGCATTATCATGCTCCTTTTCTGATGCTCACACCAGCAATTAGTTTAGTAGCCACACACTAACCAGAAGCCATGGCCGGTTTCTGCTCTCACTGAGCTCTGCAAGACAGCCTTCTGCCACTTTCTTCTCTGATCACTGATAAGCGTGAAGATTAACCATTCCAGATGTATTTAGGTGCTTTACTATTTCTCTAATTTAAGTGCTCAAAATAATTTCCAGAACTATTTTTGAAATTATATAAATAATATACATTTATATTATTCTATGTATTCATATGCATCTATTAGTATTGATCTGTATATGTGCAGTATTGCAAAATAAACTTCAAATTATCTGTGGCAATGCAATTCCATTCTAGGATTCTGATGACAATGTTATCTTGCTTCTTTTCCTAGTGCATGATACTAAAAAAAAACCTTTTGAAAATGATGGTTTTATTATAATAGTTAAATGAAGATACAGAGGCTAATAAGCGCTATTGTATTTGTGAATGTTTTTGTTCAGTAGTTTCATAAAAATTGGGAATTTCATATGAAGGCTGCTCTACTCTAAAAAGGAACTTCCCTTCCAGCAGACAATCAACAAAACAAAACAAACCTTTATAAGTGACAGAAATAATAATACAGATTAAAATTTAAAAGAACTATGCAAAAATTCCGTAACCACTTACCGCTGATTGACAAAAGGAGTGGAGAACTCTGCAAGCAGACGGAAGTTTCCAAAATAAGCCAACAGACCTTTGCTCTGGTTAGCAAAAGAAAACAGACATACAAAGATCAACAATGTAGACATGAAATCTTGATTAAAGTCTTCAAGTATACACAGAATGATAAAACGTCTCAACTTCTTTAATAAAACTGATAGCAAGCCAGTTTGCTATCTGTGGCCAACTTAAAATTTCAAAATGAGGTTTACGACAAAAGCTGCAATTGTCCTTCAGATACCTCAAATCAGCAGTTTCTTACTCTAAATAAATCTTTAAAAGACTTACAGTTAAGTGGCCATGGAAAGCAGCTAGAGAAGACTGGCACAAGTAGTCATAGGGTACAATGATACTATAACTGTCTAAGAGAATTATAAATATTTTGGGTTTCTCAATGTTTAGACAAGCCCAAACAGGAACATTGTAAGCTAAAGAAAAATGTCCCTGCATTGTTTTCGCAACATAATTTGCCAAAGTGAAGATGAATTCGCAGCTCTTATTTGGCAGCAGAAGGGGCAGAAGCCTTTTCTTCTCTCCTCCCCACCGCAGGGGAAGCCTTTCGCCCAGCTCTGCTGTGCCCTGGGGGCTGGAAGAGCAGCACATCTTCTCCAGGCTGGTACCCAGGTAACTGCGTGGTACATTTACACCGATACATGTTGTAACCGAGCACTTTCCTCCAAGTGACAATGTTCAGCATATTCCCTGCTTCATCATTTGGTTATGTTGCAAACAGCATCCCATTACACAATGGCCGGGTAAACAGAAGTTTGCAGATGTAGAGATAAAGATTTGTAAAAAAAATTCAGTAGGTCTCCTGAACAACCTATGGGAGCGTGTGTCATGACTCCTCTTTCTCCCACCCAGCGTGCCAATACCCACGACTTCAGGCATTTCGTGTCAGTTCGCACTATGCCAAACAGAAAAATCTGTGTTCTTAATCAAATTCTCTGTCTTCAAGAGCAATTTTTGAAATATGATACTTGTGAGCAACTTCCTCTGAAGATAAGAGAATGAGTAACACACAGACATCCAAGGGCAGAGCGATAACCACGTAACTGCTTTAAAAGAAGCTCACACTAACACTATGCTTTCTATTTACCCCAGAAACAACTAATGAATTTTCTGCATCAGGGATTAGCCTTGGTAGGGGTATTTTCATTTTGCTAATATTCAGCTCTAATTCACTTTCATCTGCAATAATATTAGTAGATCTAATTACCTTCAACCCGAAAGAGGGCATTTACTTGTCAGTGCACTTCATCCCTTTAAAACCAGTACATGGGAAATCTGACAGTAATCTGGCATCTCGACACTTTTAATATTGGAAGCCTGGGATTCACACAGTAGACAGGGAAAGACGTGGTCAATGAAGTAAGTTGTATTTGTAAGATTTCTTTATTTACTGAATGAGCTTTTCAGAAGAAATTCAGGAGCATTATTCTGGAGGTCAATGGGATTTCTACCAAGTCACATGGGCATCTTTGGGAAATTCCAGCAGCAGCAAAGAATAACTAAGTTAGTCTTTATCCTAGAACAGTGTCCTTCTCTTCCCCTTTTCCCTTCAATGTATGTACGCCACAAATATTTATAGATATATACAATTACTCATCCATTGTTTCCCCAAAGTAACCTTAAAAAGAAGTCTCAGAAGATCACTTTGTGTCGTAACAGATTAAAATAAAGTAATAAATAAATTGCAAAGAGAAAAAACCCACCCCAGCTGACTGTAGTACATTCACCAGAGTTAGGGATCACTGACCTCTGGCCTCGCAAATACAATCACAAACAGAACATAACCACTTGAAACTATTTCCTTCTAATTTTCCACCTAAATATTCAGACTTGTGTTTTTATTTGAAACCCTTTTCTATAACCATGTGAAAAGCCCCTCTGCAAAGTCTCTCTAGAGAAAAAACTCAGAAGAGTTTTAATTTCAGCAGTTAAATAAGTTACACATTTTTGTTGAAGGACTGTAGCATCAAAAAGGCACGCGCTTACCACAACTGACTAATAAAACCATTTAGAAAGTAATGATTATTGAAAATATAAATATGTCTTTCACAAAGCTAATACACCAACCAGTAAAGAACTTTTTTAAACATTAAACAAATGAGATCTATAAAAGCATTGTCTTAAATCTCATCTGCTTGTTACGTTACTGGAAAATACAGCACTCACCAGTACAAAATAGTAAGCATACAGAGCTGCCAAGTGATGTATTACAAAAAATTTGTCACCAATTGCCTTCCAGTAGTAAATAATAAGCAACAAGTCTACAAGAGAAAAGAAATAATGATAAAGAACAAATTATTATACTACCATTGACTTCAGAATAGTTTTTCTCTAAGTTTTAGAGATATAAATGCCTACATATAGCATCAGCAGAAACTCTCTGAACTAATTACCTCTGAAGAGAACATCTTTATCCTAAAGATTTTACTGTAGTCAAAGCATTAAGCAACAGTATTCTTCCAACAGTAGCCATAAATTGTTAGTTTCCACATCAATGGAAGTACAGACGCAACAGCTTTAGCTGAAATATTTTGGAAGGAAAAAGTGGATTCTGAATTTCACAGCAAGACTTCACACTTATGAAGCCAAAAATTTGGAATGAGTGACACACAAAAAACACAATAGGGCAGGGGGAGGGTACAGGGGGCGTAGCCAATACACAAATACATGCAATAAATGCAGGGATCTATTATGGGGAACTTCGGAATCAAAAATGGGTTTGGAACCATTTACCAAAAATATTCTGCAAGGGACACTTGGAATGAGAAGCACGTTTGCTTTATTTAATCAGAATTTTACAATTACTACAAAAGTGATATAGTGGACCTGAATTAATGTTATAAAGAAAGCTTTAACAGAAAAGTTCTTCCCTCTTCCATAATGGTCTGAGATTTCAGCAGATTTTCTTTTCTGTACTGGAACAAGCAATTTCTGCCCCTACTTTCTCCAAATGAGTACTTTGGATGGGAATATTAGTGACCAAGGTTCCAAATCAAAGGTTTTACCCCTATGCCTTTTGGATCTCCACTGAGTGCCTTCATCTCTTTTATATTAGCTACCCTCAGGCAGGACTCTATATCATCTGACATAGCCGCTCCACTTCCTATTAATAATTAAACAAACTATATAAGGAAGTGAGAGAGAATGAGTGGCCAGGTTCAGGTCTCTGTTCAAAGGCATTCATTAATTCATAATGAAAGCCTAATGCATAATTATTCAAAAATAGATAGCAATGAATTTAAACATGGGAGCTGAAGTTCTTACGGAAAAACCAGAGACTTAAACTAGCCCACAGTTTAACTGAGCGTGCTGATCACCAGTTTATCAGTTCTACTGGGCTCAGAAGTCTAGCCTGAGAGATAACCAGGCCCACGGACCAGTCTCTGACCAGAGACTCCATCCATGAGTAGTTTTCCCTGAAAACAGTCCAAGTCACAACAAGATCTTGCTTTGATAAGTCAGTATTGTCCCCACACACCATAAAAGAAAGCTCCAAAACATTTTGCAGCAAATTTCCCATGCTAATTTTAGTTGACAGTAAATAATTAAGAATGCAAAACAATATGTGGGGTTAAATGCCATACCAAGAAAATAATTTTAAATTTCCATGTTTTACATATGACTAAATTTTCGCTTAAAGTGAGACCAAAAGGTGGGCAGGCAGGATTCTACAGCATCATTTGCCTCAGTTTGTATTGAGGGTTACTAAAATTCTGCCAGCATTCTAAGGTCACAGGAAGAAACACATGATAAAAGAGCTACGAGTTGTAGACATCCTGAAGGGAGTGAAGGGCACTGCTTCAACACCTTCTCAATTGGCTGAAGGACAAAACTGAGCTGGAGTTGGTGGTTGTGTATCAAACCATCATAAGGCCACACAGTGGCATTTCCTCAGTGCTTGGGCAGATACCATTCCATCTTTCACATCCACTGGCAAGATTCTGCGATTTCACCACAACCCACAACTCCATTACCAATTTTAAAAGCCACATTAGAAACTGTATTGTAAACACATATCGCATCTCCAGCATAGTGGCTCAGCAGAAATATACAGGCACAGTGACTCAATATAAACATACAGGTTGTGTGCGTTATATACACATTGCATAATTACCAGAAATGAGGTAGCCTGTGGTAATAGCAATATTCAGTTTCACAATTGAAGGGTCACCCCTGTAAATATACCAAAAATACACAGTTACAGCCTTTATAACAAGGTAATTCACAAAGGACATACACATATCACACACACAATGTCCATCAGGTCACCTTATTCTTGGCCCATCAGTAAGACGTTACAAGATTTGGTTAAGAAAGGTGCCAGTCACGAAAATGTATTCCTTTTCCACCCAGATATTAGATACCTACTAACCAAGCTTATCAGGATTACCTCCTGCCTTGAGGTAGGGACTGCCCCAAGAGCTTTGCTAGAGACCAGAACTGAAGCCCAGGAGGTACTCTGAGATGGCTTCTCTAGAAACAGAGGATAAAAGAGAACAGTCCAGGCAGCGTCTCTTAGCACTCTGACACTCTGCATCTCCGTTTTTGTTCTTCTGCCAAGTGTTAAAACTTTGTTAAGGGTGACAAAAATTCCTTGATCAGCTGGTGCTTTTCATATTCATAAGAGGATGGATGCTGATAGGAATAAACAGAGTAGAAGGAGACATGAAAGGGGAAAAAAAGAGCATGTAATCTAGATATGTTTTGTGTAAGTATGAACTGAGCTTCAAGTGACAGGTCTACAGATTTATAAAATGTAGACTGCTCAAGACAAGCTGTGAAAGCAATTTTTGTTGTAAACCTTTCAAGAAAAAAGGAACATAATGGTGCTTACAGACACCTCCAATACAAAGTCCACCTCAACTACAAAGCAGTAAAATGCTATTACTTAGCTATTATTTTTTAATCCTATTGGAATGAAACAGTGGAAGAGATTTCCTGTATTATTACAATCTGTTCACTGAATGTTAAGCCTTTCTTAGCACGTAAAACTAACTGCTTCCCTGAATGAGAGGGTAGCTTACAGGAAAACAGGACTCACAAAACCAGAATTCTGCCATTAGGAGAGAAAAAACATTACAAGGAGACCCTGGAGCTCACTCCATCTCTTAAGATTGGCCACAGAAGCTCTCTTAACTACAACTTGAGACAGCAACATTTTCCCATGGCTTCAAAACCTGGTTTCATGAGCTATGTAGGTTGTGGGCTGAGTGCTTCTTTAAGCGTAGCTCTTCTGAAAGTCATAGCTGACACAGAGAATAGACAGATGTGTTGTCACAACTTTAGCAGAAGCTCTCTAAATAGTTACAGTCCTCCCGTTACAGCTCCCTGCTGCAGCAGCAGCAACATCATACCCAAACTTGTAAGTGATCCCAACACACTTCAGCACATCATCAACAAGATTTAGCCTGCGCTCAAGAACCTTCACATTCTGCTCCAGAGAAGATGCAAAGGACTGAATATGAAACTGGTTCCTTGACACTGATAAATGTGACTTAACTGGATGAGACAGAGCGCGATTTATTTCCCTTTGTTCTTTCCATAAGAATGGTCACCTTGCAACAAACCCTTTCCAGACTTTCTAAACCAACACTTCAACAGCATATATGGCCACCTGTCACCTCCCTTCAAGAAGAGCCCATGTTAGAATCACAAATTAATCTCAATTAATGGAAAACTTAGAGTTTAGTCTAAAATCTTCTAGATTTCCTGATCTGTCTCCTTGAATGGGAAGGGCAATAGAGCCCTGATGTTCGCAGCCTAGTTTGATGCAAGCAAGAGCCAGGAGTGACAAACAGGGAGTGACTTGAATAAGCAAACGGGAAGAGCTATCTCCCTTGTGATTGCTAAAGAGGTATGTCTGGCAAATGAATTACACGTGAACATGCACAGGCAGATACAACAAACAAAGTCCACATGACTGACTTTCTTCAAACTTCTTTGCAGATACAGAGTCATATAAAATGCTAATCAAACATCAGACTTCAAGATGTGTAATGACTGTAAAGTTGACAGTCATATGACAGCTACAACTTAATTCACTTATTTACATCTTCTCCCTCTCCTTATCTGATCTCTACCACCTCCACATTTTCTACCATGTTATTCTCACCACCTCAAAAACAATTTCTACATCATCTATGTTAGCTAGTCTGTATTACATACAGAAAAAAAGGCAAAGCATTATGAGAAGTCCAAGACCATCAAAAAGGTATACGTACACAACGCTGATGCTTCCCTGTGACTTATCAATGCTGCAGTCTTTATTATCCTTTGTTAGGATCCATTGTATCTAGTTTCAGGCATTACATGCCAGCAGTACCACATCCTCACTCCATTGAGCCCAAACCCTCATCAGGAGTCATGATCGCTTTCAAGACATATAGGTATCACCATCACCATGCTTTGTGTGAACCCAGAAGTTGGGATGACATACGTCGAGGGTCAGAAGCTGCATGAAGGATTCCTGGATATTTACTTACAAACTACTGAAACTAGGCTCACAAATGTTTCTTGTATTGTTAATAAGAGACTCCTACAGAAAGGCTTATGCATCCTTCCTATCTGTAAATGACCAAGTCCCACTGCTTATTGCCAGCATTTCAAAAGGGCGTTAGATTTCCAGACTGAGCAGCCTTGTAACAGTCCATCTGGCATTTCACATATAATTTGTTTTATTCAATTAAAATCAAGACTATGGATTCAGCTACAAATCAATGTAAAAATGATAAGCAACTTAAGACTTAATGTACAGCTAAATCACAAAACAGACTGGAAAAAAAATGGTTAAAGCTCTACATGGTCAGCTAAGGTTTTAATTACTGTGTACCAGGAACCAATATGACATATGGTGGAATGCATAGACTAATGCTAGCCATCTTATTTTTAAGAGTAATGTAAAAGTCAGCCTTGGAAGAAAAACGGACATCTGCAAATTTTGAGGAAACCACGCCACGATTCTGGCTTCACTGGCAGAAGAAAGTCTAATACAAAGTTGTATTTTACTCGCAGGCTGTGTACAAGTACTTGTAAAGCCATGGGCAATATTATGTTTTTTCTTCTTTTGTACTTAATCATTGCATGAACATGAATTCAAATCATTGCAACTGCTTTAAATACACTAAGTGATACTTCACACATTTTAAAATTATTAGTTTAGTAACTAAAAATACCAATTTCCACATCTAGAGTGTGTTCTGTGCGCTTTTAATTGACAAATTCCTGAACCACTAAGACAATTTTGACTGAGAAACAATTTACAGAAACACTGCCACGAAATGAACGTGAAGCTTTAATTTAAAACACAGGTTAGATATACTTCCACTAGATTTTTAAATATATATATAAAGTTTTCCTCACTCTACAAAATGCAAATAAAACCACTGATAGCAATAGTGGATAGTAAATGTATGCAAACAGAAGAAACTATTCAGAAGCAATAGCAGAAATACAGAAAGAAATTCCCCCAAAGGCATATGGATTTTGTTTTTTAAGATTTAATGTTTTAACATCAACCTAGGATGCTAAGGCTCCATAAGTAAGATTAAGTTTTCAACGCCAGATACAAAAGTATCTAACGTAACAAAAAAGTGGTTCAGCTTCTGTTTAATTTGAATTTTTCCTGGAATTATGCTAGGAAAATTTAATAAACACAAAGACTTGATTTATTTATCATCACCAAGAGGCTTTTTTTTCTGCCATTCATTATTTCCTTTGCACTGTTTAGAACAAGGTCTACTCAAACAACCCAGGATAAAAGCTTCTATCTGATAAAGCTTACCACAACACATACTGAGAGAGTTACAATAACCTGTTGCTTTTCAACACGGTTAACAGATCTCATAAGATACTCAGACTGTATTTGGTCTCTCTAAAGATACCAGAATGCAATGAAAAAAATCCAGAACAGCCAACAAGTTAATCATATATCATCACATACAGAAGAGGCCAATGTTGCCTAAGTGTGTTATGAATTAGTGCTACATTTATTAAAGCCATATAACAAGTCAGTGGCAGAGTGCTTCAAGCACCCAATCCTGTCCAGTCCACGCTGCATTGTCACTAATTTACAGTATCAAAAGAGCAGAACAAGCATCAGATATTACATTTATGTAAGTTTAAACTGACTTACAGTGTGGTCCTTTGACATGGTTAAAAACAACAGTCTACGACAGAAACATGAATTGAAACTTAAAGGAGTTAAAGTTAAGTCTTTAGGAAAAATATGGCCTCTTCGTTCTACAGGGAAAGTTCCAGAGGATAACGAGTGAAATGTCAAAACACCAATAGTGATCTATAATTAACTCAACTAAAACAAAGCCATCTTGTTCCTGTTCCCTTAAAAAAAAGTGTGAAACAATGTACCTAGAAATCAAGAAAAGATAAGCTTAATATAGAATATTTTGTTAACTAGAGAAAATATTATAAGTCAATTTATTAAATATTCCTATTGCTTGTGAAGACAGCACTTGAAACTTTCATACTTTTTTAAAACAAAGACTGATAGAAGCTTTATGGGAGGCAGAAAAATAAACATCTTAATTTATCAATTTATACATATATATTTTATACATATAATAGGCCCCTCCAGCTTTTTCACACACACACTCCAGACCTGCAACAGCATTTCAATTTCACTTTAAAATGATTATAGTAAATAGCATAGTTTCGGTCATGCCGACTTACAGTTACCCTCTTGGTTCTATGCTTTAGTAATTTAATATGCTATTTCAAATCAATTGCTTGAATTTTATCTGTTCCACTTCACCGAAACACACTACACTTAAGACATGAATACTGACAAAATAATTTGGAATTATCAAATGGTACAGACATAAAAATGGACACATCACAACTGCATATTTCGATGGGAAATGAAACAATTATTTCTGTAATTAATACACTGCAGGATTATTTTTTTCCTTCTCAATTATGTTATTTTATTGCATAAACACTACATATATGTAACATGCCTTACCAGAGACGGTCAGCATTAACAGCGTCATCGAACAACAAAATATATAGGCAAAACCCACCAACCACCAAGGCGTGGAATGTGGACACTGTCCTGGAAAAGAGATCACAGTCACAAGGACGTTCTGCCATTCACAACTTTCTGTACTGTGCTTGAGGTAGGACCTCTCCAAGGACATTCTCAACTGCACCCAGATACCGCTGTGGAAGGCAATCGTCTCTTCTTCATGCTACATCCAACCACTTACACAATGACAGGCAGAAAAAACAGTCAAAAAGAAGGAATCTATTAGATTGGAGTAGGGTGGAGGGGCGTTAAATAGAAAGTATGGTCTTAAAGTAACTGATTTCTACATTTTCCTTCAACTGTCCCATACATTAATGAATCCTTAAAGGCAATACGACATCCAGTTCTCTAACAAATACTTACTGCGTTGTGCCATTTGCTGGAACATGTGTATGCATTTTATATTAAGATTGGCCCATGAGTCCTGCAGCAGCAGGTTTCTCCTTTCAGGCACCAAATTAACAGATGACCCATAACAAATCTTCCAAGTTCAGGTTTTGGAAAGAGGGGCACTAAATGAAAAATCCCATCAAGAAAAGTTTCAGAAAGAATGTTTAGTGCATTTGAAGTAGATTCTGGTTTTCAAAGAGAAAAGTTGTCTAACAAAAGGTTGTAGCTGAGTATCTGAGGTATAACAGCTACAGGTTCATATGACGCAGCAGCTTTCCTTTATTTTATGCTCCTCTTGCCCTAAATAAAGTCACAGCGATGAGAGCTGCCTTGTTCATGCTTGGATACTATACACTTTCCTTTTTTTTTTTTTTTTCCCCCCCAAAGACACCAGTCTCAAGTATACAGGCTGCCCGCACACTCCAGATAAACCCTGAATGTTAACAAACACTTAAAGAGAATTACCTCTTTAGAGAGGCCCGGGCAGGGTTTCTGCCAGCACACAGGCCAGGGCCATTCCTGCTCTTTTGAGCCCTCGTGTATTCTTGGAAGGTAGAACAATGCAATGGGCACAGGTCCAAAATGTGTAACCTTGTTCCTCCAGCCATGGGTTTAACACTACTATAAACTGCATCTAATACTGTGTAGCTACTGTCTGCTTTCCTGCTTTTCAAGTGTGACGAGGAAGAAAAAAAAATTATGTGCCAAAAAAGCTCCACTGAATCATGGATGCTATTTGAGAACTCTAAGTTCGATGCTGTGTGACCAGAAAGACCTTTGCACCATGTTCGCAACATTAACCATATGCACACAAACGCAGAGATGCCGTTAGTTATTAGTCTTGTCTTTGTACATATTGATTACATGTATTTGGAAGTTATTAATATTTTAAGTGTGCATAAGTCACTCTCAAGAGTCTAAACTCTACCACACAAGATCGGAAGAAAACATCTTACTTCCTGTGGAAGACTTTGCAAAGAAAGAGTAGGTTATAATCCCTGCTCTGTTTCCAGAAGTTATATTATCGTCTGTTGGCATTAGAAGATTCTGTAACTTTTGATAAAAGAAGTCTCTATTTACAGTTTGTTTAAAGAGTGTCATCACGTTATTTTCAGCATCTTTTTCAATAGTGTTCCAAAAAGTGAATGGAGATTAACATAATAGGAATAGTCAAATGTAACAAGCTGGATGAGAACATATACTAACCATTATAGCACAGGCTGCTTTCCTCCTCCACCCCCCCTTTTTTTTTTTAAACAAAGAAAATTTAGTTAGCAGAATTTCAATGATAATTCATAGTTTAATTAAAGCGTCTACTCTTGCAACACGGAATTAACAGAGCGCTAGGAACTTAGCTTCCTTTCTAAAACAAAGCACGGCATATAATATTAGTGTTTGAGAAATACCTGAGATTTTTGAATTTTAGGAGAGGATAATGCTGAAAGAAGTAAAATTTGTCCTAGAATATAGCTCATTAGTTTACAGTTGCAATTTGTCTCAGGAGTGAGTGTCTACCCAAACCTTAGCACTTAGAATACAAGCTATACACCAGCACAGCACTTGAAGAGGGAGAAGAAAAAAAAAAAAACAAGAAGAAAGAAAACAAAAAAGCAGATTTCCTCCTTAACTCTGGACTTTGAAGTTTCTCCATAGAAGAGGGGACTGAAGAAGGGAAATAGTGCAACACTCCATTTTAATATGGAATCTAGGTCAAACTATCAAGCTCGGTACATTTCTTTGAAATTAGTGTCAAAGCTTGCATCCTTTAACTCCTCGTTAAGCTGCAAAGAAAAAAGCTGCACTGGTAAGTTGCATACTTGTTCTCTTGTTGTTGAATATGTATATTTTTTGCAACTGCTTCATAGCAGTACAAGCATGTATTATAGAAGAGGACACAGGAACTTACGCATAACAAATGAAAGAGTTATACTACATCTGTGTCAAAGTATAGTTTTTAACTGAATTTGAGCATCTGCATACTTAAGATTTCAGAAGCAATTAATTTATTGGTTCTTAATTTTTGGAAAGTCAGAATGAACAAATTGACAGTATGGAAAACAGTCCAGAGCTGCAGCTAAAACGCTTGATTACAAAACCCTCCAAACTGTAACAATATATTTTCAATGCTAGGGCTCATTTCAGGCAGATGTCCTCTTCCAGACCCAGCTGAGCTGATAAAAATGCATAACCATCCTCTGTGCCAGTTTCCTTCAGGACTGCCAACAGAACCATTTGTGTCAGCACTCCCTAACCAATTCAATATAGGACAAAATAACAAACATCTACTTTTAAATCATTTAAGTTAACCCAGCTCATTTTACTGGGAGACGGCAACTTTCTCTACCTGCACAGCTGTCTGCAGAGTACACATATGCCCACCTACGTCCTCTGAACATAAGATACTCCTTGGGGTGTCTGTTCATTTCGGTGAAACACTGGCGTGATGAGGCAGTTTGTCAAAATGCTGTGTTTGGTCAGCAGAGTTAACAGTGAATCTTTTGTAGGAACACAAGCACAGTTTGCCTTTCTTTCACTTCATGCCCTCCTCAGGTATAACATCAACAAGCTGTTGATGAACCACGCTTTGTGCTTCAAGCCTTCTGACTCCAGCACGGAACGTGGCACTGGACCATGACTCATCTGTGTGCTAACATCTACATCCCGCTACCAACCACAAGGGAAAATATGGAAAGAAGTGAAAAAAGGACACAGCCCGCGGTGCTGTATCAACTTGAGTAGTTAAACATCTTACTATAAAGTAGACCAGAGATTAATGAGCTGCTTATTTCCAGCACGCTTGTGATGAGTGAAACAATTCATATGTTATTATGCAAAGCACTACAACTTAGCATAGTGCTACCAGGCATGGGATATGTTCTCAGAAAGCATATTATGCAATTCAGGGGTCACTTGATGTGGCTTAGAGACAAAAGTTCACCTCCAACACGATAACAGTTCAGTTTAGTTTCCCTATCTGCCTCTACTGTCAATTGTAACATAGAGATAAACCTAAGCTGCGCTGCTATCACGAACTGGCATCCTACAAAGTTGTTCTGGCAGATAGGTAATTATTCAAAGATCGAACTGAAATTAAGATGGTGCCTTTAAGAACACTGCAGGTGGACATTTGCCAAATGGAAGGGCAAGACTATTTGAGTTGCTAATGCTGCCTAGAACGATGAAAACAACTTTAAAAGTATCCACCTGATACCGCCTTTAAAGAGCACTGAGGAGGAACAGTGATAAGACTAATGCGTTTTGAGTGCAGTGACAGCCATACAGTACACTTTTTTGAGCTTCAAATTTGAGAAACGCCTGAAAAAGGCATTAAAGTTGTAATAGGCTACTTGAGCATGAAGTTATACTGTATCAATTAATTTCAACCGCAGAGGCTTGTGCACTGTATATATACCCTTTCAGAGTAGTATATTGCAAATAAAACCTCGGTGATCACCCCATTTGCAACTACTACCCTATACTTCCTTTATGGCTTAAAAGACAGGAAGGCACGCTGGAAAGATTCACAGGGTTGAACAACTTTCTAACAGTGCTCTGTCTGAGAAGACAAGCGAGATGCAGGTGGATGCATCCCACTGAGGGAACTGCAGAAACACAAAGGGAGTGAAGATGGTTTTTAGACTGATTCTCCACAGCTCCCTCCTGACCGTGTACCTGGTGTCTGTCATAGCTTCCCCTGCTTCTTCTTGCAGTTTCCTTCCCCATCAACACATAGATCTACCTATCTAACCCTGCCTCATGCCAATACTATACCAAAGATTCATCTAATTTCTTGGAAAACCATAACTTATCTAAAACATGGTATGGTGTAGTGTAGTAGCACTGGGAGAACTGAGAGAGATTTGCTTTGCACCCAAAAGCATGACCAGAGATACACTAGCATTTAGATCACAGAATAAACTGCAATACTTTTGATTTTCAGATATGTTTGGGGGAAGGGAATTTTGTACCTCTTCGTTTTGCTAGAAGCATCCCAGAGAAGCCATTTAAAACTAATCCCCTTTACTTTATTACCTCTGACCAGTCACTGTCTTCTTTTTCTACTTATTTTCTCTTGTGCTTCACTGTCTAATGAAATGTTTAATATCCAAGTGTATGTAATGCTATGTGTTCAAGAAGGGCCCTCAGCATTTTACATTCGGAATTTGTCAAGTGCCTAGAACAGTCTCTCTAATCTTTACAGATGATTAACCAATAATGTTTTCTGCAGTTTTATATATATACACTCAGGTGGTTCAGATGTTGACAATTTCAGATAGTTCATTAGCTGTAGTTTGTTTGGAACACTATACCTTGAATTCCATTCGATCTTTCTTTTTTGGCTGAGATTGTTAAAACCAGGTGTTATTCGTGTTGACACCCAAGAACTTAAAACATGGAACAGGAGCTGAAATACGGTAAAACTGGCAACAGCAATGCCAATAGTCAGGTTGCTGAAGGAAGCCATCGTTCTTCAGCCTGTGAAGAGAACCAGAAGGCAATTTCAGTCCATTCTCCATTTAACTATTTTAAGCAGCCACAGAAAGTGTTTTTGACAGCTAACTTATCAACAGAAATATCATTCACTAGAAGTTTCATCCTGTTCAACATTTCTACTTAAGCCTTAATAGTATAAAAGTATCCCCAAACGTTTATAAGTAGAAGTTGCATTTTGGGTTTGCGGTTTTTTTTAGCATTTGCATATGATAAATTTTAATTGCGTGAATTTTATCTGCACGGAAAGGGCAGGGAGGACCACTGACTAGTGCAATCGCCAGCTCAGAAGCCTCCAGTCCTGCCCCAAGAAGCTCCAAAGTTAAACCTCATCTCATCCTTACCAGATTGACTGCTGCCGACAGGATTTTAAAAAGCCACAATGAAATGAGATAAGCGTAGTGGAGAGATTTTCAGGTCAGCGTCGGGAAGTAATGTGTTTGTATACTTTACAGAGACGGTACTTCTCAATTTGCACTTTGTTCACAGCTGAGGGCTTCTCTTTGTGATAGCATGTAGGCTCTCGTATCTGAGCTTTTTTCTTCTTCATATGAAAGTCTACACTTTGCACAATTTCAGAGCACGCTGAAAAGCTTCCTATCATCAGAGCTTATGCATTTTTCAGATGATGGATGTTTACCTATTTCATAAGGCCTAAATAAATAGCTAAGCAATTCCAAACATAAGCGTCAGTCTCTAAATGCTTCAGTCATTTCTCCCGAGTCACCAGCATTTTGCAAGACAGAATGATATTTTCCTAAAAGCCACAAACTTCTGACATACATCTCCAGTTTGATGGTGTTGTGAAGAGTTTTATATTCCAAGAGTGGCAGAGGTTACAAACTCATTAAAAGTCCATTTGCATTAAGTTAAACAGAAAAGAGAAAAAAAGCCAAATGGCTTCATTTAAAATATTTAAATTATTATTTTAATAGACATTTAAATAACTACTATTACTTATTTTAGCTTTAGTGAAGAAAACATCTAAAAATAAAATGAAGACTCAGAGGCTAGCATAATTTGTTGTTACTCCAACAGCCTAATGGTCAGCAAAAACTGATACAATTATATAATACACTTATGTCCACCTTTAGTTCACATGCATTATAGAATGAGGGAATGTGCCTTAGATTTTAGAAAAAAAAAAAAAAAAGAAAGAAAGAAAAGGCAACCAGTTAAAATAATAGTTTTTTGAAAAATTAACTACAATATTCTCACCTGGTGGAGTAAACGGTGAGTATATTGAAACATGGTTTGCACTTAAACTTAGAACTTTAAGAAAAGGTGTATTACAATTAGATCGGAAAAAAAAATACCTTTGTTTTCGAAAATTTAGAAGCAGAAGGTTCAACAACCTCAAACTTTTTTCCCCTCCTCCTCTTTCCTTTCCAGCCCCACCCCAAATTGAAGAATAAAAAAATAAAGTGAATTACCTGAAACCTTTCTCTGACTAGTGGCCACAGTAAAAGCTACAGGTATATAAGCAGAATGCAGGACAAATAAGAGCAGAGCTGCTGAATGAAACCCGCATCCATATCATATGGATTTCAGGCATTTACTTCAGACCAGCTTTAATTCTGTGCTAGGGACTCCGCAGTTGTTAGATCATATTTGATGTGCTCTTCAGGCCTGCCTTCCTGCTCAGTTTAAGCCAAAAGGAATCCAAAAGGAATCTTGCATGCTCTGGGACAGCGATGCCACACAAACCAAAGGGCAGTAAGTGGGGGTAATCAGAAGATTCAGTTCATAAGTGCACTTTTACTCCAAACTAAAATTTTAATGTAGGCGCACTGCAGTGCATTGCAACGAACTCTGGTTCATTCCAGTTGTTTACCTGATAACCTCTTCTAGTCCAGCAGCATACCAGTCTCACGTACTTTTTAATGTTAGTCTATTAAAACTTCCAGTTTCAAATACCATCCTGAATATTCAGTATTCTCTCAAGTACTTTTTACACTGTTCTCCACATACTTCTCCATTTGCCTCCACTGACCAAGAAGATACAAATGAAATTTCATGCACTTTTGGTGCAGTTTGAAGTTCTAGACACAACATGCGTTAAGCCTGATTTTCTAAAATTTTTCTGTTTAAAGGAATAAAACAATCAATTCAATTTTATATCTTCCAGTTTAAACCCACTGTATGGTGCCTATTCCAGACTCTCCCAGGCTAACACTGTTCTTACATCATCTCCTTTGTAGCAAGCAAGTCCTCTCTTGGAGCATGTAAGGAAAAAAATCATCTGGTTTAATTCCTAAAATGAGTGAAGGAAGCCAAAATGCAGGTTGAAGACAATTCTCTTCAGAAAAATAGCAAAACCACTGAACATCAATCACACCTAGTTCGTCCTTTTGATTAAAATATAGCAATTCTCATGATGAACAATTCTCAATTTTATTCATCTGCAATAACTAGTACCTCTCAGTTTCAAAGACACTGACATAATCTCTTGGACAAAAGAAATCCATGTTTTGTTTTGTTTCCTTAGTACCAAAAGATTTTTATTAGGTAAGTACCGTTTCAGTGCATGACAGGTGTTCATTTTAGTACAGGAGATTATGGAATTAAACAAAAAAAACTCCCAACTTTGCAAGAAATGAATTAGAAGAGCTAATCTTTCTTCTAAGGAGCCTGTAGAGGGAATTCACTTTAAGAAAAAGCAGTTGCGTGCAAAGTGCAAGAGCTGACTTTCAGAAGTATTATGTAGCTATACCTCCCAGCAGTTTTAGCAGCGTGTACAGAACCACGATGCCAGCGAGGGAGAAAGGTCTCGTGGTAGCAGAGAAGAAAACAGTCACCCAGCCTCTGTGGCTGGTCTTGCAGATACAAGGGTTTTGCAAGACTCATTTGATTTCATATATCCTTATCAAGATGCTGTTTAAGTACATTAAGTACGAAGTCCAGGAATAATTTCACATTTTACTTAAGCAAATTAAGAGTGCTGTATTTCAATTCAATTCAAGGACCAGGTGTAAACACAGTGTTTCATGTGAGATGGAAGAACATATATCTCTAAGTTGTTTTCAACTATATCCTGTTTAACTTGAAAATTAACTGTTGTTTACCAGATTTTATTTAAAAGAAGAATCATTCACGTTGTTGCACCAAAGCTTATCACTTAAAAGAAACATAATAAGCTTCTAATTGCATATGATTTTTTGCCCTGAGGACAATGGCCAAAGTTAGCAAGTCAAAGGCGGCTTCAACTACGCTGTGTTTTTCTGCCGTAGTATCTTCTTACGGCCGTCCAGCAAAGTCTGACCAAGATACAGAACTTCATGGATTATATATGAGCAGACACTTTATCCCCCAAACTGCATAGTCATTGATTACCATTCAGTCAGCTGATACGGTTTTTGAGCTAGTGGAAGGCTGGGTGGGGAGGGAGGTTTAGTGTAACAACCTTGTAATTCAGAGAAAAAAGTACTATATCCAGGTTGGTTCTTCACCATTAGTTTTTTAGCAGTGGTCTTTTCCTGACTTTCCCAAAATTACTGTCTTAACCATTCAGATAGACAGTAATTACAAGTGATCAGAACTTCACTCTTGCAGCTTTTCAATGTACTCTTTAGGCAAATAAATTTCAGCAAACACTTGAAACTAACAATTTTCAGCAAGATATTGGTTACGCATGTCCAGCGCAGTATCAAATCGCTCTACTGACCCCAGTAATTTTGAAACAGCTAGTAACACAGCTTTCCAATCATACTCAGCAAGAGTTGAAAATATGCTCTTTTCATCTGCTATTAACATGCTGTGGTTTTCCTGCAATTCTGTTTCTACTTGGAATTTAGAAGAAAAAACCCAACAATATTAAGACTCAACATTCATTCAGCCCCAATACGAAACCATTATGAACTTCTGACAGAAAAAAAGACAGCACTTAGCTGGAAGAGGATAAACGAGCAGAAGAGTTACCAAGCACTGTACCATCAATGGCATTTAGCATTTATGTTCTCCTCATTTCACTGTTTCCACATCAATATTTCACATCATAAAAATAAGAAATGCAACCATATAGCCACGAGAGGTAGTAAGAAGGTACAGCAGCCCTTACTTTCTTCAAGGCTAGATTTCAAGATGAGCTGGATTAATTTTCAAACAAGATTACAGCCTAAAGCTGCTAGTGACACCAGGACATCCCATTCAGCCCTGCGCTCTCCTGATCTGTTTGAAAGCTGAACACCACGGTTGTAAAACTCGCCCCGCTGATGTGCAGACAGCAACGTGTAACCACGCCGCCTGTTTGCACATTTTATAATAAGCCTAGTAATAAAACATCTGCAGTGCCTGAGTTTTGCTGTGCTGGTGGTTCCGAATGGTGCTTTCTATCGATGCAGTTAGATGACATGCACCGCGTTTGACATCTTACTTAGCTCAGTAAGCAGCATTAAGGAGACACACAACAAAATTCAAGCCACTTGAGCCATTCCCTTCTCTAGGCAAGGCTGTTCACACCCCAAACTCCGCTTCGCTCCCTGCTCTTCGAGCACCAAAGCGGCCGGCAGACGAGGCAGGCTTTTTATGGAGACAGGGCAAACAGGGCGAGCTGTTTACACCGTGGATCTCCTCAAACCTGCAAGAAGTTCGCAGTCGGAGCGCAACAGGGAGGGGAACCCCCAGTCTCCCCCACAGAGCCGGCGCAGGGACCCGAGCAGGCGAACTCCTTGAAGCGGCCGCTGCTCCCGAGCCGGGCATTACCTCGCTCTCCCCGTCAGCCGAGGCGACCGCCGTTCCCACCGCGGCGGCAGCAGCGCCGGACGGCTGGCGGGCGGGCTGGCAGGCGGGCAGCCGCCGCGCTGGCTGCGGCTACCGGTGCGGCGGGAGGCGGGGGACGGAACCGCCGTACTTTGCGCTGTCACAGCGGCCAGCGCCGCCGGCTGCGGCCCGCGGCCCCCGGGGGCGGCGCCGAGCGGGGGCCGGGCCGTCGCTGAGGGAAGGAGGGAGGGAAGGAGGGAGGGAAGGGGCCGCTCGGCGCAGCCCCGCGGGGGGCGGCGGGAAGGGGCTGCGCTGCACCGCGCCCGCCCCTCAGCGCCCCGGCGCACTCCCGGCCCCTTCTCCCTCCCCGCCCGCCGCACCTGGGAGCCGGGCTACCATGGCCGCGCCACCGCCATGCCTCCCTGCGGCGGCGGGGACGGGACAGCCTTTCCCGGGCGCAGGATGCTCGGCCGGTGGCGGCGGGGGCTCCGGCGGCGGCGATCGGGTTACGGCGGGCGTAGCCTTAAAGGGGCCGAGCTGCCGCCGCCGCCACCTGCCGCCGGGCCCGGCTCGCCGCCTCTGGGGGGCGGGCGGCCAAGCGCCCGTCGCCGAGAAGGGCTCGTCTGTTCCCTGTTAGGTACAACATCGCGCCTTCAGCACGTCAGCCGCGGTGGCTTTCATCTGTACAGCTCCCCTCCCCCCCCCCCCGTCTAAAATATATCGGGGGGAAAATGCTGACGTGACACCTCGCGCCCTGGGAATCCATTTATGCGCTCCCTGACAGCAATGGAAAGCACAGGATCATGTACGGAGAACAGGTATTGCTGATACTTGCCATTTTTGAAATGAAACGCTGTGGTTCTCCTCAAAGTATGTTTTCATTTGACATTTTTGAGCTGTCGTATAGTATTGGAAAATCAAAGAAAAGCAAAGTCACGTTGACAAAATTAAATATTATGATGATGAATGGACTTTTAATGGTTTTTTAAATGTTTTTTTTTACCAACTAGAAAGCGTAATGGTCAGGACTCTATTCCTCTTGGCATGCTTCTACTATCATACGCATCCTCAACCGCCTCAATTTTCCACTTCCAGTAAGGATTCCTGATCTTTCAGATCAATAGTTTGAAAATTCTCCTCTCTCAAACAACATAACGTTGAAAGTCTTCATATATATCTCGCACCAGATCAAGCGGAGGCTGACAAAGAAATCATCTACCCAACTGCACACGCTAATCTCTCTTGCAAGATGTCTCCCACGGCAGGAATGCTGTGGCTTAAGCCTGAACAGAAACTGAAGTTGGCTTCCTTTAACATGCCGATCTGCGAAATGCAGAAACTGGGGTACTGATTAATGGGGCATTGAGCCATCCCTGCAGCAGGACTGGTAACCTGTGGGAGGTGGGCAGGGCACACCGCCAGCATCTCTAACTGTTCCAAACCATCTCAGCTTAATCCATTGCTGAACATAAATCAACTGCCAGATAACTGTTTGTGTAAACATCAGAACTACTGAAGTTTGACTTCCTATGGACTTGCGTCTTATGGTCCACCAGCTTTTAAACTCATTTTTGTTAAGAAAATTCCGTGGGGTGTTCTCAGCTGAGTGAAGGAGATCCCATTCCTGCTTCCAATCTTCTTCCAATCTTCTTCCATTCCAGAACACACAGATTGACAAATAAAGACAGCAATATCATATCAACACAATTTCTTAGTGAAATTGGGATAAAACCCTCATCCTTCACTCTCATGTCATATCATTTTATTCCTCTTATAAAGGAAGATTTCAACCTATTTTCTATTATGTCTATAGTTTTTAGCGAAACAAAACAGCCACTAAAACCTAAGAACTGCATGGTGCGATCATAAACCACTTTCAAGATGACATAAACTAGAAAAGTTCTAAGATTTTTTTCTGCAATAATTCACCTTCCAAAGAACAGTACTCAGTTTTTGCTTAAGCCCCTATCACCGTTTTTGAAGTTTCTTTATACATACTCCTCATCCTCTTAAGTTGTAAAAGCTATGACAACAGTCTTCTGTATGGACAAGCAGTGGACCTCTGGGGTGACAGATGATCTGCAGTGGCAGTGAAGGCAGGAATGGTTGTCCTCAGCCCTGCGGGTGCAGGCAAGGACTCCTTCCACTCACGGTTGAGAACCAAAGGCTCCGAATAACAAGCTCTGGCAGATTTAGCTGCCGTGTTTTAAGGTGTTATTTCTCCCAATTGTCTGAGGTCATGATCATTCTAGTAAAGCACAACAATCAAAGTAGGCAGTTTTTTAATATGCCAGCTTGTGACCTGGAGTCTCCACCGTAAGAGTGTGGTAATACCTAGCAGCAGGGTAAAACAGACGGTTGAGAGTGGTAATGTCTTAAACAGAACAGATAACTCTGCCAGAGACAGACCGCCTATCAGAGCTCTGAGCCTCAAAATAACCTACCACCATTACGCGGTTAGGTTAGGAAGCACCACAGGTTAGGAAGCACCACAGGTTAGGAAGCACCTACAAAAAGACAAACCAGACTCTCCCCAAACCTCTGTATCAGGCCTGTGTAGCACACAGCCTACCAAACAATTCCTTCGGCCCGGTGCGCTGCGTGGGTGAAAGAAACTAGTTTGACCTGCCTCACTGCTCTGTCCTTGGCCCGCGATCAGCACATTGTCAAGCACGCAGCAGATCATGACCAGAGGCAATGCCATCTTTCAACAGCCCAACAACACGTGCTGGGTTGAGCGCTGCTGACTGTAATGCTGAGAATGGTGATGCACTGAGGATTCCTGGCTGGCAACTGCTCTCCATGTGAGCACGCAGCAGAATCTCTCTCAGCTTTTTGATAATGAGAATTTGCAGACAAAAGAGAACTGGCTATGAAGGCGTTGCAGTAGAAGGGCGGCCTGCAGACATGGTTAGATATGGTTGCCTTAGATTGGTTGTCTGTCCTCTTTTCCAACCAGAAATGTTCTCCAGGAAGATTTTGAGAACTACCTGTGTATCTGGGATTGTTGATATCTAACAATCTCATCAGGTTGGGTGTTACCGCGTATGTGCAGCAGCCTCACCTTGGATGTCCCATGTCCAGCGATCCCAAAGACATCCTCACAGCAAACACACTACGCCTGTATTGCATGTGCAAAGCAATTCCAACACAACCAAGAGAGTACTCTACCATTCCTACAAAGTGTTGCAAGAACTTACAACACAATTACTTTAAGCATTTCCAGTAAGACCTAAAAGTATGAGGCTTACTGTGCTTGCATGATGCAACTTGTGCACCTGTTTCTGCATCAGAAATAACAGTAGCGAAAGGGTGGGATAAACAGCCATCAGAGTAGTATCATAGCCAACTCAATGCTATACAGTGACCAGTTTGGCTTTCACAACTAATAGACCTCTTCCTCACTCCCTTGTGATGTGCAGCCACCATCTTCCAGCAGCTGCGAACCAAAGTTGCCACCCCTAAATGGCAACTGCCAAGAAGTTCCCCAGTAACAAATGCAACTTATGAAGCCAAGCTTCAGCAAGGAAGGGAAGTACAGGCAACGGGCTTGCTAAGGTGAGGTGTAGAACAGAGATTAAGGAACGCAGGGCAAAAAATAAAATTCTATTCCACGTCAACAGAGGGCACACATGCTGAAAGACCATAGGGAAGGTAGGGAGGACATGGAGGTATCACAGTAGCACACGCGCATAACAGCATAATTCTGTTGGCTTCCGCTGAATCATCTTATTTACACTATGTAAGAGAAAAATTGGGCTTTGCCTTTCATCTACACTTTAATTCTTGGTTATATTGATGATTTTCAGCTTCATGCCAATTAGGCCCAGGGATTCCATAAATGAGGAACAAATTCTGCTGAAATGGAGGGGGTCTGCTAATTCAGGGTGGTAAAGAGAAGGTAGCCCAACAGAAGTAAGCCAAAGTCTGCAGTAATCCATCCTCAGTCAAGCTGTACACACCTGTTCCATACCCTTCTCCTTCTGTAATTGACTTTCAGGGTGGCACTTCAGGTATGGTAAAAATTTGTTGTCGGATGACCGCTTGTGACTCTCACTAAAATGTGTCAGAGGATGTGACCATGAATAGAAAACTCCAAGGTACTATTTCCTAATTATGCCTGTAATTTCAGAACTGTGCTTTCTCAGAGCTGAGCCTACCTCTGCCAAGAATGAAGCCTTTATCATGGTTGCTGTACTGAAAAGTGAGGCATATGTGAGAAAGGAAAATACTTCTAGAGCATTTGGAAATTACTTCAGTTGTGGTTTTGAACTTACACAGGACAGAACTAATCTTTCTGTCTGAATTTACCAATTGTAGTAAGAATAGAGTCTTAATTAATGTTTAAAGCCTGATCAGTTTATGAAAGAAATTATATAACATGGTGTTGCAGCAGCAGCGCATTGAACTCAGTGACCTAAAAATGCTTAAATTTATTTCCATCTTAGGAAGTTCCTAGGCCTACCTTACAGCACAGGAGATATTCCCAGAAAATCAATTATACATGTAAGCAAAAATATCATGGACATGAAAGAATGTATGAAAGAGCAAGCACAATTCTCCTTTCACAACTCTGTGAATTGAGTAACTCCACTGAAGCCAACGACTTACACTGGTGTGAGTGAGAAAAGAACCAGCTCCATTGTCTGAAAATTGCTCAGGCCACCCATGGAGTCCAATCGCAGTAACTGTAGGCAGCTAATATTGCAGCGTTTAATTCAGAAAGCCCAAGACTGAAAAGAGGGGACTGAAAAGAAAGGATCTGAATTTGCTTTTAGACAAAAAAGCTGAAAAATATCAGGAAAACTGTGAATGGAAAAGTAAAAAAAAAAAAAAAAATTCCATTTATAAAAAATCCTCCCTTCCTGAAAAGAATTTGCATAGAAAAAACAGAGTGACTCTGTTTTGTTTTGTTTTTTAAACACCCTGCATGTACCCAGTTAACAGTTGCTGAGTTGTATGCTTCCCTGAAGGAAAAGCGTTATCTTCATTTTCCAAAGAGCAGACACGTTTTGTGTGTTGATGCACACTGTGTGATATCTACGTAGATTGAGTGCTACAGAATGTGAGTCTTACCTTTCCAGCATAGGTCACTGTAACATATCGTGTCACATTTTTAGGTAGCAGTGTACTAAACAGTATCTTAATTTTCCCCTACCTCGGTTTACTTCCTCTAAACACACCCTCACTTTTTCACCTTAGATCGGTCAGTTTAGCTTCCCTAGCTCCTGTCGCCTCCCCATCTGAAATAGCATTTCTGCCAGTACGCATTACTTACTCTCAGGAATGGAACAGAAGCTGGTTTCTGGAAAGCTGTCTGGCCACTAACCTCTTCCTCTAGCTCAGCCGCCCTTCTTCAGTTTTATTCCAGTTTTTCTGTGTTCTCCACTTATCTCTGATCACACGCTGTCTCTTTCATCTAGTTACACCTCACCTGCAGCATCACCCTCTCTGTTGGTATTATTGTCCTGATTATAACCGTCCAGAAGCTATTGAGGACCTGTAAAACAGCACATTGTGAGTTTATTACGCTGCACTACAAACTGCTACACCAATGCACCATGTCAGCGTTATCACAAAACATCAAACCACATTAAGAGAGATGTGCTGAATATCATCCACCAAACTCGCAGGAACGCCATCTCTTCTTATCTTTTCCAGGTCATTCTGTCTCCATTTTTTCCCCTCTCCCACTTCATCCTCTATTTTCTTGCCACCTTTTCCTTTCCTGTCACATTTTTTTCTTCCTCCCCACAGTCACCCTCCCCTGGCTTCTTTCACTGTCCACCTCGCATCCCTCCACGCATTTTCTTTCCTTGCATGTGCCTGCACAAAGGACCAAAACAGAGGCAGTACTGCAGCTTTGCAAAATGTGGGTTGCTCTTTAGCAAACAAAGCTGCATCTGGGTGCATCCCTGGGATCAGCAAGCTGAGGGTCCAGAAAGCATTTCATTCGCAAAGGCTTAAACCAGAGAGCTCCAAGATTAATGTGACTTCTCGGTTCCCTAATCTCTGAGCTGGAGCACACCAGAAACAGCAGGAGGAAGCTTGAAATAATACCAGACTCTTTTCTTCACATGCACATGCTTCCGTTTGCCTTGTGCGAGCAGAGGCTCTTAGCAACAAGAGAACTGTGGAATGGGGTAGTGACTAGAATTTGATGATGTCAGAATAGCAGAAAATGAAAGAAGATGTACTTTGTAATGGCATACAATTGAAAAGCCAGAAATTGGTGCCAAGCAGTGCTAAAACCAAAAAAATTATTTCCCAACAATTCAACACGCAAAGGGTCAGAAAGCAGCACTTTTTCTAATATCCAGACTGTTAATTAAAATCAGCATAATTCAAGTAGAGAACAAAAGAGTGCTCGCAGATACAATACGATGTATTTTGTTTTACATCATTTTCAGGATTTTCAGGAACAGCACATCAGGTAAAAAGAGCGCACGCTTGGGAGAGTATCACTCATCTGTATGCTAAAGATAGCTTCTAAGCCTCGCTTAGATCAGGCGAAACTTTGGCACATGCCATAGCAGCTGCACACCATTTAACTGTGCCTCCTTCAGCACGCATCACAGCGCAGAAAGAATGGTTTATTAAGATATTTTAATGGCAGATACATTCACCTGAAAAGGTTAAGTAGTTTCTTCAGGCAATATAATTTCCTCTGAGTGCCTGTCAATTTTTAAGATTTTGCTAAAATTTGTCTATCATTTTTAGTGATTTTTTCCATCCTTTGTTGATCTGTGAAAGCCTTGAGGAAACAAGGAAGGAAAATATCTTAGCAGCACAAGGGAACAATGAAACCTGGTGCACACTCACATTATATATGTCTAAATGCTGTTGAAATCCATCAAAAAAAAAAAAGACTGAATAAGGAAACAAAGAATTGTTTTTCACATAGTTCTCAAAGTACGCAATTATACTTGTAATAATTGTATATTTTTCAGAGAACATGATTTTTAAATTGATCTCTCTTAAATATCACGTCTTCTTAATTTCATATTTTGGGATAGATATTGAAGTGGTGTAATATATTGTTTCAAAAGGAAATATATTTTATGTCCTAATTTTGTCAGTTTAGGAGCCCCAGAATGTACTATTCATTTTTATTTTACCGCTAATTTAATTTACCGCTAAGATCTTTTAGCAAAGACCCTGCTTCTAGCAGTACTACTTGTTGACATTGTAATTATTTGCAAATTTTGTATTGGCACTATTTGCTTCTTACCTAGAGTTTAATTCTTAGTTTCCATTGATATCAGCAGGCCTAGTGATCTTCCCCCCTTTCTAAAGCCTCGACCTGCATGTTATTTCATACAGGCAGATTTCTCTGCCTCTGTGCAATTCTAGTCATCTGAAGAGGATCATGCTCTGTACTCTAACTTCTAGACCTAAGATCTAAGACAGCAGGCCCGCTAAGAAAGATATAAAAAGAGAAGAAACAGTACATTTAAATACATCAGTGCTAAAACACAGAACTAAAGCTTGCCTTTCACATCAAGTGACGAATTTTTTTACGTTTCCACTTCCAATAACACTATTCAAACCATATACATTTTTGATGATGAGCAGCACTCACTCTGATTGACATACTCCAGTATTTACAAATATTAAAAAAAAAATTAATATAAACCCCAAGGATAATTGAAAATAAAAATATAAAAGTAATCCTCATTTTATACGTGACATATATGAAAAAATGCTAAGATGGAAGAGTTTCACCATAAAAATGTATCATGCAAGCATTATAAACAGCTTTGAAAAGTTTCTTTGTGAATTGCACCAAATATATTGTGTAATTGAATAAATTGCACGAAAATTGCATTGTAATATACTTGTAATATACATGTAATATACTAATTACATGATCTTGGTCTGTTGGGTTTTTTTCCAGTGTTATGCATTTGCTCTTATTTTGTTGTACACATGCACATTTTGCTGTAGTAATTCTACTGGGACTGCTAAAGACTCTAAAGAGCCAGCATTTCAGCACCTGTTCATTTGATTTGCTGAATAACAGGTATTACACATCTGGAGTTCTGGCCATGTCCTCTTTTTCCAAGTGGAAATTATGCCCTTGTGGAAACAGGAATGTCCCCACTAAAATTGGGAACATTCAGATTCGAGATACCTTGTGCAACAGTACCTGCGCATACGCAGACGGAGATGTTCTAGTCCAACGCTATGTTCTGCAGTGCACGACTCAGGTATGTTCGGGACGTCCTGCACTCCATGCATCCGCACTGAGCGTTAGACTGGGCATCTCTGACTCACTGCATGTGCCAGACATACCATGCAGCAAGCCCATGATGTTCAGAATTCAGCAAATTTGATGCTCCTGTATATAGGCCATCTGGTCATTGAACAAAGTGTTGTATGTCAGGTTATCCTAGGGAAAAATATATGAAGCCAGGTGCTGGAGCAGGTAATGCTTTGCACCTTGTGTAATTAATCTGTCTTTAAAAAAATACACATTTCAATAAATCTCCTTAAAACAGGGAACAGTCTTTTCAGCTGACTTTTGCATAGTGCCTGTCCCACAGAATTCCTGCATGTTGTAACAATAAAAAAAAAAACAAACCTGTATGAGAACACAGTACTTCATCTCCCCCAGTCACCACAATTACAGGAATCAAGGCTTCTCCTGATCTGATTCTTAACTACAAAAATAAACAACAAAGTGAGAAGGTAACAAGTCCAGGGCAGTAACTCCAGCTTCACTTTGAACAAACTTTTTTTTTTCTTTGTGTGTACAGTACTCTTTAAAGGTGACTGCAGCTTAGCTTACAAACAGTATACCAATTAGATTTTTAATAAGAATAATAATAATAGAGACTAATACAAGCTCTTGGCTTGACTATTACTTTCTCAAAAATTGGTTGTATTTACAGTTGTACCAGTCCTCAAACACAAAGGTACAATCAAAAGCAACATGGTTTGTCTTCAAAGTTTTCTAAGAATAACATAAAATCACTTATAAGATCCCTATTTGGAAATTATTTCTATTATTTATTTGTCTTTGGTCAGCTTTAGTAAATCAGAAGCTGCCACGAAAACTTGAGTATTTCTACATACATAACATTTTTTTCTTTTCAGTAATATGTTAATCATTAGTCAGCAAAATAATACCATAACTAAGCAATTGACTCATTATGACTGTTTAATGCACAACATCAGGAATCGACCAACTCTCTTGACACCTTAACAATGCATTACATTCATGATAACTAATGCAAATGGTGTATAATTTCCTAACGTTAATTTTATCTGTAATATAGGCAAGGACATTCTCTTCTTGTACTGTCAAGTACAGGGAGAACAGTGTTACACATCACCTGTGGCTGATAAAAAAAAAAATGTGAGGGGTGTATGGTTTTAAATTTTATGTTATCACATATTTAAAAACTGTTAAAACGTGGCACAGAAGGTGAGTTATATTGGCTATAGCTGGACTTTTAACTGCAATAGCTTTTTGTTAACATAGTTTGCTGCGCTCAATATTTTACATATTTTTAACTAAACAGACAGAAGCAATAGAAGGAATTTCAGATTTCAAAACATACAGAAATTAAAATGCTGAGATAACCCGGCCAGCCCTTGCAAACTCTACAAAGAATTCAATTTATCTCCATTGAGAGCTAGTGAAGTCATTACATTCAATTGACTTTAATAGGATTTGGACAAATCCCCAGACCTACAGCCATACCTGGCAGCATTCCCAAAACAACAATCAATAAATGACATACTTTTAAATACAACTGCATAAAGACAAGACACAAGGAAAACAGGAAGAAAATGAAAGACAGCGTAGAGCAAAACCAGAACACATCATCTCTCCTCTTTTAATACGACCAGTTCTTTCCAGCTCCGGCATGTCATTAATTCAATGCTAGACCTTTAGAAACCTAAACAGCTCAGAAAACCGTCCTCACTTTCAACTCAGGAACCTGCCTTTACAGTGGAGGGTATCAGTTCTGGCACATTTTGTACACTCATAAGGAGAGGATGGAGGGAAGCTTCTCAAGCCTAAGAATGCTGAGGGCTGGGGACTGAAATCTAGAAGAAGACCTGTCATGGCAGCAGCAACTCCCAAGCTACCTGATTTTCAGTCTGTGAGGGGAAGAGGTATGCACTGATACAAGCTGATAGATGAGACCAGGCTATCTCCCTGCACAAGCAATGACCAGTTTTCTGACAGCAGGAATCCAGGGAAGGCTAAACGAATGTGCGTTTCTCCTCATCCTCCTTACAGATCCATGGAAAGCTCAAGAAAACCACAGTCAAAAAGCAGCAGTGAATATGTAGGGAACCCCTGAGTACCCTGCAAATTTCATTTCACATCATGAACAGATTTGAAGGTATATTTCCAGGAAGGTAATACCAGAGTCCAAATCTATTTTTAAGAGTGTTTTTAAAAAAGGACTTATTTTTACAGGCTGAGTGGCCAGAGGCACCCAGTGACCTCCAGGACACTCAGTACTTTTAAGATGTGAAACAGTAGTCTCTCTCTCCTGGCTTTTTTAATAGATAGAACATTAGTTTACATTATGTTACAGCGACTGCTCCCTAACCATGCTACCCAGTAATTAGTGCAAGTGGCAATATGTAATTTTGGCGCTGTCTACTACAAATGTCCTTGCTTCATAAAATCAGGCTCAGAACGCACCCAAACGGTTACCAAACCTCATGTCATCAAAGCCACACGCGCCGGCTCTCCAGCCACGCTGTCGGATGTAGGAGGTTAAAGAAACATCTGCTTGCAGTCTGGCTCCTGCCTGTTACAGAAAAACATTTTCCCTACAAATTGCTTCTTTGATTCTAAATTCATACACGGTGTTTAGACCCAGACCAATTTCTAAAAACAACCCCCTCCCCTGCTTCCAAAGATTATACACAGAGAACTTACCATGCCCAGAAAGAGGGAAATCTTTAAATGGTGGGAGGAAAGGATACCTTATTTATTGACGTGGTGTAAACTTACAACCACTCTGCTGCCTGTCACTGATGGCAGAGTTAAGACACCACAGCACACCACTGGAAACTGAAGTGTAACAAATGGCAAACGTGAATAGGAGAAATAATTCCATTTTAATAGAGAATGAATCTCATTATTTGGGGGATTTGGTTCCAGCCTTTGGGCTGTTTACAACAAGCAGTGTTTTAAGTGTTTGCAAATGCTGTATCTTTGTATCTAAAGAAATAAGAGTCATCTTAAATATATATGAGAAGCGCTGTTATACCAGGAAGCACAGCACTAACTGTAATGTTAGCATAAATATTACAGATGTTATTGATTACAGATACAAATCAGGACTTCTAAGATTACATTCTTATAATTGTAATGACTCACAAGAAAGTAGAACTGCACTTAGCCCAAAGTAATTGAAAGTAACTGCCGCTAAAAGGGACAAATTTTGCCACAGACTAGCTCCGATAAGATCCTAATTCTGCCATCAAGTGAGATCAGCCAGAAGCTTATATTTGTCTCAGCTGCCTGCTTCATCTTGTCCCCAGTTGATCTCCAATGGTCTAGTCCAAAGATTTAATTAGAAATCCCTTTCCTTCCCAACAGCAGAACTTTTTACAACACTTATGATGTTGGTACTGTTCTAGAGTATTCCAGATGCGACTTGCATTTCTATTAAAGAAGAATCATTAGAAACCCAGTCAGAATTCTTCAGGTTTTCTCTAATCAAAGAATGTAGTATCAACACTCTTTATGTTTCTAAAAACTGGAAGAACATAAAAAGAAATATTTGCTTTCTGCAGAAAATCAAGCTTACTTATACAGCATGTCTTGGTTTTCAAATCAGTTCTCTTATGGAATTATCATGCAGAAACTAAGAATATTTAGATACATTTAATACATGACTGAGATTTAACATGATAAATGGCTCCACATTACAATTTTTCCAGTAGCAAAGCCTGACTAAGAGGTTCCTGCCCTTTTCCTCACCCAACTCCTCCTACCATTTTGCTAGTTTTTCCCTCAGTTGTGCTGATGCAACTGTTTGTGGAGTTGCACTCTAAGCCAAAACAAAGCAAATGACCTCATTTAAGAAAACAACAGTACAATCACTCTTGTTCATAGGCCTACTTTTAGAATTAATAATTAGAAGAAAAAAAAATTGTTCAAAATGCCAGTTAAGAAGTCATGAACGTAAAGTGCATTGCAGCTCCATGGAAAGATTCTCCAACAGTTGAAGTTAGATCACTTAAAAGTGGAATGACAGAAAGTGAATGACCATCAGATAGACAAAGCTGCCTACATTTCATTTCAGGGAAAAAAAAACCTTTTGTTTATATTCCAACTACAGCCTTTCCTATTGGAGACAAAAGAAACGGAAACTACAAAGACAGCGAGCCTTCCTCAATTCAATTTAGTACTCCCCGGTGTAACTTTCAAAGGAGACGTGCACCAGATGTACTAATAAGCTTTTGCAGAGAATATTCACATATAAAAAAGATATCAGCAGTTTTTTCTTCGGAACATTGTCTCACAAGCAGTAAACGGAAAAAACACTATACCATGTTACAAAAACCTATTTTTTCCTATTCAAGAGTTTCATATTTTCTTTTGGACAACAGCGATCAACTGTTTAGAATGAGCGTGGTTTATTTCTCCTTCAATAAAGAAGTTCAAAGCTAACTTCCTGCATCAGTAGCACAGGTACCAGAGACAGCCCTTGTAATTACTGCACTTGCATCACTTTGTCAAATGGCTTTTCACAGCAAGTGCCCTGCTTCCTCCCCAACAGGTTACACGTTCACTTGCAGTAGTGTTAATTTTACAAACTGGAGAACAGTATCCAGCACTAGCCATTGCCTTCCTCGCAGAAGTCCTGTACTTTACCTGCTTTACATTATTTAGCTAATGTGACCGTGATGTGCTACACTTTGGGAGAGTTACTGCTTTTTCGTATTAACTTTCATATACGTGTCTGGTGCTCAGAAGAAGTATTCTCGAGGCACTTGACAGACAGGACTCGATCACCAAGCATGCAGCGCAGCTGCACGAGTAGAGAGCAACCTGCACCCTCCATGACTCTCACAGTTCTTGGACTGAAGTCTCCCTGGTCTAGATCCTTGTCTGTATCAAGTGAGCAGGGAGTTGCCATGACGAGCAAACACAAGTGTCCTACTGAGAAAAGACATAATTACCAGTGTTATACTGCCAATGGGATCTTTGTGGGCTCTACTCAATTTTCACAAAGGACAAAAAAAATCTGCAAAACTTGACAGCAACTAGGTTGCAGATTGATGCTTCAATCTTTACATAGTTATTTTAACAGCGTCACCAAACTCTGACTCTTCCCTCAAGACTTGCAATCTGCTGTGGATACTACTTGAAAGCTATATTCCTTATTCAAGCAGAATTCCCAGTGAGTAAGAAGATTTCCAGGACTTGTTCTAGGAGCTTATGACGCAAACTTACTGGTTCGCTTTTTAGACTCCTTGAAAGTCAGGATCTTTGCTTTGCTTCCAAGGAACTGTCAGATCTTCAGTTTTCTAGTTGAAAGAACAGGTATTTCCCTCTGCCTCACTCTTATTTTTTCCTCTTGATTTTAAACAACCTGCCTAGCAAAAAAACACCCTTCCAACTTTACTGGTTTTAGGTCAGTTTCTCATGAATTTTACCAAATAGCCTGACAGAAGAATTCTATGTAAGAGAAGGAAGTATGTATGTGCAGAAGAAACAACATGAAAAGGAGAAAATAGTTGAAGTGTTTTACATCACTCTCTGCTGTTGAGATTCCAGGATTGTTTCTGTGAATAAAATGCCTGATAAAAAGCAGTTCTTTAACACTTTTTCTGGTAGGAAAAATAAGAGCAAAGGGAAGATATAAAAAGGCCTTGGAAAAAAAATCCTTAAATAAAACAATTGCTAGCTATGCCCCCTGTGGCAACCTGGGATACATTCTACATCAATGACATTATTTTCACTGAAGAAGGTACCAAAAGGGGAAAGATCACCACAGACAAAATTAGTATTTAAATTGACTGTAAAACTTACTGTCTTATTTTAACATACTAGTTTATTTTCTGAAAAAGGACTGTGGTGCTTTCTTCCTCTTTCTTCTGTAATGTAGAACTTGCATCTCTATTGTCCCTAATTATTAGTTTTATGTAGCTAACTAGGTGAAAAGCAAATGAATTTTTGAAATTCATGCATCATCAACAGAACTATTCATTAAAACCTTATTGTTTCCATGTATCAACGATGATTAAGCAGCAAGATATTTTTTTGTGAGGTTACTCATTTGGGTGGAAGACCTTACCATGGTAACACTGTTTTTAATAGTCTCTGCTGAAAACAAGTGCAAAATTGTATGTTGCACTGATGTAAAGAAAAACATAATCTGTAGAACTGTGAAAGGCATATCAGAAAGATTCACTTTACTTCGGATCCTAAGATGGCAAAGGGTAGCTAGAAAGTGTATCTTTTACTTGTAAATTATTCAATAACCACTGGCATCCATGACTGGCACAAGTTTTTGTTAAAAATGAGAAAGAAACATTTAGCTTCCAGGGCTGGTAGGGATAGAAAAAGTCCAACTTGTTCACAATGAACAAGAGCGGAAAAAACAGCCAAACCATGGCAGACAGATGCAGAATTGCAACGTGTTTGAGGTGTAAGCGCACAGCTGTCCTGTTCCATGTGCTTGACAAGTCACCCCACAAAGCAATGCTGTCAAACCACTCCAAAAAGTTCCAGAGTTCATTGATCCCGATCTGTAGGCCAAAGGGAGGGCCTTTCTCCCTGGCAGATAATTTAAGGACAACAATGAAGAAACGCACTCCTAATCATAAAATGTAATATCTTACTCTTTCTAGCAAACGCACATCTCATCTGAGATTAGTCCAGTGGCTGAATCGTCACAATCTCCCCAACAAAGATCGGGTGCTGACAGAGATGAAAAGAGTGCTGATCTGTTGCTCCACACTTCTTTCTGAAATGAAAAGCTGAAGTGCTAAATGACTCACAAAAAAGGAACACAATAGGCAGTGAAATATTAATATTCTTCATTTTATGTGTTATTGTTGGCTATGTAAAATTATGGCTGCCTATCAGCACACATACCTGGATAAAGATTATGCCAGCACATGCTTGCAAATTCCTGCAGGAACCCGTGCGTGTCAGTGGGGCCACATGATTACTTCTTCGGTGTGCATTTCTCAATTTACCAATTAATTAGAGCAGTCGGCCCTCCTTTCAGCCGACAGACAGGGCAGGCGAGCGGCAGGGAGAGCTGGCTCCGCACGCAGGCGCGTGGAGGCCCATGGAGGCTCCGGTACTCGTCTACCCCTGCTCCCACGGGGGACATTTCGGAGCTCCGCGGACTGAGGAGTCCTTGAGCAGGCAGCGACGGCCGGTTCCTGCCGTTGTCAGGGACAAGGGACAGCTGTCGCCAGACAGGACACAGCCGCGGCCTCTTCACATCTCCGAAGCGTCTCACATTTTATTACCGCGAACGCGCATCACACGCCCGCAACCCTGCGCCCACCCGCGCCGGGGACAACCGACAGCGTGTCCCCCCCCGGCCCGGCCGGCCCCGCCGCCGCCGGCCCCTCAGCGCCCGGCCGCTGGGGCTCCTACCGCCGGCCCGGCCCGCTCTCCCGCCGTCACCGCAACCCCTGCGCGGCGAAGAGACGCGGGGAGGTTTGAGCCACGCCGGCCGCCGTACGCCGGGAGGTGCAACCGGACGCTTCTGCACGGGGCGGCGGGACGGCTCCGGCCGCGCCATGGAGCTTGTCACCCTCCTCCTTCTCCTCCCCTTACTGCTCGTCCCCTTGGCGTTCCTGGCGAGAAGGCGCCGCGGCCGGCGGACACCTCCCCTCAGGCTCCTGGTGGTGGCCGGGTCCGGTGAGTAGGGGTCGGCGCCCGCGGGAGCAGATTGCTTCCGCAGAGCGCCGGTGGCGGCCTCCAGGAACTACAGCTCCCGGCATGTAGCGCGCAGCGAGGGCCGGCGCAGTAGTCGCCGTCGTACCCTGGTGCATGCCGGGAGTTGTAGTCGCGGGAGTAATGGGCCGAGGGGAGGCCCGCCGCCGCCGTGCCTGCGCACGGCGGTTCCCGGGCCCCGCCCTGGAGGCCGCCGCCAGTCTTTGGGATTTTGCCTTCTTGATTTGAGTAGTGTTAAGCTTCATCTTTATTTGGGGCATTTCAACCTTATTTATGTCTGACGCTATGGTTTCTGAACCTTTCCCTCAGACAGCACATGCACGTCGCGAAAATCCTTAACGAATATATTGACTAAAACTGTTGCAGGACAGAGCTGTGCAGCTGCTTGGTCTTCTGACAGAAAATTATTGATGGCGATTCAGGGCAAGGCCTTCCAAAGATTGGTACACCCCTTACATACATGCCATTTCGTAATAATTTTACCCAAATGGTGTTTCTGTGGTTTATTTACAAGAGTCTCTCATGGGTCTGTTGGAGGCAGTGCCATTGTCCACATGTGCCACCCCACACTAAGGACACACACACATCTGCCCCCCCAGAACTAGACTACCTTGAAGATCTGCAGTTGACAAATCCAGACAGGCTTTGATTTCATCACCTCAGTATCCCTGTGGTTTTTGTGCACCGACTAATTGAGCAATAATCCCAGGATCTTTCTGCAATCTGAGTTTTACTGGCAGTTTTAGAATTTTTCAGGTCATCTTTACTTCCAGCAGGGCTGGAAATGTGCTTGTTTTCCTTTGCTCCTTTGGAATCTGGTTTGTACATATTAAAAAAATACATTCACTGTACATAAGCTTGGCGGGTGAAATAATTCATAAGTCAGTTAAGACTGATATAATGTTCAAGCCTATTCTCTGAGACGTTTTTGAAGTTGGAATCTCCGGCTTTTCTGTGAATATTCAGATGATTGCATTAAAATTTGTGAAAACTTCGACAAACCATTGCTCATGAGGACAATCCCTCCAAAAAATTTGAAAAATTTGAAAATTTGCAGCATTTGAAAAATACTGCACAAAATTCTATGGAAAGGTGGCAAACTCTCGTATGTAATGCAGCAGCATAGCTCTCACTGCTTGTCAGTTGTTTGCCACCTAAGTGTGCTTGACTTGTATAGCAAAGGTCTCCTAGGAGGCTATTGATACTGCGCAGCAGGGGGTAGTAGGAATGCATTTGGTTTACTGGTTTGGTCTACAGCTTCCAGCTGAGTAAAAAGTAACACATCCAGTAAATGCTTATGCACATACTTATGGGTGCAGTTTGATGTTAGGCCCGTCCAGCCCAACCGATAAAATGTGAGCTGGCTCCACTTTACTTATGCAGAAAATCTTTCCTCTCTCCTCTTCCACTGTTACAGGTGTTCCTGTAGCTCCGGTTCAGCAAACACAACTGACAAAAAAAATTAACCCTGCTCCCTAAAAACACAATAAGTACACCCTCCCCTTCTGTCCAGTTTAGTGCCAATTTAGCTACCTGAACAAAGTGACCTTGCAGTTAGAAGGTTGTCAACACCCGTTCAAGGGCACTGGTTAAAGCACTTGGCTGGCGCTGGACCATTTCTTCTGTGAGCACTCAGCTTTTACACTGGCATAGCTGCAGGGTGAAATTGCTGCCTGCTTGATTTCAGTATTGTGAGCTGGGATACCGCAGCCCCTGCTCTTGCAGGTCGTAGGACTGAACACTTGGTAGGGTCAGTGGGAGAGCTGCTCTCAGCCAGGTCCTGTCCAGATTAATTTTGACCATTGCACTATGGCTTCTGAGTAGGGACTACAGTATAACTACATCAGTGGACAAGGGAAGAGCTACAGATGTCATCTGTTTGGACTTCTGTAAGGGCTTTGATATGGCCATAAACAACATCCTTCTCTCTAAATTGGAGAGGTATGGATTTGATGGGTAGACTCTTGGTGGATGAGTAATTGGTTGGATGGTCACATCCAGAGGGTAGTGATCAATGGCTTAATGTCTAGATGAAGACCGGTAAGAAGGTGTCCCTCAAGGCTTCATACTGGAACCAGTACTGTTCAATATCTTCATCAACGCCATAGACAGTGGGATCAAGTGCCCCCTCAGCAAGGTCGTGGATGACACCAAGCTGAGAGGCAAGGTTGACACGCCTAAGGGAAGGGATGCCATCCAGAGGGACCTGGGGGACAAGCTCCAGGTCCAGAGAGACAAGCTTGAGAAGCAGGCCTATGTGAACCTCATGAGATTCAACAAGGCCAAGAGAAAGGTCTTGGAGGCGTGGAGCTCTGGAGCCCTTAGCACAGGAAAGACACGGACCTGTTGGAGCGAGTCCAGAGGACAGTCACAAAGATGATGAGAGGGCTGGAGCCTCTCCTGTGAGGACAGGCTGAGAGAGTTGGGGTTGTTCAGCCTGGAGAAGAGAAGGCTATGGAGAGACCTTATTGTGGCCTTTCAGTACTTAAAGGGGGCTTATAAAAAGGATGGGGACAAACTTTTTAGCAGGGCCTGTTGCGATAGGACAAGGGGTAATGGCTTTTAACTAAAAGGAGGAAGATTTAGACTACACATGAGGAAGAAATTTTTTACAATGAGGGTGGCGAAGCACTGGAACAGGTTGCCCAGAGAGGTGGTAGATGCCCCATTCCTGGAAACATTCAAGGCCAGCTTGGACAGGGCTCTGAGAAACCTGATCTGGTTGAAAATGTCCCTGCTCATTGTAGGGGAGTTGGACTTAGATGACCTTTAAAGGTTCCTTCCAACCCAAACTATTCTATGATTCTTTGCCTAGTTGTTTCTGCATCATGTACAGGATGTTAAACACAAATGTACTTCTGTGTGATCCTGGTTCAATCCCATTTAACTGAAAAGCTTCCATCAGTGTGGCTTCGGTGGGAGCTGAATCGTCTTCATGGTATTTAAACAGTCTCAACCATCCTTTAATTGAATCCTCTGCTATCAGAAGAGTATCACTGATAATAGTAGTACGAATAAGTTTTAAAAGGAAAAGTGACCGATACAGTTGAAAAAATTGAGAATTACAACATTTTTCATATACTAACTGCAGTTTATTGTGTTTTTACAGGTGGGCACACAACAGAAATCCTGAGGTTACTTAGCTGTTTGTCAGAGTCATACTCTCCTATACATTATATTTTTGCAGACTCAGATAAGATGAGTGAAGCTAAAATACGTGCTTTTGAACAAAAAAGGGCTGAAACATTCTCCAATTCCAAGGTAACTTGTTAAATATGCTCTTGTAAGATAACATTATCTTAACATGACATTCTAATTCAAGGCAATTTGAAAGTGATTCTTTAAAAGGGTATTTTTAAGATCAGCAGGTGCTTTTGGTTTTCTAGGTATTGATAATTGCTTGCACTAAAGTTCAGCTAAAGGTGCTGTTCTTTACATTTAATGTTTCTAAAAGTGAACTAAATAAACACTATTGATTAGTGCTGTATTAGAGAGACACTGAAAATTCAAAGTAAATATACCTAAGTATACCAAAGTAAAAATAGCAAATGCCATTCTTGCTACCAGTTTTCACTACCACATTCTTTACTTTCTCTTAAAATGGTCTTTACCTTCTGTTGACATGTTAGCCTATTTAAAGCAATGAGGGGACATAATCATACTCAAAGTTACTGTACAAAGAAGGCTATCTCTTGCTCAAGAAAAGCATGCTGAAAATAAATCTTTCCTAATTCTGTAAACCAGCTAGCCATTGAAGTGTTATTTGTAGCTATAAAAATACTGTGGCAGAAAAATGGTGGGGTTTTTTCTCTTTTATTTTTTACTTTGGCATTTTGCTCAGTGACATAATGTATTTCTTGGAAAGAAATAATGTCCAAAAATGTTTTATCTAAGAAAACCTTAGTTGAAATTGTATTATTTTTGTGTGTTTCCTGACTGTGTTTTGGTTGGATTTTAAAATTAAGCATTAGTTACACATTTTAAAAGTATGCAATACCTCTTAATGTCAGCGAGTTTTCTGGTTGATGACCTGAGCAAATGCTGAACTCCTAAAAATCATGAAAAAATCATGACATATCTTGTTTATCTTTTTTATCAGATGTTTGCTTGCTTTGAGCTAGTTTGCTGTATGATTAACAGACAGCAGCATGAGCCTGGTGATTTATCTGTGTTATCTGATGTCCAGTGAAATGAGTAGAAAGATTCTATTTTTTTGTTTAGAAATTGGAAAAAGTACAATGGAAATGAATGTTCTGACTACAAAAATCTTAGTCCTTCTGAGCAAGTAGCACAACACAGAGTAAATTAATTATTCAGGTGGTATTGATTTCATATGGTGCACTTCTGACATTTCTGTTGTCTTCAGCAGCGCTACTGGGACAACAGGTTGCAGGACTCGGTACCAATGATTGTCAGAATAAACCCTTTTAATGTAAAGAAACTGCTGCTAAGGTGAGCAACAGGCTCACTTAGGACTAACATCTTTAAGTTTGCTTACCCTGCTTTCGCTTTGGAAGACAAAGGTTCCTTGCCCACCGCAAGCTGCTGAATCAAGTGGGGATGACTTAGTTTGAAATTGAACGTGGCAGTCTCTTCTCTCATTGTGCACCAAGGATGAAAGTTTAGTAAAGTGACCAGAAGTATTTCCCGTTCATAGAAATCTTGTTTGGTAATTAGTCATCCACACGGTCGTGCTCACTTATCTGAAAAAAATGTCCAATCCTTAATTAATAAGTTTCTTAAAAATACATATTTTGAATATTAAAGGATTATGCAGTTTTCCACTAGTTCACTTATTTTTGCTAAGCAGCTTCCCTTTCGTACCCTCTCCAACTGCTAACAGATCATGTAGTTATATTTTCCTTCAACATTGAAAGCCAGAGGAACATTTTTGGCTGCATCTGAGTTTGCTGTCTGGATAACAGATGCTCATTTTCCTGTGGTCATTCTTTTTCCACTGAGCAAAAATATTTAGAGTGAAAATGGAAGATAAATTTTAGAAAGTAAAGGTCACATGCCTATAACATATATTTGCTAACTTTCAGAGTGTTCTTTCACGTAGTATGTGTTTTGTCACCGGGGATGCTGGAGATCATCAAGCATTTAAAAATCATGTGTTAGTAGCTTCTTCCAGCTTTGAATAAACAAAAGGGAAAAGTCTGAATGTTTCAACCCATGGTCATTCCCTCCCTCATCTTGTCAAGGAAGTAAATTTTTCCAGAACTAAGGACTGGACAGAAGACCGTTTACAACAATGACCTAAGAGAAAAATCAGTGTACATATTTAACAAATTCTGATGTAAAAAACCACAAATATAATCAATTTCTCTTTTTGATCTGTGGTCTAGCCCAGTTCTAAAAGCTTCAGTATTCAGGGAGAAGGAAAGGAAGCCAGAATGAGCATCTTGCTTACAAGAAGTAAAATGCTGACCTCTACCCACTAAGTCTCTTGAAAAAAAAAATCCAAAATGCTTCCTATGAAAAGTCTCTGGTCCTGCTTGCCCCTCTCTTCTCTGTTACCCCCAGCCTGTAACCACAACTATTCTACATGGATGCCCCCAGAGCTGTTACTCAGGGAACCTTCTGCTCTCAGCCTAGAGAACCCGCTTCAACTTCTGCCTACCTATTCTAGCAGCAGAAAGAGTGCTTAGATTTGTTGACTGAAGAACAGGAATTCTTCACTGGATCTTATACCCCCCCCATTTGTCATGTCTGAGATGAGCAACTAACCTTTACATAATGCTCGTCTGACCGCATGTTCTTTTCCATTTTACGTTTCATAAGAGATGATATGCTAAGAAATCTTGTTCCTCAGCAGGAAAAAGAATTACCTAAATGCAGTTTCTTCGCAAGCATTGCGGTATATTCAGTTGAGCATATTATAATAATTCACAGCAGTGGCAATTTTCCACTTACTTTTCCTTGCATGCTTGCAAAACAACAATATTAACTGGGTAAAGGACTACATCACTGGTTTTGAAATTTCGATACCCAGCGAACCATTACAGAGTTGCCAGTTTGGAACATTTGTCTTCAAATAACAAAAAAGGTTTCTGATTTCACTAAAGTTGTAAGAAAAAATAAATGCAACAATATGACACCATAGAAGATAGGGGAGCAATTTGCTTCTAATATCAGACATACTAGGCAGCTTTCCAGCAAAAGATGCAGGAGGTACCTTTGTCTGGAATACTAATGGTACTCCATCAGATGAGAGGCTAGGATTGTAGAAGCATCTGGCAGTGGCTTTTAAAAAAAACAAACAAACAAAAATCTGGTTTTGTTTCTCAGTTTAATATTTAAGTGCTGGTTGATATGTGGGCTGAAGTCCTAACATATGACATAGACCTTGATGTGCAAAATTTCAAGCATGTTTTTTGAAGAGCACGGGTAAAATCAGTTTGATCTTTACTTGAATTCTACAAGTAAATTTCTACTTTGATACCAAGTTTTGCTGAAATAGGGTTTTTATGATGAAGAAAATCACATACAGTTTTTTGGCAAATGCTGTTTAACACCATTCTTACAGAGAAGGGAGCATCCTGAATAGTTCCACTGAAACCCAATCTGCCTAAAACTACCTTACGCATATTTCTTGCGGGACTGAATACTATGCAAGGGTCTAAACTCCACTTACAGCATTTCTTTTTATCACCTGATCTCTTCCAAAGCTTTAAGATAGAGAGGCAGTGATAACAAGGATCCTGCTGAATGGGGAGCAGGGGGCATGTTTATTTTTCCATATTCTGTTGTCAGACTAATGCAATCAGTGTTTCAACACCTGCAAATAAAACATAAAACAACCAGTTCCTAACATCTGTTAATGCCTGCTAGCCATCACCACAATTAAAGAATCTTATCACAATGAAATAGGATAATTTCAGTCATGAAAATTAACTTCATATTCTGCATTTATACCTGGGTTGGGTTTTTTATTTTTTCTATCTTACATATTAATAAAAAAAACAGTTATTGCTATTCAAGAATGATTTGTAGTTTGTATTTACTGTAGCTATTGGCAATATAATCTTTCCTGGTCACAAATCACAAGGGCTAAGCCATGACAATTAGCAATGGTATATATGAAGTAACTGGGCAATTTACAGTATTTTAAACGATATTTAGAGTCTCTCACTCCCAATAGGAGTTCTGCCAGAGCAGTAATGATCTGGTGTCCCATATGAAGCGAGATAGTGGCCATTGTCCAGATCTAAACAGCACCAATGCCAATAAACAGTGCACTTCAGCCATTATATGTCTTTCATTTAAACAGCGAAAATTTCATTGTCATCGGGACTGCCTTCTGATGTAGCAATAGTTCTTAGCTTTAGTTGCTTTACGTCGTGGTAAAAGCCATCTGTGAAGAGTGCAGGAAGCCTAACTACTGCTAACTGCTTACAGTGTTCTGAGACAAGCAGAAAACATCTGAGTTTTATTAATTTGATACCTTTTACACAGAGTGAGTAATTTCTACTTTTTCCTAGAACAAAGGAAATTATTTCTTAAACTTAATTTTTATTTAATGATTAGATGTTCTTTCCTGCTTCTTTATGCAAATATTTTGCATTTTGAATATGCATCTTGAACATATTTTGAACACTCACTGAGTACTCCTTTAAAGGATAGCGATATTTGCTGTTACATTTTTAATAGTACGCACCGGACGTTAACTGAGAAAACCTGTTACATTTTCTCAAGTGTGAATCCACGAAGAATTTGAGCAGGCAAGAGGCAGAAGAGTCGCGGTGTTTGGGTTGTATCTGATCGGACCTAGACTTGAGCCTCGGTGACCACGAGGTGGGGCACTACGTTAACATACTGCGGGTGAAGCTGCTCCAGACGAGTTGTTTATTAACTTAGAAATATTTTAAAGTAGCATTAGAAGAGATTAAAAAAAATAGATACAGAGTCCTAGGATTTCATTTTACTTGATTGCCAAGAGTACTAGGCACGACACTGAATAAGGCATCTAAGAAAAGGCTTCCTACCCAAACATTTCAAAACTAGATTTTAAAAAAAATTTTAAAAAAGTTGGCACAGACAGATCTAATAACTCTATAGAAAGAGAAACAACATTCTTAGAAAAAATAACAATTCAGCTTATCATCCTCTCTTGCAGTTCACCCTTGATCGCATTCCCAGAAGCCGTGAGGTTAGACAATCTTGGACCTCCTCTGTGGTAACGACCCTGTACTCCATGCTTTACTCCCTTCCTTTGACCTACAAACTGAAACCAGATTTGGTAGGTAAAGTAAATTTTAATTTATTGAGAACTTGCTAATGTGCATCATAAAAGCATTTGGAATATCAAAACATTACAGACTGTATCTCATATGTATGCTTACAGTTCACAGGAAAAGTATTTTTGAATGTTAAATTAAAGCTGAAAGAGATATATCAGCAATACACCAAGAAAGAGAGAACGGGTTGCACTGCAGGTGAATTAGAGTAGAAAATACCAGTTTTCCCTCTCAAAGTTTGCAGGTAATATCAGAGAGCCTCTCGCTCCCTCGTTAACGCTGGTAGAACTAGCACAAACAAGGTTGCAGGTTCTTGATAACATCTCTTCAGGATTGCAACAACACAAAGTGTGCCTGAAAGCCTGGTTTTCCTGTTGGCTGGTCTTGCTCCTGAAATGGTATGACCAGTCTGGAACAGGCAGGTTCAGACCAGCAGAAATATATACAGATTCAGTTCTTCTGCTTACATGGACTTTTCAGCTACATGCATATTTATTTAGCCTTTGGGTGACTGACATTAATTATTTCATCTAATGACAAAAAACATCACTGCTCCTCAGCACTTTAGTAACTTTACCAAGCTGTTCACAAAACCGCACTCTCATGTTAATTACAACACTTAATCAAATCAGAAGCATTCAGGGTTGTCAGGTTACAGAACTAAAATAGAGACAGCCGATCAATGAAGTTCTGCGTTAATGCAAGACTCAAAAGGTAGTGCATTGGACTCCCAGGTTTAAGTCCTGGAGTTCCTTAAGAGAAATTTAGATTAAAGCTGGATTTTTGCTAGAGTTGTTGTCATCTTAAGGAGTCAGTTATCCAAACTTGAGGTTTTTTAAAAAAGCATTATTCTAGCAGAATTTCAAATTAATATTTTATGGGTTTTAAAATATTTTAATGAAACCTGTAAAAACTTGTGCAGTTATATTTTTCATAATTTAGCAGCAGCATATATACACCCACAGAGGGTGTTTCTAAGCAGACATTTTCTAGCCCTCACTATGAACTGTACAGCTAATTCTAAAGAGCCTCATACGTATTTGTGAAGTTTTGAATATTTTGAGAAGCTGCTGTGAATAATTTGATCTCATTGGCTTCAGTAGTACTCGTCAGTTCCTATCAGATCAACAGCTACTTGCTTGCTGGAGTTTTCAGAGCAGCTTAGTGTGCAGAACAACAGAAGTAGCTTTTTGCAGTTCTTGTTTTTCAAGCCCATTCTGAAAACTGGAGACAAAGTTGTGAGGGAGGAGGAGATGGCATACTGTTCTATTTACAGTGATTTTAATTTGGGGGTACAAATAGTAAAGGGATGTTTACATGAACCAGACATCTTACAGCAACAGTGAGTAACAAATATTTAGGAGTCACTTTGCTACACTGATGGTTTCATTTAATGTAGATATTTTTTAGCTTACTATTGCAAAAGAAATTGACGGGAAAATCTCAGTGTGTATCTTAATATATGACCAAAAGCACCAACAGGACACATCATCGAGCAGGAAGTCACTAATCTAATTACATGGTTTCTCTGTTTACAACAGGAATTTAAAGTGACAGTGGGATTTACACGTAGAATTATTAGAAACGATGTTGGAGTTGATAAATTGTGATAACCTGTTAAAAGCCTAATGCATTTGAAAAACACTTGTCCTTGTAAAATTAAGAATACATTTTAGCGAGGCCTCTAAGCCCTTCATAGCATTTAAGGGAAAGACCATCTCAAAATGCTGTCTGAAGAGTTGTTATCCATGATTAGAGAAGGGCTGGAGGGGAAGGTGTTACCGATTATTTTTTGGCCAGGTGTACCATCATCAACCACAAAAGCAGCTGGTACTGCCACTGGCAGAAGCCTCTCTGGTGTTATGCTGAATCTTATACCACTTGAAAGCTGCTTGCATACTACTACTATTTGTATGTATATCTTAGTTTAAGAATTCTGTAAAATACAATAAATCAGAGAGCTGTAAGGTTTCTAAAACACATGTCAAAGGAGAGTGATTTGGGGATTAAAATGCCTCACATTGCCAATGAAAAGATTCTGTGTGGTATGTGAAGCAACTGGTAAAATTAAATTGCCTGTAGAAGAAAATGCTTGTGGTAAGCTGCAGCTACCCCTACTCTTGGGAGAATGTAATGCTTAGTAGTTTAAAGAGCTAGAAAGGGAGGGACAAATGCTAGCATTTACAGGACTCATCTATAACTTTTGGCATGGAAATCAACACCCGAGTTTAGAAACAAGCACAGTATTACATCATGCTGAGAGCTTCATCTTTTTAAACAGTGGAGCTTAGGGGTACTGTCCATTTTCAGTCAAGCCAACTGTTTTTGTTTAACTGCAGGAGGGAGAGACAACTTTGAAATGCTTTCAAGTCATTTGTACGTTTGAGTGATCCCCAAATCCTTACAACTTGCTTTTAGGCTTGTCAGAAGTGTGTGCATGTTTGAAGGAATGACTGAAGACTGCTCCAGACACCCAAAAGCTAGAGAAAAGCAGAAATGTTGCAGCTGCAGTTTTCAAGGAATGCAGGACAAGAGAAGTACTGCAAAGGGAGCCTGAAGGGAGCACCAGTAGGTGCACAAAAGCAAGATTTGGAGCAGATAGGCTTAGGCTGGCCTAACTAGCATATCTGTGGAGCCCAAATAGCTGTAAAGGGGAAACGGCAAACCTAGCTGCACAGGAGTTATTTTACATGTGCTTATTTACATGAGCACTATGTCCTCTTTGTATCTCACACCGATCTTCTGGCAAAGCTTCTTAGTTTACTTTGCATGAGAAAGCAGTTCCATCTAACCCTTCTTCAAGATAGTAAGTTCAGAAAGAACTGAACAGCTTCCAGGAGACCTTTGCTGTCTTGCAGGACTTGACCCACGCTTGAAATGGGCCCCCAGAGGGTTTAAGAAATGTAAAAGTTAGCTTAGTTGTTCAGTTTGAGATCATCTTCAAGAGGCCCGTTTCTGAGTTACGGACATCTGTGCTCTGCAAAGTTAAGTCCCTTTAGGGATATTAAACCACGTAACAAAATTAAGATGTCAGAAGTGATGATCGGCTTTGTGTTCCTGTAGCCAAGAATTATAGAAATATAGGTGTCAGAGTGTTTTGCGGGCGCATCTATGCTGGGCTGTTTTTACAACATGCCAACCTTGGATAGGCTTCCTGTGCAGAGGCCTAAAATTCCAGGAAAGCAAGGCTTGTGCTAGAACACTCTGCCTACACCTTCCTGCCCCCAGAAAAGCTTTTAAAACCATTCATCGGTTGCAGCCAGATTTAATATGCAGTCATGGCCTCAAAGACTGCAAATTCCTACCATGAAAACAGGCAGCTAGTCATAGAAGAGAGACTTTTATTGCCTTCATTGAGAGAAAGGATGAGAAGAAACATAAAACCAGTATAAGATGTTAGAAGATTGACCATCTGGGGAAGGATGCAAATCCTTCTTAGGCAGTTATAGAAAATTAGACAAGCTGCACAGAGATTTTTCCCAAAGACAGAGAAAATTAATGAATTCTACATAGATTATTTGATGTCCAAGAAGGAATAAACTAATGTTACAGCTTTCCTATAATATGCTTGAGTCAGTTAGTAGGTACAAGTTCAGAGGAAACCAGCCTTAAGTTCTCTTGCTGCTTACAGAACTATTGTCCTTGTCTCTAGGCCGATTTGCCAACCCTGAAACCAGGTCTTTAGGTGATCTAGCCCTTTGGCTGGGTCATGAGTATTCCAGTCATTCTGGTTTACCTGAGATTCAAACTGAAGACAAAGGATATGCATGCACCACGCAGCAAAAAGCTGTAGAGAGACTGCATCCAGTCCTTGTTTTCAGCCATAGGTGGGCTATGTAATCAGGTCAGTGATTTGCACTCCGTTAATGTAATTAAATTTCACCTAGAAATATGCAGAAATGGTGTGTAAAGCTCCATTCATTACTGGATTGTGTATCTTGGACCCTTAGGACCAGACTTTTTTTTTTTTTTTTTTTCTCTCCTTTTCTGAGGCCACTTCTCAGCAGTTCCAACTGCCTCAGAGTTCTACAGAGTCTGGGATAAACAGGTATTTTCAGATCACTGCTGTTTGGAAAAGCCTGGGTTAAATCAGGCAAAGGCAGCAGTCGTTCCACATTAGGGCCTCCTTCCCGTGGGAAGTCTGTAGTAAGAAGTTTACATTTGCACAGCAAGTACAGCAAGCTCTGCTGTCGCCCTCCCCGCCAGCTGTCAGCTGAATGGCTCTCTCCTTTTTAAACTTCTTTCTAGAAGCATGAAACCCACACAGCTGATTATGCTTCTAGGAGTCCACCAGTTCTTTTATGACTGCATATCCCATCACACTCGCCTGGTCCCCCAACTGGTTAAATTCACAACAAACTTCTAGAGTTGTTACAGAAGCGTTCACACAGTAAGCTATATGAAAGGAGATCATTATTTCATTTAGCTAAGATTTTCCAGTCTTTGTGCCCTGCCCAAAATGTCTTAAGTTCATAGCACTTTAACAAATGACTATGACAAATAATAAGTTATTGTCCCTTAAATCACGGTTCTTATTTGAATTTTGTGGAAAGCTACAAAATCTGGGTGGTGGCATTTTTTCTCTATTCACTTCATAACAAGCGAACTTTGTATAATGCAGTATTAAGACTATCTGGTGCATTCTTTTGTGCACTGAATCTTTCCCTGCTATTTATAATTCTTTTGGATCAGATTGATTTTACAGTATGTCTGATCTACTATTGTTCTTCTAGGATCAAAACAGGAAAGAGAAAGAACATCGGATTAAGACCATCAGTGATACAAACTGTGTAGTATTAAAAACAAAACAAGGTTAAACCATCCAAATTTGTGTTTAACTTCTCAATGTTAATGAAGATGAGAGTCTTAGTCACCCCTTGTCTACCTTGTGTGCTGTGTACAGCTACCCTGCAGCCTCAATGTAGAATTACTCTGCTGAGCACAGAAAAACCTCTAAAGCTATTCAAATCAGTGAGTTTAAAGCCAGGTTGTAGCTCTGCTCTTTCTGTGACTGCCAGTTAGATGTGCCTGTAGACACTACATTTCAGAGGGAGGATAGAAGTAGCGGTAAAGATGAACTGAGATCTTAGCTTAGATTTAAGCAGAGTTTAAACTAAAGACTGATTGCTCTTAACTCATCAGCCATCAGGTTCATTATAAACCTAATAAACACCCTGGTCACGCTTCCACGTTTGTTATAAAGCATGGTTTCAAGTAAACATTCTCGCTAAATCTGACCACTGAAGTGGGCCACTGGTATGCAAATACAGATTGCTAACACCTCTAGGTTTTGCATTGTGAAGACATTTCAGGCAGGTATTGATGCGGATTCTTGCTATACCAACTGCAGTGATTAGGCAGTAGTCTCAAAGATGTTTATATACATATAAAATATCAGTTTTGTCTAGCCTAAAATAACACTTTCAAGTTCTAGTTAAATGAATGCTTGACTAATGAAAGACACATTGAGATTTGCAATTAAAGACTCATTTTAGGCTACTGTTAGTAATATGCATGATTATAGTTAACAGTCTTCAGATTTAATTTCTCCTTTCCTTTTGAGTAGGAGCAGGCTACTATAATAAGCAGTACTTTCTGATATCAGGAGATGACATAAGCCCTTATTTTTAAATAGGCTTTAAAAGGTTAGATGGTATTTCTCATGGTGCTCTGACCAAGAGACTTTAATCAGGTTCAGACTCAACCTAGGTGACACTGAGAACAACAGCAGCTTGCTGAAAGACAGCTATTACCTAGTGTTTGTAGCTACAGATGTAGTTCGGTAACTGCCATTTCATTTACTTGGCAAAAGCCTTTTACTGAATTGTTTTATGACTTTTTCATCTACACAAAGTCAAATTTCCTTTGCTTCCTACTAATTTACCGGCAGCAATAAACCACATGCCCACTCTGTGGAAATATAGGTAGGGAGTTATTTTATTCTCCAGCCTGCATCTGCCTTGGTAATCTTGTTCTTTTTTGACCAACCTTCTATCCATCTCCCACAGTTTCTCACAAGACTCACTGGTACCACTATTTCTTGACACAAACTTCTGACAAAGATCATGATGTCTGTTTGGTCCCACTAACAGTCTGGGTGTTAACTTAATGTTTTGATAACCAACACTAACATTCCAACAAACTTGAGCATTAGTTCCACTTTCATACCTGTCATTTATTATTATTTTCAACTGACTGGTTCTATGTTGCTCATTTCACATTTGGCAGCTAGGCTGGGGAGTCTGCTGAGCTCACATGTCCCATTCTGCTTCCACATACCTTCAGAAGCATCGTACGGATGGATGGAAACATGGAAACTACCACTTGAAAGATCTTTTAATCCCAATGACAGACCTGCCACCTTTCACCTGAAATAAAGGGACAGTTAAATACAGTGCCTAAGGTTAGCGTCATCAAAAAAAAAAAAAAAGAAAGACAAACTTGCATCTTTCTTTATGCATCCAAATCTAGATTCTCGAACTTTCCTCACTAATCTGTTGCCTGACTTCTGAGACTCTTAATGACCCCAGTTATCTTTCTTTTCATCAGTAAAGCCTCTAGGCATACCCAGAAACAGACCTGAGCTGTTTAAGTCTTTACAGTGTCAAATAGCCACACGCATAGCCGAACTCCTGAGCTCTGCTGAGATTCAGAAACTAGGAGCTTCCCTCGCTACTTTGCATGTGGATGCTGATCCAGATCACATCAGCTGGGCCCCTTCCCTTGTCTCTTGCCCCTGAGGACACTGGGCTGGTAACTCGGGGCGGGTGGAGTCACTAAACGCCTAGAAGGCAAAACTGACAATGCTCTAGTGCTGTTACAATTAAATCCTGTTGTTAAATCTAGTTCCTAGTGGTTTTGTGGAACCTCTCCTTTTCTCCCATAGAAAAATCCACTAGTTAGGATTTTTGTCTCTCTCTCCTCAAGCTTTCATAAAGTGAGAGCTGCAGAAACAAGGGAGGTGGTGATGCTTCCCAATATATTTCATTCTATGATGAAAGTAATACTCAGAAAAAAAAGGAAAAAAAAAAAAAAAAGTAGTGCACATCAGAAACCCAACTGCACAGTGTGCTAATTTAAGCCCTTGCTCTTCCACTTCTCTCTTCCCCATTCTGGCATTTGCTGATCTTATTTATTCGAGTTAGGTAATCTGCCTGTAGGACCACACATGTCCCTGCTTGTTTTGAAGAGCACCTCACCTACTGTGTGTATTGTATGATAATAACAACAGGAACCATACCAACAAGGTACAAGAAGTTAACTAGAAAGTTTTCCATGGCAATGCTACAAGCTGGTCACCAGCCTGAACACAACCTGTTGCTAAAGAACACTATAACTATCCTTTTGCACCTCTGATGATTCAAGGGATTTAGGCAGTAGAAGATGAAAGGTTACCCAGGTATAATTCAATTCTACCTTAATTGCCTGATTTACATCAGACTACACGTCTAGATTTTTTTTTTGTCCTAGCCTGCATTCTGCAGGTAAGTTCAAACAGTGAATAGGGTCTGAAGTTTTAGCTGGTTTTATGCACTGGTTGTGGAGGGAAGTGAACTGGATAAGATCTTCATTATTCAAAAAGAATAAGCCAGTAGGTAGTTTAATGACCTTTATATTGTTCAAACAGAACCTGAAAATCTTCTTTCTCCCCACCAATAGCAATAATAAGGAATTGTTGGAAAAGGTTCCTGCTTTTTTTTTCTAAACCTTAAAAAAAAATATTTAAAATTCTAAGCTAGTTTTCCTCGAGGTTTAAAACTTGAATTTTTAGACATGCTAAAGAGCTAGACCAGCAAAAGATTTAACAAGGACACTCCCTCTCACATGCTTAAGTATTTCGGCTAAAGACAAATCCCTTTCTGTCTTAAATTCTCAGATTTCTCTTGTTTTTCTGATTACCAAATAGATTTATATTCCCTAGAAGGGATCTTATTTCTATCATAACTGCATTACCTCCATGTAGATGAACAATGCATCTCTTGAAACCTTTTAGAGTTACTCATTTATTTATTTATTATTATTTATTAGAAAAAACCAATTTTTCTCTGTTTGCCATGCAGGCTTAAGTTGCCATGAAAGTTACTAGCAGAAATTGATTCTTAATGGATATGGCCTGCTATGTCTGAACATATTAAAAAAAAAAACAACAATTCTATTTAAAAGAAAATAGCATATATGTTTTAGCACATACATTTTATCTTATTCTCAGAGTACGCTACTGAGTCAAAATGCATGCTAATAAAAACAATACTCTCCATACCTGGAGATCTTCACTGAGAAGGATATACAAGAATGTTGATGCATCCTCTGTGAGGAGTAAATTATTGTTTTCCTGGTCTTAAAGTAGAAAATACTGACATTTGAGAAAGTAAGCACTGTGCCCCAAATCCAGTGGCAAGTCCACCGCGGAACTGTGAGTACAGCCCTGGTTTCTTGACTCTCCGGGCTTGCATCTTAGTCATGAGCTCCTAAGGTAAATATATTTACAGTTAAAATTTGGGGTATTTGTTCGCTGATGCTTTTGTTAGTCTAATTTTATAGTTAAGGCATCTCCAATATTAAGAGAGCTGGTCCTACAACTGTAGGGGGTGCAGGGCTTGCAGTTTATTTCCCACAGACTCAGGGGCTGTTCGGGATACACCAAGCATTCAGCTGCACCAGGTCCTTGGGAATCACGGGGCAGGAAATGGGAACAGCTGAGACGGAGAAACCAGATTAGGGCTGCCTTTGTGGGTAGCACTCAGTACTTCTGTAGGTGATGGGAAAAAAGTGTTCAGCTGGATACTTCACCTTACAGGGCATTAATGGGAAGTTTTCAGAAGAGTAAGATAATACTAAAAGCAAACAGGAGCTGATGAGCTCATGAGATGCTGTAATTTACATAGCAGAATACGAGTTAATTCATTGCAGATTCTCTCTTCTTGAGCCACAGAAACAACCAACCTTCCCCCAGCAAAACAAAAAATTTGCCCTTACGCTCCCAAATCATAAAAGGCAATAAAATCCCGAAATGCCAAAACCCTTACCTCCTACCTGATGAGTACAGAAATCCAAAACTAGCCCTGACATAAAAATGAGTATGTTGTTATGATTTTTCTTTTGGTTTTCCTTTCAGTGTCCAAGGTCCTCTACTCAGCTTTCACTAAATGTGACTGTTCAGTTTCCCTGGCACTGCAATCATTCTCTGCTCCATTTCCCTTGTTTCTGAAAGATCCTTCAGGTTATTTTACAGTCAGATTTGCACTTCCATGAAGGAGGCTTTCCTTGTGTCAAGATAGCGTCTTCTGCCCCGTTAGTTTTCTGTAACTGTATGTCATTTAATTGTGTTTATTGTTACTTCTGCTACCTTTGTGAAAGGTTTATTATTTTTGTCTGCCATTGTTTCTAGAATTTCTTAAAGCTCATTTTTGTGATGTTTCTATGTATTGTAATTTGCTATGGCACTTCTTTTCTTTTTGTTATGCAAGTCCAGCTACCAACAACAAAGCATTTGGGTGTCTGACATCAACTAAGAACACGTGATGAAAATCAAAACATATAATGCACAGATTGCAAGCCCTTTAGCTGCTTTCTCCAATTGATACATTTCCTTGCTGACCTTTGAAAACTCATTCCAAGGCCAGAATTCACTTTGCCCAGCAAGGTGGAAACTTGTCAAACTTGGTCCAAATCAAACAACTTTCTGCAGAAAATACCTTTGGCTGAGGAGTTTTGTCATATCCATAGACCTGAGCTGAGTGAGCTTGGTTTATGCTCCTCCTTTTTCTTGATAGGAGAATTTAACAGATTTGGTTGGGTTTTTTTTTTTTGTTTTTAAACGAAGCCTTATTTGCAACAGGCAAGCTTTTTTCTTAAGTCTCTTCTATGAGAGTACAGCAGTACAGTCATGTTTTAAAACTCCTTTTTTCCTCTGTACCAACTTCTTTTCAATTGTAATTCAGGTTGGTTTCCCTACTTCCTCTCTCTTCCATGCTTCTTTTTTTTTTATCCCCTTTCCTTTTCCTTTACCTTCCTTAAAATATCAGGAACAGCTATTCAAATTTCCTTGGCTTTTCTGACAAACCTCAGAGATATCTTCTGGGCTTTCAAATCTTAACAGGCTGAACACTTACTTTTTGATCCCAAGTGTTAAATAGTCATTGAAAAACTGAGTTTTAGCAGGCCAGCAAAACCACAAACAAAATAAAATAATTAATCAATTACTGCTTTTAGGCCCACACCTCTTTCTGAGAAGCAGAAAATGCCTAATTATTGGGGTTTTTTTTCCACATTGTTAAAAAAAGTAGGTCTGTTTATTTACGCAAATACAAAGATCATGCAATTAACCCTGCTTGGGTCGGTTTTGTATCACTCCACTTACCTTTGCCTCTTAGTAGATCTTTATCAGCACCGTCTATATCTTCAGTTGTTTAACACTGCGGGGAAGGCAGCATTATCAGGACTAAGGAGGCTTGAGTGATGTCCTAAATATACTCCAGGAGGTAGCCCCAGCGCTGAGGAGCAGCGCAGTCTTCAGCTCACATGTGCACATCACCCTGCAGCAACAGTCAACATTCCCACACCATCAGCCTGCCTGGCCCCAAAAAGCTGGGCAGTTTTTCTGCTCTTGTCCAGGTGGCAAAGGCCAATCTCTGTGAAAATCGTTAAGGAGAACAGCAGGTGTTGACAGTTTCTTGTGCAAAGCAAATCTCACATTAGTTTTCTGCTAAGCTTAGGGAGACTTATGTTGTCCTCCCTTTGATTGTTGTGATGTGGGAACACAAGCAGTACTCAAATACTTGCTCATTAAAGATACACGGCAAAGGTGTGTTTACGTATTTATGAGAAAAACTGCAAGTTTTCTGCTTTACTCACTTTTGTTTTAACCAGCAGCTTGACATTTAATCCCAGTGAAACTGTGAGCTATGCTTTCGGTGTTTTAGCTGGTAAATGTCACTCTGCTACAGTGCTGCATTCACCAACTCCAAAGCAGCTTTTATCAGCAGTGGTGCTATGTGCCAGTGTTCCCAGAGTGCCAGACTGCTGGCTTAGCTTGTTTTCTTTCAACAGCTGTAGAAAATATCTGAAACAGAAAGCCAAGAACTAGTCCATTTTTATATAAAAGTGATTAACAGGAAATTAGATTTATAGACAGAGTTGCTAAGTATAAACATTGTATTCTTATCCTTTAGTTTTACACCTCCATTGATATACAGCTTGATTAGTTCATCGCACTGTTTAAAAGCCTGGTTACATTGAATTGGTAGAGGATTTTAGTATGTAGGGTTTATAGGCCTAGCTGTGAAGCCAGGCAGCCAGTGAGCCAATTTAACAGTTACCTGGATCATACAGCTAGTCGGCAGCAAAGTCGGATAGCCCGGTGACCGAGAAAGTCCTTGGGCAGTTGCAGCTCGAGAGGTCACAAGGGTGACAGAAAAATTGTCTTTGGCCCCTTCTTTCCCCCTTTCTGCTGCCACAGTGAGGAAGGCTGAACCAAACAAACTAGAGAACTTCAGAGACAGGCGTGCAATGCAAATATTCTACAGGCAGCCTTGTAGCTAAAGTAAATAGATATTGGGAAACACTTACCCTTAACAGCCAGTTGACCTTGTAGAGGCCCTGGTCCTTTCTTGCGCAAAAGATACCTGCTGCTTCTCCGCAGCACGCTAATGAGTGCCACTGGATTCCCTGAGAAATACTTGTATTCTGCTGGAGGGGGGAAACAAAAGCCTTGGTCTTTTCAAGGTGGAAGACATCAATCATTCTCCAAAATTTACTTTTGAACGGTGTTTTGAAATTCACTAGTAGGACAGCTCACCTTCTCTTACATGTTTAAGGAAGGCTGTAGATGATTCAGTTCCTTTCCACCATCAAAAAGTTCATATACTGGCAGGAGCTGAACAGCAGCATTTCTAGCTTGCAGATTCCACAACGGTTCCTCTTCTTTATAACCTGCATACTTGTTTTCTCAGAAGTTTCCCCCGTATTCCTGGATGAGTGTATGATGTTGGATTCCAAGCAGCAGGAAGGCTGGTCTCCCTTCTTGCTGACAGTGTGAGAGGGAGTAAGTAGGACTGGTCAGACCAGATTTTTGGAGGGGAATTGCCACTCCAACACGTGAGCAACTGCACCAGTTCTAGGTACGACATGTCTCTAGACACGCACTGAAGGTTAACTTAAGGTTAATTTTTAATGATCAGGAAGGATGATTAATGGTTCTGACTTATAGATCACAGCCCCAAATTCAGATAGGGATCTGTTTGTCTGTTGGCTTCAGCAGGTTTATACCAGAATCTCTTTCAGGGGATAATTCCTAAACCCAAGGATGTTAGAATAGAAACATCTATAGTGGGAGTATTTTATGGGCATTTTGGATACAGAGATCCTATAGAGCCACATCTGCTTTGTCTTGTTTGAGCCAGGAAGTGTGGAAGGGGAGAGAGCAGAGGACATGAGTTAGGAACAGATCATGGTTTTTTTAGAGATGACTTGTCCATAATTTTCCTGATCCTTTTTCCCGCATGCAAGTGCTTTTCCATGAATCAAAGGGCATCTGAGAAGCAGCTTACAAGTTATAAATGGTCGGTAGAAGGTATAATGAATGCATTATATCAAAACCTGAATATAGTAAAGCTATTTTTTTATTATTTTAATTTTGATTATTGCTTTGCACCTCAGCAAAGTATTAACAGCAACTCAGTGTGATCTTTAGAGTTACATATAGATTCATAAATAGACCTATTTACTATTATTTCATTACGTGATCTTTTGTGAGTACAGTTAGTTTGGAATTCATTCTAGCATTTACCTTTGTGTGTGCATCTAGACACAAGAATACCAAATACCAAAAAGACTAGAGTTGCTAGCCAAGTTTAATGAAGGGGAGAAGTAAGTTGAAGCGTATGGCACAGTGGCTTGATAAAGACCATGATTGTAATAATCCAGCTTTTTATACCTGTTCTACCATTCTCAACTCAGGAGAATATTGGGATGTCTACCTGACCTTAATCATATCTGTGATCGGGGGTTTTTTTGTGTCAGAATGTGGAAAGTAAGGGACCGATGTGAAACTCTCTCCTTGCTTTAGCCAACTGGGTTGAGCTCTCATAGCAGCTGGAGGCTGAAAGAGTGCTGAGGCAGTACGAGTCCAGGAGGACAACAGGTGGAAGGACACATGGGAATAGGGATGCAGAGGGAGACGAATACCGGAGATCACAAAGAAAACCAGAGAAGAGAGGGCACGTGGGAGACATCTCAGAGGGCTGGGTCCAGTACAGAGAAACGTCGAAATGGAAGACACCAAGGGAAGAACAGGGGAGTGCGACAGAAAAAGGGCTTGGGGAGCCATGAAGATGAGACAATGCTTGTACTCCAGGGAGCTCTGCTCAAGGAAAGGGAAGGTGGAGTTCCTATTTAGCAGTAGCGCACATTTTTATTTGTCCGCTTAAAGCCGGATTTTTAATCTGAAATCAGCAGTCAGACTGAATATTCAACTCACAAGAAAAAGTGGTAAATAATTTTTTGGACTGTTCCGGTGCTTCTCACACACTTGTCTGAAACAGAGCAGATTCTGTAGCAGCGACGCTGGTGGGGTCTGCCTGCAAAGGCAGGAGAACACTCCAGGTTGTTTCCTATGCCTATGTTTATACTACCGTAACAAATGTTATTACAAATAGAGATACCTAAACATGCTTTAAATTTAGATATCAGTAGCCATGTACCAGTAGCAGAATCAACATCAGTGCAAATTGATCCAACTTGACAAGAAATAGGGCAAAATGCATGGTTCAGTTCACAGGTGTGGAAGGATTTCTTTGAAATGCTAAAAGGCGGTGCCTGTGGTTGGTGTATGTCCTTCTTTGCCAAGCCAAACGTATAAAAACCAGATTTTCATTCTCAGCAGATTGTAGAGTAGCTTTTAAAGTCCCAGTATGAAATCCGTCCCGTACTTGAAATCCAGTCGAGGAGGAGGTTTGAAACCATAATATATTACTGTGTTTTAAAAAAATACAGTATGCAGCGTTGGTGTGTTTGGCCTTTTTACTTCTTAGCTGTATAATTGCTAATGTAAAAGAATTACACTGTTGCAATTGTCTTATACAAGTATTTGTGGCTGTTGATACCCTAAAATTTCAAGATTAAAAGAGTATAAAGCGTGTTGCTTGTAAGGGACCTTCAGAAAATGTCGGCAAGTCTTGCATGAATAAATAGTACATTTAAGATCAACAATAAAATCAGAATAATTTTGCGTACGGTATCACATTCTGTTAATTCTAGTAAGAAAACACTGCATTATGGTCATCACATCTCCAAGCTAGATTGCTGGGGCCATCTTAAAGGCAAAGGAAAGTACAGGAGAGAGAGCCTGGACCTCAGGAGCACCAAAGCTGCTGCTGCTTTTACCTGAGGCAAGGTGCTGTGAGACAGTTTGTCAATGGGATCTGGACATGAAGCAGGGAAGGAAACATTCTCAAATGTTTGCTACAGCCCTGAAACAGAAACTCGGATTATTTTTTTTTCTTCCCCCACCAATATAGTATCTTTCACAAGCTGGTGAACTTGGAACAAAAAAATGTGAGTTCGTAGGATATAGGGCCATGATTTTATAAAAGAACTCTTTATTTCCATGTAACCCCCAGCTGCACAGAAAAGTGCTGATTACATGGTAGTAGTTAAATTTAGTAAGAAATTCCTTGCCTGAAATCAATTTTGATGCCTAAGCAGAATGCCTTGTATGCCCTGCTTTAAATCTTTTAGTGTTAAGCAATCTGGTTTTCAGTTTATCAGTGTCTGAAATTGAAAGACCACTTTCTTTTACTGTTATCATTTATAAGGGAATTTGAGATCCTCTGCTGCAAGGAAATGACACGTAGTTACCAAAACACCTTCCGTCTGCTTTTTTCTATGTACTAGTGTTTATTAAAAGAAAAAAAAAATTCCAGTCATGCATATCAGCTAGTCGAGTCTGATGAAGGTCCTAATTCAGCAGCTGAATTTTTGCTGAACTCTTAAGTGTTTTGCTGACTTAAGCCAAAGTTCAAGAGGTTTATAACTGGATCCCAGGTTTAGTAATCCTAATTAAACTTCTTTGGCCTTATTATGCCTTAATCTGTGCACAAATCTCATGATTGATACAATGCAAAGCTGTGACTGAGAGTGGAAGCTGTTTTAGTTGTGCACACACGAGTCAAGGAATTCTGCTTCCTTCATAGAAAGTAACGGTGCCGTCTCAGAGCTCCTTTCCTTCTCCTTGACGTGTAAAGAAAGATGATCTTTTTTGGCAGCTACTTTGAAATAATGTCTCTTGTTTGCCCCATTCCCCCTACCCCCTTTTTTTTTATATTCACCTGCCTCTTCTGTTTTTTTAAAGTATCTTTGGAAATATTTTTTTTTGTAAATGTAATGTTGTGTGAATATACATGCTTTTAATTCTTTACTGTATGAAAAAACTCATGGTTTACTTTTGCAAAATGTTTCATCTCTTTTAGATACTGTGCAATGGACCAGGAACATGTGTTCCTGTCTGTGTATCTGCTCTTCTTCTTGGGCTTCTAGGAATAAAGAGAGCGATCATTGTGTATGTAGAGAGCATCTGCCGCGTGGAAACTTTATCCCTGTCTGGAAAGATTCTTTACTACTTTTCAGATTACTTCATCGTTCAGTGGCCTGAACTAAAGGAAAAATATCCCAAGTCAGTATATCTTGGTCGAATAGTGTAACAACAGAAGACAGGCTTTACCTAAAATAAACTCTGCAAGCTCCTCAATGAAGAAATGCATTCATGTAGCAATTTATTTTCAAGGGTTCCTGTTAAGAAATTAGGCTGGTACTGGAAAAGGAGACAATAATAAAGATATCTCTATTTTTAAGTACATTTTTGTGTAGTTGTATTTATTGCCATCATGTAGGTCTGTTCACCAATACCCCATAATGGCCTTAAGTCTATGCTGTCTCTGTTTTCATCTAGTTTTCCTGCTATGTGAATGCCGATTTTTGTCTACAAATAAATATGGGAATTTGTATGGATTGTAACATTTCCTGTAAGGAAACTTTGTGTAGTTTTCTAAATTGTAAGAAACAAAGTCTTGTTCTAGCACAACAGACTTTATTTCCTGTATGCTAGCAGTGAAGTCCCTTGGGAATCCGTAGAGTATAAAGGAAACAGTTATATTAAGTTGGCTTCATGACAGTTTGTACTCTACAGTCTTCCAAAACCCCCAAAGCATTAAACCAGTATCATTTTTCCTCTGGGCTTGTCAAAGCTGTCCTTGTAATCTGTAGCGCGCCTTTTGAAAATTGTTGCTCACTTCTTAAGATAAATAAAAAGGTGACAAGTGTCATGCTACAGGCACAGTACTTAAAGGTTTAAAAAGTACTTTCTTCAAAGCTTACGTGCAAAAATACTTACCAGGTTTACATCACGGAGAGCGAACTGTCACTTGGGAAAACTGAACTGGTTCAGGCTCTAAAATATAGAAAAGAAAAAAAAAAGTGTTACTATCAGTAATAGGGGAAGGAACAGAGTTTCCCCTCTCTTTTCCTGATACAGTAAATTTGACTTTCAGTGTATCCTGTTTTCTCATTTTAAGCACCTTACTTTCAGCAGTACAGTACACACTTAAGATTTTATCTTGGAAAATGATATTCTGTACATTGGAACAACTTCTAAAAGGTATTTTGCTGGAGCTAAGTGTGTGCAAGTCTACTTCAGCATTTCACATTCATCTGGCCAAATGCAATTCTGCACACTGTTCCCCCGTAAAGCAACGTAAACACATCTGCCGTCCGTACACACACAGCGCCCTGTGCCTGGCTGCAGACGCGTACACAAAGAAGAAAGCTCAAAGAAAAGGAGAAACGCTCTGCAGACTGCGCAGCCTGAGGCTGGTGGAGCCAAGAGCAGCCAAGAGCAGCCAAGAGCAGCCCCTCGCGCTGCCGCAGGAGGAGACTCGCCCTCGGAAGCCTTTTCCTCAGCGTCGGATGGCAAAACCTCGCAGCAGCTACTCGGGTAGGGAATGGGGCGGGGGAGGGCGGAATTTTGCTGGACAGAAACAGCGGTTCCTGCTGTTAGGAAACAAGGGTCTAGAGGAATAGTCTGCTTTATGCAGAAAGCCATTAGAAATCGTCAGAAAACATTACGCAGAAAGTTGCTGTCGTGGTGTTGCGAGGCCCTGTGGGGAAGCCAGCCGTTATAACCTGTCTGACAGGCTTAATAATCCTCGGCGTAAGTAGAGTCCCTTGATGTGGTCACATGTGAGTTCAGAACAGAGAGTTTTTGTGGGTTTTTTTAACCCAGATTATGTCTGACATTAAAAAACAGTTAATAGGTTAAGACTACGTGGGAAGGACTCTCTGTGCAGAACATACTTGGGTCCTTGAAAAGGACCCGGCTGAAGTAAATCTGATGCGTGCAAGGGCTTTTTTTCTCTGAACTGGAGTGAGGACTATCTTATCAGGACTTTCTGCACAGTTGTAGATAGTTTGGTAAATTGGAGATACGCTGGACTTTATTATGGCTAATGGTAGTTTATTTTAGATTAGTGCTCTCTGCACTGAATCTTGCTTTTTGTTTTGCAAGGGAAATAGAGTAGAGGGGAACAAGGACAGAGGCAGCCTCTTCCTCTGCTCCGGGTAAGGGCCAACAGCAGAGGATCAACGCCGCGAGGCGTAGAGAAGCATGAGAAGAGAAAGGCGATGAATGCTTCCATTCATGCGCCACATCCCGTGCCTGAATAGCCCGCTGGCCTGGCAGGGAGCAGACTCCTAGACCGCCTCCTCTGTAAACACGGCCGAGGCTCCAACCGCCCCGGGTCCACTCGCTGCTTCTATTTAGAGCAAAGCAGAACGTAGCCCATCCTCCTCCTGCTCGAGATCTCCACCTCGGTGAAAGCATCTCTGGCTGCTCGGTTCCTCCCTTAGAGCCCTGCCCAGGGCGGGGTTTGGGGTTTTGGTGCGCTGTCAAACTGCGGGTTCATAAACTTCGTGAGTCTGCCTTTGAACGCCGGGGAGTTCCAGGAATTTTCTTCTATCTGTCACCCACATGGCAAGGACTACTGCTAAAGGAAATCGCTTGCCTGTTCAGACTTGTAACCTCCCATGTAAACGCTCTGAAGGTAAACGGTAGGTTTCTTCACAAGAGGCTGTTCTGAAAAACTGAACGGCTTCAGGCCATCTGATGTGGAGGAATCTCATTTTCAAGGACTTGGGAAGACTTTTCCCCTTTTACTTCACTACCAGCCTTCTGGGGGACCAGAGCCCAGCGAATCTCTGCCTGTGCTCTCCCCACAGCATGTCTCGTTTGGTCACCCTGGGAAACCCAGGTTAAAATAGTGCATGTAAAGTGGTTTTTAATCCAGATAATCAGCTATGAGAGAGTGGGACGGCCCCCATTTCCTTATACTTGTTGCTATTTCCTTAACTGGTTGCTGGCTCAGGTGCCAACTTGAGTTAAGGACAGTTATTTTTCGGCAGTTTATAATAATCAGTAAGTGAAAACGTGGATTAGAAATGGCCCAGAAGTCTGTAAAGTTGAAGCGGCTGGAACTACTCAGGAGAGCTCAGAAATGGAAAGATCGCAACCCTGACCAAAGCCTTCAACAAAACGCTGCATCGCAACCGTAGGGGACGGACCACAGAAAGAGTTCCTGGCTTCAATTCTCTTAAAGGAAGTTTTGTTATCAACTAGATTGACTTTTCCTTGAAAAGGTTATCTCACTAACTGCTAGTTCTCTCCAAAAGCACGATGGAGCCCAAGTAAACCAGCATTTTGTTATTGAGTAGCTCTTATCTTTTGTTTGTTGTAGTAGGTGGGTACAACTAAGCTGTCATTGTTCTAGGGGAAAATGGCATTCTTCTTGCTCCCGCATGGAACAGAAAACGCTGCTCCCAGGGTCTATCCAAAGACTTAAAGGTCGCTGACTGGATTCCTTATGTTTAGATTCTTGGATTTTGCTCTGTGTCATTCTTTCCCTTAAATATTAACATTGAGGCAAACACGTTTGCGTTGTGTATATGAGGGCCGTTTGGAGCGAAATACATTACCTCTTTTTTCTCCATTTCCAAAAGAGTAAAATAGAATACCTTACGGATTTAAAGCAAAATAAGGAGGAAATATATTCTTAAAGGAAACAAATATGACTTTATGGAAATATCATCATCAAAATTGGCAAAGATTCAAGAGAGAACAAAAGGCATCCGAGATTTCTTCCCCAAGTCCTAGCCTGGAAGCTAAATTTTAAATGAGATTTAGTTATCAGATTGTTTTATCTCGATATGCATTAGTTGACAAATATTAAGTATTCAGAGTTGCTTCTCTTTTGACCTGGTTGTCTTCTAATGGACAGTATATATTGCATGTACATTAAAAAACAGGTTAACTTTATTTTAGGGAAGGAGGAAGGGAAGATAAAAGAGTAGCGCCAGTTGGACTGTAATAAAATAACTGTATGAGAAGGCTGACTCTTGATAAAAACAGCTTAGAAGATTATTTCCAAGTTATGCCAGAAGAAAGCTAAACAGACTGATCTACTTTCAGCCAATTAACCAAATTTCTTACAACTCCACAGCGACCGTTCCAATGACCATAAAGTTCTGCCATTCTGTGACATTTTGCAAGCCATTAGGGATTTCTGGGGACAGTAGTCAAAGTCTCAAAAGTAACTTCTAAAGTTGTACTCACACAATTGTGCAGACACCTGTTTTTCATGCAAAAACACCCTGTCCTAACAGATGACAGTTCATGCCTTGAAACAAAAGTGTGCTGTATACAGATAGCACATAGACCATTTTAGAGCTACGAATGCAAATCACGTTTGCAAAGCAAAAAGATCCTCTTATATCTGTGCAAGGGGCCACAGAGCATAAACAAACCTGGTGAGACCATCTTTCCCATCCTTTTTCCACCCCCAAAATGAGCTTATCAGCGTGCCTTAGCCAATGCGCTATCACGGATTGCATCCAAGCAGCAGCCTGTTTTCCCGGGACAGGGGAGCAAGGAGGCTGTCTGTGTGGGGGAGCATCTCAGAGATGGTTAGGCAGCGGCACTTGCACAAAAACCTTTGCTTGGTTCAGTGCCAAGTGGCGCAACCCAATCCACCACATCTTTGCCCCACGCTTCAGTCCTCGGCAAATAGCGCAAAAGGCTTGCTGTCCCCATTTCTCTCTGAGGACTGTGTCTCCTGCGTCTTCGTGATGGAAGTGAAGGGTGTTAACAGATCCTCGCTAGGTGTCTTCAGGGTTGCTCAAACATTGCATGCACAGTACTTGCATTTCCCTTCAAATCACGTTTGCCTTGCCTTTCCCCTCTACTGATCACACTTGAAACCAAGTCAGCGTGGTGGGCTGTGGACTTAATGGTACCGCAGCAGATACAAGCTGCTGGTCTCACACTGCTTTTATTTCTTCTTTAAAGGATCTTTTTATCTCCCAGGCGGAGGCAGTGGGAATGAACACCAGCGTACAAGGACTGTAGCCACGGCCATCACACTTCACTTCTGGTAGTTCACAGTGGTGCGCTTAGTAAAAGCCTGACTACTACTAGGTCATGCTTATCATAAATGTTGAAGCTTTAAAAGTCACTTTTTTCCTTTGATTTGAAATTCACTGTGCAAATCAGGAACATACATTTTTATCTAACATTGGCTGTTTTAAGAATTATAGCAGGGATAAGCAAAAAAGTTATCTTCATAAACATTTTCAACAACGGATTGCAATACCCCTCTCAACCTTGTCCAGATCAGAGCTGATGACGTTAATATTGCCCCTGTAATGCCTCCACTGTTAGTGTGGACAAGGGCAGAGCTTTCCCCTCCAGTCAAGCAAGGGACACCAACAGCCATGCTGTATGTAAGAGCTTTGGTCACCAAGGTACGTGTCAGAGACTTACCAGCACCAGAAATAAATCATACAACCCTTAATCTGCATTTTGAGACTGACTCCGGCAAACTAGTTCATGGAAGTGATTATGAACTGGTTGTTGGATGCGGTGTTTAAGACAACCATTCCCTGGGACATTAGTTGCTAATTATCCTTTCAGCAAAAATAGTCTTCTATTCATTAGTAATGCTATGTGATTGAAGGACAGCTTACGTGTGATGAACACCCAAAAGTCATTTAACTGAAGCTTATTTAATTGTCAGTAAAGTAGCGCACTGGGAGCGTGGTGTGTGTATTATGGGACAGAAAAACACAGTTCAGAAATTTTACAGCAGAAAATGAGAGCTTTCAAAAAAAAAAAATGTACACTTAAAGAAAACCGAGTTGTATTCTTGTACTAGATCTGACAGCCACAGAAGTTGGAAAACTGCTAGTACTGGTGACCGCGAGGCAGAGCACAAGCCCGCGCTGTGTAAGGTGTTTGGAGCAGCTCCCTGGCTCTCAGCCACCCCTTGGACTTCCCCCCCTTTTGCTGGAGCAAATAAACTGCACCAATAAACACCTGGCTGTTCTGGGAGGTGGGTGAGGCTCTAGGAGAGTAAGCATCCAGCCCTTCCGGTTGTTTGCGGCACAATTTGAACCTAGAACTTTCTGAAACTTGGATGCAACTCTTTTTAATCACCGTTCTTCCTTATAGCGTAATGATAGTCTCCTGACCCACACTGTTGAAATCAATAGGAAGTACTTTGAGGCAGAGGTCATCTCGCAGAAGGCAGCTTCATAAGGGACAGGATTTTGCACGAGAGTTTAACAAAATCAGTAGCTTCCACTGCAATAGCTTTGGACAACATTTTTCATCTGCGTGGCTGTTTCACGCTGCAATGGTAATGGAAAAGGAGGAGAGAGTGATAGGTGGTACAAGAAGATCGACCTTTGTTGACATGCTTATTTAAACTCAGGTGACTGTTCTGCACAGTGTGAAATTTCACATTTAGTATTTCCTATATCTTTTTTGATGCCTCACTCAAAAAATTTTTAACGTGTTTTATAATCCAGTTAATGGGTCAGACAGAAATACGCATGCGACAGAAATAAGCAGCTTCCCATTTAGCTGTGCCCATGCCAGGCTTTAACCATGCACGTATCTATAAAAAGATGGATTTGTTGATTGATGACATCAGTTTTACACATACCTTTTGTTATCTTTGCTCATGCCTGAGGAACAAAGCTAAACAAAATGTTTGTGTTTGTTATTCTCTAACCAGAGAGAGACTGGGGGCAACAATAATATTTAACAAACAAAAATGGGGGAAGTGAGGGCTCACTGCAAGCAATGTTTCATGTTTCAAACAAGTTATAGCACTTCGTCAATTAAGATATTATGCATATTAAACAAGTCTATTGTAAATTGATGCTTCATGGATGGTAGCACAGACAGTCCTGTATTACCAGATCTTTGTTACTGTTCCACCCAGAATGTCTCATTTCGGGTTTGGAGGGCTTTTTTGGTTTGTTTTTTTTTGGGGGGGTGGGGGACATAGGAAGAGGTGTGCGGTGTTTTTGTTCTTTTTTCTATAGAAATCGGGTATTCCTGACTAGGCAATGAGGTGACCTTCTGGACAGTACTGGATTTAGACAGGTGCTCAAAGAGATTCTGTATAAACTTCAGAAAGAGAGAAAGAAAGAGAATATTCATAGATAGATTAAGTTCTCCTTGCACTATGCAGCAGATAATTTTAAAAGGAGCCCATAAGACAACGTTTTTTATATTGAAGAAGTATCTTAAACCATGCAGTGAAGCTGTTGTGCATAATCCTGCCCCTTCTACGCATTGGTGCGCGTAAGTTCTTAAAAATCAATCAAGCTCCTCTGCTCGGTTTAAGAAAGAGTGGGTATTCGTAATGTTATATCAACACTCAGATCTGCTCAGTTAGCATTACTGTAAATTCTACTTTCAGCTGCCAGTAGTTTGGCAATTAGTGTTTCCTGCTTTATTGTTACACAGTGCAATTGAACTCCGCTGCTTTTCATTTATGATCCAGCTTGGGATGTCAGCTGACACCAGAATGAATGTCCTAACCTCCAATGCAGTGGCTCAAAGGATATCTCCCCAACGTTCACTGCCAAGATGAAGTCCAGAAATTATTATTCAGCAGCAGTAAACAGGGCCTGTTTTTGCAGGGAACCATTCGTAAAAAAGCAAGCATGACAGCTGGGAATCACAGTTAATGTTCTTTTTATACGCACGCTGAAAAGCAAAATATTAGAAGTAATGCTGCAGTATTTTTAAAGAAGCACTTAAGTGGTATCTTAACAGCTCTACATTAATATCTGTAATAATTCCTTAGAAAGGTAACCTGGCTGCAAAAGGGTATGCTAAGTCAGATTTTGCAGTGTAGTAAGATACAAAAATCGATACCTTCAAAAATCGTTGGTTTAGGGACCTCCGCTCTTCTGTCACTTGCGGACAGCAGAAGTTGGCCACCGACAAGCAAAGGTGGTTATCTCACAGCACAGTCACAACTCTAGATAATTCCTGAAGAATCTTCATTTAACTTTTTCCTTGAATAACAAGAACAGGGGTAGAATAGGAAGGCTGAGGAAATACAAAGAGCTCTGCTTCCATGTAAACTACCACTTTAGGAAAGACCGAACAGATAATTCTGAGAGCAAAGAAAGTATTACTGCTGCCTTGCCCCTCTCCCGCCACCTTATTCCACCCGGTTCTTTCAGGTTTACTGAAGATTCAGAATATGTAACACACAGCAATCAAGGTTTTATACTGTGTAGGCTGAATTTACTGCTGGTCTGTAACACTGAACTGTGCTGGCTGTGATGCAATGAATATTTGTGGAATACCATGCTCATTTGCCAAGCTTTTCCTCTGAAGAAAGTATATTATATCGTGCAGATACAAAATAAAGTTGTCTTTGTTTACTTACAGTTTTTAAGCCCCCATAACAAGAATCTTCCTTTGTGTTTAAAGGTAAACATTACCAGTACTTTCTACTTGCGTGCAGCTCTCCCTCTGCCCCACGCACCCCCCTTTTGGAGATCAGGCAACAGACAAAACACATGAGAACGGCAGGGACGGAACAGCACCGTCCCTAAGACGGCGTCTGCTGCCGAGTGAGCACACGCAAAGTGCACCACAGTCACATCACTCAGTTTTAAACTATAGGTAATACTTCCATTAAAACTTAAGCAAATAACTGCTTTAAATATTAAATCTTTGTTTCAGTTTGGGAGAAAAAAAAAAAAGAGACTTCTCCACCAAAAAAAAAAAAAACAAACCCAAACCCCAAAACAAAAAAAAACAAAAATACCCCACACTCAACATCTTTTCGAAATTCTGAAGTTTTGTGGGATACAATACAAGCATAAAATGGACAAGATTAATGATCTGGGATAAAGCGGCTAAAAACCTCAGGATTCCATATTCTGGTACAGTCTCAGTTATCAGCTATTCCTAATTCCCTTCTCTTCCCCCCTGAGTCTGAATCACATCCTCTGACATCTACTGAAGTACATTAGCAGTGACAGGGGTTATTCGAAACTTCTTTTATCCAAACAGATTTGGGATCCTCACTATTGTAACAGCCGAGTCCCCACAGGTGGGAGCCAGCCTCTGGCTAAACGCCCCTGTATCTCAGCTAGTCACTCACTGCGCGCAACGCTTGGCAGCCTTTGCACCATTTCGGTCCCAAATCACCCTGTGAGGGACTCTGAATATCACTTCATTGTTTTGCTCTTGAAATGACCTTAACTTCTAACTAAAGCTTTACCAAGAATGATAATGAACTAGAATTAACAAAGAGGGGAAAAACCCACCACATTTTCTCTAGCTTGTAAGAATACCACGTCAGAGGCAGGGAATATTTCTGATGAGGTCTCACTCAGAAAATACTGCCTAGATAATTAAAATCGGAAGAAGTCACAGAATTAGGCAGCAAGGAGAAGGTTTCTGTTCCTTTTTTCTATATTCAGATTTCGACTATTGTCTATTACTGGACAATTAACCAGAGTTTTACAATATCAGCACTGCTCAAGCACAGTCTTATTTCAATAAGTGAACATGAAGATTTTAACCATCAGAAGACAGACCTATTCACAAGTCAATATGTTTTAATTATTTTCTGTTTGGTATCCAAATAAATAAGTTTGAATAACGCAACATGAAGTTGCATAAAAAGTTACCACAAACTATTTTAAATCAGTTTCATTCTGAAGTTATTATCGGGGAACACAATGGCAGATGAAGAGAAAAATTGGTGGAACACACTGTTCCTTGAAAGATGTGAATTTGTCCAGACCCTGTTAAGAGTCGCACTCAAACAGAAGCAACGAGAACGTGCTCAAGCGGCACAAAAATCAAGTTTTGGGACTCAGGGAGGGAGATGAAGTGTTCAAATCAATCTCAGATCATGCTGAGTGGGCATCAGCCAAATGGTGAATGTAACACCCTCTGTCCACATCCCGGAGAGCCAGAAATTGCCTCTTCAAAATAAATGCCCGTCCTCTGCTCCCTGCCACTGGGAGGAAAAATTCTGGTGAATGCTGGTGGGTGGGTCCAGGCCTCAGCTCTCCGGCGCCCAGGGCTGCCGAGGAAGCAGCACGGTGAACTTCAGGAGCAGCAGTGCGACTGATGGGAAGTTTTAAGAAAAGCCATCAGAAGCAAAATAATTAAGAAGGAAAAAGGCACCTTTATTAAGGGGTCTAGTGTTCTCTTTAACAGGAGCACAAAGATGCAGTGCCAAGTTATTTGCCTTCCAAAGCCTGCCTTCAGTAGAGACATGAAACCTGAGTTATTTTTTTTTCCCCTTTGCAAGCATGAAAGAAAAGAAAGAAGAGGGAGGAAGCCACCCAAGTCTCATCTCCCTCACAAGGAACAGTTCCGCTAACACACACTGTCCCTGCAGGCATTTCCTTTGTGTCTTTTGCTGTGTTGTTCTGGTAGGTAAACATCACTGTGAAATAAAACCGATGGCTGTTAATATTTGGCTTGTTGACGGACAGAATCGAGCACTTCAGTACATGTATGCTGGTGGCACAGGGTGTCTGCTAATGTTTTAGGTGCTGCTGATGGAGAAGTGAAGCCTACCAAATCAGAGGGAGAAATGACTCTCTCACCTACCTGCTGCAAGCCAACAAACTTACTTGCTGTTATGATTCTTGAGGAAGAAAATTGTGAAATATGTCAGGCATTTTGATTGCACAGCAAGCAATCCGAAGTCCTTTGTTGACTTCGGCCTGTGTACTGGTTTTAGCAAGTTAAAAACCAATAGCAGCAGCAAGCCTTTCACTCAGTCGGGGCAGACGAGGGGGGTGGCACATGACAACGCAGGATCCCCATCACTAATCAGGTTCCAGGTAAGGTGGGTTTTTTTGGGTTTTTTTTGGTTTTTTTGTTTGGTTGGTTGGTTGGTTTTTTTTTTTTAATATTAGCTTTATCTAAGAACATACTTTGGCATTCAACTATTCTCTAGCTATACCCCCACTGATAAGAACGCAACTATCACATTTTAAGGGAAGGTCATGAATCCCAAATAAAAAAGCACAAGAGTCCGCCTTAAGCTTATTTATCAACAGCTAGCACCACCAGATAACAAAAAACCCCTCTATTTTCATAAGAGGATGCAGGACAGAAGACGACATCAATGTTAGAATCAATGAAAAAGTGATGGATTAAGAAGCAAGCATTTAGGTATTTTAACAATCTGAATATATTCTTTTGTTTTAAATAAAGCTTAATCTCTACAAACACAAACGTTTAGATAAGCGTTTCACTTCAGCAAGTTGTTTTATCTTGAATGTGAGTAACATTTATGTCCTTAAAAATTAGACACAAAGGGGAGTTTTTCCCAAAAATAAGACCTGGGCTCGCAGTCTCACAACTGCCAGAACTGATACTTAAAATCCCTTCTCAAATCAGGGATTTCCACCGCCACCCCCTTTCAAGAAAAGTCTGGGTTTATATTTCTTTTTTTTTTCCCCTCTACTGCAGTATTTTAGGTTTAGTCCTATGCAATTCTCTGAGCATTTTGGCATCATGTGCATCTCTGAAGACATCTCCATATAAGGGAATTTACTCAAGCAATATTGGGAAAACACAGATAGCAGATAATAATTCCATCAAGGCTGAATTTGGCCCCATGATTCAGTTTGTGGTATTTGTAAGAAGTCCGTGAACTTAGTTTTTCCAGATGTTGATTTTTAAGACACTTGTAAGCCTGCCTTTTAGGTAGAATTAATGACTGCCAAGAAAACGTTGTCTTCCGTAGTCTGGTACAGAGGAGTGGGCTACAAACACCTCATAGCGCCCGTAATTGTTCTACAAGGCAAGAGGATCTCTCATGGGATGAGAGGAGTCTGTTAAAGCAGTCGGGAAGCAATACAGCACACATACAGCATGGCACGTTTAATTAAAGTACCTAGGGCAGTACTGCATACCTGCAAAATCTTCCAAAATAATTAGCAGTATGAGCACAGCAATGTTTTTAGTAGGCATTTGAGGTAACACATGAACAGATGTTATACAAACTTACCTACGACACTGATTATTTTCAAAAGGAATCCTAGTAAATGAAAGAGCAAGGACAGTTTTCAGCACTGCTAAGGCTCACCATTGGCTCTTCTGTAGAGTTCTTCTTTTGCAGTTTCTTCAGTGCTGCTGCATGCTGTGCTCACGTTTGGCCTTAATAGGCATCAACCAGGGGGAAGATGCAAGTTGTACCAGAGTCACAAGTTGTAGTTATCCTACAGTTGTTTTAATGACTTGAGTCACATACATTAATTAGGCTAAAACATTGCTGAGCTTTAGTGTCACCAGCACCCTGGGACAGGACATTTCACAACAGCAGGACTAGTTAACACACCGAGGTGGGACAGGACAGCCTGGGAAAGACTTTCAAGTTTAAGGGAATCGCAAAAGGGCTTAGTTATCTCCTTGCCTCTTTGCTAAAGTGCTTCAAAGGGCAAGCAAGTGGCATGGCCTTCTCCTTGTCTCGCCAGGTTAGTGTTCGCTCACTGGTATTTTCCCCTCCTGATCCTTAGAAGAGGACACAGCTGTAACTCAGAAAGCTTCGAGCACCGGGTTACTAGAAAGCACTCTCTTTAGCCAGCTCCCCCATCGGTTACCTGCGGGCCAGCGAGCTCCACCAATGGCAGCACAGTGCAGGACCTGCTCCTACCAACCCTGCACAACTCCCTGCTCCGGTTTCCTCCTGCACTCCGGTACTTTCGAGCACTGCAGCTCCCACCCGGGAACCTACTCCTTGGCTCCAGGCAAAATCACACCCACGACCACAAACACACACCCAGTGGTGCATTTTCTTCATCTTCTCCTTCCCAGCCCCAGGGCTGGTACCACCACCCTCCCCAGCTCAGAACCTTACTCCCCCAGCTCAAACCAGCCACACCACTCAGCAAAGCCTTCCTCCTTCCCTTGTATATCACCCTTTGGAGCTACTCCTGGCAAATTAGCTTCCTGTACGCAGTTTAGCTCTCACAAACAAACTCCCTCTCTCCTTCAGGGAAATGATCCCGCTCCCCCTCAGCTGAGCCAGTTGATTAAACCAAAGCCCTTTATCAGGATCAGATGGGTAGGAATGAGACGATGATCCATCTCAGACATGGCTAGGCCCAACTCCACGCACAGGACTCGCCAGTCACCCCCTTACACATCTTCAATCATTGACGCTCAGTATGGCTCCGAAACGGAGCAGAACACGGAAATCACAATGTCTATTTGATAGTTTTCCATTGAGCCACATTAATTCTACAGATTACGGTGGAATTACACAAGGGATAATTTAGGCTCAGGGAGTTTGATAGGACTACACATATGCTTACAATAATTCACGTGCAAGAATGTTTGTGAGATTATTGTCCATGTTTCCAAGAAAACAGGCTTTGTCTCTTCGGAGCTCTTTTTTCCTTAGTTTTCCAACTGAAGTCATCAGCACGTGTTTATGATATTACATGTGGTTGCTGAAGAAGTTATTACAATGTCACAAAGAGGATTATGATTTCAGGTGGGGAATAATTCTTGTACAAATCCTCTTTCCATACAAATGGCCTTAGTAATAAGGAATGTAGAAAAATAGGGCAAAGATAAGAGATTTACACATAATGAGCCAGATTGCCCAGTATGCTCCAGCTGCTTTGTACTGTGCTGATGGGTTTAAATTTGCTTTGTGTTGTCAGAGCAATGCAAAACAGAATGTGTTTCTAACTACACTCAAATATTTCTCATACGACCTCTTCCTGCGGGGCGTGAGCATATTACTGATCACAGAATAAATGGCAGCAATCACCCCAAAAGCCTGGTAGCTTTCTTATCAAATGTTCAGTAGCAGTGTAGAAAACACTAAATGGTATTTGTGCCCTGCTCAGATGAAGTAAAAAACACATATGCTAAAAGGTTGGAGGGTAATTTAAACCTGATTGTCCAGCAAGAAAATATTATGCCATATTTTTTGTCTGTTACTAATCAGGACCATTTTATTTCAAAATTGGTGAAACATATAATTTATGGAGCTGAGAAAAGCATACCAATTGCAAATGTCTCAAACTTCCCAAGCCACTGTGTATTGTAGCAAAAATGATTGAGAGCATTAACAAATAAGGTCCTGATCCAACTTTACTTAAGTCAATGGAAACATTTCCAAGGACTTTGGAGGATATTGAATCTAGCCCTAAATCATATGGTCGCTGAGGTCATGAAAGATGCGTTTATCCCAACATGAATGTCTGAAAACTAATGAACTTTCATTATGTTTACGTGAACCGCCATTTCCCTCACCCCATTCTTCAGTTTCCTGCTTCTCTCGCACAGTTTCCTTTTCCCAATGGGTAGTTCAGGCAGTTTTGCTTCCTTTAATTAGGAACAGCCCTGGCTGTTTTCGTTAGAGGCTGTGCAGTGGTGGAGTGGTTTAAGCTGAGCTGATCCGCGGCACCACAGTATAAAACAACCTCCTGGCTGCCCCGCGAGTCCCCCGGGACTGTACAGCCCCACGGGGCTCCCACCGCAAGCCGTCTGAAAGAGCCCCCTTGGTTTCAAACGGAGTTAGACCAGGCGCTTAGTCCCGAATTTTTGGTGTGAAACGGGAGCACAGCTCGGTTATTTCTGGGGGATGCTGAGTAGGTGGTTAGGCGGGCCACAGTTCCCGCAGCCAGCCTTACAGACCGCTGTTCCGCACCCAAACTAGTCCTACCAGTGGATCGTCTTCGCATTATTGTTTCCAAACTTGTTAAAATTTAACTGCATTTGAACGGTTAGTTTGTTCGCCCAGCGTTACAGTAACGCTGAAGGAAACACAGTGCGGTATTTTTGGGTCAGCACTTCACTCAATGAGCCGAGTGTTGAATCTGTACTCCCTTTCCAGAGTGGCTTCGGCACCGAAACCAGCCGTGGCCCACCACTCCCCGGGCTGGATCCGGTGTAATCCCACTGGTATGCCCAGTATGCAAACCTTGTGAATGCCCTGCGCTTCCCAAAGCGGGATGGGACTCGTTGCAGACCAGTCTGGCTGCCCTCCCCAGGCCTGTGCTGGTTCGTTAGAGCCCTAACGTGGTAGGGGGAAGGAGTGACCCGCATCGCAATCCGGCGGTGCTGGCTCTCGCCAGGATTCACGCCCGCGACACGGAACAATGAGCTCCAGAGGAGCCCATCATTGTGCTCCACCTTCATCTCACTGCGACCCCTTGGGCAATTCTTTTCTCCCTCCTTTTCGCTATCTCCCAGAGTTTTTCAAAGTTTTCTGTGATTTTTTTAACCTTTTAAAGGAACTTCAAAAGCAGGCCAAGCCTCCACACAGTGCAAAGGACGTGTCTGCGTGAGGGGCTGAGGCCTTTTCTAGCAGCCGGCCACCCCCCGCCTCGGGCCGGGCTCTCCCGGCGCTCCCTCCGGAGGAGCCCGGCAGAGCCCCCGCTCTCGCACCGTCCGGGAAGGGCCAGGGGAAAGGCACCGCCGTCCGTCCTCCCCGGCTTCCCGGACCCCCGTCCGCTTTGCCAACGCTGTCATCCCGGTCCGGCAGGGCTTCCCGCCGGGCCGGGGCCGCCGGTCCCCCCCCAACCCCCGCCGCGGGGGCGCCGCATGCGGTAGGAATCCGCGGCGGCTGCCACGGCGCATTCCGCGGCGGCTCCCGGCGGCGCTTCCCCGCGGCGGCCCTCGGTGGCAGCGGATTCTTTCCCGCTGACGTCTCCCCGCCGGGCTCCGCTCCCCGCCCGGCCCGGACCCCCCTGGGCGGTGCCCGGCGGGGCGGGGCGGGGGCGGGGCCGCGCGCCCCTCCCCGCCGCCGCGCGCCCCCTCCCCGATTGGCGCGCGGGCGTCTCGGCGGGCGGCGGGGCCGGGCCGGGCGGGAGGGACTAGAACTTTCCGCGGCGGCGGGCGGACTCTCGCCTCAGCCCCCGGAGCCGCCAGCGCCCGCCATCAGGCAGCGGGGAGACCGCCGACATGACCCACTTCAACAAGGGGCCCTCCTATGGGCTCTCTGCCGAGGTCAAGAACAAGGTACGGGCGGCGGCGGCGCGGGGACCGAGCGGGCTTTGTCTGCGACGGGACGGGACGCGGCGCGGGCGGGCGGACGGGATGCTCGCGCCGGGACAACGCTGGCCGCCGCCGCTCGGGACACTCGGTGCGGCGGCGGGGACCGGAGCGTTGTCAGCGCCGGGCGGACCCGCCCTGCACCTGCCTGTGCGGGCGCGTCCCGCGTCCGCCGCTCCTCCCGCCGGGATCGGAGCGGGCGGGGCGCGGCGCTGCGCCCCGTAGCCGTCCCAAGCCGGTACCGGCGGGGCGGGCCGGAGCGGGCCGGGCAGTGCCGGTGCCGGCGGGGCAGCGCGCAGCCCGGCGGAACGGAGCGGATGAGGCGCGGGCGCGCATTCCATCCCCATGACATCATGGGCACGAGCGGCGCGCAGCCAATCGGCGCGGGCCCCCGCACAGACGGCGCATTGTCTGCGCGGCCCCGCCCCGCCCCGCCCGGCCCGGCGGGGGCGCACAAAGGCGCCGCGGGGGGAGCGGCCGCTCTGGGGTCCCCGGTACGGCCCGGCCCGCGCTGCTCTCCTCTCCCCGGGGCTTCGCCTCCCCGCTGCGAGCGCCTCCGGCAGGGAGAGCGCCCGGCGGCCGCTGTCGCGATAGCGGGTTGTCGCGGCGCCCGGCGCTTCGGTTTAAAGCGGCAGGGAAAAAAAAAAAAGTGAGCGATGACAGCGGGCGAGGCGGCGGCGAGGCGTGCGCCTTTTGTGCATTGTTGTACCGAGCTCGGCTTTACTGAATTCTCTTCGATTTTTCTCGTATGCCGTGAAACAAAAAAGCGCTTATGTTGGTGTCCTGTTACACGGGCGGTGAACGTGCGAGAGGAAAAAAAAAAAAAAAAACAAACCCTTTGCAATAAAAATTGCACCGGTAAACAACTAGGGATAGAGTTGGTGCTCTGTGTCTTTATTCACGGGCTTAAATTCTAAACGTGGTATTTAATAACTGGTTATTTCACACACATGCCTAGTTTCAGGCTTCAGCAAATCCCCAAATCCTGTTTTACTTGTGGCTGAGTAGAAAGGGGAGGAGGGAGAAAAGTGGCTCTCTAAACACTGTAATTTATGCAGAAAGTCTAAGTTAACACATTGGAAACTTTACAAAAAATACTACTTTTTTTTTTTTTTTCCTCGATTGGCTTTCTCAGGATGGTTGTGGGGTTCTGCTGCAAAGTTTGATGACATCATTTAACCAAATGTCTTCCAGAGGGATTGCTTCCAAGGTCTAAACTTAGTGATTTATCTACACCGTTACAATCTAAAAAAAGTCAATAAAACATACGTTGTGTACTATTGCATCTGAATTAGGAAGAAAGTAAATGGTCTTCTACTTTAAAAAATACTGATGGAATCACGTAGGCTTAGCAGTGATCCCTTTATGGGGACAAGATGGGAAGAAGTTCTTTGTTCTTTCTTTCAGTTTCTTATTGTCATCAGCTTCCTTAGGGCCTCCTGAGAGGAACCATTCCAAGCTCCAGCATTAACAGAGGGTTTGAAACTGGTGTGTTTCACGCTTTTATGCAAAGGGCCTGCTACTTTTTCTTGCTGAGTGTCTGTTATTCCACTCACTTTTCTCGGCTTTCTTCAATGCAAATGTTGCAGAGGGGTGGGTGTTCTGTGGCAGCTTCACTTTACTTGTCTGCAGGCTTCTGCTGCAGCCCTTGGAAATGTCAATGCAGCTGTGCCATAAAAAATTATTCAAATGCGCCAAAGGCAAAATGAACTCATCTCCTTTAAAAAAAGAAAACAACAAGCAAACAAAAACCCCAACCAACAACAAAAACTCCAGCAAAAGGTACATCTTTGAGTTTTGAGAATGTTGCTCTTACTCTAAGAGATCAAATTTCAAAGCAATTATGTTATAGACGGACACATTGCCTACCTCCAGTCTAGTATCCTGCATGGGTCTGGGCATTAGATACCTTTCTGTTTCTCTGTATAGCTCTAGAAGATCAGAGAATAACATCTCTGTAAAGATCAGAAATTCCTTTTTCCAGATCCTTGTTTCTCATAAAGATTTGAAGAACAGCATCTAGTTTCCAACTCTTGGTGGATCATTTTTGGTACTGATCTTAATCACGCTTTCTAAAACACTGACTTTCGTGCAAACTATTGTGTTATTTTATTATTTTTTTTAACATGGTGGTGGTGGTGTCATGTTTGTAAGTAGATGTGATACCTCCCTGCATGAATGATGGTGAACGTCAGATACCCTTGTTTGAAGTTTTCAGTGCTAATCCCCAAGCAGTGTTTTTCTGCAGAACACAGTGTTAGTAGTTGTGCTGCCTGAGGGCCCAGCTGTGCTGGGCAGAAAAGTCTCTTGGTTTTGTTTTTTTATTCTTTTATTTTCTCATTTGGCATTGTATTAGCGTTCAGAGAGACCTTTTGTTTGCTATGGTATTTGAATAGACAAATATAACATGTCCTGATGCTTATAAGAATTTTGTTAAATTGATGTTCGAGATTCCATCTCTAAGTTTAAAATCTCTGTTTAGGTTGGTGTTTAGGGTTTTTTTTTCTTTCTTGCCTTTTTTTTTTGTCCTTCTGAGGCTCCACCCTTCCCTTGTTTTGCTCCTTACCTTAGTTCACACCGATAAGGTACCTGGTCTCTGTTAGGGATCTCCTTTCCTCATTCCTACAAAGAAAGGATGGAATTTGTGTACTGGTTCCCAGCTGTAAGGAATCTTGTCTGCATGAGAGATGTGTAGGTAGTCAAACTAGTGTAATCCCTTTGAAGCTGATTCCCTGTTTGCTTGAGATCACAGAAGATACTTGATCCAAAACAAATATTCAGTGTGGAGCCCTTTAAACTGATTGAAATGGATGGTTTCTTCTGCAGGCGATAAATAATTTTCTTCTGAAGCGATGGGAGAGTTTCTGCAGTATGAGGTTAGCGTAGCTTGAGACGGTGATGCAATTAGGCAAAGCTACAAACTAATGTTGTATTTGTCTCTGAGTTGTAATGTTGTATTTGTCTCGGCCTACCTACAGCTGAGGTAGGCAAGAAGTTAGCAGAAGGTTTTGCTCTGTTGTCTCGCTGCAGAAGGTGTGGAGCCAACAGGAACGCCGGGCAGGAGAAGGAGAGGTCCCAGTTCATTCGGCTGCTTCCTACTGACTCCACCCTTCCCATGGAAATGGTATTTGCATCAGGCAGGCGTTTATCTTCTCCCTCCTCTCGTGTTTGATACACTGCCAGTTCCATCTCCATGTGAAAGGAAGGATGGGCAGAAATATGGTCTGTATAAACTTTGCATGGCGTTTGGCTGTCCCGTGCCTCGACTCCAGTCTCTGACCTTCCTGCTAAGCCATCCCTCTGTTGGGAAGCTGGCACCGGTCAGTATCATTTTCCAAACTTTTTAAAGAGAGTTGAGTAACCGAGGTGAGTTTTCTTGTCCCTGCAGCTGCCACCCTGGGAGGTCAAGCGTTCGTGATAAGGAAAAGGCAGGGAAACAAACTTTATTTAAACTGGAGGCTGTTAGGCAAATGAAGCCTGTAAACAAAATGCCTCCTATTTTGCAAGTGTGCAGGAGGGCAGCGGTAGTTCCTGCTTTCCTTCTTGAGGGCAAGTACAGATTAATGAAAAAGACTTGAAGTCTGTGGTGAATAATACTAACTAACCAGTCACAGGTATGGTTATTGTGTCCCTCCTGAAACTGCTGAGGAGAAAATTCTTGTACTGTATTTCATTTGCTACAGGCCAAACAAACAGATTTAATTGCTTTCTCCAGAAATTACTCTTTTATGAATATTTTTAACTGGGAACCAGATTCAAATCATTAACTTTCAGATTTTCTGATTAGTGATTTAATAGCTAGATGAAGTTTTGGCTGCCCGTAGCTGGACTGTTAGGCCCTCTCCTCCTTCTTTCTCACCTCTCCTTTCAAAACAGTAATAGTATCCTTTTCCTTCTTAAAATGTAACCGTTCCTGTGGTATACTCGCTTTACACTTCCGTACTTCCTGTGGACTATTTCCTTTTAGCAAACTTTTAGGTTTCCTCACTGAATTTTACGAACCTTAGGTAAGAATGTTTGCTGCTGGTAAAGTGTATTTCTATTAATGTTGTCTGAAATAAAGATGGAGACTGTACTGGATAAAGGCAATGAAAACTTAGTTTTGAGAGCACGGGTGGATGTCTTCTGTGACAGTAACTGACAGCATAGGATCTCTGCATTCCCATTCTTTTGTACATAGATGTCTGTATAGCTTTTAAAGAAGCAATATCTTTAATTTACAGGTTTTGAATTAAATTCAGGTTGTCTAGTTTAAAATAAAATCAGCCTGCGTGACCTTTTCCATGATACAGATTTTCAGTTTGTTCCATGGAGAATAAATTAAAAATCCAATATTTTGGTGCTGTCAGAACTATTATAATAGAACTATACACTGAGATTTTACAAAGGGAATTTCAGAGGAAATAGCAGAAAGATTTTACAAGATCAAGCCCTGAACTTCAGTTTGCCCCAATTAGTTCATGGTTTCTGATAGTTGATCATAGCTCTTGAAATTAACATTTGCTAGCTAAATATCAGTTTCAATGTGCATAGCACTGAAACTTTTCTCTTTGTGTCCAATTTCTGTATTTTTTCCAAAGAACTGTGAAATTTTCTCCAGCTGGATCCAGGCTTTAGTAACAGATCTGCAGTTCAAATGAACAACTTCATAACTTTGTCTTTTATATTTATTGTCTTCCAGAAATCTCTGTGCATTAATTTTCAAGCATTGTATTTTTTTAATGGCTGTTCCCAAACCTCCTTTACAATTGTAACACATAGAGATAAGTGAAATGCTGAGTGAAAACTTCTGCTGTAGGTTTAGTCAAGAAATCTATCAACCAGACACACAGAATGCATTCAATGTAAGAGAATAGTACTTAATGGTGCAGTTTTGATAACAGAGTGAATGGCAAAACTGTCCACAAAACATAAATATGACAGTGCATTAATTCCATAGCTAAATTACAGTCAATCAATGTTTGTCACAAGAACCACATGTATCACTTAAAACACATTAGTGATATAAACAACAAAAACCTGTGTTTTGTCAGTTAGTTTTAAGATGCTTTTTTTTTTTTAATGTATCACCAACCACACGATGAGAATTCTCTAAATTAATTACAATATCCCTGCTCTTTAGTTCGTTCTGATGCTTAGTTTTACCTTGACTGACAATATTAAATTTCAGTAACTTGGTTTCAACAACACTTCCCGGAAAATGGTCCTGCTGCATGTTTCCCTCCGCTTCTGAATCAAGCGGTGTTCCTTTTTTGGGCAAAAGCATCTTAGGCTTCTGAGAAGATGTTTGCCACCTCAATTCCCAAAACTTGAGTTTAGTCTTTTCCTGGGATTTCTGCAGAGGTTTTGTTGGTTTGGTTTGGTTTTTGGTTGTTGTATTTTTTAAAGAAACCCAGTAAAACACTAGCTTTATTCAGCTGTAGTAACCTATTAATTTGTATTCTCCTAGTGTAAGATCTGCGTGTGAAGAGTTCTCTTACTGATAGAGAAGTCATATTAATGCAGTAGCCCTAATCAATAGCTACATGTTTTGGTGAGATTTTTTTTTTTGAAGGAGGAAGGTATTCCAGCAGTGGAGAATCTTAACTGCAGTGTCTCTATTCAACTTTGTCCTTCACTGTCTACCTCAGCGTGTCCATCTCTGACTATCTCGATGTGTCTAATCCATTTTCCTCTTTCACTGTTACTGTCTTGGGACAGGTCTGCTCTCTTGAGCACGTATCAGGTATAGGTTTCCAGTTCTGTGGCTACTTCAATAGAAGTATTAATACTATGGCAGTAATAAGTAGACCTCCTAACAGCTACAAACTGATGGTGGTGAAACAATCCTCATTATCAATACAGGCTGGGGGATGATGTGATAAAGAGCAGCCCTGTGGAAAAGGACTTGGGGGTACTTGTGAATGAAAAGCTGGACATGAGCCAACAATGTGCACTTGCAGCCCAGAAAGCCAATCGCATCCTGGGCTGCATCAGGAGAAGTGCGGCCAGCAGATCCAGAGAGGTGATTCTCACCTTCTCTGCTCTCGTGAGACCCCACCAGGAGTACTGCGTCCAATTCTGGAGCCCCTACTACAAGAAAGGTAAGGACGTGCTGGAACACGTCCAGAGAAGGGCCACGAGAACGATGAGAGGGCTGGAGCACCTCTGCTGTGAGGACAGGCTGAGAGAGTTGGGGTTGTTCAGCCTGGAGAAGAGGAGGCTCTGGGGAGACCTTATAGCAGCCTTCCAGTACCTGAAGGGGGCCTATAAGAAAGCTGGGGAGGGGCTGTTTGCAAGGGCATGTAGCGATAGGACGAGGGGCAATGGTTTTAAACTAGAGCAGGGCAGGTTTAGATTAGACATTAGGATGAAATTCTTTACAATGAGGGTGGTGAGACACTGGAACAGGTTGCCCAGAGAGGTGGTGGAGGCCCCATCCCTGGAGACATTCAAGGCCAGGCTGGATGAGGCTCTGAGCAATCTGATCTAGTTGAAGATGTCCCTGCTTATTGCAGGGGGGTTGGACTAGATGACCTTTAAAGGTCCCTTCCGGCCCAACGCATTCTATGATTCTAAACCTGTGTAGCACTGAGTTGACAGTTCATCCCTATGATACATCTCTTTTTACAATAAGCAGAAGCAAGTAATTTGCCATGGAAACACTTCCCTTGCCAGCAAGTTGGGTGTTAGCACCCCTGCCATCTGCTTAAAGCCCCCTGTGTTTGTCAGCCAGGCAGCGCCCATTCTGCACACCTGCCCAAGCTCGCTAACAAGACGACTTACCTCGGGGAGCCCTTGCACAGCCCCACTGGGTGGACATCCCCTATAACCAGTTTCACTGGTCAGTAGCCCCCAAGTAGGTGAGATGAAACAAACTTGTGAAAGTGGCTACCCTGGTGACCTTTGGCAGTTGTTGCTGTAATCCACTGACTACAGGAGTTAATTTCTCTTTCTCGATGGTTTAAATCCACAGTAAACCCTGACATGCCATTGCCAAGTTGACAGTTGACAGTCTCTTGGAGTCCTCGCGTGTCTCAGAACTGCCACTTGGAAGGGCGCACAGCCGTTCTTGAACTGCGAGACATTTATCGCTGCCCTGTGTTAAGCCCTGCGCGAGGGATGTAATTTCCAGTTCTGTCTCTCAGCTTATACCATTTTTTCCTGGGAGGAAGGTGATGAATGGCACGGCGCAGCCGGGATCAGCTACTGCTGCCTCACGAACATCAAAGCAGAGGTGGAGTGCTCGTGCGTGTGCGCTCCTGTGCCGGCACAGATAGAAACCACCAGGGCTGCCGCCAGCGAAGCACGATGCCTACCGAAGTTAAGAGTGAGGATGTTTGCTGTGAACTTCTGTTATGTTTAGCCTTAGGAAGCACACTGTGTCTGCACTCCCAAATTTAAAGCACTTTGTGAATTTATGAAATGTATTATAATGACCTCGTTTCTGGTGGATTTATAAACTTTTAGAAAAACTGTTACTGGCGCTAGAAAAACATAAAACTTGCTGAGGTTAATGTTTAAGGGTGTGGAGTAAGTATCAAGTCTTGCCTTAGGTACAAGCTCACAGTGTACCTCCTATGGCCGGGACACCTCTGCAGAAAGCAAATAGACTTTGCGAGTCACGACAATTAAATAGGATTAGTAGTCTCAGAAAATAAAAGGTTTGATTTGCATTACAGTAGTGCTTGCTTGTTTAAAATGTACAAATGAATGTGCTTTTTGTGTGGTTTCGGAGTTAGACTTAGTTTAAAATTTCGAGAAAAATACCTATTATATTCCTGTTGCTGAGTCAATACCCTTAAAAGATGGATGGATGCCTGCATTGTTTCGGGATAATGGCATATCAGTGATTTTTTTTTTTTCTCACCTTCTTTTCTTGTCAGGACATTAATTTCGAGGCTTTTTCTTGCCTCCGAATAGTTTATAATTTGCCTTGGAGAATAAAGGCTAGAAACTTCTTTGTACTCAGAATTGTTAGCTTCTGTAGCTACATAACACCGTACGCTGTGCATCTGACACATCCTTTTAAGGCAAACTTTGTAGAGATTCCCATCCCCTATGGAACTGTACAGGAAAGGCCTTCAGTAAAAACAGGCTCGAGGCCAGGACACGTAGGGCAATTTGAAACAGATTTTTTCTAAGTGAGATCATGTGAAAATCCTTCTTTCTTCTTTAAGAGGGACTCTTTTGCTTAAAAATGCTTTTTGTAAGTATCTGATTCTAAACAACTGTTAACTTGTATAGCTATGCTCAGCAGCAAATGCTCTCTTTTGGGTAAATATTTTTGGTTTTGCAGGAGTGCCTCAGAGTAACGTATGTTGTTGTTTCTATTTAGCCGGATTGAATTACAGTGTTTTTCTTGAAAACAGTTTTGACTTTCTTCAGGTGAGGGGTTCTATGTTTGTGGGTTTTTTTTCCTTTAAAAGAAAAAAGCCTCAAAAAACCCCTCTTTTTCTCTCTCTTTTTTTTCTTTTTTCTTCTTTTTTCACTCTCCTTAAACCAGTGCAGAGTTTAGTAGCTATTAGGAGGGGAGACGTAATTAAACTTCTTGTTGCTTGTATAAAACTGTCTCTTACCTGAAGCAGATGCAATTCAGGATGTTTAAGTTACCAGGATTTAAAGGCGTTAGTCACACTGGAGGAGCTGGCAGTAAGAGAAGACCATTACAGTGAGGCATGAAGTGCTGCTGTCACAGCTACGGTCCACTGCCCTCTTTGGACTCCCACCAAGCAGCCGTACCAGCCCTGGCGGATGGGGCCAAGTGTGCTTTAAGCCTTGGGAGCCTGGACTTGCTCTGCTCGATGACCCTGGCTGGCTCCTGGAAACAGGACTTTAACCCTGCAGGGCTTTTACTGCTTCCCTTCCAAGTCTTGACCTGAGCTTCTGGGGTCTAAACAGGATTCTTCTTGAGGACTTCATTTAGGCTGACATCCTTTCGCTTTACAGTAATCCTTAAGAGTTACGGGGAAGTGAAACTGTATGTGGCTTCTGCGCACACCCCACAGGACCTGAACACCAAGCCTTTTCCTAGATTTGGGCAAAACCAACATATTTCTGCACTTTATTGCTGCTCTGAAATGCTTTCATGAAGGTGGGATCTGATCTACTGCAAGTCCTAGCTACCTGAATTATAGATGGATTCTAAACAAACCTTTCTACCCTGCTTTGCACATTTGGACCACAGCTCTTCCCAGAGTAAAACTGGACGTTACTACTATAAAAACCTTACTTTGCTTTCTTGCTAAGAAGGCTGTCCTGTTATATTGCTTTCCTGTTGGTATTTCCACGGCTACAGCCTCTTACTTATAGACAGAGAGCATTATCTTAGTATTCCTCATTTTGCAATAAGAGTAATTTAATTGAAAAGTATTTTTATGTTGCTCCTAATCAATTGACTACATGCTAGGAGCCTTCCTGGCAAAAGATAAGGCATAACAGACATATGCACTGGGGAAGTGATTTGATTATATTCAAATGTTGATGGTGAAAGCCAGCTCTTACCTCGCTGCTAACGTGGGCCCCGCCAGAGCGTTTCCCTCCTGTGCTGAGCAGGGACAGAGCCGGTCTCTGTCTTACTTTTCTTAGACTTTCTTCAGTAATCTTCTAAATTTTAATGGTAGGCCTTTAAAGATGGATGTTATTACAAAACTAAGTAAATATTTTGTAATGTGTTTATGGTCACAGCTTTTTTTTTTTTAAATATCACATTAATTGTAGATCGTATTCTTCTTACGGCTCTTTTTATGTGGTTAAAGCACAACTTGCCTGGGTGGCCATATCCAAAATATTTTTGCATGTTTACTGGAATATAATCAACATTGTGTATCACCTACTGAACTTTAACCGGTCAGAGATATACCCTGGGGCGGGGGGGTGGTGGAGGGCAAGGAGCAGGAGAAGCAGATTACTACGTTTCATTCTTTGTGCTGAATTCATTTTTTCAACTTTTTTTTGGTGATCGTAAAGCAAAACAATAGTATGAAGCAGCTGATAGGCAAGATATTCTAAAGATTAGAGCGTGAAATCTGCTTTTCTTATGCTTCTGCTAAAAAAATGGATATGGGGAAACTTACCTCAACCAGAAAAATGTGGTATGTGTGAATTCAGAGATTTTGATCTACTACCCATATGAAAGAAATATCTAGGCAGACTTTGCTATCTAGTAGAAGCTTAGGAACTTGTTAAGAAATCATGTCTTTCACCTAACTTACAAAAAACACAGTTTAAATCATTTTGTGCAAGGATGAAGTTGGTGGTAAGAATGAGAGAAATCTGTATTTTCCTTACGAATACTTATCCCAGGCACCTCAGTTACTCTGTTCAGCCAATGTGAGTTCATGGAATTAAATGGGAGCAGGCTGACAGGCGACCAAATGCGATCAGAGCAGTCGGTGAGAGACACTGAGCACTACTAACTAACTGGGGAATGCCCACTACCTTGGGACCTGCCGTGTCGTCTGGTTCATTTTTCGTCCGAGCCTTTGCCTGGGATCCCAAGCGGCAGTGAGCAGTCAAGGGTCTGAGCTTGTTGGGTGGGGGACAAAAGCGGCGTGAAAACAGCAGAGTCTTGAGATTTACCTTTGAAAAAGGTAGGGAGAAAACACAGCATGGACTGTGCCCTTGCTGGAGAGGCAGAGGGGAATGTGCGTTTCGAGTAACATTTAGCAAAACTTGCATCGACAGACTTCAGTTTTCTTCAGCTAACTTTTCTGAGAGCTATGTTTGAGTTACTAATTAGCCGCTTGCTGCTGTAGAACACAATTCCCTCTGCTGTTGGTGAGTGAGGAGGGTTTGAAGAAAAGAAAGGTGAGAAAAGAAGAGAGACTCAGACTAATCCAATTTTGTTGTCCCTCACCTTCGGAAGGTGAAGTTGGAAGACTTGTCAACACAGCTGGGCCTTGGGGAAGGGCTACAGAGTCACGATACAGTTTGCTTGTAACATGGCATGTTTTAAAAGGCGTTCTGCTGGGGGAGAAAAATAAACTGGAAAGAATATATAATTCCCTGGATTGCTGTAGTAATAGATTAGAAAAGTAGTATCAGAGAGATAACAACGATCATTGATGTTACTGTTCCTGTTTGCAGGCTCAGTCTGGCCTTTGGGAGCTACGGTTCCCCCAGAGTTACAGTAGAAGTTTTCTTAGGAGACACTTTCTGGGTTAATACTAGGCAAACTAGGGAGGTTTTTGCTGTTTATGCACGAGATTGTTCTGTTAGATTAATATCATATTTTTTTTCCCCATAAAACAAGAGCAACTGCGTATCGGTGAAGTCTGTCAGTACAGCAGGTTACCAGTGTTTTCAGCACGTGGTTCCAGCAGCCGTCACTGGTAGCAATGGCAGAGCCTGCCCAGGTTTGCTGTGTCCTATCGGAGCCCAAGCCAGCCGTACTGGCGGTGGGTTTCAAAGCAAGGGGAATCTGTTCTCCTTCAGGGAATAACTGGCTTTTGTGATCCAGGTTGGATCAACACTGTCTTAGCTGGGAAGAAACTTCATATCCCGGTCCTTTTTAAAATGAAAACAGCAACGATTTCTAAGAATACATAGTGGATATTACTGAAACCCTGTTCTGCAGAGAAATTTAAACCGTTCAGCAATATACGGACTAAAGATACAGTGCAAAGGGACTCGATATCAAGAAGTATAATGTTTGGTGGCAGGACCAGAAGGTGCTGACTAAGGAGAATTGGAGTAATAAGCCAGAAAACTGTGACTATGACAAGATGTGATAAGAACAAGAAACAGGAGGAAAAACTGTGAGAACTGCGCGAGAGTGTTGCAGCTGCAGAGAATGAGAGGGAAACAGCATTCCTCCAAGGGCAGGCGTGCATCCGAGGCGTCAGTGCGCTCTGGGAGAAGAGGTGGCAGCGTTTGCTTCTAGAATCATTTGCAAGCTGTCCCAAAACCATACTGGACAGCCAGGGAGTAGAACATTTAGTTCTTCCAGCCTGCCAATCTGGCAGCAGGCGCCCTGTGTGACTGCAGGTGTCTTACTTGTAAGATGCCTTGGAAACTTTGAGGCATGGCTTGTTCTTAGAGTTTACACTGGTGCCTATGGGACGAGGTCTGGGAATTTTGAATCAATGCTCATCCATCCCTCCTTTAAAGATCGTAGCTTAAATTTTGGTTTACAGAGAAAACAGTGAGAAGTGGGCAAGTTATCAATTATGCTACACATAAAAAAAAAAAAATGCTGTTGAATATTTAAGCAAAATGGATGCAGCTGTAAGATTTTTGTGCTAAGTAGCGTAGTGGGATATCGTGAGTTCAATATTAACGTTAAAACAATGTGTTCTTTGCCATTCTGCACAACAGTCCATAATGACAGAAAAAAATACATGTTCAAATACCAGGGCCTACTTAAAGGTGGCTTTCAGTTTTTTAAGTACTTTCCCCCTTGATTTTCATCGGGATTTTTACATTCCCTGTACTTTTGGGTTTCTCAGGCACAAATATGCCTTCTCTGACATGTGCTTTTGCAGGCAATCCTGGTCAACGTACATGAAATTAACAGGGAATTTTAATTTGCCGTTATGATGAAGGATCATTGAGTTGGTAGCTCAAATGGCAAGAAGCTCCACTTGACAATAACCTTGGTACCCTGTCACTCCCGCTTCTCACCCACTTTCAGTAAAAATCAAACCCTCGTCTTTTCCCTGCTGTCCTGGGTTCTCTGTCTCAACTTAGACTTATGCTATTTATTTATTCTATGACTAAAGAACCACTCTGTTGACAGACAACTGGAACCATTCTGCAGAAATATACTCTCCTGCACCTCTGAAACTGAAGATTAGATATGTACGGTAATCTATTTACACCATAGAATTTTAACCAGAAAGTTTTAACTTGGTTGTTTAATTTAAAAAAAAAAAATATCTAAAAAACTGTTCTTCCTGCTTACGAGAAGAACGCTTACTGTTCTGTGCCTTTTTCTTGGTCGTTTGCATAACCAGTAAGCTCTTAACACTTTTTTGTCCCAGGCGTTTTGCTGTGTAAATTTTAGGCATGAGATTCAGAACAATGTTCTGTAACAGCAGGTGATGAACAGAATGGGGCAGCTCAGGTGCCAGTAGCTGGATTTCTGGAGAGGACTTTGGGACTGGCCATGGGTCTGCCTCACTCCCGCTTCGGAGGACTGAGGCCTTCTGAGAGCTCCCGCCTTGATACCAGGAGATCATTATGCTCTCATCTTTCCCTATATCATCTTAAAGCCTTACGAAGGGGAGGAGAAAGATCTCATCGCAAACGAGGGCCAAGCAAACAATAAAGAAGTATCAGCATTGGTATCTTTGGCCTCTGCAAGGCAAATTGCTCCTGAGGGTGGTACTTATTTCAACACGAAGGATGTTTGTAGCCACCACTAAAACAATAAAACCTCAGCTTCACTCAGTTGAAAAGTTGATAGAGGAACAAATTGCTGCTTAAAATTTAAACTGTACAACTTTAGGTCTTAAAAGCTGGAGTTTTCCTTTAGTTATCTTTATTTGTTTTCAGTAGTTTATGACCTAAATGTGTAAAAGTAAAATTGTTATTAAACCCCCTAGCTAGACCTGGATTAGATTCGGTACAAGATGAATATGTTCCCAGACTCATTAAAAATCCAGATTTTTTTTTTGACTGAAAAATTAGTAATTTTGTGTCACTTCAAGTAATGATATGGGTCCACGCCAAATTTATCCCCTGTAAAGAATATAAATATCTGAAACTTAGGGCTTTATTTATTTTTCTGTTCATTTTGGTGAAAAAGATGTGTGTGACCTTTTCATATACGATCTTGGAGTAAAGCCCTGGCTATTTCACTCGCTGTACATGGCCCTGTGCTTCATTTACCTTGAAAACAGCAACATACAACCTATTTTGCTCACTTTATATGTATATAAAGGTTAGGTTTTGTTGACAAACACTGTTCCTGTGATAGAGTTGTTCACTCACTTTGACAAGCATATGCTTTTATTATTAAAACTTTTGACCGGAGAGAAGTTTCTTCAGATGCTTACTAGTACTACACAGTGTGCTTAAACTCTTTCTTGAGGTATACTATTACGTTATTTTTCCAGAGTAGCAGCAATATAGACAGCTGAACTCTTAAACTGAAGATTTGGCATATATGTAGCCCTTAGTGTACAGTGTGTACTGCGTAATTTGGAAAAGATTAGTATGAAAGGACAATTGAAAGTCCACATGATATCACTTATGGTGTGAAATCCTGGTTAACATCATCACTCAACATGCTACAGGCACATCGAGTAACTTCAAGGGACACAGACAGACCATGAAAGTTGGCCAGCATAACTTCAGTTGTTTCCAGGAATCCATACACTTGATAAAGAGAGGGCTGATTGCTGTTCTTGTGCTACACATGGAGGGAGAGTTTTTACATGGTCAGAGGTCCCAAACAGGAAAGTCCTACCTGAACAGAACAGGAGGCGAGAATCGGGTGTGAAGTTGCCAGAGGAATCAAGTTTAACCCGAGGATGCTAGCCCGAGGCATACGTTGGTATAAATGTATGTACATCAGCTTGTAATAGACAAGTAACACCTATTCTTTTCCTCCCGCAACCTTAGATCACCTGTAATTTTGACCACTTGTACAAACTTTAGTTTCCTTTCAAAAATATTTCTAACTATTAAATCTGTATCTCTGCAGCATCAACAAAAAGCGTAGCATCTACAACTTTATATAGCTTTCACAATTCATCAGAACATAGTAAAGAAATTAACAGTTGGCTTCCTGCTTTCTGGTTTTAAACTTCTGTAAAATCTTTATATCCGTTGCTACAATTGAATCGTTTCTACAGTGTTCTAAAACCGTAGCTTTCTTTCATGGCACTGATGACGTATACTTTGAATGAAGCTGCTTAGCTACTGCTTTCATCTTTAGCAGATGGTATTTTCTTTTGCCGTGGACTTGTAAGATTTAAGTATCTCCGATGAAAGTTCAGTACTTAAAAAGGATCAAATGTTGGCATCTTGATTAGTAGTAATGGAAAAAGCCATAAAGTTTTTTTTCATGTATATCAAAGCTTCCAACTTCCCCTAGTAGATAGCAATCAAAGGAAAACTGGAACAACTCTGGTGGACATGTGGAAAATATGAAGTATTCCCTCACTTAGTGTTACATAACTTCTGGTTGTGCCATCGGGAGTGAAAGAGCCAAGGATTCATCGCGAGCTTCTGCTAGGACCTGACCTGTCACGCGCCCTGTTTCACCCCTTCTTGTCACATGTTTAAAACCAGATTCTCGAGTTTCTATAACTCGGTCTACCTGAAAAGCTAGAGACATGATTTTCAAAGAAACTATCACCATTCTTCACTTTTTGTAACCTAGTTTCCCACCAGTTCCAAAGTTGGAACAAAAACTTTACCATATTTAAGTCAAATTGGACGGTAGCAAAGACAGTTCTGAGAACTAGTAGATTTAACAGTAATGCTTTTAGTGGCAACAAGACAAGTTTCCTCACATGTATAAGTGGTTTTTATTTCCTATCTCTAGATAAGCACTGTAATGATACCCCATGACAATTTAAAAACCTCTTGAAAAACTCAAGATCCGAACACATGGTGAAGTACTCCAACATAAAGTAAATATTTTCAGGAGAAGTGATAAAATTCCATCTGACTACTTCTAAGTTCCCCAAGCATTGGGGGCAGCAATTTAATATTGAGCTCAGTAGTAATATCACATATGGAATGCACTTAGTATTAAATGAGGAAAATTTTTGCCATTTTTTTCCTTTATATGCTTGCCAAGAAAGATTAAAACAGCCACACTTGCAAAACTCTTTAAGGTTCTCACTGGCTTCCATATTTACTCTTTTTTTTTTTTTTTTTTTTTTTTAAAGGAAAGGGGGGGACATAGAGTGATCTTTAAAATGTGTCTCTTGGTGATGTGATCACAGACTTCATTCCCTCTTTTTTTTTTTTTTTTAAAAAAAGTGATTACCAGTGCTTAAAAAGAAATGAAGCTGTAAAAAGACAATTCCAGTTGTATTCCAGACAATTCCTACTGCAGGATGGCTAAACTATGACTTAGCATTGTCTTTAAGCTACAGTGAAACAGAAACTGCCTGAATTTTCAGAAAGTGTAATGTTCATTAGATTTCTAACTAACTAAAGGATTGTGGAAGATATTAGCTTAAACCCCTCTCTGTACCTGCGTGCATGTTAGAACTGTGATTTTAACTTAATGTGAACTACCGACGTACAAATGACCAGCCCATATTGTCTGTTCTCTTCTAACTGGAATATCAGAACATACCAAGTTCTGGCCTTTCCGCAAATGCTGTTTCTTCTTCTGAACTGCTGTACAGAAATATATTATCTACTGTGTGTCTCATCTGTACAGGTAACTTAAGATTTTGTGGGTGAGATCACCTTTGTAAGATCGCTGTAGGTTCTCTAACATGTAAGAAGAGTATGATGCTACATCTCAGTCTTTTGGGGATGTTTTGGGATCCTTCTCCTCTGCACAGATACTTACTTTCATACAAAACAACTGACTCAGTCGTGTCCAAGACTGCTGCTCTTCTAGAAGTTTGGACAAGCTAGTTGGGTTCTGCCAAATGTTACTGGGGAGACAAATTAAAGCTGTGATCACATAAGCCCTTTTTCCATAGGAAATAAAAATAGCCATGAAAAGTAGTTTGTAAGCTAATCACCGGGTTAGGGAGGAGAAAGATGATAACCAGCTTCCTCATATACCTTTTGAAGATGCTAACCTTTCTGGTAGCCCCTCAAAAAAGGGGATTACCCACCCTTTACTATCATTACCATCACTATAAATGAAGAATGTGGTTGTGCTGCTTCTGGTGCTAAACTTAAGGAAGGTACAAGAGGACGGTCTGTCATCCAAGAGACAAAAATGCAGCAGATTTCTCTGTGAAGCTGTGAACTACAGCTGGCTTTTCTAGTCTGCTTTGCATCTTAGCTGTCTAATACCCAAAAGGGCTGATTAAAAAAAAAAAAAGTCACGACATTTTCCTCCCACTAGGCAATATTACCTGAGCTTTCTTCCTTTTAAGGTGTATCTTGATTATTTTAGACCAGCTTGGTACAGAATACTGCACAAAATTTTACACGTTAATCAAGATCTGAATAAGAGAATGGGTTAGTCCATTATTCTGACCCGTAACTAAGGGACCATAGCACCACTGTTACAAATAGTCCAAGGAAAATAAGTATTACTCAGAAAAGGTTTTTGAAGTAAAGCCAGAGATACAGGAATTTTCCATTCCCCTTAGAAGAAAAATAGAGAACAGAAGACTGTAATTTTTAGTTTGGTCAGTGTGGAGTTGGGGATTACTAACGCTAGCCAAAATGTAGCAATTGCCTCTATCCAAGTAATTCAGATAGGTTGGAATTATAATCTCCTGCAGTATAAATAGCTGCTAATATCTGGCCTTTCTGGGCTGAAGTCTAAAATTATATGTAAAAAGTCTGAAATTTACATTTTGATCTGAACATGAATGACTTTACATGAGTTTCTCATTAGGAATTTGTAAGCAACTGAAGTAAGTAAAGTAAGCTGGTTTTCCATTAGTTAGGAATACTGCAAGTACGTTCTGTGCTCAGCTGTCGGGTTTCTCGACGGTAGCTCCCTCTGTCCCTGTCTTACTGACCCAGGTGGGACAACGTCTAATGAAGGTGGAAAAGCGTTGCCAACCTCCGCACTAGTGGGAGTTGTTCATGCCATAAAATCTTGTGCTCAGATAACTTGTTTTGTTTGCAGAAAAAGTAGCTTTCAATGATATAAACCCTTTTCTCCAACTTGCCAATACTGGAAGGTGTTGCAAAAGTAACAAGTTTAGGCTGAAGGAAGTTTGAGCTGCTTTTCAGTCTCTTCAGGGGAGGGGAACGAAGTGCGGAGAGCGGAGCATGGGCGCCATTAGCTGCCAGCATCGTTGACATTTTTAAGCATTCCATTCACATGGATTGATTTCTAGTGACTGAAGCATAAACTGACATGCCGAGCAGTGAAGCCTGAACATCTGGAAAAGGAGTTTTTAAGTCACCTTGCTAACAACTCTGGGCCTCTGTTTGATGCCTTTAACTTCAAAGACCATTGCAAGTTTTCTCTCTTTGCAATTAAGACATGAGATCACAGTTTATTCCATCAGAGTCTTCCAGCAAGGCCAAAGGAAAGAGCAATAGCAGGCATACTAAAGCTTAAGTTTAAAAAAGCCACGCACACAACCCCCACAACCCCCAGCAAGATAACTCTTAATGTTGTAGCAACAGGGGGAAAACTTACTAGGTCATCTCCATTAGTCATAATTAGCTTAAAAAAGCAAACCCACCATAATCTTCATCTGAATAACTTCAAATCTATTATATAAGAGTTCCCATGTGGAAATCTACATCTGAGCAGTAGTACCGATGGCACGGCAATTCAGAATTCTTGTGTTCATAACACACCATTTCACTTTTTGTACTTCCTGCTGAAGTACAACTTGGGTAGAATATTTTTTTTCAAAAAAGTATCATACCTCTGCAGCTCTCAGAAGACTATCCACAGGCTCCAGCAATTCTTACAGTAGGAAGAACTGTTAAGTGCGTCAAAGCGCTATTTGCAAATGAACATTTAGTAAAGCCATGAACATTATAGCAAAAGGGATAAAAGACTTACATCTGTACACTGATATTTAAAATACAGTTTAAAATCCAGCAATAAAATTACTGGATAAATAATACAGCATACTCTTTGATGGATTTGTTGGGGGGAGAGGAGTTGCAGTTTTCTCTCGTGAGTAACTTTATAACTGCTTGTGTTACAGATTGCCCTGAAATATGACCCCCAGATAGAAGAAGATCTGCGTAACTGGATAGAAGAGGTTACAGGGCTGAGCATTGGTGCAAACTTTCAACTGGGATTAAAAGACGGCATAATCTTATGCGAGTAAGCATTTATTAAGTAACCTTATTTTTAGCAGTTTTCCACTTTTGAGGAACTAAGGAGGGACTTTCTGAAGACTCCCCTTCAAACACATCAACAATAATAATCAAAGACAGCTGACAGTAGGGTGGGAGACAGCTTCTTTGAAACCGTGGAAAAGAGTGAAAACTTAAATCTCCTTTAATTTCAGCAAAGATTTCTAAGTCTTTCTAAATCTAATGGTGAAGCGCTTTTCTATAATAATCAAATGGCACACAAAAATTCTTATGGTCTGTTAGACTTGTTAGACCTGAGATCTGAGCTAGGCATTCTGTATAAACCAAAAAATTAACCATTTTGATGAAATTAATGCAACTAATAAAGCATGAGTGAAAATATTATATAATGCCTGCACAGATGATATAAGGATGAGATTTATTGTTTAAGCATTTCCCTTTTTTTCACCTCCCCAGGCTTATAAATAAACTGCAGCCAGGATCAGTGAAGAAAATTAATCAATCAAAACTAAATTGGCACCAGGTAAAACAAAAAAACCCCCAAAACTACACCTCTAACCCCTCCGACCCCCAAACAGTTCTTTTGTTCTGTATTAACAAATTTGCTGTGAATATGGTACACCTTAAATTTTAATAGCACCAAGTTTTGTATATGATACATACACAACAGTTGAGGATACTGCATACATGAACAGAATTTAACAGAAAGCAACTGCAGGTGAGATGGCTCATAAATGGCAGTTGAGTCTACATATTTAATAGTGCCTTGGGTGAAATTTCAGACGGAAGAAGAAAAGAGGGCCCTATAGCAAGGCCTTTTTCCAAGTTAAAAAAAGCTGTTAGCTTTTTTATTGAATCACAACCGGAGTTTTCCATCCAGGCAGTGCTGCAAGGCGTTAGGACAACAGCTTGCCTGTACCTGGACATCACTCTATGAAATGTCCTCCTGACAAAGCAGCTGGGAGGGAAAGGACCAGAACAATCCCAGAAGAAATGGTTGTGTAACAGAACTCAGAAAACAATATGGTGCAAACTACAGTACGTATTTTAGTTCAGTGTATCCAGATTTGATTTCTTCCGAGTGCTCTATCTAGCACTTCCCCCGACAAGGGACTGTCAAAGGCAGCAGGCACTGGAAGGGTTGCTGATTGGAGTTGACTGCCTTTGCTGTTGCTGGGTGTAGTTAATTCTGCTGTCAGCCTCTTGGTTGGATTGGCATTGAACGCTTCTAAATATTGTGGAGGATTTTTATTGTTTTAAAAAGTTTTAATACCTCTGAAGACTTCAGAAGGAAGGAGGAGGTTCAGTCCTTACTCCTTGTACTCTATCTTGTTTTCCAATTTCTACAGCACACAGTGCTAAAAAGTGCTAATAAACCCCAAAAGCTTAGTTGAATTTTCCTAGGAGGTGAGCAAGATAATACCTTCAAATTAAGTTAAATGTTCTTACTATCCACATAGTTATGTTTTTATTTTACTCAAAATGATCAATTGCTGAAGTCAAATAGCATGGACACTGTCAATTTTTCCAATTTGAATCAGGTTTTAGATTAGGATCTCTCTTGGAAGGGACACAGTTGAGGCAGTTTTGTCATCAAAGCCCTCTCTAACAAAGTATATGATACTCACTGATGGAGAGGGGCCAGACTAGATAAACCCTTAGACTGATTTCTGAAATAAATATTAATACTGATGAAAAATAATCTCAAACTTCATACCAGTCATGCCTAACCACGCCAGCTGTTTTGTCCAGTTTGCACAAGGCAAAGAACTTGTGTAAAACAAGCAAAACAAACCAACCAGCCAACACCAGAAAACTCTAAAATTACTTAGTTTCTGAATTGAAACACTGAGTAGAAAACTGGCTTTTTTGTTTCTGTTTAGCTGGAGAACATTGGGAATTTTATCAAAGCCATTCAAGTCTACGGCATGAAGCCCCATGATATTTTTGAAGCAAACGATCTTTTTGAAAATGGAAACATGACTCAAGTACAGACTACTCTAGTTGCGCTAGCAGGTCTGGTAAGTATTTGTATCGCTGGAATCGGCACAAATCCACACGGCCAGTCCAGATGCACCCCTGCCACTCGCGTAAATGTGGCAAACGGCATACAGCCTGTCAGGAGGGGAGAGAGACTCAGGGGGTCTGAGATATTGCAGAGGTTGCACTTGGAGGGCTGTGTCCTACCGCATGCGTCCAGGGAAGGCTCGGAGTTCAGATTTAGGATTCCTGGCTGCAGGCGGCCTTGCTCTGGAGCTGCGTGGGCATACACAGCACTGGGGAGGCTCACAGAAGACCACGAATCCCTGCAGAATATCCTTCTGACAAGATACTTGGGTGGCTTTGGAGTGCCACCGTCAAATGGCATGGGGAACTGTCACCTTCTCTCACCCCTGACGCGGAGAGGAGTTTCTCATAAGAGAGAAACCTGCTTGTGGCATCACTTGAGAGCCCAGGGACAAAAAGCCAGTGCTCCAGTAGCAGAATATATACTTTAAACACTGAATACTCTATTTTCCCTCTCCCTAAATAGGCAAAAACCAAAGGTTTTCATACTACAATTGATATTGGTGTCAAATATGCAGAGAAACAAGCACGAAGTTTTGATGCAGGAAAACTAAAAGCTGGTCAAAGTGTAATTGGCCTGCAGGTAAGTATGAAATTCAAGTTTGCATTTAATCTGTTGTATTTGAGAACAACTTCCTTGTTTTGATAAACTGATACGTTGTTTATGCAAAAACAGCTGCAGAATTGCAATATATTCTTATCATGGAAGGACGTATAAGGTTTTAGTTCTTGAAAGCCATTGATCGGCTTTATAAGCTCAAGTGACTGCCTGGAAGGTTTTTCTGTTTGCTTTAAATCTGCAATAAGAGTGATAAGGAGGAAAGGAACAGCTAATATTAGCAGTATCATCTCTGTCCCCTAAAGTGGTTTTAAAGTAGAAGTCTTGGGATAGCTAAAGCTCCTTATATGGTAGAAGCTTTTTTTCTCTCCACTTTCCTTAATGGTCATGAAACCCAAAATAACTGGCATAAAACCTTAAAATTCCTGTGGTAGAGAAATTGTGGCAGCGTAATTGAATCATTACTGTCTGGGGTAGAAGTACAGTATTACATTTTGATGCGTACGTCCATTCTAATTGTACGTGCAGTCGGGCAGATACCAGTCACCTTCGGATGACCGTTGCCTTTATTTTTCCTTTTGAAGCTCCGTATGGAGAAAGGGTAGTTGATTACAGGTAGTGGTCAAGCTACGTGAGGGATGCATGCACTGTAATTACTTCTGCCACCAGCCACCGCAGTTACCAGCCATGTTTGTTTCCTTAGACTGAGGTTGCTGTACACAATAAAAAAAAAAAAAATCACTTTTTCTGTCCCCCTCTTCCTTCCCCAATAAAGATGGGCACCAACAAGTGTGCCAGTCAGGCAGGCATGACTGCTTATGGAACTAGAAGACACCTCTACGATCCAAAAATGCAAACCGATAAGCCATTTGACCAGACGACAATTAGCCTACAGATGGGCACTAACAAAGGAGCCAGTCAGGTAAGCGGGACCACAAGTGACACTTGGAGATTTCTTATTCCTATCCAGTGTGTTCTGTGATCAATATCTTAGGGCATAAAAACGACCCCTTGCTTCTAGAATTTCCGAATCCCTGTGTTATACCAGAAAGAAACAGTAACTTCATTTCAAGTGCTAAAAAGTTGCTTCCTGGGCACTACCTCAGCCCGAACACTTAGTGTATTCTCTCCAAAGAGGGAAATAAACTGGGCCTTTCTGCAAGGACTTCCTTCTGTGACATACCTGCTAGTGAAGGCATGCTGCTGTGCTGTTTTGTTACACTTTAATTCCTACTTTATAGCACTTCTAGTAAGGTGTACTAATTGTAATCATAAATCTAGTAATCACGGCTCTTGACCTTCTTCCTGAAGCTCTACAATCCTGTTTTATTAGGCTGGTATGCTGGCACCAGGCACCAGGAGAGACATCTACGATCAGAAGCACATATTGCAACCTGTGGATAACTCAACTATTTCATTACAAATGGGTACCAACAAAGTAGCTTCACAGAAGGGAATGAGCGTGTATGGGCTTGGACGACAAGTGTATGACCCCAAGTACTGTGCTGCGCCAACAGAACCTGTCATTCATAACGGCAGCCAAGGAACAGGAACTAATGGGTCAGAAATCAGCGATAGCGATTATCAGGCAGAATACCCAGATGACTATCACGGAGAGTACCAAGATGACTATCAAAGAGATTACCATGGTCAGTACAGTGACCAGGGCATTGATTATTAGCTTTGCATCGAAAGTTCAGTATTAGTCCATTATTTTATTCAGTAAGAACGAAACTAGCCTTGTGGAATTGTTACCTGTCTTTCCTACACACTATGCTTAATGTACCTAAAGAAATATTGCCTTACATACATTCCTTTTTCCTTTCTCTGCCCTTTCCCTGTCTAGTTGCCTTTAGTGCTGTAACAGTTGTAGTCTACAGCATAAACAGTAACCGCATATGAAGTAAAAGGAATACTGTGAAAGGGGGAGTGCTCTTGTACAGCCAGGTCGTCCAATAAGGAGCTATGCATTTTCACAATCTCTACTTAAGCAGGTATTTACATACCATGTAAAGCCTTCATTTTACATAGTTATAGCTTTTCCGTTTTCCAGATGAGATACAAGAATTTCATACTTAATGTTAAATGTGGTCTTTGCCAATTAAATCCAAGACATCACATGAGTGATTTAAATATCATTACTATGTTTCTAAGGTATTGTTTGCTAATGGTAAGTCCTGCATTAGACACAAGTGTGCGTTTGTGATTGTGTATTCATTCCATTATCAACACTGACCAAACTTAGAAATAGTTGTCTTACTAAAAAGGGAGCTTGTACAAAGTCTTGAGCCAACAGAAATCCCATGATTGATGGTGCATTTACCTTTTATTGTGCCATAATATATCCATGTAGAAATGCTTTTTCTTCCTTGAACTGTATTTATTGCCACACTTCTCAAACTGATCCCAGTGTATTTTTATAAATAAATATTTTTTCTTAAAGGTATGTAGGAGATCCTGTCTCATTTGTTATGCTACTATTCTTAAAGATTAGATACCACAGAAATTACTCCCAAATCGGCATCGTCTTTGCCTGTGTTCAGGGTAATGTAGAACTGCTCTCTGTTGCAGTTCTGGTACTTTCTTTTCCATGGGATTTAATCCAACAACCTTGTAAAAATCTCCTGAGACCGAGTGACAGTGACTTAACAGGAAAGGAATGTAGCTCCTTTGCAGCAGAGTTCGTTTCCCTTCTACGTGACTGTGAGGTTATGACCAGGAGTCCTGAACTGTTCACTAAATCCCTGCCCTTTTCTCCAGGCACATGAAGAACTGCACATATTTAAGGCTGCCTCTGCTTCTGCCTGCAGCCTTCATTCCACCGCTCTCAGATCTCTTCCTGTAGAGTATGTAAAGAGATACCCCAATCTTTGTGCCTGCTGGTCGGCAGTTTGAGCTCTTTAGTTACCGATGGCAGGGCTGTATTCCTAAATGGAAAACGCTTTCTTCCTCACCAGGGAGTGCAGACAGGCTGTACTAATTTACCTGGGCTGTTTTAACAGGAATAAAAAAGAGCATGCTAGCAATGGGGCCCATTGTTACTGATCCTAACTTTTGTTAAAAAAAAAAATAATTAAAGGTATTTTTAAAATATTTACTCCAGATTAAACTTATTTACATTAACATATGAAATGTTTGATACTTGCAAGTTCTGGACTTGAAAAGGATTCTTCCCTCAAGACTAGAAGTTGTTTGTGCTTTGCTCCATTAGTTTCCGTTGTCTTTGGGTGTGACGTGGTGATCTGACTTCCAACTGACCTATTTGTTGAATAAGTCTTAAGCTTATTTATTTCACAGAATTTATATTTGAAAGGACCTCTGGAGGTCACTGGTCCAGGCCCTGCATCTGAGGCAAGAGAATTATTACCAAGACGTCTGTTAAGACCTACTCTTCCTGAACTACACTTATTTCCCCCATCAAAATAATAGTATTTAACAATTCAGAACGATTGTATTGAATGCTGAAAAGCAGTGCTACGATCAACAACAAAAGCTTTACTGCTTTCATAGTTTGGGTGAAAACACGGTCTCCTTTGGAAAGCCTGAACCAAGCCCTCCTGCTCTTTCTGAATCCAAAACTTTGCCTTAAACTGCTTGCACACATTTGTTGAGCAGAGGAAACAAAACAACACCCAAACTTTCTCAGTATGCTTGTTTTCTTTCATCCAGAGAGGTAGACAGTGGAATCATAACTGAATTAAGTGAGACTCTGAAGTAGACGCGAAGCAAGACCAAATGCAAACTACCTTGCTTAAAACAATAAGCTATAATACTTAGCCATTTTCTGGGATACAAACACCAGTAGGTCCCCATCTCCTATTTTCAAGAAATACAGTTATAAAAGTACCTTTAATTCCTCTGAAGCCAATCTTCCATAGCTGCAGGAAAGAGTCCGCCCAGCATCGGGCAGCTTCGCAGGGCAGACGTTGAAATACCAGAAGCCGCTGGGACAGGCATCAGCACCTGAACTAACACTAACTGCGTATTCACACGGGCTCTACCTACAGCCAGCCCCACCACCTGCCTCCAGCTTGCTTTATAATTGCCCAACTATGATACCCTGCGGGGGAAGAGAGCAATGAGAAACGAGTGCTAAATAGCATCAGCTTCTGTAGGGGTGCCCCGTCTCTCTGGCTCAGGTGGGGGCTCCCACCACACCGGCCTGGTTGGTGACACAAGTGCTCGTGGAATCTATGTAAGATCAGGAGGTCCTGTGTTGCACCTGAAAGCTATAAAGCTATGCTTTGTGTACAAAGTTTTAATTAAAAGGTATGCATTTGGAACTCTTCTGTAAAAACTTACGTGACTCAAAACATATTGTCGCAGTTGTAATTTCTGGACTATGGGCAGTACTGCAGTGCTTAAATGAAACACACTCAAACACAGCTTAATTGGGATTTTGCAGTACCTTCCTCCTTTAAAAAGCAAACCAAAGTTTGTAGTGTCGAAAAGTCCCTTCCTTCTCCACGCAGGAACTGCAGTGAAGGCAATGACACTGCATCACAGTTACACAGAATTACTGAGATTGGAAGGGACGTCTGGAGGTCATCTAGGGATTGTCTGAAAATGAGGACCTACAAATATAAAAATTGCCCTCCTTTTCTTCCACAAGGGAGTTCCTGAGCCAAGGGCCAAAACCATGCAGTGTGAGTATCAAATACAAACAGGAAAAATCCCCAATGTGTAGTAAGAACTGATTTTTTTTTTTTAAACTTCCAAGCAGTTAGGCAGCTATTGCTTATTCAGCGTGGCTTTCAGTTCCCAGAAGCCGAGCACCAGCAGCACCCAAGCGTGCAGGTTTAAGTGATGAGAGGCAGTGAGTCACAGTCAGTAGCTGACCATCTTCACCTGCCAAGCAGAAGGTAATTCATCTGTTTCTTTCCCCTTTTCATCATCTATCCCATGTCCCTCAACTTGTAGAAGTGGCTCATATTAAAGTAGACAAAAGTTCATTAAGTGAAGAATAAAAAGCAAGTATTTCTTAGCATTCCCTAGCAGATAACTAGTCTCCTTTCAACAGCAGATCAGATAGACAGTGTATTTAGCTGAAACAGCTTTGTCATTCAGGCCATCAATGAGCTTTTTTGTATGGCATTTCCAAGCTGTGACTAATCAAAGGTTTATCAATTTATTCATCATGGAAGCGTATGAGTCACTTACCTGCAGGGATGTCTCACTTGCCCGACTGATACATACTTTACTGAAGTCCCTGGTCGGGGTCATCTTCTCACCTCAGACCTCTCCTCAAACAAAAGTTGTTAAAGGAGCTTTTGAACATAGAGAATAAAACAATGTTCCACTGAGTAAAATCAAAAACTGCCCCATACTAAGAACGAGGTGACGAGGTGGAGCTCAAAATAGTGTATCATAACCAGGGTCCAGGTACAAAGTTTAAACAAACCTCAGAGCTGCTCACAGAAAAGGCTGACAGATTGTTACCAAGTTATTTTTTTAAAAAGTGTCTATGCTGATCGTATTCCTCTTCTGTCTAGAGCCCTAACAGTCTCTTCTCTACATTCCTCCATGATATCTTATATTTCACATCCATGTTACAGCTAACATTTCTATAAAGTAGTATTTATAGCACTGTTTTATCTCATTTTTGTCTAGCCACTGCTCATCTGCTACTTGCTCAAGCTTTAAATCTCAATACAGATTTTTCTGCTTCCTTTGTCTTTTCAGTTGCAAAGGGAAGGTAGTTGTCTATTTTTATTTACAGAAAAAGGACTATTCCTCATCTGCCCTTTGGAGAGGAGTCAGTGGATAGTTTATGATACTAACTTGTAAAAAAAATTCCCAAAAGAGTATAATTGAAAGAAAGACACCTACCTCGTAACCATTATTTATCTTGCCTACAGGGAATTTTCTGTCAATAGTAATTTCCATCAATGAGCTTGGAACAGTTCCTTAATTGGTTGCACTGGCTGTTCACATACATACACAGAATAACTCAGGAGCCATCTCAGGGTGCCTCTTCTACAAGTGTTTCTACGCCCAGAGATGGCTGGCCCAGTGTTCCCAGAGAAGCGTGAAACCCCCCCGTGTTAGCTGACACACCAAAAAGCTAAAAAGGACAGCGTGATGACCTTGTCGACTTCAGTATTTTTAGTCTGACAACACAGAAATTTACAAGGAGTGTGTTTATTAACAATTTTCAGACCATTATAACGAGTATATTAATAAAAATCAGGTGTGCTGACACACAAAATACATTATTCATACAAACAGATTGTGCGTCATTTTACCAGTGCAGAAGGTACAACAGATATTTAGAGAATTAACACTTTGTCCTGGGGTACTGGCAACCTTTACTTCTTTTCCATCACTGTTTTTGCTATTGCTGGTTTGCCTTCACGCTTCCTGGTGCACTTCACATTCAAGTCTACAAAAGAGAGGGAAAAAAAAGGAGTCAAATAATGTGTAGCACCAGTCCTGTTACTGCATTTAAATGTCATAAGAGTAAACTGGGAAAATAATTAAGGTTCTTTTGTGTCTCAAATCCACAATCCTCTCGCAGGGAATAACCCCCACGCACACTCCCCCGGTATCTGCGCTCCACAAAAAATTACTGAAGAATTCAATAACATAAGCAAACAATGAAAAGAATCAAGTAGAACTACCCCTCACTGTAGCAATAAATTGAAGCTGAGCTCTGTTGCCCAACCGCCTATAGCAGAATGCCCACAGGATTGCGCGAGAGTTCCCTGGAGCCTGGTACCTCTTGAAAGCAGAACAAGAAAAACCACCACCATCTGTTACACTCCTGTAAGAAGTAGGTGGGAGGACAGAAGACACTAGTAGTTGTGTCCAGCAGGAGTAGGTGCCAGAGTAGCTGTTGCCGCAGAACCTTCCTCCGGCAGCCCTGGCTTGTCTCCCCTTGTGCTGGGGGAAAATCAGCCCAGGTTCTGAACTTGCTGGGGCAGTTCTCAGGTTGGGCAATTTGCAATATTTTTTTCAGATGTCAGTTAGTGAACGTTTACTCTCAGGACTTTCCCAAGCCTGGGTGTGGGGGAACACTCCCTTCTGGCATCTCAGCTTTTTTACCCCAGCATAAACCAAAGTAAATAAACACATACACTGATAGACAAGAAAGAAAGAAAAAGAGTGGGGGTGGAGAGGGAAGGCCTCTAAGCTCTGATCTTACAGCTCTGGAACTTCAGCAGTTCCAGCATGAAATCCAGCAGCCTACCACTCTTCTGACCTTGCTACAGCAGACATGTCAAGGACTATCTGAATGGGATTTATCTCCCACCCCTTTGCCATTGTTCAAGTCTTTCTCTTCCTCTGCTGGGCACACTGGGGAATGGGAAGAAGCATGAGAACAAATATTTGATCCATCCATTTTGCACCAGCAGAGGGTTTCCTGAGGAGGGAAAGCAACAGAAGGGAAAACAGGACACTGGGTACAGCATGTTGGTTGCTGTAAGACATCAGGAGATACATGGGAGTCTACATCCACTCTTGGGACATAAAGGCAAACACAGTAGCTGGCAGATAAATACATATCCCAGAGTCCCATCTCACCATAGGCTGGAGCTCTGTCCCATCTTCATTGTCCTGGAAAGGTCTCGTGCTTCTGTGTTTTTGCCCTTCTGTCAACTTGTTACTCTGACTCATGAAGGTCTACAAGCGAAAACCAGGCTGAGATCATTTGGGAATGCAAACCATTATGTAAATAAAAACACCTGGCAAAATTAATTAATTAGCTCGGGGCTAAGAAACTGTAGCTGGTTCCTAGCTGGACGACACTGCGTGATACCGGGAGGGACCCAGCAGAGGCAGCAATAGTGATGAATGCAACTTGAGAAGGATGAATCAAGAATGTCTGTTACATCTCCTACTCCAGGAATGAGGACCGGCTGCCTGACATCCCTCACCTGGCTTCCCGCCCACTGCCATATATTGTCCTGAGGGCCACAGAGCCTCCCTTCCACCCCCAGATGTTTGTGACCTGACTGTAACACAGACGTCCCAAGTCAAATACCTTCATGTGTTGGGAAACTCCCAAGTTCTTTGCTACATGAGTAAACTTACTCTTGATCATGCAACGAGGAGGAGTTTGGATGTGTGGCCCTCAATTTTTCCATACAAGGTTATACAGCCTGCCCTGCTTGGAAGACTCCTTACCCCCGTGGGAAGTCCTCTCTTCACCCAAGGCCCTAGGGCATGGATAATTATAAGAAATTAAGTCCAGAGTTAAAGAGAAACTACCACAAAGTCTGGAAGTGGAGAAAGGAAAGCCTCTGTTTGTTTCATGACGGAGAATTGGCTGAAGAAGTATTTTAGCATTTGGCAAAGCAGAGGGAGAAGAACAGAGGTCAAGGCTTCAGAGTTTTCCATTCAGTAACATATTCCTATTTGGCACATGTGCTTAAGTACTGTTCTGAATCAAGGCCAAAGAATATCTATCTGCTTTCTTCTGTACAAAGGGTTAAAGCCTATCCTTAGGCTGCCTTTTTGTTGTTTTTTGTTTTCAACAAAATTTTATGAACTTTACAGGAAATCTAACAGCAGCATTAAAAAAAAACAAACCCCCAAAACAGTTCTTTTGACACTGTCCTCAAGAAATCCATCCAGAAGATTCGTATCATATGAGCTATTCTGGCTGCTCAGATTGTTTTTCATGAATTACTAAGATTTTCTTTGTCGCATCGTTTATGAAGGAAAAGACAGAACTGGCAAAAATAGCATGGAAGGAAAAAAACCATCTGCATCTTCAAATATTCTCTTAATATGAAAGGGATGGCATATATACATTCAAATGCTTCAGATACAGCTATTAACTGAAGTTCTCTGTCACTATTAGCTATGTAATGATTCTCCATGAAAATGCTTGTAATACAATACAGTAATTATGAGGGTAAAGGCACAGAACTATCTGTCCAGAGGCAGAAGAATTTAATCAAGAGACAGAAGACAGTATTTTGGCAAAAGAAGCTGTATAGATACGAAGCAGCGCAACTCGAGTTTGCCCAAAGTTTGTTCAGAAGTGCAGCATCCCCAGGATGCAGATGGATTCCTGACCTGCTGCTGGCAACAAGAAGCTCCTTGTTGTTTACTTTTGTTCACCACCGTATAATAAGTCACAACAAATATAAACATCTAATCTTACAGCACCCCATGGATCAGTCTCTGCAGCTAGCTCATCTACTTATTTTTATTTTTTAATTACCAACAATACATTGCACATATATCTAGTAAGGCCTAAAAAGTCAGACGTTACTTACAGGGTATGGTCTAAAAGGCGGCAGCAGATCATAGCTAGCACACAGGAGGCAGAGAGCGCCATTTACTTCAGTTTACAAATTCGTATCTGATTTGTATCCCTGAGCCTACCTGTTCTAAGGTGTTGGAAAGGAAATAGCATGGCTTGTGGGTTCAAATTACTAGGTCTTGGGGAAAGAAAAAGCTCCCAAAAGCTTAGAGAAGCACAAATATCTTTGCTGTTATCACTGAGGTTTACCAGCAGTTCCTGATCCATGAAGTATGGCTTCTCTTCAGATCCGTCATTTGTTTCCATATCAATAGCAAAGCAAAGGAACATGGCATCTGCTGTCACTTCAAACACAGACAGAAAGCTGTGGGACATCAGGTAGGCAAAAAATCCAACCAGCAGAAGAGGAACGACCCAAGCTTGCAACTCCCGATGGTAGTTAAATGCCATCAATCCTCCAAAAACAGTAAAACACACAACAAATACCTGTAAAGGGCAGTGAGACGGAAATGCAGCCTCATTAATCATGTAGAAAAGTTTCTTAAAACAAGCAAAAACCCCAAAACCCTAAGGCCAATATTTTAACAGCACATCTCATCTGGGAGATAGCTATGCGGTTTCTGGTATCGTGTAGTTGTCACAATTTGTGTTCAATTCAGCGTGTAAATTCTGTCAAGCGGGGGCAATCTTTTACGGTATATTTACCAAAGACTCGTTGCAATGGGAACTGTAAGAGTGGGGCCTGGACACTACTGTAATACAACTAAATAACTCTGTAAAGACTATGAAAAGGATTAAATTCCTCAAACATTATCTTCTCTCCCGAACCCATTTTACAGCATTAACAACATTGAGTTTAACAAAGACAAACTTTATTTACTTTAGATATAAGAAAATCAAACCCTGATTTTTCACTCAGTTCTTACAGAACAGTACTTTTCTTACTCTTACCTTTCCTAGAAATAGGATAAAATCTCCAAAACAGCTAATGGATGCAAGTTTAGCAGAATTCTTTGCCAAAATAAAGACAGCATCCTTTGCTGACGTACTAAAGTTTGTCCCATTTATGGCTGTAGTTGTGTACGCATGCTGAAATGAGAGAAGATAATAATGCAGAGAGAAGAAAGGCTCTTATAATCCAGATTTTGCTTCAGCAAAACGCAAACCCTTAAACACTCTATTTGGAAATACTGACTTTACAGATATAAAGAGTTATTTTGCACAATATGGCAATTTTATTTTAAGTGACTATAATAACTATGCTTCTGACTTCAAATAGTTTTTCCACACAATTTCCACCATTAGGAAATGCTACAATACTGACTAAATAAATTTCTGAACCCACCTTTATCCAATTTATTTTAAAACACCTCTCTACCCTAGTTCTCTACCCTAACTCTTGCTAACAAATAGGACACAGTTACCACAAGACACTTACTTACCTAGAGTCACACTGTCCAGACTTACTCACTTATTTTCTATGAGTCTATCTCCAAGACTACTGTCAAGCTATGTAAGTGGAACAATCAAGTTACGTAGTTATCAAGTCATTTAAAAGTTGTTGATTAAAAATCTTTTATACATGGCCCTTTCAAACTATTCATATGCTGCTGAAATTTAAGCTTATGACTATAGCCATAAAATAAACCTTTTCAAGAAAGATGAAACCAGTTGTGAAAATGAGTGGAAAAGAACAGCTAAAGGATCCTGGACTAGATCAGTGCGTGCTACGTCACCAAAAACCCCCCAGATTTTCAACAGACAGTTGGGGCACTCACAATTTTTCGAGGTATTGAGAATTTCACAAGCTTTCTCTTTGTGGAAACTTGCCAAGACAGGTGGGGAGAACAGAATATTTTCCTTCATGGATTGGATTATTTTAGCACTTGTTGTGCATAACTTGGCATATACGACCCATTTTTGGAACTCCTCAACAAGGTTTTGAAACTGTGTCCAAAACATCAGCTCAGAAAAACAGCGCTCAAGATACCTGAAATGTATGCTGAACTTTACCAGCAAGTCTTTGAGTAGTAAGATTATATTAAAGTACACTATAATAATATTATATATAACATTATATAAAAAGATTATTATGCCACAAAACATTCATTACATCTGGTACAGTCAGTAAGAACCACCGTGTGCAAGGGATTACTGTTCTGAAGGAGCTTATACACCTCAACATGTACTTGGTGCTTAGATTACTTTCTGCTTCACCTGAAAGTGGAAAAAAAAGCCAACAAAAAACTGGTTTGCTGAAAGTGAATTACACTGGCCTACTGCAAAACACTTTCCGTTCAAAAATATGGTTTTTCTCACTTACAAATCAAAATAGAAAGTAGCTTCAGATATCTGAAGGCAGAGAAAATTTACTTCTGCAGAGTCCAGTTCTATCCCATAGCAATTTCTGTAACATACTGCAGTGAGGCAAAGCTATATTGACAGTATCTTAAAATATTACAGAGAAAGAAAGAAATTAAATGCAGTCAAAGATCTTTTGTCTCTTTTTTGTGGGTATTATTTATTTTATATATGACAAAGGAGATTTTTTTCTCTGATAGTAAGCAAAAAAAGAGTAGAAGTAAACAGCGACATCCTGTAAATATTCTATAGTAGCTATCATAGTAGCAAATGCATCCGTAGATGGAAAAAGTATAAACGAAGACCATGGAATTATTGCCTACTCTAAGAGAAATCAAAGACTCCACTGAACTCCACAGAAACACGTAGAGTGTCTGCATAAAAATCTGCTTAAAGAAGCAAGTTCGCTTCATTCCTAAATAGGAAAAAATGCTTTTCTGTGCTAACTTTCATTTATTCTGACACTGTTGCTTTCCCCAGGGAGTGCTGGAACATGACTGGCAGAGAGGTGGACCCTTTGGCTCAGTCGGGTGTCGACTGCAATACCTTTGCCATCTTGCCTGCCTACACCCCTGAAAGAGAAGCATCCTTGTCCCACCTGCCTCACCCCACCCCAGAGGTGTGAAACCCGATGGCTGGCAAGCTCGCCCACCGCAGCATCGGCCCAGGATGCGGCAGCAGGAGAGACGGCAGTTCGGTAGCCGGGCTACCGTCTCCCCAAGGACACAGGCACAGGGTCGATGGCTTCAAGTCAACAGTCAAGTTCCCCCCTCCCTGTCTGCCCTGTGAGTTAAGTCTGTTTCATCATTCCCATTAACAGACAGGAAATTGAGACACAAGGTGGAATAAGCTTTTCTAAGTTTGTTTCTGTCCCTTAAGAACTAAATTCACAGAGCAGATCCTCATCTGGTGAGGTCAGTATAAATTTTGCCAATAAATTAAACAGGAATTCTGTATTCATTATAAATAGCAAAAAAAGTCCTGTTTTAAAAATTAAAAAAGAATGTCAAAAGTGCATGTGCACTTGTACAAACATTGTTTCCAAACTTAAAATAAATAACCATTTGTTTGCACTCCTGAATTAGCCACTTTGGTATCTGAGGAATGTGCAACGAAAAGAATTTCTGATATTTATTAACTAGAAGTGTTATCTTGGAAAGACTGAAAATAATGCTGGAGGCTGAATACCACCTGCATAGGGGTTTGTCATATTACAAACTAGTTGATAAAAAACGGCATTTATAACAGTTACAACTTCAACGAATCACGTAAGTATCAACTAGTCAAAACGCCCAATCAAGAAAGGCAGCCAACATTATAGAAGGAGTAAGAGAGACACAGAAATGAACAGAATGCTGAAGGCTACAGAACTAATAATCATTGACGTAGGTGAAGCAAGAACGTTACTAGTACAAGGTGAAGACTTAGCCAACTGATCGCTACCTTTTGGCAAAAAATACATTTCTGAGAAAAAAGAAAAAAACAATAATTTGGAGGGTTTCTTCTTCAGCCTAGACTGCAGCTCTATACACTCTCCTCACAATTCTCAAGTTTTCCACACAGACCCCATACCCTGATCCCATCCGGACACATAGAAATCCACACGTTCTCACTAATAAAATACATGTCTAACACTTAGGCAAATGTATGTTTCCGTGAAACTCAGAGTTGCACAGAAATGAGCTCAAATGATTTCTCCTCCTTACCCACCAAAGAACACCGAACACACGCAAGCTATGACCAATATTTGTAAATCATTTTAGACTTTGGCCTCAGAAGCTTAGACATGCCATTCATTTTCCAGTTGCAGGGTATGTGCAACAACACAACCCCCTTCAAAAAGACAGTTGCAAAGGCTAAGATGGTCTAGAACCTGCTATCATTTAGAAACAGGTTATCCAAATGTGCTTTTCTACAGAATGTATTCTCTTTTCCCAAGCACAAAAGCTTTTGTGGACTTGAAAATGCTTGAGAGAAGGGCAGCAGGAATGATCCAAAAGGTATGGAATGTCTTCTGCCTGGAGAACAATTGAGTGCACCACGCTTTTCTGCCTGGAAAAGAGACAACTGAAGGAGGACGTGCTAAAAGGGCTACAAAATGATGAGAAATGAGAGGGTAGCTAGGGTTAGATGACTCACTGTTTCTTCCAGAAAAGAGACTAGGCAGGGGGAGGACCAAGCAAAGCAGTAGGAGCCAAATTTGAAAACAGATGGCATTTCTTCTCGCTGTAAGTCTGTAAGCTGTGAACTGCTGGACAAAGGATGCTTTAGCTGCTAAAAGTTCGCATGAGCTCAAGGGGACTGGGAAAGGAATCCACTGAGAGTTATGAAACACAGAGGAAACACATTCAGCTCAAGAAGTCCCTGGGCTGAAAACAGATTCAGAAACAGCACGGGAACAGGGAAACACACACTCGTTCTGCCTTAGCATTCACTCACAGCCACGGGAGATGGGATACTGAGCTAGACAGAGACTCAGTCTGTCCCAATGCAGCTATTATGGTTTTTATCTCTGCTTAATGAATTGATGTTTTACAGTGGTAGTCTCTGCTACGGTGACAAGCAAGTAATAACGGCACTGATAGCATACCATTGATCAGAAAGCGTGGGAGATAGTGGGTCAGAACAGTCTCTATCCTCACACCAGCAAGTTGGTACTGTATCACCACCTTTGTGAAGAACACAAGCCTCCTCTGGCTTGGAGTCTGGGAACTAGACACTAGTTTCTCAGTGTCAGGATGAATAAATAAGGAATGTGAATGTTTACATATTTCCAAATACCACAGTATGCAAAAAAAACCTATTTAAAGAATACATCCTTCTGTGCCTCACAACACAGAATGTCAAAGGTCTTGGAAAAACTGACCTGCTGGTTTCATGAGAAAGGCGCTGTGGCTCACATCCAGGCCATAAGTTCCCCAATTGTTGAGAATAATTGCTACTTTGTGTAGCAGCTGAATTCACTCCTCCAGTCTAGGACTTGCTTTAATAAAAACGAGCTTGGGGAAGAGAGGATTGCCATAGCAACAGAATCTTCTTAAAAAAAGAAGCAGGAGACCTGCTGGTCTCACATCCCACTTCAGCTTCTTCTGCTCTGTCGGCGTTTTCAGCCTGATCTGATCTTGTTGCTGCCAACTCTGGCAGGGGCTGCCCTGGTTGCTACCCCCACTGCGATGCTGCGCGGCTCAGCCTGGACTTCGCAGGGTCTCAGCTCGCAAGCGTCACAGCTGCCAGCGGGATCCCCTCGGAAAACAAAATCCAGGGCAGGTAGCAAGAGGCAACGACATCTCTGTGGCTGCCGTACAGCAGTCAGTGACCCGCTGAGAAAAGCCATAGTGTGTCTCTCAGATAGTGGTGGGAAATTAGAGCAACGTGGGCCTGCGAGGCCCCACCAAAGAGATGAGGACATGCAAGACTGGAAGGGACTTTCAGCCACACTCCAGTGTCTGGCTATTTGAGATTAGCACATCATATGATTTCTTCTCTTAAGTGGAGAGCTCCCTCTTTAAACTACTTAAGGCTTTTCCCTCTCTCAGTCCTTACATTTGGAGCTATTCCAGACAGTTGTCCCTCTGGTCCTTAGGAACCTTCTTCCAACTTCCAGACAGCATTTACTCATGAACAGTTTACATTGACTCATTCTTCTGTTGATCTTGCCTTGGCTTTTATCCCTCCCTGCTGTTTCTCTTCTTGATATACTCCTAGACGGCCGATGGCCTTGCTCTTCCCCTTCATTTGTCAAAGAAGCCACACCAGGATACTCCTGTCCCTGTGAGATAAGCCGGATCACAGAATGGTAGGGGTTGGAAGGGACCTCTGGAGATCATCTAGTCCAACCCCCCTGCCAGAGCAGGGTCACCTAGAGCAGGTTGCACAGGAACGCGTCCAGGCGGGTTTGGAATGTCTCCAGTGACGGAGACTCCACCACCTCTCTGGGCAGCCTGTTCCAGTGCTCTGCCACCCTCAGAGTAAAGAAGTTCCTCCTCATGTTTAGGTGGAACTTCCTACGTTCAATTTTGTGCCAATCACCTAACCAGCAACTTGTACAATGGCATTTATCCCCTTGTTTCTGGTGCAAGTACTTAATCTCTTACCTTCCAGGACTGAATCTGCCCTTTCTGCAGCCTTGTTAACCCCTGGCTATTGTCCTGTGGTTGACAAACACACAGAGAACATTCTCCTCCCCCACGTCCAACCAGTAAGCACACAGCTAATATACAAATCGTTATTTTTGATTCTTAGGCTAATTACTATCTGTAAGAAACCCTTCATTAGCCTTCCAAATTTTCCCAAGCAGCCCAAGAAGCACAACTTTCCTTTATTTCTGTTCCACCTTATATCTGCAATCTGGACCCACTGGAGAAAATCTTGTCCTTCAGCTGTCCTTGCTTCCTACTCTGTGTGTCATCTGCTCTCCCCATGGCTGTCATCCAGTGGGTAGGACCAACACAGCTTTCTCCTCAGAGTTGGGTGTCCTTTCCTTCAGCATCGCACTGCTGCGCCTGGGCTCCACTTCAAACATAGGGTTGGACCACAAAGACTCTGCTTTAAGTGCCCATTGCATCGTGACTACATCACTACTGGAGTTGCTTACAGTGGCTTCTGCAGTTAGGGTGACAATGTTCTCATTTGGGATTTCTGAAATAAAACCAAACTGAACATTTTCAGAGAGCTGTTAATAAATTGCTCTGATTAAAAGCACTGAATTACTGGTCACTTGCTTCACAGCCTTTTATTTTCTCTCTCTGATTTTTTTTTTCTTTTTTTTAAATGGGATAGGGGAGAGAAGAACGGTATCAAAGCAAGAATTAGTCACTCTTGTTCATCTCTATCCCCTACATGGCTCACCCTACAAAACCAGTAAAGACCTAAGGAATGTTATTTCTTATTACCGCTTATATAAAGTCTCTAGAGGGAAAACAAACATATTTAAAATACAATTTCACTGAAGATTAACATTTCAGCCTACTGTTTTTTCAAATTATTGAAAATTTCAAATGACTGAAAATCTAGAAGTAATTTTGCCAGTAGCATTAAAATGCAGTATTGTTTTTGGGAGGGAAAAGAAGTACTTGATGGGGTGAGGCACAATGTGTTTGGCAGCGCAGAGGAGAACTGTACTTACATTAGCACATGAATTTTGGTTTTATCTAGGTCACTTCTCCACGAGGCATTTAACCACAACCTCCTGATAGGCTTCCATCCAAAGTTTAAGAGACAACCAACTGCCATGGATATACAACCATTAGACAGACTGGCTTCTGCTTTTTTACACTAGACAGTTGCCAGCTTTCGGTGTCAGTGAAGGGTCTCAGTACCAGCAAATGCAGGCTGACACACTGCTGCCTTCAGTAATGGCTACCAGGGGGCCCGGAAGGCCACGCTGCAAGTAACTGCGCCGGTGAAAACAGAGAAACCACAGACTGCACAGCAACTCCTTCAGAAATCCACGTGCTGCACTTTGGAGCGGTTGCTTGCCAACTGGCTGCAGATGAACCCAAAGCAGACAAGGAAAAGCAAAACTATCCTGAAATAGCTATATTGTTTTAGGAAAAGAAAAAAAAAAACCAAACAACCTCACTGCAACAAGGCTGTAAAGGGAAAAAAAAGCGAGCGCTTTGGTGTATCAAAAGTTAAGACTGCCACTACAGTTTAAGAAAGCAGGAGACAGACAGACCCTGTAGCTCCCAAACCACATTAAAAAAACAATATATTCTTTTTACGGAAGAGAAATTTCAATCTCCCAGATTTTTACTTGAGATGATTGGGTATGTTTATCTGGAACATACTGAAACCATCAGAGCCAGAAGATGAAAAATCTGTGGTAATTCTGACAAGTGTTGGCAAACAGAACTGTCAAGTAAGGATAATGACTTTATATTCACAAAGCACTTTTCGTCCAGATAGAACCCAGAGTGCTTTACAATTGTTACTAATGGATTATACACACACATGAATCACTTTGCCCATGACTGAAATGGAACAGCTTAAGGAGTGAACTGTTTAACAGCACGTAGCAACACTACACCACAGTTTAGCACAGGATCCAGTTGCGAGTCCAAGAGAAATTTAGGAAGGCAGAACGTAATTATCCACATTGCAATCTGTGCAGGATGCTGGGTTTACATTACCCCTCCTCCAACAACCACCACTGGAAATACGGCAACTGTCAGCGTCTGGCGCAGCACTCTGTCACGACGGGAAGATGACAGGCCACCTTTCTCGTCCCGTTTCAGTTAAGTTCCAGGAGAGCGGAACAAAACTTAGCTGAGCCTGCAGAGAATGCGCCACTTTGGGATGTATGCAGCTATCAATGTCAGTGTGAAATCCCACCTAAAAGATGGCACCTCAGCCCGAAAAGCACTCTTTGACAGCATAACAGAGCACTCGGTTGATACCGCACGGGAAGAGAGAAGCTCGCGCTCTTCCACCAGTGTTTCTTCCTCCAGCACCTGTTTCTCATCTGCAAGTTCCCCAGAGGGAAAACAAGGGGCTCTGTTTAATCCTGATTAACCTTGTGAATGAAGGGGCAGAAAGAATTTAAATCATCTAAGCAATACAGCAACAGGTTGAAGAAAACAGTGCAGAAGGCAGAAGTGATGGGAAGGCTGACTTTTTTTTTTTGAGTTTCAGGTAATTATATACTTACTACTATAATGAAAGTAATGCTGGAATAAAAGGCAAAAATATAGTAAGGAAATGAGCTTTGGACCAACTTTTATAACAGCTGTTCCACATTTCAGTAATTTCAACTCACACAAAAATAAAAATCTGAACTAAAAAATATTTGCAAAATGTTAGAAACATAGGTACAAGCAATTTTTGGACCCCTCCCAAGTCCTACTCTCAAGTCCATGTTCAACACTGATGTGAAATTTCAGAAAGAGCTCTTAAGAGCTCAGTACTTCTCTTAATCAAGCCATATGTTAAGCTGCTTAAAACTGCATATTTGTCTTTTTTTTTCCCTTTTCTTTCTTTGTTACATTTGGCTGCAGATTTTACAAAATTGAGGAAATAGGCTTGAATACATTCTTTATAGGAAAAAAAAATAATTAGATGCATTAATTACTCTATGAAATGCAATAATCTGAGACCAATATTACTCCTTCATAGAGATAACATTTTTTAAAATTTACAGTGTGTTCATGTTATTCTTCTCCTCTAACCCTCGCCCAAATTGCCCTGGATTTGGAGCACGTGGAACGCCATCATCTTTGCCAAAAAGATGTTCAAACAAACAATTATCTAACAGCAAACACAGTATTATGATCATTAGGTTAGAAACTACAACACTTATTAAAACAGAAATTTGCCTACAATAGATTAGGAAACAGGAAATCTTTTAAGGGAACAAGAGCTTTTAAGGGAACAAGTTTCAGCCTTCTGAAACAAAAGGAAGAACATTACAGTAATTAATTCTTCTTTTAACAATCACATAGCATACAACAGCTGGAGAAAGTAAACACTAGGATGCTGGATATATCTTTGAAAGGCAGGAAGCCAAGGGGAAAGGGTGACTACAAATGGAAAGCCTGGAGTCAAAACTAACTCTGAGATTCCTCACCAAGTCCCTGACCATAAGATCTACCTAAAAAAAAACATGTAAGTCTGGAAAATTCATTGTCTAGAACCAGAGAATTCACTGCACGAGTATTTAATCTAGGCTGAACTAAGTAAGAAACTTTCTCTTCCTAGTTGTCCAAGATTAAGCTTAATTTATGCACCTACTTTAGAGGAGAAGTCAGACCCTTTATCAGCATTCTCTTGTTTACTTCACTACCGCCCTCCACCACGAGAACAAAGAAAGCAACAGTCAGAGAGTTCTGAATCAGCATGAACACCTGATTCCCTTTCACATTAAGAATACCACATCCACCAGTGATAACAAAAGGGGACTGACAAAGAGAAAAATTAACTATTTACAATGATGTATACAGAGCTGGAAAACACTTGGAGAAAAGCATCAGGACAGAAAAAGTAAAGTATCTGAAAAACTGCTGTATGTTAGAAATCATCCATTTCCAATAGAAACACTTTTGAAACAAAGCTGCTAACAAAACAAAGATGTCTTTCAAAGAAAGAGAATATGATATCATCTGGCGTTTTCATCATGGATCATATTCCCAGATATATTGATAATGGAAACCATCCAGGAGTTCAAGTTTCTGTGTTCAGGACTTTCTAGGTGGAAAATACTGTATCTAGTTTAATGACACATCTCCAGGTGGGTTTCTTACTTCTTCATTGCTTCCTTCCACCTGAACCCTCGGTATTTCAGTAGTCTGTCTGGCACAACTCAACAAAACGTTAAGTCTTCTTACCTTCAGAAATGGCAAACGGCCCCCTGAAAGGGCTATCTCATGCTCTAATTACTAACAAGTTTCCTAAAATCTTGCATCTGCCATGTTTGTCAATTCCCTGTTCCTTTGCAATAGGTTCCATCTACACTCGGAAGACTTTTTTGTTTGTTTAGTTTAGGTGGCCAGTGGCAGGGAACTTTGGCTTGCAGGCACTTGATGCGGCTTTGGTCGTGCTAAATGGAGGTGGCGCACACACGCGGTTTGGGGACTAGGTACGCAGGTGGCTGAGTGACGGAGGGATGACAGAGCGTACCTGGTTAAAGTATCTTAAGCAACTTTCCTGGCACCAAAACCAGCAGAAACAGCACTTGAACAGGCACTTTGCACATGCACTCTCCTGCAATAAAATGAAACGTTTGGTTACTGGACACAGAATTAGACTCAAACAAAACCGCTGTTTTAGAAAAACTTGCTCTACAGGTGACTGACTCTTCTAATAAAGCGTTCACTTAGGCAGCAGATATTTCCTTTTGGATTATAGGAACTGCTTTTAATTCAGACCCTTCAGTAATTAATGACTGACGAGCTGAGCATATTTTTTTTTCTTCCTGTGGATGGAAGATTCTTCTCTGGGAAAAGAAAATAAGTTCTGCAAATGGCTTTGTGAGCAAACAGCTGCTTGGAGAACAAACCAGGCAAGTCAGTAACCCTTACAGTACTGTGCCATCATCAGGGAGTACATTCACAGATTTTTAACTTTTTTGTTTATCAAATGACTGCAATCTGAAATGACTGGTACCCTAACGAACAAAAATAAAAGAATGGGCAGAAGGACTTACATGCACACGTGTGTGTACTGACTCAGAGCATACTTTTCATTTTTCAGGACAGGGGGAAAAGCATGTATTAGAACAGACCATTGATCTATATCAATTTCATACTAAAAACTGAGCAGAAAAGCTCAGAGTTTGTTCCCCCCCTCCACCCCCACCACATCACGAGCTCAGAACTGTTCATAATATAAAGATTTTACCAAGCAACAGAAGTAAAAGATATCTTGCTAGCCACAGTAGCCTTCCAAATTTAACTGGCTGTTTTTCCTCAGCAAAAGGAAATGCAGTTCAGTGATACTTGAGCCTTTTTAACCTTCTTTTGCCAGAGGTCAGAATGTTTTTGTTTTGTTTCGGAAAGCAGAGATCTCTCAGTCACTACATGAAAACTTCAGGTCGCCACAACTACCAATGTTCGTGTAGAAACCACGAACCTCCCAACTTTCTTCCAAAGACGTTCTTGGAAATATTCTAGGAATAATTCCTTTAAAAATGTAAACACACAAACAAAATGCAAAATCCTCACATCAGCGAAATACTTCAATCTTGCTGTGTAGTGCTGGAGAGATAGTTCACTAAAACTGTATTAATCTCAGTAACTACTGTTTATTAAAAACCAGAGCAAGGGACTTCAGCTGCAATCTCCTCTCTGATTCTGCTTGAAGGCTGCTGTGTAGTAAACATCTGTGAATTTACCTGCAAGCTTACAGATCCCTGGTTTTTCCTCCAGTTCACAGAAAACAGCAGCGTTTTTTCCAAGGGTGGCAAAGTCTGGGTGAGCTCTACAAGAACGCAGCATCACTTCTCCATCGTTTAGTACCACTACTCTGTCCCCCTGTGGAAAGAGCCTCAATGGAAAGGGGCCACAGCCTGTCCTTTCTTCCATGGGAAGGAGAAAGGTTACTTTTGGGGGGGGATCCTTCTGTGGACTGGGGACACGATCTGCCCTGAGCACTTTACAGCCTCTTTAAGGAGCAGTTGCAGCAATGGGTCATGTCACACCCTCAGCTGAATGCTTGGCAACTGGACCAAAGGGAGCTCGTAGCACACTGCTATATATACAAACAATCCTTTGCTAGTTCAATCTTCTACGGCTATTCAGATTTCAAAACTGGATACCCGACAAGTCCACTTACTCTGCTTCCTCTAGAGGCAGAAAATACTCCATCTTCTTTCTAGCACAACTCATTCCACCTATCATCTCTAAACAAAGACTTTCTTCAGTTGACCCGACTCACCAAGTTTTATAACCAAGGCTTTCATATGAAAGTGCCATAAACCCAGACACTTACATATCTTTCAAGTATCTTATTACAAGGGGCTTTTATTTAAGCATTCACAAACTATACCCCACACATGTGCTTCCTAGGTACCAGGGAAGGTCAATGTAAATACCCTGTCATAACTATACATAACATGCTTCAAGGCCAAGGTAAACTCTGGAGGAAAAGACCTACATTTAAAACCTTTGCCTAAATTGTCCTCTAAAATCAGAGCTGTGCAGTCGTGACAGCCCTCTCTCCTTGCCTAGGTGTCAGAACTAACTGCAATGGCAATTTCCAGAAGAAGATAATTGCAGAGATGCACGCAAGATAGACAGAAGGCAAGCAACAATCAAAACAGGCCAGCTATCTTTTTTATGTATCTTAAAAGATGGGGTTTGCATCCTACACAAATCTCTGGAATAGTTCTTGTTTCATACTTTCTTTCTATAAACTCATATTACAAGGCAAATGAAATCTTTTCTAGAAGATGCTTCATATGCAACAATAATGTTCTTACTTTTGATTTTTTAAAATTTATGATGCAAAAATTTTAAATAGAGCATTCTGCCAAATTTTTCTTTTATCCTTCATAAAAGCCTTTATATATAAACATTAAACAGAGGCTGCATTTAAATGCATTCTGCATTTAAAAATATCTGAGTTGAGAGAAAAAAAGGAAGCACATGGAAAAAGCTTTCTTAACGAAGAAAAGGGGATAAAATATAAAATCCATATCATATCACCCATTTTTAAGCAAGAAGCACATTTTTCAAATTTTTTTTCATGAATCTCGCCTTTTAACTACTATTTTTATAGTGTTACAGAAGTATATACCTACCTTTTGTCTTAGGATATTATAAAGGTACAAGAGAACAATCCTTGGTATTCTCAGTATTGCGATTAGAAAAGAGCCTTTTACAGCGGTTCCTAGATGATAGCAAAAAAGAACTGATATGGAAGACAGGACTGGGTGAGGTGGTGGGTTATTTTTATTTCTAGAAAGAAAAAGAAACAGTTTTAAAATGTTTTAGAAACTTATTTAAGAAGGTATACATTGTATCCTTTCAGTATTTGGAACTTTAAAGAATTAAGCTGGTATCTCCTTCCCCACTTGAATACCGGTTTTCCTACTGACTTCATCTGAATGTTTGCTTTAGTCCAATGGAGAGCATAAGTGATTCCTTCAAAATCTCTGTTATCTTTAAAAATTAATAGTTTGCACAAGAAACTGAAAAATAGAAAGGCCATGATAAGAGTGTGACTGGTTGGGGCTAAAAAAGCCGTACAAATATATTTTTAATAAATCCTCACTTCAACAAGGATTTAAATCATACACACTGTATCAAGGTAGGTATGACGGCATGCAAGAATCCTGAAGGTATCACTGCAGTTCATTCAAAACACTAAATACTTTGCAGCTGAGAAGTTGTATTTAAATATGTGAATATACCACATTATTTTAAATAGGAAATTCCAGCAAAGCAGTTGCTGCATTTATTATTTTTGGTCTTACAACTAGGGGAACGGCTTGGGGGACAGTGGAATTTTATACTGAATGAGGCAGGTTTGGGGTTTTTAAGTCATCAGGTTTCTGTGTTAGAAACACATACACTGCAATACAGATGAGTTATTCTATCCATATAGTACCATTGTTTCCTTTTCCCTTGTACACTACCTTGTATATGACAGTCTCAGTCAGATCTCAGAATATAAAAGATTAGGTTTATGCAAGTTAAATGTTAACCAAGGGTAAAAAATACAGAAAGGACAAAGTTTACTCTTGTGTTAATAATTTACTAGCTACTGAAGAGAAAAATGAAGAAGGGTTTTGATATTTTTAACAGGACTGATTAATGATCAGGAATGTCAAAATTTGAAGCTTAGATAAATTTCCACCCATTTGGATGCCTTTCCACACCTCCTTGTCCTAGCAAAGGAATTCTCACGAGAACAGAGTCTGACAAGGCTTCTTGCTTTGCATCCAAACAGATTACAAAAAAAGCAAAGATTTTTTCCTTATAATTCTGGCTCAGCGTAGGAAACATAGGAAAACGGGCAGCTAAGCACGACAAGAGGTGATGCTTGTGACTCTAAACAAGCTCAAGATTGGCTCTATCATCCACCTACACCCAGTTACCCCTAAGGATGAAGTTTCACCCAGCTTTGTACATTATATGGCTGCAATCCTGAAGTGAGTTTAGCAGAAGCACACAGTCCGCCACACGCATGAGGCTGTGCAGGCAGTTCCTGCCGGGCACTGAATTCCGTGCGTGTAGACTGCACCGCGTGCACACGAGTGTCAGCGAAGAACAGGAATCTGCCCGACGGAACTGGTTACAAGACTGAGTGGGGTCCCAGCTTGCTCTTCCTCTTTGGTACTCCCATTTTATGTTACCATGGGATTGTCTGATTTACATAGAACACTATTATTCCAGCCTGTGAACCTATACTCAATACTACATCATCTTTTAATAATTCCCTTTCTTCAGTGCTGCCAATTGTCTTTATTTTCTTATGAGCTCTGTGACACTCAATATCTTTCTTAACACTGAGCTCCTCAAATCAAACGATCACACATGCATCTCAGCTTTCATTTTAAAACCATTTTTTGTGTGAAGAAAAAAAAAAGTAATTGACACACCCAAAAGACATGGATGTTTGAAGGGGGGGGGAAGGGGAAGCAGCATTTCCTTAAAAGCCTGTCCGTCTTTTCAGAACTGTGCCTATAGTTTTTTTCAGTGCTGCCTCATCTGTTTCAATGACTGCCTAAGAAGAGATTTAGTGTAAAATACTTTAGAAGTGTTAAGGAATGAATCGTATATTCCTCAAGTAAATATGAATCTAAGTTTTTAAACACATACAATAAATGACAAGATTTGTAATAAAAGAGACATTATCAGACTAACAGAGAACACACAGGCTACTTCCAACCGCCCTTTTATCTGCTCTCAAAACCACAAGGGAAGATCCAACTACATACACGCTGATGGCTCTTTCACATGCCTCAGGTCATGTATGTACAAAGGGCAACGGATGCTCATACATATTGCAGATGTACTTGAAAAGGGAAGAGGAATCTTTTAAAAATTTGGCCCTAGTTCATCTCTCAATGACTTTGGTGCAAATCCATAAACCTGGATTTCTGACTTCCTGGGAGATGTACGTATTTCACCTCTGACTGAATCCATGGGAAGTTGTGGTGCTGAATACCTGAACACCTTAGCATCAGGTGGAAACCCCCAATCCTGCCAATGCTTATATACTTCCTTAATTTCAACCCTGTGCAGTGACATACATGCACTGGAGTTATTGCACAAGCTCAAACATGGACAGGACAGTGACACCTGTGACATGGGTCAAGTCACCATACCACCTTCCTTCAAGCCTAGAGAGGGGAAAAGCCTCATCTCACTGGAAAGGAAAATACGCACATAACGCCTAGACACACCAAGATGAAAATAAACCCTGATGTAAAACAGCAATAGCAACATAAGAAGTTTTTTTAAAAGACTGAGCCCTTTTCACAAGTCATGAAAGTAATCATTGAGCAAAAAAGTTCTTTTTATTTTATTAAAGAAACGGAATCTTTCATGTATTCATGTTTCATCTGAGATTAAAGAAGGCAAAAATCCATCTGCAGTGGTAGTACTACAGGTCAAACATATGCCACCTGTAAAGCTAATGCAGCTAAAATGACTGCCTGCCCTCCCCATCTGCAACTCCACCGTGGCTGCCGGCCGGGCAGCACATCGCTGCGTGTGCTGTGCAAGGAGATTTCCGCAGGGAAAGGCCGTGCCATTTCCTCCGGAGCGCTTCCAAGCCAAGAAGAAAGCCTCCCTGTGAGGTATCATAAACACTCGTGACGTGCCTTTATGATGCTGCCCCAGGGAATACATTAAAAACACACAGCAGAGGAGCTCAGAATTGCTGGAACAGCTTGAGATAACCCTTGCCCTGGATGGTGCGACTGCTCTTGCAGCCGAGCATCCTCTCCCCATTCCTGCGCTGCCCCGCGTCTCTGCAGAGCTGTGCCGACAGACTAACGGCCGGGGAGAGTGATCACCACCGCAGAAAAACTGCGTTTTCCCCTTCCAACACAGCCCACGTCACCTGGCAAGCAAGGGGAGGGCTCGACAGCAGAGGTACAAAATGATCTCAATACAACTGGGTGCAGGAACCTCCTGTGCTCTGCAGCCAGTTCCTGCAGCAGTAAAAAATAGCTGGGAAGCGGAAGGCCCTAACAGGGCAGTAAATGTCATCACAGCAGCTTCTACAGGTGCTTCCCTGCTCTGTGTGAAGAAGATATGGACAGTGTCTTTGCCTTGGAGACTTAGATGATTTATGGTACCAAAATGCACTGCAGCACGCAACAGCAGTAAGTCAGTGAAACTGCTTTTCTTTCCTGTGCTTTCTCAAGCAAGCCAATTTAAATGATCCCATACTGCCTCAGCATTCAGCTGCTAAAGCAGAATCAATTGCTAAAGCTTGAGGAACATAAATTTGCTCAGAAGAAAAGAGCAGCCCGTTACCCACCGAACCACAGCCACGCGAGTTACTTGTGTTTAGAGCTTCAATAGGAAAAAGGAGGTGACATAAGAAATGCAAGTTCCTCCCTTTTTAAGTCCGATCATGGCATGTAAAATAGTAGTGTGAGACTGTCTACAGATCTCAACCTTTGAAAAAGCAGCATTTTAGGTTTTGTCTGCACTTTTACTAGCAGGACGGCTGTTGGCTGCACAGAGAATCCGAGCAGAGACAGGCTCCTGACACATGTGTTAAACACTGCCCTGCCTTGGCCTTTTGGATGGGAAGGCAAAACGTTGCTGAAACCCTGGTGGGCGCTGGCTGTGAGCAGGTCTCCCAGCTTTGCTGCTTTGGCTGGAGCAGGGGTCCCTGCAAGCGGGGTCCCCGCTGCTGCCTCTGCGGGCAGAGGGGAGCAGAGCATTTGGAAACCTTGCAGCAGGAAGCCTTTCTATCGGCAACTGAAACATCCATTCCAGAGAGCATCGACAGAAACCTGCTACCTAGGTCCTGGAGAAGCCCAAAGCCACCCTTCTCAGCCGCCTGAGCCCGACGGTCCTGGGTGGCTGCAGCCAGTGCGCCAGGGTTCCCGGTCCCTCTCCCGCCCAGCTCCTCAACTCACTCTCAGGTCACCTTCCTCAAGGGCTAATTTTCCAACAAATGGAGATTATCACCATACTCTTCTAAAACAAAACAAAGAAACACCTTAAAATGCCAGGGTTTTTCACAGATCAGAAAATCCCATCACGGGGTGCAGAGGAACGGAGCAATGAGGGTGAGAGAGCGCAGAAAATGCTTATGAGAAAAAGTGTTTTCAGGATACTACTCTCTTCATCATCAAAAAACTCAACGATGTATTGTGAGATTTAAATCTTCCCCTGCAGTGACCGGATAGCACTGCTCCAGTGCATGAAACCAATATAATTTAATTTTGCATTATTGAAAGTCTAGAAACCAGTATAAATCATGAAAAGTAGAGATTTTTCCTCACTTCCTCAACATTTACATTTCAAGGCAATATACAATTCAAGAAAGTTTGTTTACACAACTCTAAATTCTTAACAGGGGTGTTAAAGCATTTACAGTCAACTGAAAATATCTGCACAGGATGAAAAAAAGAGTAGCAGCCTAAGGCAATTATGCAGCCAGAACAAATGGAAACCCAGAGCAGGGATGAACACTTAGGAAGAGCTGGAACTGGCCACGAATACATGAAATTACTGAGGAGCTCTATATGGCATCTCCTTTTGGAGCACATTCAGTCTCCTGGAAAAGGGTCAAATGCAGCCTGTGCCTTATGAACCACAATTTCACCAGAGTCAGCCGAGCTCTACTGGCTTGTACCAAGGCTCAATTTGGTCCGGTAACTCCAGGGGTAGGGGTGAGTCACGTTAATATCATACACATTGTAAATTCTTACTCAAAATCTTGCACCAAGCAACATTATTTTATATTAAATTGGACTCCAGGATACTGACACAAATTGCAGTCTCTCTGAGACTATTTTGCCTGGAGAAAGATTGACAGTAAATGCTGGAAAATCCCCCCAACTATACGGGGGCAATTCTGCACTCACCTGTTGAAGTAACAAGTAACCACTGCCCCCGCAATTGTCATCTGCTGACAGGCAAGAATGAATTCACTAGTCCAGATAAGGCCAACGAAATGATACCATGCCATGTAGGAAATTCCGGACAGAGCTCTGTATTCTACCTGTCCTCCTGAAGCAGTCTGCGCAGTACCTGGAGTTGGGATTACACCACTGTATTATTATAACGCACCAGACCAGAGAGAGGAGAAAAAAAAAAAAAAAAAAAAAAAGGACACATAAATGCTTCTGTACCCTTTTTCTTAACTTTCCTTCAATAAAATTATTAACAAAAATAATTCAGGTGCTACTCAGTTCTGTCCGTTCTAACATAGTCAGAGTGCCAAGCTTTTGTAATTCAAACAGAATTTTGAAAAATAAAATTTCACAAAAAGCAAAAGTTTGGGTTTAAATTGGGATTGAGACATATCTGCCAACAAAGTCAAGAGTTCATCTACAAAATAGTAAAGATTTATGAGAAAACATTACCGAAGATTTGAGTAATCAAATGTTTCAGAAGTAAAAGTATTTCTTAATTTTCTTAATTCAAATGTGAAAAAAATTCATAGTTATGAAATGCTTTAGATTTTTTTTATAAGAAGCAAAAGAGAAAGACTGCAGAAAAATATAAAAGATGCGTCACATACCACTGCAACAAAACAAAACAATTATTTTAATTACTATCACTAATTATAACTATGGCAAATAGTTTTCTGTTCTCTATACTTTGCAATCTTTGTGCAAAATGCAGGCACATAAAGCTGACATCTGTACGGCAGTATATGCTGCAGGGTTACTACTGTATTCAGGAACACTGACAAATTCACTTATTCAAGCTAAAAAGAAATTGCCTCTGCTTCTCTTAGTAACAAAGGATTTATTCCATATTCAATAGATGGCTTTTCACAAAAGGTGGGGGTAACTCAGTTAACTTAGCAATCAGACCTTTCCCTATGCAATTCTATTTACGCCACTTGACTCTGAAGTCTACTCAAAGGATAACGCCATCAGGACATTTATTCCTAGTGAAAAGTCTCTAGGTCCATAACCTGCTATTTTTTTAGTTTACCAAGCCTTAAGTCTATTAACCTTAAAGATAAACATGTTCACAGAATAAAACAATCTCTGGAGGTGAGCAGTTTCTTATTCTAACTCCATGAAAGAAATAACAAAGCGAGACATGGAACTGTCTATTACTGCTACAACGGCATTGTAACTTAAGCTTTACCACTCCACGGTCTCCCACAGGACGGCACATCACCTTCAAGTTCAAAACTACCACAGATACAAAGCTACCTATGAAATGCTTCACTTATTTCTGTCCTATTTTTCTATAGTCACAGAGTTCATACTCAACGGTAGCTAAAAGTAGAAACAATAAAGCTTTGCTCTCAGCAATACCATCGGGTCTAGACAAGCTTTGTAAGTCTTAAGAACCAAGGTCCGTTTTGTCTGTAAATTATGAAAAATATTCATCTTGATCATAGTAGCACTGCAAAATTATTTTAAAGTCCTTTGACAGGATCAAAAATCACTACATCGGTGCATAATTATTATACAGTTAGTTTAAATATGTATATGCATAAAATAAATTGAATTATTTTACTCCTATAACGTTAGCACTACAAGAAACTCATCCCTCTCAGACACTGAGAGAAGAGCTATTTGCTATTCAGAGGCAAGAAGAAACGAGTAAGTCTGTGAATAGATTTATAGCCTACAAACTAAGCATTCTTCCCAGAGCTAAATCAATCTTATTCTCAGCACTCTTGTAATCAAGAGCTGCATCCATCAACACAGCACAGCTGGCCTCAAGGAGGAGTGTGTAGGTTCTGTGTGTCAGACTTGTTCTTCAAGGCAGCCTTTGCTGAAGCGCAAACACAGACATATGTTCCAGCTATTTTATTTTCCGAAGGGAAATCTGAGCTAACCAGGCAAGCTCTTTGCAGTGCTGTACGGTTGGTCATTCACAGAAATACTGTTGCTTCCATTATATTCAAATGTATTTTAAGCCTGTGAAATGCAAGATACTCGATGGTGTGAAAAAGCTACTACTCAGATCTCCTCTGCCCTGGTTTTAAGACTGGATGCAACCTGCAAGTTTGGAGGCCCTGGATCGCCATTTTCTGCAGCACACACAACTAGCCAAATGTGATCATTAACCATCGCCTACAGCCCTTACTGAGGGAACTCGTGCAAATGACAGGTCAATGAGATACAAAAAGGCCTCCTACCTCCCCATTTTTATGGGGAGACATTATGCCATTTGGTAGCAGAATTAAGCACGTTTTCCCCCATACAATCCACCTGGACATTTCCCAAAAAAAAGGCACATTTCAGGCTTTGCTTCTGTAGTTTTTCATGAAGACTGACAAATGTATGTACGGTAAACTAATTCTCTTTGCTTTTTACCAGCCTACTGAAATAACCACCCGCAGTAACGCCCGTGATGGCTCGATGGCCGGCCTCACAGACGCGGATGTGCAGAGCGCTGTGCTCTGCTGCACAGAAACTAGGCACGTCCACCGGCGAGTTCACCATCGACCGTGTTGCTGTCTAGGTACAGTAAACTGGTTTTGTTACTTCCCAGAAATCTGTTCACCAATGTGAACACCTGTGTCTGATTCCCTGTCTTCTGGGCCTACTGTACATGCATAATTTTGTCAACAGAATTACATGCAATGCTATTTTTCATATTTCAGTCTTAGTAGCACAGATAAACTTTAAAGCTATGCTAGATACCCTGTTGAGAGAAGTGTATGTCATTTTCCTCCTCACTCCACTGTGGTCTCTCTGTTCATACAAGCTAAACTTTCTCAATAAAGCCTTGAAACATGGTTTATTTTGTTAACAGAATATTTTTCTCCAACCACATAATCACAAATCTGTCTGGTGTACTGTGCACTCTCAGTGATAACATCAAGAAGTCAGCAAAGAACTGTTGTCCTGACAGCTGAACCACCAAATCTGAAAACCTCTGATCAGTACAAACCCCGATCTGCTGCCAACACTTCAAAGAAGTGTTGTCAGCAATGCAAACGGGCACAAGTGCTTGTAGCAGAAATCAGAGGAGTTTCTCCGTCCGACTCCGCAGCCCAGTGGTGTCGGCGCAATGCAACGAGACACATTCAGCGTGCACAGGCAGGAGTGAATTAGCTGCATTTCGGCACTTTCCGATGCTCTTACTCGGCAACTGCTGCTGCAAGGTTTTGCTGATGCCTGGAGCAGCAGGCTGCTGTAAGGGACGAAAACTCCTGGGAAGTCTAGTTCAGCAGTTTCCGTATCGGAAACAAAGAACCACTGACCAGAGAATAGCGAGAGCCTGTTTATCAGTTCCTGTTAACATGAAAATATGATGTGCCCTTCCCACTGCTAAGTGAGGAAAGGTTCTGGCATCATACACTGAATCGCCGTCCTTCCTGCAACATAACTTATTGTGTTATTTTATTTAGATTTTTTTCCTTGCAGTGGTATTTACAGCTAAGCTAGCTGGCTGTAATTGGAATGTCAAGGACCCTGCAGGAAATACATTTTTATTGCTGGCTTTGCTGCTGCGCAGCTTTATGTGGCAGTTTTATTGCTCACTTGCCTGTAGGATGCACCTTCATTACACGAAAAATCTCACACCGCTTTCTCATCCCCCATTACTGTATTGATGCCGTGTGGACTTCACAGCTCCCGCACGCTGGGAAGCTGAACGACATGCTTTGCTGTGCCACAGCCACTTCAGTGCTGCAGTGAAACGCCGCACCAATTAGCAAACAATAAGACTCAATAACCCTCAGACATATCAGCTTTTCCAAAGCACAGCTGAATTCCATTCCTAGCCAGCTAATGGTTCTAACTGGTGCCACTGTTTGTGCTGTCTCAAGTCTCATGGAGTCTGGCATTTCTCCTAGTTTTCTAGGTCTGGAATTCACTCCACCTCCGCTGATCTTACAGATTCTGAATTACCAAGGTACTTAAGCAGGTGCCTACCTTAAAATGCATAAGCAGACCCACTGATTTTAATAGGATTATCCATGTGTTTCAAGTTAGTCATGTGCATAAGTACCTTTTCCAAGTGTGGGCTCTAGTCTTTTATAGCTCCCAAGAAATTAATCTTTTCTCAGAGTAACACTAACTTTTGGAGGGGATGTAAATAAGGTGTCTGTGTGGTCGCATAACGATCAGGTGCACCACAGCTGAAGCGAGGATCAAGTGCTCCAGAGCTGAAAGATGCGGAGATGCTATAAATGCTATATATAACTAGTGAAGATTCAAGGAAAATGTTAAGAACAGGTGCAGCACAGCAGCAAGCCAATTTCACTTGCCATCTCTCTGTGTTAGACAAAAAGACTAGTGTCTTTGCAAACATTTCAGTTATTCAGCTTTCTTGGTATATTTGCATTTAAAATACAGTCTGCATAGCCCCAGAAAATATATTTGTGAGAATAAAAAGCCAAAGTGTCAATACCAAGAAAACCTTCACCTGTATTTTACAAACTGAATCCTGGATACGCAACTAACTCTGTCATCGGAGAAAAACAAATTGCTCAAAGAGAGCACATCTTGGGAGATCTTCAGAGAAGTACTCTCGGCTGCTGCAAAAAGTCCCCAAAACTCAAAATCAAGAGAAATGTCTTCCATTTACAGGGACATTGTAGAAAACTAGTAGAAAATACAAAGCTGTTCCACCAATGCATTATTAACCATATGGTACTACATTTATTTATTTCAACAGGCTGTAAGTACTAGTCATCCTAGAACAGCAAAACAACCCCCAACGAGCTCCTGTACTCTGAGCTGCCTTAACAGGCAGCATTTCAGAGTACTTGGATTTGGGTTGAAAATTGGAAAGAAAACCTAAAGGAATACCCTCAATACCCAATCTAGCCTACTGTTCATTTGTCCCAGGTTTTGAACTACAAAACAAATCTGAGGCAGAGGATGGGTCTGGAAATCCAAACTACTATCATACCCCTTGCTGACTCCGACCTCCTGTGGCACCTCGACAAATCTCCTCATCCTGAGAGCAGGATAAAACAGTCCCTCACTACCTCCCCACAACACTAAAAGGCTAAAACTGCCTTTGTTGTCTTCGAACTCCTCTCGGGAGCAGTTACTCCGTAATCAGAGCAGCTGTAAACAACCGAGCGGCTTCAGAAGAAACTTTCTCCCACTACTTTATCGGCACCTAGCGGGCGCTGACGCTGCTGCAGGTCATTTACATGTTATTTACATAAACCCCTCAGCCCCTGGACTTGGTTAAGAACTCTGTTCACACCTGTTGGGTGACAACAGCCACCATTTAACGTAGAAAGCTTAACAAAAAGAATAATTACAAATACAAGTGATAAAATCAATAGAATCGAGTTTTAACCAGAAAAATAATCGAATACGTAGAGTGGCATTTTGCTATCTGCATTCACGCTTAGGCTGTAACTTAGAATTGGTTTGGATTTTATCTATCAAATGCACATTCTCTTCTAAATATTAACACGCTAAGTGTTAACAGAAAAATCTTACAAGGATTGACATCTCCACTAAAAATATTCCGGCAGAAGATCTCAGTCAAAACATATGTTTTATTGGATTCCTCATAGGAGCAATATATTGACAGTTAAGTGCCTGGAAATGACCTTCCCTTCTCATGCTAAATCTGCCAAAAGTCAATTCTTTCAAAACTGAGCACGTCCTAGAAACTTTAACATCTGTGCAGCAAGGTTATGCTGCCTTCTGTGCTGTACTGTTTGTACCACGCGCTGGAAACATCAGCATTCCGATTATGCTAGGGAGAAGACAAAAAATAAAATACCTTTGAGCCAGAAGACGTGAGCTGCACTACGAATGTAACAGCAGGTCATAAACTGTTTGAATCCTACTCTCCAAGCAGGCAGAAAAAAAACTAAAATAAAAAAAAGGTTGAATGGAAATGTCTAGCAGGAAACAGAATATAACCTATGAAAGAAAATGGCACAACATGGAAAAAGCATTAAAAAGCCTCTCAAAGGCAGTTTTCATTGGGTTTTATTTCCCTGTGAATACATGTGGAATTTGCTTTCAGATATAATGCACAAGTCACTACTTTCCTGCAAAGCCTGTAAAAGCATCCAGGAAATACCTGACTGATTCCCGACCCTGCACTTATCATCAAGCTGTTTCTGTCATATGAGCTAAAATATTTCTGCTCTTCTAATGATTGCTGTGTTTCCAAAAGCTTTTGAATGCAACAGACTCAGCTGGCATTTTCTAAATTTAGACCTAACAAGGGCAAGCTTCACATCCTTATGTGTGCATATTAAGAGCACCAGCAAATACATTCCTGTGGGTAATGGGCCAGCTCAGCTTAACATCAAGGATGTAATATTTCCTTTAATAGTTCTTGTTAATTATATATTTAGCAAACCTGCATGTTCTCATTCATTTTATTCATCTGCTACTAGATTTACTATATTTAATGTTTATCTTAAATTGCATCTGATCCAACCAGATGCACGAAAGGAACGGTTAGTTGATAGCTCAGGCGATCCTCCTTCCTCTGAAGGGCTGGTCTGAACCAGTGATAAGGTACCCCACAAGGCCAGTTTGAAAATTACTGCTGCCTGGCTGATAGGTGCGTAAATGGGATGAAGATTTTTGCAGAAAAGCTAACAACACACAAAGCTGTGCCTAGCACGTACTGCTGCCTCCGTAAGGGGAAAATCCACCTCAGAGGAGTGTGGAGAAGGAATATCCACGGCACTGAAAGTGAAGTGAATCTGCTTGTCTATTTAGTGAGCCAGGAACAACTCCCAAAGAGACTGTAGGTTGGATATTGTGCCTTGCTAGGTCTGACCATTTTGCAGGAGAAGCCGTTTATCAGCCAGACAAGTGGCTTCATGCAGCCATTTCTGACAGACATGAGCTACTGGGGGAAAGGCAGCAGAAACAGAGAGACCCTTGCAAACCTGAATGGCTCCGCAGTGAAAGCTGGAGGGAAACAGATCCTACTCTAGCCTAAGCAATGGGTGAGTGATTCGCAATGCCAGCAGGGACTCGGACAGACGGCTCTCATGCTACAAGTGAAGTGGGTCTTCAGAGCCAGAATTAACAGGGAGAGACTGAGATGGAAGCAGTTGTGATGGAAGAGGAGTGAGGTACCTGACCCATGGAGGTGGTGAATATGGCCAGCTCTGCCAAACGGGCTCAGCTACAGAAAAGATGGAGGCTCTTCTGGCCTAGCAGGGACCTGTAAGTCTGTACAGAGTTACTGCAGCCACCATCTCAAGGGGTGGTGGAAACACAAGATAGAATGGTAACACAGAAGCATTTGAAAAGCTCTGCTGCATTTGGTTTTCCACACAGAAACCACTGCCAAGATTCAGAAAATAGAAAACCTATGAATAAATATGGGAATGACAAAAAACTGCCTCTCTCCACATCAATTCTGCATCACCTCCAACCCAAAAGACAACAACTGACTCCTAGCCGTGGCCCCAGAAATTTAAAATGAAAAAGCCCAACCTCCAAATCATAATGCTTCCTATGTCCAAAGGCTGGTGTCCGCATGAGGAGTTATCCACAGAGCTATGCAGTTTAGCTTCCCAGCTTTGGGTGAAGTTGCACAGAAGAACAACCTCCCCCTTCCTTGAACGGCATGACGCTGGGCCAAGGGACAGCATCCAAATCATCCTGGTTCAATCAGTGACAGATCTTATAGCAGTACATCCCCCAGTAATACCACTGCCATACTTAAAATCTGTTCTTGCAGATCCATCATAGAGATTATTTCTACAGAGCACATCCCCTACAACTGCAAGAACCTGTGTATTAATCCAAATACCATTGTACCAGTCTAAATAATGATAGCAGTTGTCACCAAACTACTGCTCAGAAACAACATTCTGCCTCCACGACAATTGGACATTGTTTATAGTCAGAGGAGATTAACATTCTCATTTGCTGCACTAAAAGCTGTCTCCCCCCTCCTGTTACTTTTTTCATTTAAATACATCAAACATATACTGTATCTACCACAATCTAATCATACATTAAGTAATTGAGAAAGAAAAAACAACTAAAGTCCACCTATAGGAGCAAAAAATCTCTCTTCTGTAGTGCCATAGTTCTGTGAGTCATAGAAATGTCGAAGACTTCAACAAGAGGGGGAAAAAAAAGAGAAAGAAAGAGTAACAAAAATAAAAAAAAGGAAAGAGTTAACACAGCTCTGGAACAATGCTAGCCCACATTTTGTACACTAACACCAGGAGGTCCCATATTTAAGACGTGAACTTCGGAAACAAACAGCATTCATCCAAAAACATGGAAAGCATATACTTACCTGCAGTTCCTAAACTAAGTAGTACAGCAACCCAAAACAGCCAGAACACAATGAGAATCAGAAAGGTCCAGAGTGGTTGGAACAGGAGGAAAGGAATTCTGCCAATGATTTTACCAACAATCCGAAAGAGCTGTACAGTGAACTGAAGCCTCCTTCTTAGTACAAACATAAGGGAAAGCAGAACAACCTGTTACAGGAAATAAAAAGAGTTGGGGTTTTTTCCTTATGAAAAGTATCAGAGTTGTCAAATATGGCACAGATTTCACAAAGACATGACAATAAGGCATTTTACACAAACTTATTGCACGCTGGAAAAGCTTTCTGAGACATAGCCTATATTGTCAAAGAGCCTGTGGATTAAAATCTGATTTTCTGAAATCATTACTGCTGTTTCTTTAAAACACAAGAGGATTCATAAAACTCTCACTCACTCAATGGAAACAGTCTGCTTTGCCTTACAGCAAACACAAATGTACTTTATATGTTACACATTGCTTTCATATACCCTGTATGTCATGAACATTTAAACTTTCCTCCTACTCAGGTCAGCTTGGCACTGCTCACAATGGCAGGAGGACCGCTCCTCTGCTGCAGAAAGCACAGCAGCACAACCAAACTAATTTGAGAACTGTGTATGTATGAAAGCAAAGCAGACATAAAATGAATCCTCATTTAAATAAATATTTTTTCTCAAAGTAAAAAAAAAGCCAACAGCAACAAAACCTGAGCCAAAATCCCCACAGTGTCCCCAGTTCTTTGTATATGACAAGGAACTATGAGCAGCAATTAAAAGAGAAGTCGGAATCTATAAAATAATGAATGCAACCAGTGGCAGCGCTTCAGTAGTTTTCTTGCCTGCTCTAGAAAGAAGCTGCCAGCTCTGAAGAGAAACGTGACCTGCAGCAGTGGATGTTCTGCAAGCGACCGTCAGCTGTACTGCAACACACATGCATACAAAGGAACCTTTTCTTACCCCTTTAGTATCAACAGAAGTAAAAAGGCTGTAACTTACAGAGGATATAAAAAAAAATCTGATCCGTGACACATTTATATTTGTCACTGTAAACTGTCAGACTGTTCACATCTGGTGAATTCCAGTCTGCAGATCCTGCTCTGCTGTAAGAAAACAGAACAATCACTTTGACAAATGTGCCATGAAGTACAAATTATCTGCACACTCATATTGAGCAATGACTCCTTTAACATTGCAACATCACAGTGAAAAAATCACTTTAAAAGTTGCAAGCCACACTCAGATTTTCTGTTGGGAAACAATGTCGATGAGAAAAAAGCAGAATTTAACCCCATAACTCGAGGTCTAGACACTGTTGCCTGTGCTTCACTGCCCCTTTCGTTGTAGAGCTGCCACCCCTTTCTCCTACTGACAGAGCAGGCTGAATCCACAGATCTCACGTTCATAGCGAGCCAGTGCCCCTCTGTTCATTCTACAGGATTCTCTGGTTAGCTGATGCGGAAAAGAATGGGGATGGAGCACAGCTCTTGCATTTCTACAGCACCAATGCCAACATCTTTTGTACAGGGCTGAAGCGTGGCAGAGCCCTTTGCTGACAAATTTCACAGAAGATATAAAACTATGTAAAAGAGCGTAAGCAGATCTTGAAATTGATTGTCATTTTCAAATTTGAAAGGAATGAGGAGTTACTTTTCCTGTTGCAGAACCACTGTAGCTCAAGTTTTCAAGTTACAGCCTGTGCCGTTGCTGAGGGTAAAGCGCTACTTACGGTAACTATTGTCGAGAAGACAGCATATCCAAGTAAAAATTTTACATTTTCCTTTTCTGTTTCCAGTTCAGTGCTGGGATCATTCCTGTAGTCATAATAGAGCCACCAGAGAACACCTGAGACAACTGAGCAAAGAAGAGCAGCGTGAAGGCGGGCGGCGCTGCCCGGGCTGCAGCCCCACCGCTGCTGCTGCTGGTGTCTGCCCGGCTGCCTCCCCAGCCGCTCGCCCGCCGCCCAGCCCAGCCTCCGCTCAGGAATACTGTCGCCTAGCAAGAGGGGCACGGCATCAACGATCACCGGGAAAAATTCACGGCGTGGTCTGTTAGCCTGAGGTAAAACCGCAGCAGAACGTTCGGTTTTCTTGCAGTTACGCTAAAGCTCAGGCAGGTAATTTCACCAAGGAGACACAAAGTTAACTTCTATGGAATGACAAGCTTCAGCTGGACACATTCCTATTGTTCTCCCTTTCTAAAGTAGGCAGTGTAAAACTTCACTAAACTTTCTTCAAAACAGTAGCATTTTCCTAACTGCATTCATCTGCCAAAAGAACTCTTGTTTCCAAGCACCTATACAAAAATAAAAATCATCATCATCCCAACACTCAGCATCTGGAACGGCACAGCCAGCCCTTGGCACCTAACGGCAAGAAGGGCTCGGCTTGGAAATGGCTGTGGTAAGCTTAAGGTTACTGAGGACGGCCATGGAAAGGAGGACAGCTGTTTGCTCAGCTGCCTCTCCGTCAGTTCAGTGAGATGCTCCATTTCACTAAGCGTACGCTAAAAGGTAAATATACTTACACAACAGCCCGAACACAACCAGTGCAACCAAAGTATGGACCAGAAGGGTCCGAATGAATCTGAAGGCTAAAACCAGCATAAAGGAGAAGGCTGAAAAATATACAAAATAAGTTTATTATGAGTGTTACAACCCATTTAACTTAACTTGTATTTACTTTTAAGATAAATTTAAGGTTCTTACAGGATTTGAGCTTTAAATTTTTAAACAGTGGTCTCAAAAGCAACAGCATTTGGTAATTCTGGCAAACTTTTTGACATTTAAAACACACAGTTACCTATAACTTACTAATAATGAGCTTGTAACTGAAATATTTCACCTTGGGAATTATTAGCTTTTCAATAATATTATGTATAAGATTTAAATGTTCATGCTGATGCCTTTTTTTTTTATTAATCAACAATTTCTTACAGTCCCTTGAAACAAGGCACACGATCATATTAAGAAACACAGAATCTGCAATTTCATATAGCTGTATCTCATCAGTCTATTAAATGCCTCCTGATAAAACACGGTCCCTTTCTTAAAAACAACTCTGCCCAGAATATATGAAAAAGATCACTTTTAAATTAAAAATATAAAGTTAACAGAAACATTTGAAACCTCACATTTTATCTGAATATCATTATTTACTTTTCATTTATAGCCTTACCTAGTGCAAGGAAACTCATTCCTATCACAGTATCTCTTCCTGCCAATATTCCACTCAGAATTCGGTGAAAGACATCCATTTCATTCACCATACTTATTAAGACAGATGCATATTTGGAATAGCACTCAGGATTTTGTGGGACACATCGGTTAAACAATGGAAAAGATTTACTGGAAGGTTAAAAACAAAGACGGTTAAAAATATTAATTACTGGACAAACAGTTTCAACTCCAGAGAGATCCACTCCGCCATTCTCTTTCACGCCCTCTGCGGTTCCCTACTGGCATCCTCAAGATAGTTCTGCAGCCCCAGCTGGACAGTCTGGTCTGTGACCTGGCAGGAATCCTCCCTGCCCAGGAGGGGACCTCGCACGTGGGGTCTGACACAGGAGGGCACTGGGCATGGGAACGGTCCATTGCAAATGGTAGTTTTATGTTTCATCTGCAAAATAAACACCCAACAGGTTCATGCCTGTATCACTGTGCCAGAATATCCATTCGAGATCAACCTGGGAGAAAAAAAATGAACTGCTCTCTCAATCACCATCAGCACGCAGCTCCTATTCCCATTCCAGTCTGGCTTCATAGAATCAGAATCATTTAGGTTGGAAAAGACCCTTGGGATCATCGAGTCCAACCATCAACCCCACTCTACAAAGTTCTCCCCTACACCATATCTACATTCAGGGATGATGACTCCACCACCTCCCTGGGCAGTATCTGACCACTCTTTCTGTGAAGAATTTTTTCCTAATGTCCAGTCTAAACCTACCCTGCTGCAGCTTGAACCCATTCCCTCTTGTTCTATTGCTAATTACCTGTGAGAAGAGACCAGCACCAACCTCTCTACAGTGTCCTTTCAAGAGTGATGAGGTCTCCCCTCAGCCTCCTCTTCCTCAAACTAAACAGTCCCAGCTCCTTCAGTCGCTCCTCATAAGATTTATTCTGCAGGCCCTTCACCAGCTTCGTTGCCCTCCTCTGCACTCGCTCCAGCACCTCGATATCTCTCTCACATTGAGGTGCCCAAAACTGGACACAATACTCTTCACCTCCTTTGATCCCATGTAAAACCTAAACTGGTGCTAATCTAGCTGTAAACTACATTGTTGCAGATAATTCTAGACCACAAACACCTTGCACTGCTTTTATGATATTTAAACATTCTAAAATCCCAGACAAATTTCTCAAATATATTTATTGTCCCAGTTCAGCAGTGCTGCACTACAACAGTCAAAGTCATACCCAAAAAGGAGAGGTCTGTTCATCAATAGTTAAAAACTTCTCTGACTAGCTTTGCTTCTACTATGAAATATTACTGTGCAAGACAAATAACTTTGCTGAGTTCCTTGCCAGAGAGAAAAGAGCCTAAAAAGTTGAAGAAATAAGTAAAATATGCCATATTTTTTCATCAATTTACATGCTCTCCTTTGATCCACTGCATGTAACATTTTTATGTGTCTACTGCTCTCTTCTGTTTGCTGTTTTCCTCCTTTTCTCTTGTTCAGAGCAGCTGACTTAGCTCTGCAAACATGGAGATTCCAGTTCTTTGCTGTATTTTCATGACACAGTGGAATTTAAAATCATGGGTTTAAGCATTTTGACTCACAATGCCAAACATTAAAGACAGCGCTATCCACAGACCCGTGCTTCAAGCCAGCTGGCTAAAATAATGATTCTGATGGAAACTTCTGGGTTCAGGATAATAAGCAAGGCCGGAGACCACAGCTCCTCTCCCTTGGCATTGAGGGAGAGAGCAAAAGTCTGTGCAGGAGTTCAATTACTCCTCATATGGAGTGCTTTTCCCCAGATTTGGAGAGGAAAAAAACCGCTAAAGGGTAGAGGAATGGAGGGAATGCAGTCCTTGCTCATTCTGTGGGACAGGACACAGCTATCCGCAGAAGGATACACACACAAAAATAAATAAACAGAGCAAAACCATTCTGACTGTAAAGTACCAAGTCAAATACAACGCGTGAGGAAGTAACAATCCTCAAAGAAGCTGTTTGGACTCAAGGGTGTTGTAAAGAACCCCGTAACTCTTACCTTGGTGGAACCGGCAGTGCGGGACACAGCTCAGCTGCCTTTGGATTTAGGGTGTAACTAGAAACGTTCAGGTTGTAAACACAAAGACAAGAACCTAAGAAGGAAAAAAAGGGAAAAAAAAAAAAAGAAAAGAAGAAAAAGGTAACTTAATATTTGCTAAAGTTTTGGAGAAAAACACGTTATCAACTAAGTTTTGTTTACACTTCTGCTTTGATCCCTTAGCAGGCCATATTCATCCCTGACATTCCAGTGGGAATGTAAATAACAAATGAGTTAATTGGGTAAATCTAAAGCAACCTCTGTGGAATCTAAAGCAACCTCTGTGGAATCTAGAATTGCCTTCTAGACATATCTATAATCATCATTTACTGATCTTCCTGGAGGGCAGGCACACTTTTTGCTCCACGGTGTGATACTTCAGCTCTAAACTAAGCTAATAGAAAAGTCTAAAATGACAGAAGCTACAATAGAACCAGGCCCCTCATGATTTAGAACAGGCTATGTATTTATCCAGAAACATAACATTTTCTGGGGTCTAGGCTAAATACTACCTGCTAATAATACTCTGCTAATAATACCCTGCTCCATTTTATAATGCTTCTGGGAAAGAAAGGCTGGACACATTCAAGCCATCCAAAATGCAACACTGCCCTCTCCCTCGAGATAAACATGCAAGCAGTTGTAGCGTGTAGATGGAATTTCATGCAATTATGTTCAGTTACACTGAAAATACCCATATGGTACCACAGGTGTTTACAGCTTTCTCTACATGCCAAATGATGGTAAAATACCCCAAAATGAAGCTAAAACAACTGTTGTCAATTTTAATAGCAATCCTTGCCAAACAAAACAACAACAAAAAAAATGGAATTTGACCTCCAATAAAATTAGCCACTAATATTCATATGGTCTGCAGTTTATGCACACGCTATGGAATCAGGGTTAGGCTACAGGTTATTTTATTTACGTGTTGGACAGGAATGAACTGGAGCTGCCTCTTTTGCACAACAGCTGCTGCTGACACCATCTCCATCTTGAACACCAGAATAAAACAAAAACATTGATAGGTTGAAAAGCAAACTTTGGGATCTGATGTCTAAAGGGATAAAAACACTAGTGTGTCTCTGGAATTAGTAATTCCACCGCAGTTTTAATTAAATTTAAAAGAACCAGTTGGCCAGGTTTCTCAAATAGCACATGAGCTCTGTTCACCTACTGGCACCCCCACCAAACTACACTGCTTCACCCTCAGCAGCAAGTTTTCCACTGGATAATCTCAGCATTGTGCAGGAATTAATCAACAACTTCTGAATTTGCATACGAGAGCTGTAACATTTGTAGAAACTACAGCTTTGAACTAAAGCAGAAACAAGACATTTTATTTTCTGTTGCCATGGCCTGCTCAGGAAATTAATGGTAAGAAACGACTCCCTAGCGTAGCAAACATAAGAATAACAAAGTGCAAGTTGCTCAGCTGTTCTACAGATACACTAAGATATTTATATTCCCTGTTGCACACCATTATTCCTTGCAAAACTCTGGAGGTCTTCCAAAGAGTTGAGTTGCTCTTGTGGACAACTAGACACGCACAAGGAAACTGAACTGATTTTGAGGCTTTGCATTTCCAGGCTGCATGAATTCAGAAAGAACACATACCTAGAAAGAAAAAAAGATCCTCTTTTCAAAAAACAAGATTTCTGGTTTTTATAAGTTTAAATTCTGAGCCTTCTTTCCATCTTTTTAAAGCTCTACAAAGCAAACGAAACTCTTTTTCCACATATAATGGAAAAAAAAGGGAGTTTGAAGTCAGAAGTTAAGAAGAAATTTGAGAATATGCTACATTTTTACACTTCATTTTATGTTCTTAAATGGGATCAGAAGCTGCCAAGACGGGTGCCATTCTATAAGGACTAGTTCATGGGAGTTGATGGAATGACTGGGAACTTCAACATGCAATTTCCTTAAGTACAAAGGTTTGCCGTATAGAATGAATCCTGGTTTGGCCAAAGTCCTATTTAAGATCTTATTTTAGAAGGCAGCAGCATAAAGCATAACAATGTAGCCCATTTTCAAATTCTATCATCTTAACTTTTTAGTTTCACTCAGCGTTTTGCACCATTCTTACACCTATTTTTTGCCTTTCAACATAAGCACATATATATACACACATGTATACGATCCACAACTAGAAGGTGTGTATCCTATTAAGTTCTCAAACATTTGATTTACTTAGACTTCATCTGACATACTTACTTTTTATTAGTCATGTCCTGTCCAGAAAGGGGTGCCCCTTTTACAGGAGTGTTCTTCCTACCACAGATGTTCCCGAAGCTGTCATATCCAAGCACAAGCCTTTCTGTGGCACCGGCCATCACAGCATAGCCAGTTATAAACATCTGTTAAAATATTTTTTAATGTGAAATCATGCTACAATAGATTTTCCTTCCCATTCAATAAATACTCCTTTCGATCCATGCAGTTTTTCCTTGTGGATGCAAACAGTTAAATCTAAAATTCCCCCCTCTGCACAAGGCCAGAGCAAATCATACGGACAAGTTTAACCCTATTGCCTCCTCCGAGCTTTCCTTCATCTGTTGCTGAAAGTATATAAATTAAGCAGAGTATCACAGGTGAAGAAAGACAGGGGTCTCGACTAAAATGATAGGAAAGCAGCAATAAGGTGCTCACCACTGCCTGTACCCAAGTTCATGTGTGTCACTAGGCAAGGTCACTCAAACGGTAGTTTTTCACATGCCTACTGCTTCTCGTTTTTCCAGGGTGCCCTCCAAGACACACCTGGGCAATCTACTGGCTGAAATGCTGAGCCCTTGCAGCTGCTACTGAATTTAATCAGAGGTATATTTTAAGCACATGAAGCATAATTAAAATGCAGGTTACCTGAAATTTCAGGAAGATGCGTTCTTTAACACATGTGAAAAACCTGGAGAGCGCCACACTGTGGACTCGGTGACACTGTCCTGCTCTTTAGATGCTCTGCTGCCGGATCAAAGCCCCAGCAGATCAGCTCCCTGTAAACTCCAGAGGCAGCTAAGCATCTCTGTTGGCCAAGTAGCAGCAACCCTCAGTCAATATAAGACACCTTGCCTAGGAATACAACTTAAACCCTGCTCCTGTACCCTATGAGGGCCAAAATGCCCCTTGAAAAGAACTTTTCCACATGCCAAGCAGCAGTAATTCTTCTGGGAAGTTCATGAAGTCCTAGGTACGACTTTATCCAAAGGCTTATTTACAGCACTCCAGCTATTGAAGAACCCGGTGATTCAGTCGTCTCCTCTGTCCCATGGGGTGTAAACCACATTTTATACACACCAAGGACAATCCACCAAGCTCTGTGGCTACATGCCAACTGCTGGCAGCAGCACGTCTCCTCAGTCCCACATTAGCCACTATGACTTTGCTGGAGATCAGCTGTGCTGGAGACAGATTGCACATATCAGATCCAGCACAACTGCTTTCTTAAAGGACTTAGAGCCTTTATTTGTTATTCTACATTTAACACTTGTGACTAAAATCTGGGCAAAAACTGAGTCTCATAAACAACATTTAAGTACGTGCTTCCTTAGTCCCCAATGTAGCCTCATTTTCACTTACATGTTTGCAGTGTAAATAGTTAAATAATATTTTTTTTAAAATTACGACTGCATGTTAATGCTGTCTCAATATGGAGATCTTTGTAGAGACTCCACAATTAAAGTTGACATACTACTTGTGACAATTTGTTACGATAACAAAATATTTCCAGATCCAGTTTATTTACATAGCAGATATTTGTTAATAATTAAATTGTTCCCAGAGGAAAAAGGAGAAATGAGCTGGCATTCTAATTTGACTTGAAATACGCTTTCGGAAAAATCCTGGTATTCCTTCTAAAGATGGATGTTTCAGGTCCATTGCCATCAGTACATGTGAATTAATTTTTTTAAGTGCAGAATGATGGATAAAAGCCATAAATATTGTTAAGTAATAGACGGCTGTATGATTGCTGAAGGGGTGTGTCTATAAATGCCAGCGATAACGCGTTTCCACTGAGTTTACTAATGCAGTTTCAACTTTTTTCACTATGTGAACAAATCAGTGTCACCAAAAATTTTTTCATCTTCTAAAAATAAGATCAAAAAAAAGAAAACAAATACATGTGTGCAATAAGCTGTTTCACAGAAACTGAGCAAAAAAAACAGTGACAGAAAACAAACCAAAATCCTAAATCCTCACCATTTTATAGGTTTAATTTTTTGCATTCCCTCCACTGATCGAAGCGCTAAGCATAAGACAGCATGTAAAAGAGGCTATCCTGTTCACAAAGGTCAGCTTCAGCTTATGTGGTGTTCAAAACGCAGATGTATTCCTCCGCATTAGCTTCCATTAAAAGAGTTATTAGGAACTGAATTGAAAACAGATTAATAGTGTATTCACGAGAATCGTGAGTAGCCTCAGATCATGAAAAAGACATTCATACTTAAGAAAGACAAAGCCTGTTGCATGCTGTTCTAAACACAGGACAGACAGTGGCTTGATCTAACTTGAGACAGACGTTGCAAGATAACAAGACTACAATGAAAAAGTGGAAATAAGAGCTCAGTCAGAGCCTGGACTAATTGACAAAAAAAGCCAATTCTAAATGAGCCAGCGCCGGGCACGCAGGGCCTCTAAAGCATATGGTCAGGACTTCAACGTCTGTGGAAGGCTGCAATAAAGCAGTGCACGGCTGCAAAGGTCACTTCTGTCCCAGTGCAACCCTGTGCTTGTGATAATTTCGCTTTAGATTTAGCGTAGCGCTGTGCAGAACCCCACTAACTTTGGATCTGACTTTTCTTTCAGCAAAAAAAAAAAAGAAAAAGCATGCTTACCAAACCAGCCCAGAAAAGAAAGAAGAGGAGCAACCAGGGTGTGTCCGTGCACTTCCTGTCAACCACCGGTCTCCATTCCCTCCGTTCAGAAACACCACCTCCGGAATCCTCAATGGAACAAAGAAAGACAAGGGAGAAGAACACAACAAACTGCCTGTGAAATTCAAATCCACTTTCGAACGACTGCGATTTCTGAAAGCGCACAACCTTGCCCGTACAACGCCACGCACCCGCGCTCTCTCTGCCCGCAAACGGCTGCGCGGCACCTCCGCGGCGCGCTGCGCTCCCACCGCACCGCACCGCACCGCACCGCACCGCACCGCACCGGCCCAGCCCCGCCGCCCACCTGCTGCCGCCCCCCGCGCCGCTCCATGCTCCCCCGGGGCGCGCCGGGCCCCCGGGCTGCGGGGGGGCGGCGGGCGGTGCCGGGCTGGGCGGGGGGCGGGCGGTGGCAGCTCCTCCTGCCGCCGCCGCCGCCGCCGGGCACTGCCAGCCCCGTCCCCGCCGCTCCCCGCGCAGCCGCCGGGCAGCCGCCTTTGAGGGGGAAAACGGCATTTCTCCCCCCGAAACGGCGGCGGGCCGGGGGCGGCAGGGCGGGCGGAGCCTGGCAGCCCTGCGTTCCCGCAATTAATTTCCCTGGGTAGTTGGATGGGTGGCGTTGGCCGGGGCAAGAAGCGCTCGGGGACTGCCGCGACGCTGACGTCTTATGTCGGACCGTAATTACCTCTCATGGGTGCCCAGATATATTTAGTGTGCTCCGGAGTAGCCACACGGAATGAGAGCAGTGACCTGAATGACCAGTGAATCAGAGAATCACAGAATGGTTCGGGTCGGAAGGGACCTTAAAGACCATCTAGGTCCCACCCCGCTGCCCTGGGCAGGGACACCAACCACTAGACCAGGCTGCTCAAAGCCCCATCCAGCCTGGCCTTGAACACTTCCAGGGATGGGGCATCCACAGCTTCTCTGGGCAACCTGTTCTAGTGTCTCACCACCCTCATAGTGAACAATTTCTTCCTGATACCTAATCTAAATCTGCTCTCCTTCAGTTTAAAACCCTTACTACTCATCCTATTGCTCCACTCCCTGATAAAGAGTCCCTCCCCATCTTCCCTGTAGGCACCTTTAAGTACTGGAAGGCCGCAATGAGGTTTCCCGGGAGCCTTCTCTTCTCCAGGCTGAACAACCATGCAGAAATCATTAGCCGCTTTTAATAACCTGTTTTCTCAGTGCTGTCCCTGTTGCCTTTTTATGTGTATGTTCCCTAAGTTCAGCTCAATTATCTAGAGGAAATTAATACTACAAATTGAAAAGATAATAAAAGGATGTTTTTATTCCCTTCCTGACAGTCAATGGGAAACTCTTGAAGAAGTAATACAACATCTTCAACTGCAATAAAATGGAATTAAATTGAAGCCGTTTTGGAAAGCTGTTTAAGAATTGGTCCATCTTATACAGGAGACAGAGCACTAGGCTGGTTTAGCTTAGAAAAAAGAACTTATTCCAGTTCTCAAGTGAAAATGCAGAGTGCAACTTTGGTCACAAACTAGCATACGTGTAAGTAAATTGGTAATATCAGAAACCGGAATTTAAAAAGAAAAGAATGAATCTCTGCCCCAGAGCACATCATAGTCCTTCTAAGCTACCTGGAAATAACCACATTTTTCAAAAGAAGTTAACTATTGCCATGTTTCTGAAATTTACTTTTTAACGGATTTAACAGAGCTCTGTACAAGACTGATTTAAACTTACCGACCCCTCCGCAAGAAGGGGTCCTGAGAAGACAGGATAGGAAAGATTTCTAAAAACTCTGTGTCTTACAAAGGATGTATTAAAGAATTTAGTTTCCAGCCAACTCACAGTTCTTGCCTTTATCAGCATTTTACCTTTTAATGCTCATTATTCACCAGTTTGTTGAGAATTTTCATAATTTGTGTGAAATTTAGAATAAAATTCACTTTGCGCTATTGAATTTTAAAAATATGTGAAAAATGTAATTTTCCCTTGAAACACAAATGTGTATTTTTGTGTGAAACTTAACTTTTTCTGTAAGAGAAGTTTAGTATTTTAATTATATTAAAAAATATCCAGAATTATTAATCACTTTTAACCTAGACAGAGAGTAACCTCATTATCTGATCAAGAAAAATCATCCGAAAAGAACAATGCCAATGATGAAGGCTGATATTAGAATTTGATGGCTTGCTGTCATCACATGCTAATATTAACTTTCATTATTGATCTGGCCCTTTTTGAATGATTCTCCTTAAGCTTTGTGTTGCGTTCTTACTGTGAATAAAGGAAAAGAGCAAGTGGAACGAATATTTTTAATAAAATCCAGATTCCAAGCAACTGAAGTTCATGGGAAAACACTGTAACCAGGAGTAAGGCCTGCTTTTACCAAGAAGTATCAATCATACGCCTTGTATTCCTTCTACCAGCCTAGGAAAAGTTATCTTATACTTGACAGAAAATAATTCAGGATTAGAATAGGATTTTTTTAAAAAAAAAACTGTAAATCAAATATTTTAATTGTAGTAGGGTTTTTTTCTGAATTTCAAACATGATCAAGTAAAACATTCCACTTAGTAAGAGATGAGTAATTTTACGGTGTGTCACTAGGTGGCGCTCTGCGGCTTGTTTCGAGTTACCGCGCAGCGTTTGGGGTGGGTTTGTGCCGTGGTGCCGGCGTGCAGAAATGGGGATTTTCCTGCTACGGGTGAGGAGAACACCAGGAAGCATGGCTCAGAACAGGTAAGGGATTTAAGCATCCACATCCAAAATGTAATACCAAAGCTCTTGTTTGTTATTTGTCCAGTCCTGCAAGTGCCCAAATTGCCAAGATTTCCTTTTATGAGAGCACTAATGCCTTGGCCGGAGAGGCGTATGCAGGCTTGTGCTCTCTCTCTGTTGAGAAGCCCAGGTTGGAGCCTTCGGTCTTGATCCCCAGGTCACAAGATGCTGACCTTATAATATGCTTCATCGAAGTCTTGTATCCAACTACAGCCACATTTGTGGGAGATTAGTATCACGAGGGTCCACATCCACATATGAATCTTCACTGCTCTCTCCAGTATGTAATGTTCCTTGTAAAGGCAAAAAATACTTAAAATCCTGGAGTACCCAGGCACTCACAGTGATTTAGTTGTGAATTAAGACAGTAACCATTCAGCTTGCCTGGTGTGTTGTGGTGTGGCAACCACAGGAAGGGAGATGATAAACATTAACATGGTCAAAACTACTTGTAGTTTTTTACATGTTACTCATCTTCAGACATGTTCATCAGCATCGGCAACAGAAATACTGCAGCTGAGAAAACTCATGGGCATTTTTCTCTAGTTTCAATTCTTTGTTTTTCACAGTCACCCAGAATATATACAAGAAAACCAGACATAAACTCATTTCCTGACTCCAAGCCTCTGCTTTAATCACAGGGTTCTTATTATTTCTTATGAGCATGTTAATTCACAGAGAATGAATCTTGGTGCTGCCTGCACTTAAGGCTCCACTTTCGTACCAAGAAACTTTCTTACCTGGTAAAAACTGGGGCAGGAATTTGGGTTGGGAGAGGAAGGTCTTAAATGGAAGCATGACAGTTCCTTGCTAGACTGGTTAAGTGAGACGGCTACCCTCATCTGTACCCCCTTCTGGGTCAGGCAAGGAACGGAGACCAATTACTTTAATAGCAGGACACAGCAATTGAGAAAGTCAACCTAAAAGCCAATATTTTCTGCTTAGTTAAAGAAGGTGCAGCTGAGCAAAATTTCCATTACTCTCAAATGATCTTGCTTACGTACAGCAGCTTAGCAAGTAGGCACTATTGTCCATATGGAGCTATGTTATTTGGATTATCCCGAACTGAAACACCCAGAGACTGAATATAATGCCACCTATTATGTTCAAGCTGCTCGTCAGGTTCTCTGACAATTTCCACTCTAAGAGCTGGTGTTTATGACTTTGCCTCACTTGAACCCGTCAGTCTGAAATTTCTCACGGCAGGTGCTGAAGGTTTTTGGACAACTTCAGCACAAATTATTCAGTCATTTCTAAGAATGAAATTAGAGAAGCAGACATTATGGTGTCTCTGTTCTGGGTAGTAGCAAGGGAATTCTTATAGGTGATTTGGATCAGAGATTTTTAATGGACAAGGAGAAAGAAGTGCTTTCTGCCTTTTCTCATGTCCGAGAAACTTCATCCCTTGGAGTTGATAAGGAATACCTTAGTTAAGAAGGCAAGCAGGGCCTAGGAGCTCTCTGAGAAAGATTAGGGGATTCATAAAGGCCAGTATCAGGAAGGATCATTAAAGCATTTAACTTAATGCTGTACACAGCGGGCCATTATGCCGCTGTTGAACCCCAGTAACTGCGACTGACTGAGCAAAGACACTAGAAACAGAAGTCTTAAAGGAAAATGGAAGGCTGTGACAGTAGGGGACAGGCAGAGAGAGGAGGTGGACAGAGGACTGGCTGGCGAGGGACAGCATGCCGGATTGGAGGGGAGGGTATCTGGGGATTAAACAGGCAATTGCGCAAGTCCCGAAGGTACATAAATGCTTAAGACTGAGGGGAATGAGCAAAGGAATCCGGATCTGCTACCGCTCCCTTTCATAGCTGGAGTATTGCCTTTCCTCTGCTGCCAGCAAATGCCCACAACGCTGGCTTGAAAGCATCCTGTCGCACTCCGGCCTGACTAACACCTCACATCACCCTGCCAGCTTTCTGATCAACCTGCTGGTGCTGTGAAGTTACTCCGCTGGATCCGCGGGCAGAGGTCTGGCCTGTGGAGCCAGGGAATCCAATCCTTTTGATGACTTGAACTAGTGTCTTTATGATATTCCATGCTAGCCTTTTGGTTTGCTCATCTGGAAAATCCCACCTGATAATATGTTTACAACTGGAAAATTAACTACTCTGTTATCCGTATAATGATGAAAATGCACAAAAGATAAATTGAACTATTTTTTCTAGTAATTTGATGATTTTTGATATGCTCCACTTCTCAGCCTTAAATGTCACTTGAATTCAAGAAGTTAATAACCAGTTAACAAGCCACTTATTTCCAGCTTCCAATGAACATCAATCCCACCTTCTTCCTGATATCTCCAATGCATTGAGGAGCTCTATTTTTATTTCAGAATATTGATTATTGAGTAGATTATCCGAGGATGTAGAAGAATAGAGTGTGCACATCTTATAGCCCAGCTATATAGCTTTAGCTTACTATTGCTAACGACCACCCCTCCTGTGATTTACCAACCATATGAATCATTCAAGGAAGGAGTATAATGCCAGAAAGTTAGTTTGTTCCACTTTCCACACCAGCAAGCAGAGATCTGCACAAAGAGCCCTTTCATCCCTGCCAATACACAAGCTAAAGTACAGTCTGACCCTCGGAAAGTGTTTTGAGTGTATTTGCTGAGCTGAGTCTGATACTAAACTTTAGAGCTGACTCATTTCAAGGTTTTAGAACAGAGCAAGAGGATCAGTGTTTCAGGATTAGATGGTGCTTTATAAACCAACCCAAACAAGAAACAGTACCTAAAGCTGTAGCTTTGTGGGGTGGCAGAATTACAGTGTTCTTACTTAGTGTTCTGACTGGCAAATGGCCATAAGATGGAAGAGCTTGAGCTGGAACCACTTCTATTGTTCAGGACTGTTAATGTCCCTCTCCAGTCCAACGAGTAGACATGCCAGTACATTTGAGTGCATCAATACAGAGAAGTGATTGCATTGCTCTTCACAACACTCCAAAAAATACCCAGGGAAGGAATTAAGCACTTGAATTTCAGAGAAATTGAAAAGTTGAAAGATGTGGATTTGTAAGGTCGGAGAAGGGTGGCTTGTTCTGTAAATTACGGAAATGGAAGGCATTCTTGAGAGCAGCAAAGAAAATGGAATAACCTGGGATAAACCTAAATCAAACAGACATCAAGCTGGACCACATGGAGTCTGTAGAAATACCTGTGACCTACACAGTCAAGTCTAGTTCTGAGTGAAAAGGGTGAGAGGTTTTCATTAACTGGGTGGAAATCACACAAGTGTGGTTTTTATCAACTCTAGATAAGCAGCAGATTCATTACGAGGACTAGACTGAAGTTTTTTGTGCCAGCACAAGATCCTCCATTGATAGTTTAGTCCTTTTAAGGGCAATTTGCATTAATGGATTCAGCTACCGAATGTTTGCCAACGGAAAATAATCATGTCGAACCCAGAGAGACAGCTTGGACTGCAGGTTTGAGACGAGTCCCTGTGGGAAGTGCTGCGTTCCCCCACACGATGTCACCCCCGGGCAGCGCTGCCAGCCCTGCTCGCTGCCGGCAGCAGGAGGGCTGCGAACTCAGGCGGTAAGCCCATAGAGCATCGCTGGCTTGACACTGCCTTCTACGTGCCTTAAGTGCGATTCTGTTGGTGCTTTCAGTTTTGGACTTTCTGGGCACTGCTTCTCACTGGTTCCTCTAGTGACTACTTAAGACTAATTCCGTGGATTTGCTATACATTTATTGCATGGAGGTTTAAAAGCACAAACAATTCTGTCTGTATTTTACAGACTCATAGAATGGTTTGGGTTGGAAGGACCTTAAAGATGACCCAGTTCCCACCTCCTGCCCTGGGCAGGGACATCTTCCACTAGACCGGGTTGCTCAAAGCCCCATCCAGCCTGGCCTGGAACACCTCCAGGGATGGGGCATCCACAACTTCTCTGGGCAGCCTCTTCCAGTGTCTCACCACCCCCATAGTGGAGAATTTCGTCCTTATATCTAATCTAAATCTACCCTCTTTCAGTTTAAAGCATTCATTTGATCTGGAGGCAGAAAAGTAAGTGCTTTGTTAATGCCAACATTTAAAATGCTTCTCCAAAGACAGGCTGGGAATTTTATGGTTGTCTGTTTAAAACAAAACCTGTTATTGTATAGTGAGGCTTAGACATCAGCATATATTTTCTTGGGTTTTGTTTTTTTTGTTTTTTTTTTCTTTCCTTACAAATAGCACAGGTTTTATATAGAGTCATTAGATCATCTAATCTATTCAACCCTAATGCTCCCAACCACACCACGGGCAGCCAGCAGAGAATCTGCTCAAGTTATTAGGCTATTTGTGGACTTCATTATATTCACTGCACAGTGTGGCCTATTACTTCAATCACTAGTCATAAGAATAATCACCACTTTAGTCAGGAGTTCCAGGATAAGGTTCTTCATGTGTAATAATGTGTTTCTGCATAATTTTATAAAAATGGATAAGATTCAAAGTTCCACTGCAATGCACATTAAAAAAGTCTCAAAGACGTGGCATCCTCATTGCTTGAAAAGAGAATACTGAACAACCTGCTGTGGTCAGCCTGTTAATAGCGGGAGGAAAGGTGACTACCTATTTGCTTAGTGCCAGTAGTCTCCTTGGCCAAAGAATCAACAGTCTGCTCTATAAACACCGATGTCTGAACAGCAAGCTTAAAAAATCTGTATGCGGCTGGTCACGTTGAGTCAGATAATGGCCCACAAGATGTCTACTATTTATCTGACTTATTCTTTATACTGCCTTTGGTTTACCTCCATGTTTTTACAGAGACTTCTCATAAATTACCTGCTCAATTACAGTTTCACCTGAATTACTCATGAGAAGAAAATCAACAGTGAGTGGAATGCAGCTGTGGAACCAGCAGTCAGTGACAGAGTTACAGAATATGCGATGGCATGATTTACGTAAACAGTTTATTCATCTTAATTAAAGTTACACTGAATCAGCACCAAGGCCGCATATGAGAAACACTCTCAGATGAGCAGCTCTAACTCATAGCACTTTTGTACTCATCCTTATAGGCACAACTGTTTACAGGATAAGAGCCCAACAGCTGAAATATTTGCTAAGAACAGTGATCCAGTTCTGCAAACCCTAATTAAACGTTGAATAGCTAGAGAAATAATTACAACTCTATAAAGAATTCCTGGGATCCAACATTATATGCTACTCTTTCAAAGAGAGGAACCCTGAAATCTACAGTCTTTTCCATGACATTTTAATTTTCCCCATTATCCAAAGAGATGTAGAATATTGTTATATATTATATCAGACTCTCTTGTAAGACCGTATCCTGCACATACGCGTGACATTCAGCTGGTTAGAGCATCTGGGCTCTAAAACAGAAGCCTGACAGCTCCATGTCATTGGCCAGCCCTACTTTGCTTCAGCGGTCCATCCATTTGCCTCCTGGCACTTCAGGTATCAATATATAGTTTCATACAATTTTTAATCACTTTGCCTTGATGTTTCCATTGATCATTTAAAGTGAAAGAAGAAACAGTTTTCCTATAACAGCAGTACAGTCAATATTCACTAATTTTGTAATATTGTCACTAAAGTTAATTTTGTTCCATTTCTAAGATTAGATTTAAGAACTGCATTCTTCTGAGACTTCTTTCCAAGTAATAACACTGCTTCTGTAATAACAACTCATCAATTTGGTCACAATGCTTATAGGGAATTCTAATGCAGCTTATAAGCAATGTTATTTTGTAAAATGTTTTTGTGGTGTTAGGTAAAACGAGATACAGTATTACTTTTGTAGCAGGCATTGAGGCCTATGTAAAGAAAAATTTACGTAAATGTCTAGATATTGTTGCAGCATTGATTTATTTTAATCTTTGCACATCAACCAAGGAGTGTTCCTTATCTGTTGTGATTAAACAACAGAACAACAGTATTCCTAGTCCACCACATTATGGGCAAATTTATGGGATAGCTACTGTACTTTGATAATATTCATGCAATAAAAAAGAGTTATCATTCTACTAGCTGTTCCTACAAGAGATACATTTTTCCTCATAACCATGTATCATTACAGTGGAGTAAACTATTAGGTAATGTGTGATACAAAAACACTTGATGGAAGTTAAAAATATCTGCTTTGAGCAGCTATTTGAGGAAACAATGTTTTGCAGCAATCGCTGCATGTTTAATAATGGAAAGATATTTTGAAAAGAGGATGTTGGCCCTCTTTTTAGTGACTAAAATTTGAAGTAGTCTGAGCAATGGCAGTATAATAATTTCCTGTTCACGTAACACGTTTGCACAACATAATGTTGCTGATAACTCTAGCTAGTAAAGCGTGTAACACCCTAAGGATGTGCATGTGTCTGGGAATTCCCATGGTCCTTCCTGTCTACCAGTAAAGGGTAGTTGTAGGAATAAGACAAAATCAACATCTATGGGCTAATCATGCAAACTCTTATTCATACAGTTTACCACTCTTCACCCTGTTGACCTGTGAACTTTACCCTTCATATTTCCGTATTTAAATAGTCAATTATGTAGCTAGTAGTAATCCAGCTTTCTGTCAACACTTGTCTCAGAAAATAAATAGCGTGCCATAACAAAAACGACTTTAAATTTGGTTCTGCTTTGTGTATGTAGCTCTTCTAGGAGAGTTGGAGGCAAAAGGTGATTCTGCTCTGTTTCTGGCTTTTCTTTGAACCCACCGAAACCCATGGGTCAGGTAGAGGTCTGTCTAGCTGCTGCTGCTGGAAGCGGCGCATTTTGAAGCACACACACCAGGACACACCAGCAACTTGCACTCACAGTGTGCCCCCATACGATTATTTGTTTGTGGTTATTTGCTTGCTCATTCTTGCAGGAAAATTTTGCATGTGATTGGGCTTATATGTAGGGATCTGGCCTGTAGATAGTTTCTCCCTTCTTCTATGCCTCACTCGCTGCTGTCAAGCAAGTATCTTCATCTCTCTGTGCCTTGGTCCTGCCTCTTGCTTGGTAAACTGGGAGCAGCCGTGTTCATCTAGCCTCATTGAGTGCTCTCAGATTTATACATAAAAAGAAAGCTATCTTTGCCACAAACGGCTTTGCTCATTATATTAATCTGATTGTGGTCTGCTATGGACCAACTTCAGTGTAAGGAGAAAAATATGTATATTGCATATAAGTCAGAACTGTGATACTACTCATGTAACAAGATTGTTGAAGTTCTAAAAATAGTGGCCAGTGTGCATTGGTTTTCCTATTTTCAGCTGATTTATTAAAAAAAAAAATCAAATATTTTATCTTGTACTAGGAAAATAGGCATCAAACCCAAATACATTTATTTTAGATAATGTAATCTGAATAAAAACCATCAACTGCGATATGATTCCCCTAGGAATCAGCTATCTGCAAAGAAACTTCAACATGTGCATCACATCACTGGGATTTACAGCTGGAGCCAAATTGCCTTGAATTTTTTAAAAAATCATTAATAAAACCAGTAGTTTTTTGTGCCGTCTTTCCACAGAACAACACAGTTTCTGTCCTCACTAAGACGCAGCCCCAGAGAAGTATGTATTGTACGTGCACCTGATGCTTTGAAAAGGACACTTTTCTTCTAAGAGGGTTACAAAACAGATGCTGGGGTCCAAAGTAAATAGTGTTTCAGACATTTTTTAACAATGTATGTCATGGATGTAAGGCCTTAAATGGCATCTGATCAGATCTGTGGGGAGTAGCTGCAAGCTTTTTTATGCGTATTAACAAGCTGTACTCCATGTTTCAATTCTTGTTACTGTGGAGTGCCATAAAGCCTTTGTTTGAAATTAAAAGCATGAAGGTACTTATTTTACAAACATGGTAAGCTGCCAACAGGGACAGGGCAGCATGTTTCCTTGTACCTTATTTTTAAAGCTCTTCTGTGAATACGTTTGTAAATCAAACCACTAGTCATGTCTTTCATGTTGCAGCTTGCTTTTCAGGCTTTTCAATGAGAACACAATGCTGGTGCTTTAGTATTCTAGAACACTTCAGATTTCTGGAAATATCCATAATTTTGGTAACTGGAAGGAAGTTCCTTATTTCTCATACTCACGTTTGTTGCAATATTTTATAATTTAGAAATCCTCATGTGCAAATCTCACTTCCTTCCCCCTGGGGATCACGGAAGTAGCTTTTTAATACTGGCTGAAAATTTTTTATTTTTCACGCGGTTGTCCATTCTTCTTTAGATTCAATTAATATAAATCACGTGGCAAACAGTGCTAGGTGTAATACAGAAAATTTGGTGGGATATAGAAAACAAAACAACTGATGTCTCAAAAGCTCCGAGATCAGAAGCAAAAGCTTCTGCGACAGAAAAGTTAAGGAGAGGGAAAAGGAGAGGAGAGATGTGCCTCAGGACAATGATCTTAAGCAGTTGGGTCATCAGAGAAGAAACAGGCATTCTCAGCATGGACAGCAAACTTTCTCAGACAACCTCGTGCTATTTTTTCTTTGTTCTTACTTACAATACAGACAGAATGAATTCCGAAATCTCATGAGTCTCACTTCTCGTCATTATTTCAATGGCAAAATATAGAAACAGACAAAATCCTCTCTGCCTATCCAGAAAGATTGTAAAATATTAAACAAAAGAACAGTAAGCTCTGGGCACAAAACCAAAAGTGGGCATTCAATATGATTCTCATCTGCCATGGCTCATTGTGGTAAAGGGGAATGTAAGGTGTGGAAGAAGATACGCTGGTTGCTAATGTTTGCTGTCCTTCCCAATGTCTCAACAAATGAATTCTGTAGTTGTCACGTCTAATGCCTGAATCTCTCCAGGGATGGAGCCACCTTTGTCAGACTGTCCCAGTTTTCTGGGGTTTGTGCATGTTGATTGAGGGACTTTGAGTTAGGGATACTGTTATTTACCAATGCCATCCAGTCTTTGATGGTCTCAGAGTACAGACCGTATAATACCTTCTGAGATACACACCATTTGTAACAGTAGTTACTGTGTATAACTTTTCCTCCTGAAATAACTGAATAATGATTTGACTGATTCAGCCTTTTCTTCTGTTTATGAAATGCCAGTGACAATTTTTTTTAATGTTGACTTATTCAACCAATACTCTTTTTTTTTTCTTTTTTTACTTTGTTGACGACCAGTTCTAAACCCATGTTGTCTGTTTAACTGTGACTGGCTGAACAAAAGTATGTGTTACTGTTCTTTTCTGATGATAAGAACCTGAAAACTTTTATGGAACAAATACTGAACAGACAGTTCCATAATACACATTCCACAGTGGTAAATTGAAATGCTCAGGTGTTCTTGCATGTCGAATGGATGCAAACATGAACAAGGTAAATTGATTAATTTATATACTCACCTTGCTGATAATAAAATGCATATGCATTATTTACCCTGTGCTTTTTAAAATCTGATTGGTATATGGGTAACGGCCCAACTTAATATGCAATTGTCAATATACTGCATATAGTTAGTAATGCCAAGGAGGTAGTTGCTTGAACTGTCTGTGTTTAAACAGTGATGACAAAAGAATATCAGAGCCTGTTAAATAAAACTATATTAATAGTTTAATAAATATATTTAAATAACTAATAATAAAAACTATATTAAAAGTAATCGTTGATGCCTAACGTATTTTGACTCAGGCCTACCCACTTGCCAGCATCTTTTCCAGGGATATATATGCCTGTTTACAGGTGTGCCGTGACCATACATTTAACCTGAAAGTAACGGTACTGCGAGGATACAAGTGGCCAGATACTTAAAGTTTAAGGGCATTCCTGAAACCCACTGTAGCAAACCAGCTGGTAGCCACAAGTACACACTACATGGCCATGTTCCCCTTGCATTATTCTCCAAGCTGAAAAGTAAATTGTTAAGTCACAATGTTGTGAACCTTCAGTATGAATACAAACATCTGAAACAGCAGTGACCAGGCGTGGATATATGAGCAGACAATGGACAGATGAGCAGACAATGCAAAACTACCCATCTATGCTTTGATTCATAGAAATGAGTGGGCCAGGCACAATGAGAGGTGGGCAGATTCATTGCTTTGTTTCATTCTTCTGAAAGGAAGAGATATAAGGAGGACAGGAAATGGAATATGCTACACTTTTTTTTCTTCCGATATACTCATTTTGTGTTTTACTTCATCAAATTTCCCAAATTTGGGAAAGAGAAAACAAATGAAAATTAGATAAAGGAAAAATGGGTGATAGAGACTGTCTCACCCCTATTCACAGCCCCATCAGATGGGGCTTGCGTGATTCAGGGGGTCTAAATTGGGGTAGCCCTGTCATTACAGCCTGTTGGACGGACAGAAAATGTTTCTGGAAATGCCAGTCTGGAATTTTTACGAGTTACAGTTCACTGAAACCAGCCATAATAGGAGATGGAGCGGACAAATATACTCAGTAAAGTCTAATAAAAATAAACCTTGTGTGTATGCCTGTACTTCAAGTTGAACTCTAGGCTGGCAGGAATCAACCTGTTACCCAGAGACCCTGCAAGACTTCAGAAGGTAATAGGCCAAAGGACTGCAAAAAGATGCCAAAACGAACAGACGGGAGCAAACTTGCATCTTGAAGACAGACATATAATACGCTCCATGCCTGGTATCAATGATGTCACAGAAATCATAGAAGCAAAAAATTTAATTCACCAGAAAGCCAGCACTTTCTCCAAAGTTGAGTCTGGACCAGTTTTGACTGAGGGGATCTGGTCGGGTTTTCAGCATTTGCCCAGGGTATCTGTTTGATAGCCAAAATATTGTTCTGTCATTATCCTGCAGATTACTCCCGGTCCCTAGAATTACCCTAGTAATCTTTTTCTTTCCCATTCTACTATTCACTGCTATGATGCTATTCCATTCCCAGAGATGTCAGTAATCATCATACTCCCTCTGTCAGTTAGCTGTTGGCTGATTTAGGAAACTGTAAAAATGTCTAAAGTGAACTGGGCTGAAAAACTATAAACAATGCAGCATGAAGCTATGGTTTTAAACACAACAAAAATATTTACTTAACAGTCATCTCTAAAGTATTTTCTTTAGGAAACAGCTGCTCTAAACAGTCTTCCCTGTTCATGGCTTAAAATTAAAACAAAACAAAGTAAAACCATAAAACTGGAAAAAGAGATGCCATTAACTCTCCTTCATTTATACTACACAGAATCCAGCCTTGCTCAATTTAATGCAAGAGTTTATCCCTCTGGAAAAATCATGACTGCCAAAAACTTGATGAATGATGATTAGCAGTAAATACAAAATGTTTATATTATGTTCCGTATGTAGCCCTTAAAAAGTCATAACAAAATGGAGTCATTGCCTTGACTAACTTAATCAGACATAGAAGATGTCTCAGCTGGAGGAGGTGGCACAGTGAGAAAGATGGAGTAACAAACATAAGATGTGGCCTCTTTTCAGACGTGCACGGAGGATGATCACAGTCGCTATCTGCTTTGCCATTAGCAGGACATTGTTATCTGAACACACTACGAGAACTGACGCTTGAAGAACCATGAGGCTCCTGAAAGGTTGTATTTCTCCAGCAAGAACAAAATCACCTTTCCAAACTAACAAGACATATTGGTAAGTCAATCCCTATGGCACTTGGATCACTGCAGGCACTGCAGAAGACGCAACGCCAAATTCACCCCCGGCATCAGAGCCAGTGCCATGATTATCTGCAGGACGCAGCTGATGAAACTTGCAAAGGATGATGCCCTTAGACATACTTGTGTGATGCATTTTAATACATACAGTTTTACCAGACAATGCAGAGAATGGGGACATGAAACTGCTCGAACTGCGTCTCCCTGAAGACACTGAAAGGAATACTCTTTCATTGTGAATCGACTTGAAATGTAAGCAAATGGATATTAAATGTTTTGATTCATGGATATTTCAATGTGTTTTTTTCTGACTGAAGATGACGAAATATGGTATTTTGTAATTCTGGCACTTATTTTTTTCTGAACTCTGTGAAAATGTCAATATTTCTTTTGAAATGAAAATATAATATATCTTTTAATGAGGGCATTCCCCATTCTGATTTTTCTGTTATGGGGTGAGTTGACATGGATCTACTTTGTTTTAACAAGACTGCAGCCAAAGTATTTTAAGAGTTAAACATTCATAAATACTTCTGTTAATACAAAATGTTCTCAATGCACTAACGGAATACTGTAAGTAAAATTTCTGTACAATAAAAATATATTGTTTACTCTCTCTCAAAGTCTGTGTCGTCTGAAACTCCTCTCTGCCAAATAAGCCTCAGAGTCCGAAGGAACCGTGGATTTGCATTTGAGATTTAAGACTAACTGTAGCTATTTATTAGGAAGGATCCAGACACCACTGGAACCGCATTTCATATTGACAATCCTCAATAGTGATTTACAGTAACACAAGGACATGTCACAACAAGATGAGAAGATGGAGCATTTGTTTTTCTGGTACATGTCAAGGTCAGGGACCCTACTGCCAGAAGTAAAGATGTTTTTTTTTTCTTTTGATGATCCAAAAATGTATGTGCTTAGATAGTATTTGAGAACTCTCTTGGTTATGATGTCAAATCTGAAACTAGAAAGGACTCCATACTTTCATTTACTTAAGCAGGCAGAAAAAAAAAAAAAAGAAAGTAAGGTAGAAATACGTAAAATTTACTTAATGCCATAATGACAACAAGAAATCCAGAGAGATAAATGTCTCGTAGTTTAAAAGTACTTGTAGTTTAGGAATCCTGATAACCGCAGTTATCAGTGGACTCAGGCTAGGGCTAAAAAGGTCAGGCCATAAAGAGTGCAATATAGAAAATACTTAATCATGTGCTTTTGGAATACTCACTTGGGTTTAGCTGTTAGTAGTGTGTCAGGAAAGCAAAAGCCCTTCTTCATACCCTCAGCTCTATTTTCCACTGCTCTTTCCTGGCTATTTGTCTCCATTACTTTTTGCAGCCCTCTTTGATGAGTCTAACAGCTGTGACAGTTCATGGCCCTCCTCTTCTGCACGTCTTTCTCACACGTTCCTGTTGTCCTTTTCCTGCTCCCACACTTTTGCCAGTCAGTTACCTTTCCTCTTGGCTGTGGGATGTAACTGTGACCCTGGCAACGTAACCCTGTGCCAGATTTGGCCTAAGCCAAAGATGCCAACACACCTTAAGCAGGAAAGTGCAGGTATTTGTAGTTCCTGCCCACCTGAACACACTGCAACCCTCCCTTAAGGCTGTAAAGGGCTTGTTCACCGGGTTCTCGGCCCTGTGGAAGCAATGCTTCTCCCAGGTCAGTGGCAGCATGCTCTGCCACTGCTGTAGCATGTGGTATTCCACAAGTCAGTTACAGAAGCTAAAGAGTGAGCCACAACAGGTCAGTGTAGTGACCTGCCACGCTGGGAACCATCCGAGAGTCATGATACTTCATAACTTGTCCTGTAGTTTGTTCCATGCCTATCTGGCAGACCAACATTTAGATTACTTCAACTAGTAAAGTATAAACTCAGTGTTCACCTGAAGAGAATAAACCACAAATCAGTGAGATGTAGGCAGTGCCGTGTTCAATTTTATATATGCTACCAAGAAGTCATGACATAGGACAGTGGGACTGAACTCAAAGTTTGTGGAGAGGGAGAAGACAGGAGACACCGAGTCTGGAGTACTGGGATGAGGTGTGGTGTCAGCGGGGGTGCAGCACAGCGCTTCAGGGCCCTGGGCTGAGAGAGGTGGTAGGACTGGCAGGGCAGCACTGAGGAGCTGTGGCCCCAGCGCTGTTTTGGAGGCAGAGCAGACATGGTGGAGTAAAGCTTAGGGGCTGGGAGGATAGTGGGAAGCAGGTGTGGTGAGAAGGCAGATAGCAGGGCAGAGTTCCAGGGACAAGGCAGGCATGAAGGAGTGAGACCTGAGGCAAGGGAGGACCATGAGAATGAATCTTGAGCATAATGAGGAGGTGTAGCTCATGGCACCACTTCAGATGTGGGACAGGCACAGAGGTGTGGGGCTTGGGGCTGAGGAGGGACACCAAGATGGGCCAGAAATATAGCGAGTCCCTGGCAGAGCTACAGAGAAGACAGTCCGCAGCAGTGCTTCTGAAGCACAGGCCCATGCTGAGGTTCAGGGTCTCGGGGGAGGTCTGCCAGCCCAGCAGATGCTGATGAGCTGGGCCAGGACAGGCACAGGTGTGGGGACCAGGGTGCCACGAGAATAAGGAACAGCACAGCTGAGAGGCCACAAAATGTCGACATGCCCAGACCTTGGCTCTGTGCCCACACAGTGATAAAGAGGAAGGAGAAAGAAGGAAAGAAATCGCACAGAGCAAGTGGCAACATGATCTGTCCCATGATCCTCCCTGGAAACACTTGGCAAAAAAATGGTTTGCTGTCTTAAGTGATTTGTGTCAAGTGGCAACAACACTTCTGAGGGGACAAACACTGTCTTGAGTGTGCCATTGAACAAGGAAAGAGCCTGTTGCATGATGCTATGTTTTTCTTCATGGCAAAGTTGATCCAACAGTTTGCCATTCTCTCCTTTTCCCTTTCTCCAGCTACTCAGCAGAAAGGTTACCTTTAATATCTGCTCTGCCGTGGGACAAATGACATTTCTAAATGATTTTAAACTTCACAAGTGAAATAGTTCATGGTACCGTTGTTGTTGTTGTTGTTATTTTGCTTTTTTCTCCAAAATGTGTCCTTTCCCCAGTTTAAAATAAGAAACACGAACAACATAATCCCAGTAGCCAGCTAAAACTGAACATCTAAAATCTCCAAAGGGATGAAAAAGAGTCGACTCCTATGTATGAAACTTGCTGAGTAATGCTACCCCTTAAAAAAACCCTCTGCTCGAACTCTTGCAAACTATTTGCTGTTCTCTCAGACCACATCCTCTAGAAACAGAAGATCTTACTACTTCAAGTTGCATAATGTCTGTGGCAGTCATGCGTTTTATCAGCTTTATTGGCACTTAATAAAGTATACAAATATTTTCCAGTTCTTTTGCTTGTTATGTCTCTGTATGGTTATACTAAACGCTGTGTCAGAAATTTCTATGAATAGAACACTCTTACATTCCTTAGCACTAAGCAGTACTCTTTCTTTAGAAAGAAGAGGTATAATTTGAAATTGAGCTTTTTTTTTCTCGTGTGGTGCTAACTATACATGTCTATATCTATTTTTACACGCGTATGTATGACATGCATATGTATACATATGTATATAGCAATACATATACATACTACTATATACATGACACAAAATACTGTATTTCTGAATGTTACTGTTCATATGTCCTATAATCTAAATATTATACCTTAAACATAAAAGATTGTACAGCCAACCTGCATTACAGACACATTTTAGAGTTTAATGCCTACTGGTAATAAGACAGAAATAAATACCAAAATATTTAATTTTATGTCATAGAAAAAAACCCACCCCAATACAGAAAAATAAGAGTGAAATCAAAAGGAAGGAGCTGCTTTCTATCTACCTTACTAAAAACTTACCATGTCTTAATTCTGCATTCCTTGGGAACCCTAAATTCCTATTAAAGTTGATAAAGCACAATAAAGTGAAAGTTGGGGTTTTACATATCTATTCACACAGGTTTGTGAATGAATATTGACATGACTGCAACAGTTATCTTTAGGACACTAGAATGGAGATATAAAAATTTATTTACCTCAGAAATGGATCTTAGTGTAACAATAAGAATTTGTATACTCAGGTGATCTTCCAGGTTTATTTCTTTTGCTAGTTAGACATTGCCATGATTAAGGGCGTCCAGAAAAACACGGTGAGATGTGGGAGCTATGATAGTATGCTATTGAGTACATAACCTCTAATCACCCTGGAGGTGGGTATAGAAAAATATGAAATTAATTCTCTAACAGTTATCAGAAACTGCAGTGAAACCGGCATTGCTAGAATATTAAACAGCAGCTGAAGCTGGGACATGTTCAGCTTGACAATAAGAGAATACACTTTTCTATTTTAATAGAGTACCTTTTGAAGTCATATAAGCCACTGTTTAGCCACTATTTCTTACACAGGTGGAATATATTTGAGAGAAACTTTGTTTAATCTCTACATCAACCTGTATTGTTTGATTTCAATCCCTTTGCCAAAGGCTTTTCTCCACTGACCCAGAAGTTTTGCTTATTATGCACATTACTTTACGCCACTTCCTTTGATGTGTCGCTAAAGTTAATCAAATACTATTATTATTTCATGGGACATTCATTTTACAAAACTGTGAGAAGAGGTCATGGCTCTCACAACTACATTTGAGCAGAGCAAATATGCAAAAGATACGCCCTATCCTTACATCAAATATAAAAATATAGATGTTTATAAACAAATGCACCATAGCAGTCAGCAGAACTGACGGATAAATTTTGCAGGTGGCTTTGGACAAGGCACTTAACTCTCTGTGACCCAGTTTCCTAATCTGAGAATAAAAGACAGTATCACCTAGACCTCCGCCTTCCTTTTATAGTGTTTCTCATAAGAAAAAAAGATATTGTTAGTATAATTACTTTGGTTTGCTGTCTCCAAAATACCTTGAAATATAAGAGCAAACGTAAACGCATGTTCCTTGTTAGTGAGTCTGGTAGTAGGGAAAGAATACTAAATACCCTTATGTCTCATAGTTTCCTACTATACAGTACCACGATGAAGAAGTACTTTATGGAATACAATCAGTAATCATTACAGTGCTGAACTACTTGAAGATAATTAGTTCGGGCTCAGAGGCAGGGAAAGCTCAAGAACTTAAAATTTGGGCTTGCTTTTAAATGCACAATAGGCATTTAACCGTATCTTTGAACTCTTTGAACCTACCAAGATTCCAAAGTTGTGATGGTGACTTCACGAAAAGTGATTATCCTCCCCAAAGCATTTCTTAGTGTCGTAGTTGCTTGTACTTGCAATGGAAATAACATAAGCACAGTATTTCTCAAGGAATTTAAATGTTTTTGGTTTTGATGCTGGTCAGAAGTCATAAGTCTGATTTAGGAGGCTGTTTAATCCCTTTTTGTAGCATATGCAAACTTGGTATGAGATGGTACTTGTGTTGAGCAAGCTTTTCACCTATGGGAACTTGATTAAAATCTGGCTTGGATCACATGCACAAGTAGTTTTAAGTTTAACACAGGAAGAATATTTGTGATTAGCAAATAATGTGATGCATAACTATTCAGTGCCCAGAATATGCAAAGAATAAGACAGAGAATACTAAATGAGAGTGCAACTACCACGCACTCAGTTTGGCCAACAACAGTAGAAATACAGACAGACATTTTGCACAGTCATGGCCCCTTAATATTGAGACTGTAATTTTTCATGTACTCTTCTTCTAAGCTACTAAATAACTTTTAAGCTATGTGATTTAATAATGATAGCGTAAGATGTGTGTCTCTTTGCCTGATGATGCAAACCATAAAGAATGCCCGGCATCTATTCTTTTTGTTCATTTCTGACCATTATTTCAGGTAGTGTTTGAGGCTATCTACATGCTAGCTGTTCTGGGGCCTGACTGCTTATAGGATGTCTGTCTTTACACAGTATTGTGACACTTGGAATCATCCAGCGCATTTTTGCTAACACAAATGTTAAAGTTTCAGAGAACTCTCAACTCCGAGATTTGTTCTGAGAAAGCTTCCTCTTGTTGACTTTGAAGGCATAAATCTGTTTTCATGGGCTTTTTGCATAGGTTTTGTTGGTGGGAATTATATTTACTTCTCCTGAAATGGCATCTATTTAGGTATAAACATCTACACGCATTTTCAGAGCTTTGATAGCTCTGCTTATATAGTGTTTAAAACATAAGCATGTGTTTATAACCAATCTGTGTATCCAGACTCTCAGAACACGAGTCTGTGCTCAGACATGGGCTCTGGGTGAATTTGCTAGCACTGGGAAGAGACCACTTGTGTGCCTTCCACCCTGTCACGCAGCCCTATCAGTAGCGTGGGTAAGCTGAACACGGACATAGCTGTGCCTGCTCAGCCCAAGTCTGCCACCGTACATCCCATAATAGCTTGCAGCACTATCAGATGACAGCCAGGTTGCTGTACTGTTTCATGACTTAATGTTTCACATAGGAGTGCCTCATCAGAAATACAGGTTACCAAGCCTATCTTAAGCAATGCAGATACCTAGAACGCATCAGGCTCTTAACTTGCTTGGTCTTGGGACTCGTATTTCACTTAGCAGCATCAAAGTAGACCACATAGAAAAAGAGTGTTCGAGTGTTCATATATGCTTCCAAACAAATAAGTAGAAAGAAGAGATCTTTCCGTGTAAAAACTTCACAACATTTTCAATAGATTTTGTTTCCAAATTCTCTGGAAGAACCAGAAATTCGTATTTAATGTCTTCCTGTAGGGTCTTGAAACAGACTGCTGGAGTGGGAGGCCTCTGGCAGAGTTCTGGGTACACAGGAATCAGACATTAAGAGCAAAGTTCCTTTGAGTTTGGAAAGATTTCAGCCATATAATTTGACTTTATAAAAACATCTGTTTCTGTTTGTTTTCAGCATATTTATGTATTTTGAGACAGATGACTGTCATTAGCCTGTTGGGGCTTGGCTAGCTATTGCTTTTTCAGTTTCTGAATGAAGAATTTCAGGAGTTCCTCCACCACCATACAAATGCTATTTCTTACCCTATTTCTGCACATGATCATACAACCCCACTGCACTGCAGCCATGAAATTGCAGTCTGATTAAATTTTCATTCATTTCATTTACATGTGTAAATCCTTTGGTGTTTTTCCAAAAGGGGGGGGGGGGGGAGCGGATCAAAAAAGTAACAAATCAAGTAACAAAAATCAAGAAATACCAAGACTCGGCAGCAACCATGCAGACTTCTTCATCCAGTATACAAGACTGCCTGCCTTCCTGTATTCTCATTACAGTATGGTGTTTTCAACACACTCTGAGAAACCAATGTTTGGTTGTTTTTTCTCAGCAGTGGTAGGTCAGAAGTAGACAGGACAGGAGAAAGAAAGAAATTGTGCTGATGCAAAACTCAGATGCTAAGAAAAAACTTGTTGTAGACTATACTCACGGAAAAACGTTAGCAAAAGTCAATGAAGGCTCATCAGAACAGCCACGAGCGTAACAGGTCAGAAGCCAGCCCATTTTTTTCTGCAGTGGAGTTTATCAGTCCACCTACCTATTTCCAAGTCTGTATTTGGATGGCCTATCTTAAGAAGTTGAAAAAAATTTCACTAGATGTCAAAACCCTCATTTTTTCAAAATATTTCTACTAGTGCACTATCTCCTTGTTACTTATCTGGTTTCTGTTTGCAATAAAGCTGCAATAAATCAGCACATTCCCAGAACTGACTGTGTCTCTCTACTCACAATTGTGGGTGAGCTAACAGTGGTTAAGAAAACTCAGTGAAGGTGGGTTTCTAAGAAATAACAAGCTGAAGCGTTGGCCCTATAGCTAGTACAGGAAGGAATCAGATTGCTTTGTTCAGTTCTCTTTTAATGAGACACTACTGCACGTATTAGTGGAAATACATTCCACCATAGTAATTTGTCTGTCATTAAGTTTTTCATTTTACCAGTGTGGGAAAAGAAACTTACATTGGGCTGGCTTCACTGCTGGTCCCTCAACTCCGTCTATTCGATGCAAGGGAGTCATTAGAGTAATTATTTTTAAGACTGGAATTTTGTGTGCTAGGGAATAGAAAAAATTAATTAAATGTCTCATCTGTGGCTTAAAATCTATGCCAAGAAGATGACTGGAAAGTTTCTAAAATTGAAAGTCATAGTCTACAGAAAGAAAATCCCTTGGTATCAAAAAATGTATGGTTTTTGCTTTTTGGTTGTTGTACACTTTCAATTCACTGAGTAGCCAGTTTGTTTTCATAGGTTAAAATATTAGTTTTTAAATTTAGTATCTTTCATCACACTGCTCATTCTCCACTGCTTTATATTTCTCTGCTCCATGAATCTGGAAAAGATTGATATAAAAGTGGGAGGCTGTGGAAAAGGAAGAACATCTGACTCATGCAATTAGAAATCGTAGCCAAACCACCCTGCAAGGAGGAGGTAGAATGTCCTGGGAAAACTGAAAGCTAGCTGTTGGAAACAAGAAATGACAACTGTGTTCAGTAGGTCTATGTGAATCTGTGTATTTGGTGTATCACTCCAAACATGCAACTCGGCTACACTCGTTTAAAATTAATGTGACAGAAATTGACACAAGTAACAACGGAATTAATTAAACCAATTAAAATAACTGCAAGCTTACAGTGTCTGAAAGAACAGTTTGGATATCCTATATTAAAATTATGTGGACATCTGTAAATATTAATAAGACTGATCATTATGTAAATTATGTAAATAAATCAGAAGTTTTCTTTTGACTAAAAATCCATGTTTATGCTCAGAAGTGATGCAATCATGGTTGTTTAATTAAAAGTTTGTACTCAAAGCCAACTCTGTTTTCGAAAAGAAGAAACCTCTTTTTGATTTTTGGAACTGTTATCCATGGGACTGTTGAGTCAGCTATCATCTTTTCCTTTTTACTAGATAGCTGATCTTTATTGCTTATTTGCCTTTATTGGATATACGGAGGCTCAGTTTTTAACAAGCAGAAGTTTATACAGTGATGTCCTCTACAAAACATATCAACAACTGAGATTGCAAAATATTTCCTTTGCACAGGAAAAATTAAGTAACTAGGGCACCGTAACTGTGAGGACTGCAGCGGGGCACACGGGACCCCTCCAAATGCAGCAAAGCGGAGAGGTCTGATGGGACAGGAGCAGCACACAGACACTGCCAAGCACTGGCTGAGGTCCCAGCCCTTGGGGATGGCCATCTTCACCTGTAGTAGGAGCAGCACAACAGGGGCTGGATACAGGGGCAGGCACTGAGATTTGTTCCCCCCTTATTAGGCCCCAGGTGGGCTAAAGGGCATAGATGCCTGAAATTATATTTTTTTTTCCATGCAGTGGGCTAAATCATTCCATTCTTTTTTATTTGACTAGCAATAAAGACAGAAAGGTTTTCTGTTGGAGCCATGACAAACATTGCTTGGGCTGGGTTACCTGCGTGTAATGGCAAACATGAACAATACAGCCATGGGAAAACATGGATCCAGAAGATAAGGCGAAGAAGCAGTAAAACAACTCCAGCAGATTCTGGTGAAGCAACAACTACAAGCAATCACTAATAACAAATCCTATGAATAATTATTAAAACCCACTAATAACTAACAGCAAGTCCAACAGAAACTGCAGGAAAACCAGTCCTGTTAGCAATTATAGCAATGCCTTGCAAAACATTGCAGTTCTTGAGAGAGAACTAACAGGAATCTCTGCTCTGTCTGTGAACCCATGAGAGCCAAGGTCCCTGCTGTGGCCCTGGGAGACGCTACAGGAAATATGGAAGTTCTCTTAAAAACGGAGTACAGTTAACTCAGAAGCTACTGTAAAACTTTTGAGATCGATAACTTACAAAGGGATGAAAGAGCCACACAGACAGATGACCGTCTCACTGGGAAGTGCCACAGAGCGAGTGTGAGGTGCAGGGCAGTGAAGCACTACAGATGAACTACCATGCCGCCAATCTAGATAACATGGGCCCAAGTAAGAAAACTTAGTGGTGGTGAGTTTGGCAAAAAACACCCCAGAAATCCAACCTGATAGTTCAGATATTTGTATGTATGTGGAGACTGAAAACTGAGGCATATTGCAAAGGTGATACGGAGCAAGGGAAACTAAAACAACTTTGTTGTATCTTTGAAACAGACCTCAGTCCCGGTAGCAGTTAGTATTTCAGCTACAAAAGGCAACATATCTGATGAAAAATTACTTGAAAACAGAACTGGAGTACCAGCTGAGAGTTGGGAGAGGGATGCATCTTGTAAGGGGCAAACCAAGCATTGAGCCCTTTCTGGCACAATTGGGCTTTGATTATCCTACGTGTTGTGAAGCAACATGAAGACTCAGCAGTTGCAAGAGGCACACGGATGAAGAAAAAGAGGTCTTTTCTTGTTTGTGATCAGGAGATGACAAAAGCAGAGGCCGCCCCTTTGTGTGGCATCTCATTCTGTACTTCAGATACTAGGCAATATCCACCAGATAACGCTGTTTGTCATGTTAATGCACGTATGTGGGCTGCCTCCGTGACAATGCGCATTTCTAGACTATGCATACGAAGACAAGTAAGATCTTAACAGTTACTAAGCAACTGTGGTACCTAGTAATATAGGCCTAAGGCTGGGATGCATGGACCTGGCTCCTGAAAACAGTCTTGGAACATTTAATGGAAAAATATTGCCCTTCTTCTGACCCTCACTTGTTGATCATTAGCCAGTATCCTGCTGAAAACAGTGCTGAGACAGCAGGCAGATGTCTGTTGCCCAAAGGAACTTGAGTTAAAAAAAAAAAACCTTGGAGTGCAGTGTAGTACAGAAGCTCTGGGGAAATATTTTGGGAAGTAGACTGCTCCCACAAACCCTCTGCAACATTCCCCAGTATCAAGGCAGATTCTGTCCAAGGTCAGAGAACCTTGTGTTTTGTACACTCTGTTCAGCAGATGGTTGATCAGCTTCCTTTATTCTGAGGTTTCCTGGGGATGATAATCCCCAACACAGTGGCAGGACAGGGGATTAAAAGCACCCGAAAAGAGACAATATGTGAGACAATATGTCCTTTGTGCTTTTCAGCGTCTGAATGACTATGTGGAAAGCAGCTCAATAAAATACTGGAGTTCTTCTGGGAATATGATCTATTTGTTCTTTTGTCTTTGGTAGTAAATGCAGCATCCAAATCTAATGTTTATTCAACATCTTGGATTAATGAAACGTTAGAAGCCTCCAGGAAGGCATGATGTTCTTTAACCACCCCTGATATGACACTAGCAAACAGGGTGGGTCCCAGAACTCGGAGCGCCACGCTGCATGTTCTGGGCCCTGACAGGTTCAGAGTCTCCTGTTTACGCTACACACAGTCCCAACAATATTTCAGAAGCTGCTCCAATTTCCAGGCAGGTGATACACCTTGGTGATCTCTGCCAACTACTTCCTGCGCAGAGCTCTTGCAGAACACGCAAATTGCCCAGGAGTCTCCGCACCAATTGGCTAAACGTCAAGTCAGGCATGAATAGACATGCCTGTCTACCTCAAAACACATGAGGTAAAGCCTGAAGAGTTAAATTGCCTTTCATCAAGCATTAAGATAATCCCCCTTTAAGTAAAGTAAGATTTTCACTGGAATCCCCTGTTTTATTAAGGAAGAGAGGACATTTATGGGATGGTTTCAACGATCACAATACCATTAGCTGATTTTCTAGGAACAGGAAAGTAGAGAGTACAGTACAGTGTAGAGGAGACCTGTATAGATGCACTTGGCAAGATACAAAGACAAATATGTATCATCCTAGATTTTACTCTGTAGATGGCACTGGAACAGGTTGCCCGGAGAAGCTGTGGATGCCCCATCCCTGGAAGTGTTCAAGGCCAGGCTGGATGGGGCTTTGAGCAGCCTGGTCTAGTGGGAGGTGTCCCTGCCCATGGCAGGGGGTTGGAACTAGGTGATCTTTAAGGTCCCTTCCAACCAGAACCATTCTATAGGTGCTTCTGGATGGTGTTATTATTCCTGTGGGATTTTGGTTGCTACTCAGTGGCTTAATTCATAATTACTAATTTACTATGTGTGTGTAATTCGGTCAGTATAAACTACCTGATAAAAAAAAAAATTGTACATAGCTCTTTCAAGAGATACATGTAATTTCTTTGCTATTGGTAAAAGTTACTTAATTTCTTGTGTTCTATTGCTTTTCAATTTGTTAAAGATTGTTGAACAGGCCATGGAGTTCACTGCTACACTGTGAGCTTATTCCTTATTCCAATGAACACATAACAGAACTGGGTTCTCTGATTGTATTTTGCTTGGAATAGTGCTCACAGGCCAGAAACAGCATCGGTATGAAACCCTGGCACACTTTTGCTTAGGGTTGTGCACTTTTGTTCAGTATATTGCTTGCAAACTGCTAGATGATAATGATGATGATTAGAGTCATAAAAACTTGTCCACCATTTCATGTGGTAAGGAGGAAAGCAATACAGGTTTGTATAACATATCTGTGTCCCAGAAATCCACATACCATACAGATGATTTTAACTCTAGTTAAGATTGTTGTCTATCTAATAGAGCTGCTTAAAGATTCCAGAGGGCTTAGGAAAGATTGTGGCCTTTCCATTGCAAACTGAATTACATAAAGTGGAAGCCCCTTTCAACCCTTCAAAGGAAGAAACAGAAAGCAAACTCTCTCATTTCTGCCCTTTTCTGCCTCTGCCTTCGAGACACAGAATTATACCCACGTTAAAATACAAACTCCATCCTGTTGTTCTGATCTGTTTCACCATACAAGAATTTAGGAATTTTACTATGACACCTGCCTACATCTCACTATATAACATCCGACTAGTGGCTCTTTTAGTAATACACCACGTAACTGAACTTGAATTATTAATACAGCCATAGCGACAGGAGTGTTGATAAAGGAGGGGGAAGATACTAGCTTTTTAATAGTCTTTGCCTAGCAGCATGGCTAGTCTTAAACAATGGGTCAGTCCTGAACAGAGAGTTTACTTTTGCAGATGATAAACTGAAAGTGTTAGTAATAACTTATTAGCTATATGCTGGTAGTCCGTAGATAACTTGATTGCCCAACTATTTCCCAAGCAACTGAAGTTCTTCTGCATCTTTTGGGTTTTTTTTTCTTCTAGTTAGACAAGGAATTTTGCACACACTTTGAGTGTGGCTCATCTGCTTGATGTGTGGCAGTTTCAGGAATTTCCATATGTGCTCAGAGCCACTCATCATGTAATGCATGATGGCATGGGAAAAAAGCAGAGCTTGGAAAAAGATATTTTGAAATCAAGTACAGTCACCACGTTTGTGGCTGTGGATTCATATCAACAGCACCTCTGTCATGAGGAAAAAGAATCCTTCATTAGCTCTTCTGTCTCTTTGCTATTATTATGTTTGGAATGAAGAGTTAAAAATTCAAAACAGAAACTCACTACTACATCTTTTAAGCCCAACAGTCATTAAGCTATTTCACTGCAGACGACGAGTATCCCAAATATTTGTTGAAAAGCACTACTAGCACAACTCCACACCAAGTCCAACTCTTCTTACAAGAAGAGCTTTTCCTGAAATAGGCCGAATTTGCATAAGAAAGAAGTTTTACAGGAAACAATCATCAATTTCCCTAGCTTTTTTACACCTGTTTTTTATACTGATCTTTCTCTATTACAGCAGTTCCATTAAATACTCTCTGTGCTCTATTCAATTACTTTCTCTCTGTGTTTTACTAGCTTCTAACAGCCTTCCATAAATACAAGGAAAAGAATCATACAGGTGGATCAAAGAGAACCAGGATTAGGCAAAAAAGTCAAGTAAAGACTTAACTAGAATTGGATTGATATTAACTGCTAAATGAACATGAATTACACAAGGTGAATATATGATACAGTACAACACCCTGCCAGCAATCAGCTCACTATTTCAAATGAAGATGCTGTCATTTCGGCAGTTTGTTCAGTACATAAATACTTATGAAAGTAAGTCCAGTGACATGAATCCTGGAAATAAATTAAATAAACACTGAGCTTTTATTGAACATAGGATTCTAACAGCACTTGAATACCAGAAGGTATAGTGTCCTGGCTGATACTGCATCTCTGGATATTGCTACAGTTCTGATTTTCAAAACCATTCAAAAGCCCCATCACTCCTCACTGAAGCTGACTACAATTAACACCTGAAGGAACTGTTCTGTTTTGTCAGTTTTAGGCAGCAATTTAGTATCGGCTCAAAATAAATTAAATGTCAAATTAGCACACGGATAAGATATTGTGGAAAGACTGAAGGTCTGTTACTTGTAATTCAGCTAGGTTCATGCAATAATCATCCTGCTGTTGGGGGTCTAACCTCTAGGCTATATCTGGTATTGGCTGAGATCAGTATTTGGAGAAAACACACCTTGTATTATTATTTTTTTTACAAGGAAAAAAAAAAAGGAGTTTTAGTATGTCATTGAGATATCTGTGAATTTCTCTCACTGCAGTTCTAAAAACCAGAACAGAGAAGGCACACTCCACATTAATATGTAGCTGCTTGGAAAAGCACAGTCATATCTGGCATGACATGTTAACCAGAGTAAACAAAAAAAATCACTGAGAACAGGGAAACACAGCCCTAGTAAAAATAAACCCAATTTCAAGTAACTACGACAACTAATGGGGGGGGGGGAGGTGGGGGGGGAACTATTAAAAATTAGGAAAACAAAAAAAGCAACAACTACACTAAACTGAATAGAGTAAGAAATTGTTTATTTATTTATTTTTATTTATTTTTTTAGAAAATGTAATTTCTGCTCAGACTGACTTTGATCCATTTTGAGCTATCACATATAACCCTGAGGAATTCAACATGTTTATTTAATCAAATGAAAGCCAGAATAACTTCACTTAACACTGAATTTTCACTTAACAGTGACATTGTGATTACCAGTAATGATTTGTGTGTGTCTCTCATACTAAAAGCAAAGAAGAAAAAAAAGTATGGAATGTTATATCTTTGGGAAGTAATTTTGTGTTTTGCCCTCTTTAAAGTTCTTAATCCTTCAGAATAACAGAATTCTCATCTCCAACTAATTTAGAGTCAAGATATGGGAAAAATGCCCAGATATGATTAATGTGTACGTATAAATACGTACATACACACCACAGACTGTGTAACTGTTTAAATGGAACTATTTAAAAGGAGTAGAATAAAAGCACATCATATTTTTCCCACAAGTATTACTTGTATGATACGTTTTTGTCAGACTACAAGTAGGATTTGAACTCCATCTACACTATCTAGAAATCAAAAATTAGGAAAAGAAATGAAGCGCAAAGATAACAGTCTTTCCCTCCTAATTTTGAGAGGCCTGAGCACTGCGGCTTGAGGGACATTTCTGCCACTTCTACTACATAACTAAAAGAACCAAAGAAAAACACAATACCCAGACAAAATACTGGGGAGTGCACGCTGCTTTCACGATGGAGCAAACTACAGTGCAGTGTTAGCTGTGGTCTTTCACTCCTATGAAAGCGTGACAACCTGATACGTTTTGAGTCCCAGGGACCGGGACATCCTTAGAATCACACCTGAAGGAGGAAGTTCACGCTTCTAAACGGAACTAAAACCATTAAGACCTTTCTTGGCAGCTCAGCAATCTCCAGCCCTGAAAGAGATTGTGTTGCAGATGTTCCCCAGAAGTGAAGCCCTGAAAGCCAGGGCTCCACAGCCGCAAGCCAAATGAATTAGAAAGGAAGCAGACAAGTCTCTGTAACAAGGTACTGCATGGTATCAGAAGCCTTTTAAAATATATATATTCTTTGCCAATTATTTGTTTAAAGAAATGACAGTTTTCTAGTGAAAACCCACGTAATAGAAAATTAGCAACCATTCCTATTTATTACCTTTTTATAAGACCCCCATTCACAAATGGAAGAAACAATTTAGTTCTCACATAATTTGTTCCACTGGGCTATTTAAAATAAGATCTAGCAGATCCAACTAAAACTAGAAAGCTAAAACAATAAAAACCTAGTCAGATGAAGGGAAAGGAATGGGAATCTCACATTCCATGTCCTCCTCCAATGTTATGAAACCAAAATCATCCATTTTTTAGACTCTATTAATCTTTAGTAGGTCATCTTTAACAGACACACATTGAGAGCTGAAACATCTATTGACTTTAAAGAAATTATGCAAGGAATAAATCTCTAACATTGGTTTGTGCTCTATTTTAAGACCATATTCAAATCCTCTCAGTTCTAAACTTTCTTTTTTCTTCCCCAAAGTATTAAGTCCCATCCTTAAACTCTGTGCTGCCAGATAGACAAAACATCCTATGTGGATAGCATTCTAATAACATAACTTCATTTCTGAAAAGCAGCGGCATGCAATTATTGTAAAAGCAGCTCTTCTTTCTGGAAAGGATATGCATGATCTGATGGCCTACAGATGCGCGCTGGAAACTGCCTTTGGTCTCCTTCCTAGAGTACCAGATGGTCTCACATCATGAGGTTCCTCTCATGTATGAGTATTGCAGTCTATATGCTTAGTCACTAGAGCTATAAATAGTCTAATTCCTACTTTTTTTTTTTCCTTTTTTTTTTAACCAACAGCCCCTTTCACAAGAAAATCTCTCTCAAGGGAATAGCAACAGCTTGAACACATGGCTGGTTGAAGTTGTATCTGTTAAAATTTACAAAAATGTAAGTATATGTTTCCTAAAAAACTAAATTTAAAAAAAAAAAATCTTGGAATCGCTGGCCTGAGCTCCCATAAAGAAGTTTAGCTTTTAGTGGTTGGTGTGGGAAGAGATGGTAGGAAGGAGCTGGTAGCAATTACTAGGCAAAGTTTAGCCCTTTGCGTAGTCTGTCTTCTTCTGCCACATGTGCTTTTTATTGCAAAAATCTGTTCGCAATGATTACTCAGTTCTGCAGAAAGCACCCTGGTCATGATGTCAGCTTCCCAAGGTTTCTGCTGGGAATGGCTCTGAAAACAGCAGAAAGGAACCTCTTTTAACCCTGCGCTTGCTTCATTATTCTCAGCACGTCACTGATGATATCATGCTTCTGTTATATTGTGCTTTTACCAGAAAGCCATAAAGAAACTCAAAAGACTATAAACTGGCCTGGTCCAAAATTCATTGAGGAAATAATTGGGGAAAAGGCTAATGTTAACTTCAGAAGATTTCAATTCCAAAAGGCTCTTTTCACCCTGAAGCGCATGACTCCTTCCTCTCTTTTCTGAACAACTGTGAATTTGAAAGGGACCCAAACCTAAATTCCAGTCCCAAATTCTCCACATATTTTGAGGAAGTACTCACTGAGGTCTGAATTGAGAAGCTGACCCCACACTAATGGCTGAATCAAGCTCTTAGTTACAAGCCCCTGACTGGCACAGGGTGTTTGTACCTTTTTTTAAAAACTAACTTACTTGATTTCCATGTATGTCATTGCCTTCCCCTCCATGCACCAACTGGGGGCAGGGAGAGAGTTAACAGATGCGCACTGTTCCTGTGAACTATAAAGTTTAAGCAATGGTTTGCCTTCAACTACAAGCAGAAAATCCAAGTCAGCCAAATAGCAGTTTTGGTTGCCTAAAGCAAAAGTTTTCGTTATAAAACTAAACAATATTGGGTTTCAATTTCTTTAAACTAAACCCCCAGTTTTAGGCAAATTCAGACATCTCTTCTTTCCTTCTTTTTTAAAAAAGAAAAAAAAAATTCCTGAGCAGGTAACATAACAAAAAATCTGAATATATTTTGCTAATGTTTAAACATCAATTTTAATTTTCTGTGTTTTGATTTTTTTCTTTTGCTACAAATGAAATAATATGAGACACCAGCTAAACGATCTTCAGCGACAGAGAAATAATTCTGTTTTCAGAAGACAGTTTCTCTCAATTCCGTTTTAATTTCATACGCATTTCAAGAAGTAACTCCTCTCCTCTCCCCAGGCATCGCAGACTTGACTCACATACTATGATGATCAGTGGAAAGCACTCTGCGTACTCACAGATGTTTTCTGTGACACGTGTCAGAACTAGTATAAAATGCCTTATAAGGTATCGCCCTGGTTTGGCCTTCAGCATATTATTCTGCAATTTTTTGGCGTGATTTCTAAGAAACAAAAAGTTAAGTAATGAAAAACCTGCAGATGTATAACGAGGAAAAGTCTTGCAGGGATTAAGTTTTAAACTTAAACTTGGGGGTTTAAACGGATGTACTACACAATAATAGGTAACGGTAGTCTCTAGTGACATGGCTTATTCTGCTTCACTGTGAAAGATTCTTGAATCTTTCCCTTGTCAATTAATTAAAACAATAAAGATTTCTGAGAATAAACAGAGTCAGAACTCAGTCACAGGTTCCTAAGAAGATAATGCTTCATTCTACTTCCCTCTTCATATTCTAGTCAAAGAGTAAAACTGCACGGTGTGAGTAAAGATGGCCTTCAAATGGTGGGAACAACCTCTATTAAAAGAAGCACAGATACAGAGCTTATAGATTTTATCTGTGTGTATTTGTAACTATGGATACAATACAGAAGGTAAAATAACTACTTTCACAGAGCCTGTACCTGCGAATGTACTCCATACCAATCATATTGCTTTAGGATTGTTTTGTTATACTCCTATATAAGTATGTTTTTCAGTTCTTTCTGAAGTGCTGCTTCATCCAGGTCTGAGGTGTGAAATACATTGAAAGATCATGGTAACATTTCATTGGAAATAACTGCTGGATAGCTAAAATTGTCTTTATCCATATTGCCTACATACATAGGTTCATCTGGTCCTACTCTATCCCTCTCTATATAATTTCTGTCATTATCTGCTTTACCATAATGCCTAGGTATCCCAGTGAACACCAAGACCTCAGCATGGTGCCTTCATACTAGTAGTAAGAAGACGTCTCAGTTGCAAAGAGCTCAATAGATGAGACAGTGCGGAGAGAGGAGATGCTATTCCCACTGCAGTATGTGGGAAAGTGAGACGCAAAAAATATGGCGGCCTCAGTTTTTGGACTTGGGTATAGTTTATGTGGTGTACAGAAATATGCCAGAGTCCACAAATCCCCTTCAATGCTTAATCACTTTTCACAGTTTATACTCTGAATACTCTTGGCCTTTTGCTGATTAGGGCTGCTCAGTTGAATTCCCATTCATCTTCTCCCCTCTAGTTTCCATGTTCTAGGATCATTCCCTCCCCCCTCCAAACTCTCTTCTCCCATTCAGTGTTCTTCTCCCTTACCATCTCCCCTTTTGGTTAGATTACCCTCCTAGTAGAATTTCATCCCTGCTCCTAAGCATTCATGAGCTGCCCCGCTGGTCCCTCTCCTGTAGGCTTTATTTGTCCCCCCTGCCCAAGCTCTCTCCAGCTTGCCTGCTCAGACAGTAAGCTCTTCTGGGCAGATACCATTTTATTTCCAGTTTGTATACTAGCTATAGAACAATAAGGTCCTTATTTAAGATCCTTATATTCTACAAATACACACACAAATAGTTACTCGAAGAGACAAAATACAACTACTGAGTTGAATAAGTGCAGGCATGACACAGTCTTTGATTTCTCCCACAGTTTTTTTGTTTTGTTTATGGTGTGTTTTTTTTTTAACCTGCTCAATTTCTCTCCTAATAGGAGTGCTTTGTTCACAAAGCAGCTTCTAGAATGACATGATTATAGTGGGACTAAGTCTAACTGCTAGAAAGGCTGGTACTTCAAATACTTTCAAATTTAATACAGCCGTCCAAATACCTCGTGCCTATTTTTCAGTTACCCACAACGCTGGTGGTTAAGAACATGCCTAGACAACTTCTATCAAAGTATTTGGTTATGTATAAATTCAGTGGGAAGTGTTTATTATATTTTACACTATATATTTAAGAGAGAACCCCAATAAATTTTTCTACCCTAGTTCCATTGCCAGCAGAACTTGCTACAGTTCCTATAATCTTCACTGTTGTTCTTCAGGGATACTGGCAGCCAGGCAATGGGAAAAATGAAATGTCTGTCGACCGTGTGGTTTTCAGGGTCAGTTTTGAATGTAGTTGCACATGACTATCATTTACAGAGATAAAGCTGTTAAATCTCTACATGCTAGTAGACACACCCACTAGTAAACGAGACAATCCCTAACTGGGAATTTGAAAAGCAGGAAATTACACTTCATGTGACAGCACTTTAATGTGGAAAAAAAAAAAATAAAATATCAGTGACTATTTTAACAGTTCATCACTTTGCTATTGTCAGCATGGTTTTTTAGTGCCATGACAATTCCTGTCCTCTACTATTGGCTTTAGAGCATTTTAATCCTGAAATTTTAAATACTAAATTTGATGCAGATACAGTTTTCATTTCTATGATTCCATTTCTTTGAGGAAACAAGATAATGACATTGTTATTACAGCAGCCGAGACTGAAAATCACTGAGGATGAGGATGCAAGTGAGCCCAAAGGACCCAGAGGGGACACTCTTAACACCTCCAGACTTTATTTCCTTGATGGTGATCCAGACAAACTAAAAGCCCCTATAACAGTTCCACTTTTGATTGGTGACTTCACACCAGCATCAGAGCTGAACTTTACAGCAGAGGTATATAACTTCAGAGCAATAGTTTGGCCCCCTGTGTTAGAGGGTCCAACTGTGGGTTCCTCTGTTTTTTCAGACGTGCTTTTGTTCTCAGCTGCTCGCTCATTTCCTCGGGTGCAGTGAAATACCTAGGTTGCCCAATAGGTTCCTCTGATATAATGTTATTTTATGGAAGTTTGTATAAGAAAAGCCGGTGGCTTCTAACCTTTCAGGCTGACTGATTTCCAGTCCCTTTTTTTATAGGCAGAGGTGTTAGTCATTGCTTCCCTCTGTTCTGCTTGGGGGCATTCCCTAGCTAGTTTACATTACTGTAGTTCCAAAACTGCCAGGTTTTGGAAGACTGATATATAGACCCAAAAACCCTCTCCATCCCATGACATTTTTGCAAAGAAAGCTCCGTTATTCCCATTCCAGCCATGCCTGGAAACAGGTAGATGCAAAGTCAGTTTCATCCCCTGACATGGGAACTTCTACTGACCGTGCTCATGAACTTCACCCACTGCCAGAAAGCCACCAGTGCTCCCAGGGCAGTAACACCTGAACACGGTGAGTTCACCTTTCACCTGACAGGAAGCCGCACCTGTAACCGGCAGTAGAAATATTTTCTTTCTAAGATTTTAAGTTTCTCAGAAATGACATCATCCACAGACATTTCATTTTTTCAGTTGTCTGGTTCTCAAGTGCGATGCCCGGCATCCCTGAAGAACATCAGCATACATTGTAAATTTCTATGTATTCTCTAAGAAAGAGAGGCATGTTGTACATTCTGTTAAACAAGCCCTACAGCTAGATAAAAGAAAGGCTGCCTGTTTGCCTGGGAAAGGAGAGCACTTCATCCTGAGAGCAGCTGAACCTGCTCAGGCTGCAGAACCTCCTGGGGCACTGCCTGGGGAGCCAGGAGGGAGACAGTAAGCGAGGAAATGTATAGACTGGAGACTGCTGCGAGGAGAAAGGGATTCATTGCTGCAGGGAGCAGCTCTGGTGCCAGTATGACAGGTGATGGGTAGAAGGCGGCTTTGACTGCAAGAACAAGTGAGGTAGGAGCGGATCTGTACAGTTGGTCCTGCAGATTGAATATCTACCGTGTGATTCAGTGGTTTTGCTGCAGACAAGTTCCGGCCAAGTCCTGCAACCAGGAAGCCCAACAGTAGTTGGAGGACATGGAGGTGTCCAAGGGCAAACCTCGCACTTTAGTTCCATCTGAAAGGAATCCAGTTTGCACGCTCCGAGATTGCTGGACAATATGAACCAATGTATAAAAAAATAGGAACACTGGAGATTCATGTCAAAAGCACATTCTTGATAAAAATAATTTAAAAAATATTCTAAAGTAGATGCACCCAAAGATTTTCCCAAGAATCCAGAGAGAACTGTTGGGAAATAGTTTGTAAAGAGAAACACCTCACATCTCTGGCTGGCACAGCTCAATATTGTGTCTTGCTATTTCTGTAACTCTGAGGATGTGCCATGGTTTACTGAAAAGATAACACTACAGTCTGTAACAGTCAAAGTGGATTTGTCAGTCGCCTGGAGACTAGTCATCTTGTCCTTCCCTTAACGAATCAGTACCCCAGTGATTCCGAGCTGCTGCATATCTAACTATATTCAAGATCTATTCCACTGCGTTACTAAACTCAGAAACATGAAGAAAGTGTTTTTGGTATTAATAATAGATTCCTGACCTTTTTTGTGCAGTTAGCTTTTCACCATTCATTCTGTGAGGTGATGATACAAGCAGGAAATGAGAAATGGAAATTCTGGCACTGAAAGACAAGCTCAGAGCAGAACGAGGGGGAAGCATCTTTACTTCCTGATCATTGAAGAGGTCTGTTGCAGGAAAGCAGTGTCAAAAATCTGCTCTGTAGATTCATATCTGAGGTTAAGAGAGTTTTCAGCTTATGTTCTTTTTAATAGTACAAGATATAAACTAATTTGTTTAATTAGAAGAATGCAACTGCATTTTATAAAAAAATTTCACATCGCTATGTGTTTATCTGATTCCATTTTTACGGTGAAGCAAATTTGGCTGCTTTACTACAACTTTCTTTTAAATTTTAATCATTTTTGAAGAAGATAAGCAAACTGTATTGCAGGTTAAAAGATTTTGTCATCAGTAACACATACACCCAGAAACCCATATGTAAACACCATAGATTTTTAAAATCATCATTAATTCTGCTCAAGATCTGAGAGGTGCTGATGTCTTCCAGTTCTCCAAAACCAATCCTGCCTATGGCTATAGAGAGATTACTTCACTTTCCAATTCAAAAACAAATTCCAATACCCTCTAAGTCCCCCATATAAATAAATTTTTTAAAAAATTAGTTTGCTTACAACTGGAGTGCTTACACCCAAATTTTGGTCTCCTGTTAACATTGGATCTGCACTTGAGACTTGTTGCCCTTGCACAGCCAATTTGATCACAGAAATACAAAAGGTGGATTCTGAGGAGACAAGATTCCTAATCACCTTGCATTTGCATAAACCAGCCTTAGACATCCCATTTAGGTAGCAGCTCCCTCCTCCTGCTCTGCCAGATTTTAGGAATGACCCAAACTCTACAGTTTTCCCAAGCAATGCTGCAGTCCGCCTGCATATTTCTAGATATACAGTCATGACAAGTTTTATCTTTTTGTAGGCCTATTCAAAGCAGAGCTCAAAACCTCTCACAAGGTCTCTAATAATGAACAACAGCTGGTCATTAATGTGGAAAAAGCGACATGGGAATATACCAAGAGGCATTAGGAGAATTTGAAGCTAACTGTTCTTCTAAACTTTGCAGAAGCATCATTCTGTCTGGTACCTGTACGCTACCAGATGTCACCTGCCATTTCTTAAGAATGCAAGATAGCAAGTACATTCATCCACAGCAAGGCATTTTAGGTAAAACTAGATTTCTTAGGCACTTAAATAATTTAGGTAATATAAGGGTCAGATACTTTTGACTCTTTTGCAATTTCCTTTTGTCAAAGATTGTGTTGATGGGCTGGGCTTACATTAGGTTAGATATTAGCTAGGTACCAAAAAATGAGTTTCAAATGATCAAGTCCCTTAGGGTTTAACTGCACAGTAAACTGCATATTTTGTCATGAATTTTGTTTAATAGTCTCCACAGATATGGAAAGAGCTTCTTGATAATATACTGATAAATTGGATTTTTGTGTGGGGTTTTTGTTCTCTCCCCCACACACACACTTTTTCATTGCACTGTGGCACAAGAAGAAGAAATTAATTAGATCTGTTTCTGCTTAGTCTAATGAAGCACACTTCATCTTAACAGAGACATACTAGCACCAATAACAGTTAAAACCAGAATAAGTCATTTCAGCAGAAATTAAGCCATTGAAAGAGTTCATTGTGAACAGGACACGTTACAATACATTCACGCTAGAGATTTTCAAAAGCAGAATTACGCAAAGAATTAATTTGAATGAGACTTGACCATGTCAAGAAGGCATTTACTATGTCAATACATGCATCAGTCATCAGTGTAGGAACCTGATATAGCAAACAACTTCAAATGTAACTGGACTGTATAATCCCTTGAAAAATAAACTGGTATGAGCTCATCTGTGTGGCTAAACTAAACCCATTAGAGGTCAACAAGCGTTCAGCGGCAGCAGTTATGCAAAAGGAACAAACTTTACCCACCTATGAGTAGGCACAGACGTTTTCCTGCCCGTGCCTGTCTGAGACATTTTTCAGAGTGTAGGGGAAAAGTGAGCAGAAGGAAGGTGGCAAAGCACAACCAGGCCTTAACATCTCTCTTTGGGTGCTGCAGGCAAGAAAAGATTCCTAACAACTTCTCCTTCCTCTTTGGTTGGTGGGATGCAGGCTGCCCAAGACTGAACAAATCACCGCCATTTAGAGAAGAGCAACAGTAAACTATGACGAAGAGGAGGTATTAATAAAGCCTAGACCAACACGATGTTTTCAACAGGAGACAGCTGGAATGCTGTAGGGCATTACAACTCCAACACACTAACTTGTTGAGTTTACTCAGGACTAAGCCTTTCGCTCTTAGTCTTCCTGAGTAAAATAGACTACTACTAAAATACATTTCCAGGATTTCAGTATTTATCATGAAGCTTTCAACAGCACAAGCTGATTTTACAGTCTGCCCTTCCACAACATTTTGACTGATTTGTACACAAATTGTGAGGCCTTGTTATTTGCATGTAGCAACTTTGCCTCAATGACACAGGTTTCATTATATGCATAGATAGGATGCAAAGGTGCATGGCCAGAAAATTTTTCTTTCATCTGAGATTATCTTAAGAGGTGTCACTAATACTAGGCTAAGGTGTAGGTCCAAATTCCTTCCATTTTACTCATTACTGTTCTGCAGAGGAAACAGCCCAGACCAGTCCCAGAGGTTTTAAACTTGCAGCTTAAAGAAGTATCTGAGCAATAGCGTCTGCCTCATAAAGACATTTGTCTTTGTGAATAATCTCAAGCGTTACAAAACCTATCATAATATTTACATATAATGTTCTGCTTTGCAGTTAATGTTGAAAATTTGCATCTTATTACTGATCTTAAGGTTGTCTAGCTTCGATTTCCAACCACTAACTGGGACTATGAGTGCCTCTGTAGACTTAAGAAAGCCACCTCTTCTGCAGGCAGTTTCTTTTAGGCTAGCAGGACTTGTTTCTTGGTCTATGTATCAACAAGTAAACAGGTTGAATTAATTTATTATTGAACTAAGGAAAGTATGTTTTTCTATTCAAAAATCATCCTGTTACTGCACTAAAAAGAAACACTTAAACTCTCCATTTATTGCATATTGTTTCTAAAAGTGACACTGGATACTGACTAAAAACAAATGGGATAGTTGAGTAATTAGAGAAAGTGAAACAATTGGAAAAGATCATCATTTTTCTGATCTGATGAGTCAATTCTGTTAATGTGTCTAGCCAGGAAAGAGACTGAAGGCATTACAAAACATATTGTTTTGTTCTTATTCCTTTTGCTCTTCAGGTTGAAGGACGGACTACAATTATTTCGCTTGTAATCACTAGCACTAATTGTGCCTCTAGTGCAATACCACAACACTTTAAATGTAAATTGGTGCTACCACAGTCTGATCTATGGCAAGCCAGATCTGGGAGCTAAGCGAGTAGAAAACTATTATTTTGTGTTATCAGTTTCCTGGCAGCTTAGCCATCAAAACCGTTGCCCTGAAGGATCAGACAAATGCCTATGGCAAAACATGTGAGGAAGCAGGGCTGCAGCAGAACTAAATTACATTGGCTGAAGTCATTCTGGAGCTGCACCTTCACTGTAGGATTAGCATTGAGCTAGTTCTAAGATCTGCAAATAAAGGCTTCTCTTTGTAGTCTATTTACTCTGTGCAACAAGAATGCCCTTGCAGCTGAGAATGATTTGTGCTCAAACTTCTAGGCTTTTTCCAGCAAGACATGAAGACAACAGCTGGAGATGTGAGAGCTAACTCTAACCTAGCTTCTTGGTGTACTCATAGCAGTGATGTGATAGAAACTTAAAAAAACACGAGCATATTAGGAAAATTCAAAACTTCAGATGAAACCTAGGCCAAAATGATATTTATGGCCTTTAGGATAAAAGGCAACATCCAACTTTGCAGTGGCAGCAAAGAAGATTCCAAGAATGAATCAGTGAGGGACTAGTCAAGTTTGAACAGCCTTGGTGCAGTAAATTGGGTCTTTGGGGCACACTAGGAGTTGTCAGGGGAGTGACACAGGCTAATAAAGCTTCTCAAGGCTGGAGGTAGAGGTATCGTCCTAGATCCACAACAAGCTGTGTAAGTGTGCTGCACGTTTCCTCCTCTGGCTCCTGCCACCACCAACACACGAGACATGAGGGAAAGCAAGGGTCTCTTCCAGCAGCGCTAAAGCTTGTGATTTTATTCAAAGTGTCTATTTAACACTTGCTCAGGCAGGTCTACACAGTGTACAGTGCAACCTATTCAGAAAGGGGTCACACAATGTCAGCTGGAGAACAGAAGGTTCCTCTGAGGTGCCCCTGGAGCATGCTTCCTCAAAACCCCTCATGAGGCTCTCCTGCATGCTTTCAAAGGCCTGTGCCACATGCTTAGCCCCTTGAAAGACCCAGGGACAGAAAACAGAACAGTGACAATTGGTTTTGGTGTGATTGTGTTTACAGCATTCTGTTCTAGATCATAAAAGCTACAGGTGCCGGAGACAGGGGAATTCTTGTAGCCCAAAAGAGCTTTTCCAAGCTTTGTAGAGAGATAATAGCCTCATCACAAAGCACATTAAAATGGGGGGCGGGGGGAACAAAAACAAGCTTAACTGGCATTGGCTTTTTAATGACCCAGTTTGTGTTTCTGCCCAAAGTATCTGCTCGAGGAAATACCATAGAAACTTTCTGCAGAGCGTTTGTGTATCATGTCAGCCTGGGCTTCAATCTAAACTACCCACTAAACAAAATACTTGCTGCACAGCACTTGTACGTCATATGTGCCTTACCCTGAAATATTTATGGAACAGATCTTCTGTGTAGTGGAAAGTTAAAAGTTCTAACATAGTTAGTTTTCAATTGCTCCATTTAATATCCACCTGTTCACTCACAGAAATAGACTTATTTCTTTTACTAAAATGCTTAGTGCTTTTGGATTTAAACATTTTTTAGTATTTTTCAGATTATATTCTCACCTTATATTTTACCATCACTAATTACAAGTCTTTGAAACAGTTGAGTCTGGAAAGGGCTAAAGGAAAGAATGGCCAAAAAGTGAATGGTTTAATAACAAGAACTTCAAAGGGCTGCACAACTACAGAGCAATTTTAAAATTTTAGAGCCGTTTTAAATTTAACATATTGGATTAAATTTTCAGCTCATGTGAACTTGTGTAACTGCTGAAGATAATGGAATTAACATGAACTTAGTTCATCTGAGGATCAAGATGACAATTATATGGGAAAATAACTGTCTATGACTTTATATTTCATGTTGGTTTTCTGAATTTGGTGATGTTCTGAAACTGTGAGACTTTCCCCAATTTCAAAATATTTTTGCATGCATTGCTTTTATATGACAGAGTACTGATAGTAGAAGAATGATATTTAAAGGAAAACATGTTTGCACGTTCCTGAGGAAATTGTGCAAATGTCCCCATTTAGAAAGCCGTGCGTCAGACTGACAGTTCTTCTGTTCAGAGATGTGACTCCACTGACCTGAGCATCCCCATGACACCATTTTCTGGAATCACCGCTCCAGGAGAGTAAATTTTCAGTTTGGTCTTGGAAAGCTAACCACAGAGGAAGCGTTCTCAGTGCTCACAGGCAATATCATTATTGCCTTGGTATTTATGTACACAGTTGCACCATTTATACTAGGTGTAAGAATTTATTTTCTAATTACAAATAAAGCAATCTGAGGATTAGCATATCCCTTCATTAATATTATTATTTTCATTTGGAAAATCATGAAGGTGCAATACGTATTTGCTTACGTATTCTTAAAAACAATTTACAAAAGAATTTCTAAGACTTCAGATTTTTTTAAATAGAGGAAAATTTGATGAGCATTACAGGCATACTAACCTCTCTGCATGAATCTTCCCTCTTCCAATATCAGTAGAGAGTTTAAAACAAAATAATCTTGATATTTGCAATTTAAATATTTGAACAGTTCTCTTTCTTTGCCGTATTTGGCCACTAAAACAAGATTGTCCAAGATGAGCTGCAGGGTCACAGGTTCAGAAGCTGAGTAGTGTTTTGTGTAGTTGCCAAGTCCTCCAGTTTTATTTCCTCTACCCTGTGCCCGCTGTGCTCATTAGACACTGGCTGCATGTGACCTTCCACGCTTAACCCCATGCAGTATTAGAAACACCACTTAACAGGCGTAGCCATGTCCAAAGCCCCATTTCTACTTCACTTTTTACCATTCTCTCCCATTTCTTGCTATATTCCAAGACTGAGGAGTCTGTGAAGTGTTATGTCTTCTTTGCATCTTCTCTCCTCATCATCAGGCAATGAAGCGTACTGGTCACAGTATAATTTTCTGTATATAACAAGTGCCCTTATAGCAGACTGCATCTTGCAGCAATAGTCTACCTACACAGCTTGCAAAATAATTTCAATAATTACTCCACAGTGCTTTTCATAGTAGTAACTAAAGCCAGTTGACAGCATTAGTAAAGAAATCATCTTCTAGCATGTATTCCTCACTGCCCGAATTGAAAAGACTCCAGAGTTAAACAAATTCCTCTGCAAAAGGACCAAGCTCACAGCGTCACGTCATCACAAGCAAAGCAAGAGCTGTTTCCTCTCCATCCTGTAAGCTTCCTGAAACCTCTTGCACTGGTTCTCTCCCCCTCATTTCTGAAGTGATGTAATTTTCACACAGATGGCAGATTGCAAACTGCAAATTCTAAGACTGAAGAACCAATCCATTTTAGTGTCAGATGTTTTCAAGTTACATTTTGTCTGTTTGCCAGGTAATTCCTATAGACATTCTAGCAGAAGATAAGGATAGAAACTTCTCTAAAACACCTGTAACTCTGAGAAAGTTTCAGGAATTTATGAGATTGCCACGTAGTGATAGAATCTTTTTACCCTTTACCTGAATATGTTACTTCTCAGGCGTAGATACGATTCAGCTATTTCACGAAGGACACACGTATTTGAATTTTGACATTGAAAGCTTCAGACCAAACTTGTGAATTCTTATCACACTTTTTTTTCCCCCCTATATGCCTCACAAGTCTAGCTGAGTTTGTGGAACTGCACACAAAGAATATAAATCATACCTCACTCCCTGGTCTGCCCTGCCTAACATTACAAATAAAGTCAATATTGCAGTACAAACAAATGGGCTGAGCAAATGTGTGTGTGTTTAGCTTAATTAGCATTCGACTTTAGCCTAAATTATGGGGCTACTCTCTTTTATGTCCCCACAAAACCATTAATTTTAAGTTGTGCTAGCCAGGAGGGCCTTTCAGAGAAAGACCTGTTCTGTCTCCACTGATTGAAAAGAGGGTGACTGAAACAAACTCTTAACCTCAGTATTTAAAGACAAGCCATTTGAATATCCTCTTATCCTAGTAACAGAGGTAAATTCATCATTGTTACTCATATTCCCCCTGCTCCACTTCATTTTCAACAGGTATTCATTCTTCATTTTTCACTCAAAGTAGCCACCATATTTCAACAGCTATTAAAGATACCCAAATCAGATTATAAATGGTCACTAAGTTTTATCTTCTTTATGTTATAATTACCTTATCAGAAACATTGGCTTTTTACTCCAGAACTGTTGATCTGAGTTTAGGTGATGCATGGCAAGCAAGTTTAAAAAAAATATTACAACAAAGTAATCTAATATATCTCTCACACTTTTTTTTTAAAAAAAAAAAAAACCAGTGTTGGCAAATCTACGGGGTCAACAGTCTCACTATGTCTACATAAAACAGTAAACTGACAAGTACTGGCCAGCAAGTCCTACCTTCATATTTTGTAAGGTTTTAGAGTAGACAGAAGGGGGGTGGACGACAAACAAAAAAACCCACACAACACAAAAACCCCAGAGGTTTAGTTAACCCTACACCATCAAACCCCAAGAATCTTCTATCATAAAATAGGGCCTTATTGGAAACAAACTGTAGAATGAAAAGGCCCTGGGATAGTAACTGATCACAGAATGGCAATCAGACACTATGGCAATCACACTGTTGCCAGTCTGCATGAAACATACATGACCACGTGTTGTATCAGAAGAGTTATTTCCAGCAGAGAAGTATTGGTGGCTTTGTGCAAGTCTTCTTCTGGGTTATTGGAAAAATCCTGGTCACCCATGTTAACGAGAGGAGAATCGAAGGTTCCACAAGTGCAAAAAGGAGCTGGTAAGGGAACACAGATCCTGTCTGACAGAAAAACATCAGGGAGCTTAGCTTGTTTAAAATAACACATGAAGACTCCCAAGCTATGATCTCTGTACATAAGTGCACAGAGGAAAAACAAAAATGAGGAAACTATTCAGGATAAAACCAAATTTGAGTACAAGAAAAATGAGTGCAAGGTGACCATCAGAACTTTTAGGCCAATTCTCAACAGAATTGTGTACCTATTAGATTAATCACATTTTAGAACAGTCCTATAGTGGGAGAAAAAAAGAAACCAAACATGCTCCTCATGATGTTAAGTATTTTATGAAAGATTACATGATTCGGCATCTGCAATAGTGTCAAAATCCCCACAGCTCTATGCTCCATCTTTTTTGATATGTGTCCCGGTATAACAGCATATTAATCGCTCGCTTATAGTCATAGCAAGTATACTTACTGCTGCCTTTTTGTCAAAGCTTTTAGGGAAAGTATACATAGGATTAAAATGAAATTCAAAATCAAGGGAGAAGTTGTACATCTTACAACTGTACAAGCTGTACAAATCTCACTTGTTAAAGTTCTTCCAATACGCGTCTTTGAAGTATTACCATCAGCAAACTTTGGCAGCTGTGACCATAGGCTACCTTGAATAATCTTGTGACAGGAAGATACTTGAACACAAAAGGTAATTCACTAGGTACTACAGACAAAGGTGACAGTGTAAGTTAGGAATTGAATCAACAACAGGATTACATTAAGTCCTTTTTTGTTACAATTAGCCTGGTTAAGTTTTGTATTGCTGCCACAGAAGTCTAGTTCAGGACAAGTTCTGCTCACCCCTTTTGACCACCCTTTATTGTAATCGCAACGATTCAGCAGTCATACGATTCATTGGTTTTGTCTTTATCTGCCACATCAACAGGCTCTCTCAAGTACCTTGAGGAGAGGTGAGATACTTGGATACACCATTTTTTTTTTAATTTTTTTTTTTTTTTTTTTTTTTTTTTTACTTGCTGCATGACTAATCTGAAAGTTATATTAAAAAAAATCTTATACAATCTCCCATGACTATAAAAGGCTGAGGACCATGAAATCCCTGTGATTATTTGGTACATAAGCAGGTATGAGTGCTTATATTTATATACCACTATGAAACTAGCTAAATAGTAGCTACTGTGGTTAATCTGAATTACCAATACAGTAGGCTTCTAATACATCTTCTATCTTCTATTTGGTTTTCTTAAGTCATAATACACCCTTATCTTCCCCTCTATGGAAAAATCATGCTGAGGAAGGGCACACACATGACCAGCTATAGGAATTGCTATACTCCAGAGAGAAAATAAACACAGAGTAAATCATACCACTAACTATGGAGATCACTGCCAAAACAAGCAACAACACACATAATCCTGAGGAGAGTGAGGGAAAGGAAACTGCACAAACAAACCAACCACCAGGGAATAAAACTTAGGGTGAATCTAAGTCAGCGAACTGCAGCCAGACGTTTTGGGCTAGACTATACAATTTACATAGAGGTCTGTGTTGAGGGTGTGACTCCGCTGCGTTTTATCAAGCAATTGTCACTACACCATCTATTATACTTGCATATTCTTTTTGCTGCTGTGAAACTAGTCCTTATTTCTCACCCTGTCCCCCAAGATGAGGGGGGCTGGGGCACACGTATCTGCCAAACCCTTGTCTGTCTAGAATACCTTACTACTAGCTCACTGGAAGAAAAAAAAAAAAAGGGTGTTCTTGAGTCCCCATACCACACTTTGCAACTTGTCCTCGTGTGAGTCATGAAACAAGTCTGGAGAGAAACTCTCTACGTGCACCCAACCCATACTTATCTCTGAAATGGTCTGTTGCAATTTTCACTGAAGGCAAGGCAGTATCTATGAGCAGATGCAGCACACGCAAACAGGTGTCATTAAGCAATAAATACTGTCTCGATCATTTTCTTATTTAGTGCCAAGAGCTTTTAATCTCTTGAGCAGAATGTGTGTATTTATTATACCAGTACACACCCAGAAGTATCTCACTGAGGTTATGAATCCCAATCAGCATTGCATTAAGTAAATAAAATTTCTCTTATCTTACTAAGGTGGAACATTTCCTATTGGTCTATAGGTCTCATTACAGCAGTGAAGTACAAGCTCATTCTTTTGTCATATTGCTTTAGTATTTTATTTCAGGTGATCAGCAATTCCTCAGGCTTCAGCCTACTTTGATGCCACTGGGGTCAACTGGCTGCAATTTACCGACCACAAATTCATAATTTGTGTTTTCAATTTTATCAACATGCCAAGATTAGAACTTCAAGTGTTACTCAGGATGCAAGTCAGCCTAGATAACATTTAGATTAATCCGAAGTCATCGAAAGCCCTATAAATGCGGTATCGGTTGAAGCTATTTCCTATTATGATGAAATGTTTGAAGTTACCACTTAATTTAAGTTTGTGACATTTTACTCAGTGAAGCAAGAAAACTTGTACCAACATGACTGAGCTCTAATCTTTTAACTGTAAATTGAAGGTGGGGAGAGCACTAGTGGACATCTAAAGGAAGAATATAGGATAGGCATTCTGTACAAAGAAAAGAGAGAAGTGAAGAGCAGTGAAGATTTGGTGCTAAGAAAATTTACCAGTGCTATGCAGTACTACCATAGCGGCAGGAACGGTCAGCTGACAGTCCATGCTACCTGGGAACGGCATGGCTCGATTCCTTGCTCTACAGCTTAGTCACAAATGCCCCCAGAACACTGCATTTGTCAAATAAAGGGCTTTACGGAACTACAACAGATGTCCTAAAGGAGAATTATGACTGACATCAGAGTTAAAATTTAGCACCGGCTATATGATGACTAGAGAAAAACAACATAATAAAGACACTTAAAAATAATAAATCCCTAAAATAATAGTGGGATTACTTGGAGATGTCTAAGAAAGTACTAGCAGAAATAAAAGAGAGAAATAGAAGAAAATCATTACTGAGTAAATGCTATAAGATCTTTTAATATAAAGTAGAAGCCTAAGGAAATCCTATAGCCAGGAGCAATTATATTTTTATAGAGGCATGGACTACATTACCCGAAAGACATAAGAGCTAGGAAAAAAAAAAATCTATGACTTCATATAGTTATTGTAGGACAAGCACAGGAAGAATTATTCTGGCCTACAAACAGGCCAGAATATTGCCTATTGGTAGGGAGAACTGTGGAAAGATTTTGTAGATAGCTGAAAATAAAACATTCAAGTAACAAAACAGCACCTTTTCCTTTTTGTTTCACATGGTTCTGATACAAAGAGGGAGAAAAAAAATCCTAGTTGTTTGTGACCAAAATCTTTACGTTATTCTGTTACAGCAGACCTGTAGTGAGAAAGAGTGTTTTACAAAATCGGTGTTTTACAAAAGCATAATGGTAAGCACAAATAAAAGGGTACTATACAAGTGCAGGGATTTTAGCCTGTGTCAAAGCTGATATTTTTCTGTGACATTACAACTCTAGGACAGATTAACATGGTTTGTCATTTAGAAATCTAATACTTTTCTACGTCTCATGCTTCAGCACATCCAGTGCCACTATAAATTAGCTATCAGATACAACTCCTATTATTTCTTAAGCAAAACACATTTCAGATTCAGCAGAAATCAGAATCCTTTCTGCCCCTTTCCAAAATAAGCAGGAAGCAACAGTACAACTGATCATAGAGTCCCACTGACTGACCTGCCTTGCCATTAATTATGAAGTCTAAACTGCTCAGGTCCCTTTTAAATACACTACTTCCTTCTGAGTTTTTTTTGAAGTATTCTCAGCCAAGCCCTTACAAAACATGGAATGATTCTTCTCTTAGAAGCCTGTTTGGGACAGGCAATGAGAACAACTTCTATCTGCCTTCCTTCCAAATAAGCCCAAACAAGCAAAAAAGACCCAAACAGTCCTACTTCCTACTCACCCCTTACCATGTTTTATCTGACTCACAGGACAACCATTTTCCCAAGTGAACTGCTAATACATCTAGGATATTGTCTTTAATTGAAACCTGCTGACACTCATTTATCTTCTGTTGCAATAACTGCATTTATCAAGCTTTTCTAAGAAGCATTAGCACCAACAGCTGATCTTACCAACTCCTGGGGCAGCAGCTTACCTAAATAGCCAACATGGAAGGTTCTTGTCCTATGGTGCTATTAGCTTTCCTCCAACTTGAAAGAACTTCTTCCTCCTTTGTTTGGCCAGCGTGTGATTTGCTAATCCATGCCAGAGTCTGTAGCAACAAGATTTTACATCTAACCTGGCTTCCAAACATCACAGGGGTCCAACTTTTACCAGTAAATCCTTTGTGTATTAAAGACGATATTGCTCCAGAACCTTGTCTATCTGGTGACATTGCAGTCTCTGCCAAAGATATATTAATTAAATATTTGTCAAACTTAATACTTCTTAAAGAAGTAATCTATCTAGTATATAACAAATAATTATTTACCACAGGAAGTACTGGTGCTGACTGCAACCTAGTATATGTTGATACACAACTCCTAAGCTATTTTAAAAATAAATAAATCAATCACTACACTCTGAAATTCCCATTGCACATCAGTCAAGAACTCCTGCTTTAGGTAAATAATATAATTCCATTTAAGTGATTGTATTATGCACGGACCTCACTCTACATCAGAAAACTTAAATAAGCAGGATAAATCTAAGTCTATATCCTAGAACTGCAAACATACAACATATCTTCTACTGGCATACCGGTCACATCCTTTCAGTTATTCACTAACTGAAACTTCTGTACAAAGCTGATCCTTTAAAACAACAACAGTGAGCCTTAGTGTAAAAGCTGATACTGGACGAAATGTTTTGTTGTGAAGAGCAACCTTCGGCTGTAAGCATCTCTTGTTCCTGGTCCCTGAGAAGTCTCATTAACAAATTTTTAATGTTCGTAGAAAAAGATTAATTAAGACTTCTTAAAATCCTTTGCTATTCTGGATAGCTTTCTTGGCAGAAGATCAATTCATCCTGGTCCAACTGTGTTCCACTAATCTGAACATATTTACAGTAATCCCAGATGTCCTGAGATTTTTTAGGATGCAGCCAAGAATGCTGTATAATCATTTTACACATCCTGCAATGACAGAAAGCTAAATGGGAGTTATGGGCTATGTCTTTATTCTCATGTTGTAGGTTATCTTGGCAATACAGATTTTTTTGTATGGTACAGATAAACATAAAGAGTATTGTAACTGCAATTAAAATAGTTTTGTAGAGGAAAAAAAAAATCTCAATCTTTGCACTAAAAATTACTTGATGAATGATAGTGGTAAGTAAAATTCATCTGATTAAAAAAATCATTTAAATTTTAATCAGTGCCCTTATCTGTTTTCTTTATTCTTTCAATAAAAATAGTTATCTATCTCAAGTTTATATGTTTGTCTTTTGCATGCCTATTGCTCTACTTCTCTGTCCTTACAGTGGGCTATTAAAAAAATATGACTATTGATGTAATTGTAAGTTTTTAAGTTATGTACAGATTAGATAAAGCCACTTATAAATCTAAGGTTGTTGCAGTTATAACTCCACTTATTTCACTAGGTTCTCATTTGCCACCTCCTTCCCCAAATGAAACCACAGTTCTAAGGCCTTCAACATTTTTCTGTGGCTGTTCACACATATGATGAAATAATCCTCACTACAATCTTCCTGCAGAAAGATATTTGCATTGCTAAACATCTTTAAATTGAAAATACCATTTGTTATTCTGGTATGAATCAGAGAAAGCAATTAATAAAATATCAGCAGGGAGCAAAGTTAAATGACCAAGAAAGCAAGTTTTATCCTCTGGCCATCACAAATAATAAAAAAATAGCAGAAATACTTGCACTAAAATATGTAAAACAGAATTACAGTTGTCAGACTAGATGAAAAAAAGAAAAATAGAAGAGTGGTTTACAGGTACCTATTCTAACAAAAATAGAGAATTATTGTAAGACCTGGATTGTAACATCTAAATTAACTCATTTCAAAGAGAAGTAGATTTGTGATTACTGACACAAGTGTAATTTTAGAAATTATTTGCTAACAAGGAGAAAACATTCAAATCAAATGCCTGAACAACATTTTTATCATGGTTCATGTAAATAATAAGTCCCCTTCGGGAGTCAATTTATAGATGACATCAAGGCATATATTTCTATGTATTTCTTGAAATATATATTTCAAGCACAATCAGACAAGTTTATCTGTAGTAGAACCTCAATTTGCATCAATAATTTTCTCTAGTATTGCTTTCCATCCTGACAATCACACCAAGCACTTAAAACACTGAGGTGCACATGCAACTGCACCAACAACTTTTTTCCTTCCAATTCACATCTTGGCTACCTCTCATATCTTAGATTTATAGTTATTAATAGTTTTACTTTTAATTCAAACCTATAAAAATGCAGCTGTAAATAGTTATATGTTATTTAAAAGAATTCCCAATGGATTTTCTATAGATATCAGCCCTAGTTTCTTTTGGCACTGAATTATTTTTGATTATTTTCCTAAAGGTACATAAAATTGCCATCCCAGATTCTTCCTCCCCAGATTTAAGTGTTAGATTATGCTACTTTTCAATATATGAAGTTAGTAAATATAGCAGGAAAAAAATAGTGAGGAGGTATATCACAAAACTAGAATGTGGAAATAGTGTTTAAATTTGTAATTAATAACAAGGTCTTCTTTATAGCTTTTTCATACAAAAACATTTCTCAATACCTGATTTAAGTTCAAAAAACTCCCCCTAACTACTTGCCTACTACTAGAGACTTCAAAATATCAAAACAAAGTAAACAAAATAATGTATTCTAAATACCAAATGTAAATATTCAGGCATGAAGCATGATGGATATCATACACAGACAGGTTCCAAGTGGCTACAAATTTCAAGTTAATAATATCCCACAAAATCTAAGCACATGCACAGTAAATTGCTACAAACCTTCTATCTAGTCACTTCAGGACAGAGGAGAGGCGTAGGATAACAAAAGAATGCAAATGTCTGGCTGATACTCAAGCCCTTTGGAAAGAAAGAGGTCATCTTGACCCCTTTGTGTCCTTCCCACCTTTATGAACTACTGCTGAACTGTGGAAGGGAACTGTGCTCCTTCTCATTCTTAAAGTAGTAATTGGCAAAGGAAATGAGATTTACGGCTGTTCCAAGTGGTCTTGATTTCTGTTACATAAAATCTCATTTGGCAATTAGAGCCTCAGAGGGATACGTGTCAGGTTTTTCCCATCAGTGGCTGACAGTCATTAATAGAGTTTCGTAAACATACATAGGCTTTTATAAACAAAGATTCAGAGAAATTTTCAAATCTTACTCCAATGAGTACTTTAAAGAAAGATTTGGAGTCAAGAGTGTATCTGGAGGAAAATACAAGCTGTCTGAAGCAAAAGCAGACTGAAACGTCATAGAAAATATAGAGTGAGAAAGGGAAAAAAAAGGAGAATGCTACAAGCATTATTATGTTTTCAATGTGAGCGTACAACCTCATGTGGGTTAAAGTAATGCAGTAGAAAAATTGGTATAAGCCCTAAGCAATGTTCAGGTAAGCAGGCTGCTAACTGGAGGGATCTGTGGATTTAAAGCTGAGACAAACTTTTTCACCAGGCTGCAGAGAAGCCCAGACCTCCCCCTGGGCTAGAGCAGCCCATGTGCCTGCCCTTCTCTTGATGGTGGACAGCTGAGTGAGCTTGGTGGATTCAGCCCTGACCTCTTTTCCAACTTGCCTCCTTCTTGTGCCTGCCTGGGGGATGCTCTCTTCTAGTTTGTATTCTAAATAAATGTAAGATGGTAGATAGAGACTTCAGGAAATCACAGTCCTTAAATTGAAAAAAAGTCAGCAACCTCTGGGTCAGATCCGCCACTCCATTTGCAAACATGACGCTCCCTTAACTGGGTGTTCGGTTTGAATGCTATTCCTTAAACAAGATTCCCAAAAAATCTAGGAGGCCAAATGCTCAACAGCAAGGGAGAACATGTTCATTTTAACAGGAGTCTCCCTTCTTATGCGGGCTTGCTATAATGGAAAACAGTGCTCTTGCTGCAGTCATATCATGTTATTAAAGTTAGTTAATATCAAAAACATATAAGAATTCATTATTTGAGTTGTTTATACTCTTAAATTACTTGCATGTTTCTCAGTTTAATGTTTTATTTTATAAGGGAAAGGAATGGGGAGGGGCTAATTCCTTAGTGGAAATTCCCAGTGATGGTATTAGCTGTGTTCTCTTCTGTATATTAAGTTGGTTTGTTCTCCAAAAACATATGCTATAATAACAGCAGAATTAATTGCTTGAGTTTTGCAAGTTGTATCGCATAAATATTTTCAAGCCCTTAAAAATTAATAGACTTGGCCCAGTGATTTAAAAAGAAAATTTGTCTCAAAAAAACAGGAATTCCTAGCAAAAGAATTTCTGAAATATGTCTGGTTTCCCTGCATCCCTTGTATTGTAGGTACAGAACAGTACAGTTAGGAGCTCAGCTTCCGAGTTTTGAAGGCACTGTGCTAATGACACTGTTACTAGAGTGGAAGTCTGGAGAAGAGTGAAAGACCAAAAGCAGTGAGATAAATACACTGAGATGAACCTTATCTCTAAAAGCATTTTCTTAGTCTGTTTTCATTAAGTCAGAAGTTGAGCAATGGTGGGCGCCGGGGGGAGGGAGCTCTTAGTTTCGTACACAGTGCTGCAAAAAGGAAAATGACTAGTTCACTCTTGGCAATCTTCAGATAAATAATATTGATTTCACATATGGATTATGTCACTGTTGGAGATACTCCTGTGAATTTATGCCTTCAAACTATTTAATTTTATTTTTGTGTCTTGAAATACCCATATAAATCATGATGTAATTCATGGGGAGTTGTCCTTTTTTGTCTTTTAAAAACTGCCTTTTTAAGAAAAGAGAACAAGGGTGTGACTAGTTGTAAAGAGAAGTAAAAATAAGGAAGGAATAAAATCATGCAGAAAATAAGCAACTGTCACAAATACAATAAATATAATAAAATTACAATGACTTCGTGGCCTGCTTCTGTTCCTCCTCAGACAAGAGCAAAAAATAAAATAGTCCAAACTGAATTAGCTAGATTTACTTTTTTACTCATTTACACAGGTACTAAGAAAACCAGGCCCATTCTCCTATACCTCACATCTTGTATAACTATCTACACTTTTAAAAGTGGGTGTATGACACTACAGAAACAAAATTGTAAATTTCGTGTTCAAAACTTAGTAATAGTTTGCATAAGCACTAGAGTTTCTGAGAGCATGTTGATTACAAGAGGGAATGGTAACAGGCGTTTAACATAAATTAGTTTAAATCAGGATCCAGCATTGCATTAGGACATGACAAAGAGTGTCCTAATGTGCTGAAAAGCTACGATCTCCAAACTTCCCTCTTTCTGATGTCATATCCTCTGCTTCTTCAGAAATCCTTTATCTGTCTCTCTCACAGACTTTTCATCTGCTGCTGCACATGAGGAAACATATCAAGAAACATTTCTGCTCCAAAAAAATCACAAAAAGGAAAAGTTCAGTTGGTCTCAAATAAACAGACGAAATGGAAAGCAAAAGCATCAGAGTTTCAAAACAAAAACCTAGGACACAGTTTTGGTTCTGATTACTAGTGTTGGCCAGAGTATGGGAACAATTAAGCAAGATCATCTGGTCCTTCGAATACATTAGAATATGTGCTGTAGAATTTCAGAGTATCAGTATCAGACCATTTGAAAGGGACATTTTGCACAAAGCTCATCTGTCAAGCTGCAAATGGCATTTAGCAGTATCTCATTGCTACCTGTGTTAATAGAGGTACCCACTTGGGAAACGGAAAAGAGCTGTTACCTTAGGTCAGATTCTGCCACAAAGTAAATGCAGACTCATAGTTATGCCCATATCAAATGAGACCTAAAGATTCCTTCCTCTTTACTAGTAGCACTGCATCCTTACTGGTGGTGGCAAAAGTGAAAGTGCAAAGGTGGATGTGTGCATTTTTGTCACATCACAGAGACACACGAGACAACGTGAGGCTTAGAAAGTCTGCAACACACAGTCTCTGCTGTATGGTCATACCCTGTCACCCCACAATGGTTAACAGTTGGGACTGCAGCTATTTCATACCTGGAAACCATCACGCTCTAAGAATTTAACTGTTGATATAAGTAGGAAAGTTTTGTTTGCAATTTTAAACCTGAATTGCTGGGGTATCCACTGAGCTGGCTGTCAGAAGATATCATTAGCCAATGATTCCTTTGCAGAGAGGTACTGGTCTTAAGTAGAAAACAAAATCCATGTATTTCTGTTTTAAGCCTGCTAATGAGTCAGATGCTGTTGCTGACAGATGCAGGTCTCACACGCCTGTCTAAATCTCATATGCCTTGAACCTGATTTTCTTCTCCTTTCCATCATCAAATTAATTCCATAAAGCTTAAGCTGTCATATAGCCAGTGTAAGCAAGATTAGTAGATGTGTCCTTTTAATAGAGTTGCACAACTACGTAAAGATTACAAATAAATGCAAATTAATTAGAAGTAGGTGATTTAAAATTCAATCCCAAATTCCCCAGGTTCAAACTTGTTATGAACCACATACCTTCAAATTACAAATCTAGGCTGCAATTGAAAAAATCTTCCGACGACCTCGCTTAGATCTAGAGAGAATTTATGCTTCTTTAGGAATGGCAGGTAACTTTTGATCTGCCTCAGTAGTGCACACGTTAGCATTCAGCTAGCAGTGTAGAAGGAAAATCTCTGAACCTGAAGTGGGACAGAAGCAATTGACTTTTATTTGTTTTTTTTCTTCTGAAAGCACTGTTGAAGTGAAATTAGGAGAGGATAGGTTCACTTATCTTCAAATCAAAGACACTTGAAAGAAGACAAAACCAAAAAAGACATTATACTTTTTGTAGTAATTCCAAGAGCAATGACAAAAATACTTACATAGCTGGAGTTGAGTCTCTGAGTATATTCAACTCAAATGTATTTTTTGCAATGAAAAAATGTCATGAAGAGAAAATGAAGTCTCTGGACAGATAAATATTTTGACTGTGAAGCTGAATTTATGCTGAAAATGTTTTGCTAATATAGTTAGACCTGTGTAACTTTCCTGGCCAAAGGCTTTCTGTACAGTTGTCTGCATATTCCAGCCTCACTCTTACAGATCAGTTCACTTAGCTGGCACAAGTAAGCTATACAGGGAAAAGTAAGTTAAGAACAGATGTAATTAATACATATTTGGCATATTTTTTCTTATATTAATTATCCCTGTGTCTGAAAGCAAATTATTGTAAAAAAATTTCACCTGGAACTACTGTTCTGAAGGGTAAATAAAGTTAAGGATACAAAAACAATCTAATGTTAATTCTATCTCCATTGTACTTAAGAGTTTCTATTACTTCCACTTCTACACTGACAGAGAGAGAACTGGGAGAGTTGGTGGAACAGACCTGAAAGGAGCTAGAGAAGCCAGCTGGGTGAAGGCAATTAAAAACACAAGTAATAGGGAATTAGTTGCTGAGCAACAAATATGGAAAGGCGTGGAACACAAGCCATATTTGCCAACTGATCAAGGCAAAATGTAGAGCTGTTACAGACCCTAACTAGTGTGTCAGTTTAACTTAACAGCATTTTTATCTATCTGCAACATTCCTTTTTAAATAAGAGACTTTTTTTCAGAATTAAATTAGGGCAAGTTATGAATGTGGTGGCAAAGAAAGGAGAGATGGCAAAAGAGACTAATAAAAGCTGGTCCCCTGCCTGCCTTTCTCAAATGGCTACCGCTGATCACTGGCAAAATAACTAAACAGGCAGAACAAAAATTGCCTGTTTCTTTCCTGGCAGCAAGAAAATGTGTTTCCCTGGGTACTTCAGTTAGTTTCTTTTGATTTCTAATTTCTTCTATGCCATCGAGTCTAAAACCAAGAGAGTGTCTGACTCCATCCTTTCTTTCAAGTAGCACATAAAAGCTTTTTGAGTCTAGTATTTTTTGTTTGTCAGATTCCTGGTTCAAATGAATCATTGAGCGATGCATTAACCAATTCATGAGCAAAGCAGACCATATTTATATTCAGAAAGTGTCTGTGTTCCAGTTCCTAGTGCTACCTCCTTTCTTTCCTAGAAAATGGAAGTATTATAATCTTTATCATATGATGGTTTAGGAATTAGCACAAGCAATGACAGAGGAAATTCTCAGTGCATGCTTAATCCAAAAACCTCGTTACAGAATCAAAACTGTTATTTGTGTATTTTGCGCACCACTACACATCACTTCCCAATGAATTTGGTCAGTCTTTTCAAACAGAGTAACAAAGAATAAACACTGAACTTTGAATGAGTTTGGGTTTTGGACAAGAATCTACAAAGTATTCAGAAATATTTAAGACAGGAGAACAGAAGGATCGGAGACAATCTTTCAGGTTCTGGGGACATAGTTTTGGACTTGACACAAGATAGCAAGTCTGGATATAAGCAGAATTGTGCAGTAAGAGTTCAAAGACTATATCAAAGGAGTTGGAAGCTGAAATCCAGCCAATTCTGGCCTCTCTTACTGGAATTCCACCTCCCCCTTGAATGACTGTCTCTGCCTGGCAGTACTATGTGTTTGAAAAGGTAACACCTCGGGTTCAAATTCCTCCTGAGATTTTAAAATTCCAAGGTGATACAATCTCAGCTCAAGCCTCTGCTGTATGTCAAGAGATGCCTGTGCCCAGCATGCCTCTCAGAGTAAGTGGAGAGGGGGAGGAAAGGACCCTGTGAAACATTTGAAAAATGCAGTTCTAGATTTCGTTTACCTAGCCAGACTTTATGTTTTAATTGCAAGACTTTGAAGCTCTTTAAACTCCAACCAAGTTAATAACAAAATAAAGTAATATTTAAGTTTGGAATCAGGTGATCTAGAAACATGTGCTTCTTTTTTCTAAAGCATTTCAGGAAAATTTATCAGGGCTGAACATGAGAAAAAAAATCAATGTATGGAATGGAAACGCTATGAAGGACTGCAACAGCAGGTCCACAGTCTATTTTACTTTTCTTGGGACTGCTCATTGATCAGCACACTCTTATCTGACTTTGATATCTTGCACTATTGCTCAATATTGTATTTGATAAAGGAAAAGATCAGCATAGATGCTACAGATTGTTCACAAGGAAAGGCAAAGCTACAAATATCTAGCTAAATTTTTCCAAATCTTTCCGTATCTATCAGAAACTAATGTGCTGCTAGTGCAGGGAGTTGTTATTGAGTTGATACTCAGTGTATAACCTGACCTTTATCAGCACAGAGGCATCTATGCAGAAACTATGCAAGTCATACAGTCAGGTTTTTACCTGTATATAGTACTTTCACTAGGAAATGGGAACTACCTCCATCAAGATTAACTGCTGGACATATATGTATGTGATTCAGTATGAGGTATACTGTGCTGTATCTAAATACCTGCATGAATGTAAGTATGCTTCTGCATCATTATCAGACACAACCTTGTTCCCTCTTCTTACGTCCTCTCCCCAAAAGCCAAAGTGAAAAACAAGTAACAATTCACTGAATAGCAGGGGAAGACTACAGCTGCTTTGCATGTTTTTTGAACGTTAGGCTTATTGGGTATCTGAGAAGTTAGAAGAGTAGACTTACAAGTCAAGCAGTCCTGTTTTCAACCCTCTTCTCAAACAGTGCGCCCTGGATCTGCCGCAGTGCTGCTATTTTTTGATGAACTGGACTTCATTACATAAGTACGCAATCACATTTTATTTTTATAAGCGTCATGTTTCTGAAATTCTTACGTCTCTGTCATGCATTTTGAATTCAACTACACTTTTGTTACATGAAAAGCATGTCAAACGCCGTTCAAGTCAAATGTGATGATAGAACATGCTGGGTTTGTTTCAATTTTTTTTAACCAGATCTAGCAAATAACTTTCTATATAGTGATTTAGAAGCTATTTTGGAAATGAAGAAGTAACATAGTAACATCAATTGTAACTTAGAGGCTGAATAGAATGCAACTTAGAGCTGAATACTACAGTTTGTCCTACTCACTAGAAATTCTGGGTTGTGGCGATGATTAGACCTTTCTTTAGAAAGGAAAGACCTTTCTTGTCGTCTGTGCATCCTGTTCAGGAGAATCTGGTTCTCAATGAACATTTTGTCCAACTGTGTACCTATAGGTAACACTCAAACTCTAATTCTTCTCAAACATGAATCCCAGATGTAGAAAATGGTTAAGGGCTGTTTCTTCATAGGGAGCACATGGAAAATCTGTGCTTTTCATCTTCTGCATGCTTTTATTCCACATCACAGTATTTGTTATCAAAGTAGGTGAAGCTGACTTGGTGTACGTTGAATATCAAATAAGAGTGGTTATGTGGGAAGCTAGACTTCAGACAAGCACTACCTACACCTCAGCTGATTTCACTAGTGTCTTGTATCATTCACCAGCGTCCAAGATGGACAACTGCTTACAAGGATTCTACAGATAACACTCCCTTGACGTTATCACATTCTGTAGATGAAAAATAGTTTTCCTTCACAACTTTGCCACTAACATCTTAATGGCAATTTTAGATGTATTTGTGCCAGTATTAGAATAAGTCCTAAACCCCTGCTTTATAAACTTGGAAAAGACTGAAAGCCTTTTGCCAAGTCTTTGGGAGTTATTAGGCAACAATTCACATCATTTGCTTGTGGTACTTACCTATATAAGAACCGACAAGTCTTTGGCTGAAATGGCCCACAGGGAAAGATAAGCAAATGCATATAAACTAAAGATTAGCCACAAAATTCAGGGCCTGTAGCATTCAAGATAATTTTAGAATTCTTCTTACAAAGGAATCTTTATTGCAGAATTGCAATCTGTTTTAATGGTGCAATAGAGGCCACCTCATTTGTTTGTTTACGGTTTATTGTGTTTTGTATGTTATGCTCTGCCAAAAAGAAAGGGAGAAAAAGAATGAGAGGCACAGCAAGGAGGCGCCTGCAGTAAAGGCAGAGAATGGGAGACTGCTGAGAAGATCAGGGAGCAAACATACAGCCAACTCTCCAAACTGAGTTTAAAAAAAAGCTTTTTCTAGGCATCTAAAGGGACTCTGTTGAGTTTATTGCAACCCAGGAAAGATTGTGGGGAAAAGTGCGAACGTAGAGGACAGGGCTGTGCTTTGCAGGAAAGAGTGAGCAGACAGCTCTAATTTAACATGCACTTTTGTTTCTCTTCTGTCTTATTCTACATTATCCTGTTTAAAGACTGCATAGTTCTGGGTTTTGTCTAAATGTAATAAAACCTTTTAAAGTGCTAAAATATGCAGCATTTGGAAAAGACCTGGGTGATAGTACTTCAAAGTTTCTACTAACCCGAGGACCTACCACCAGCAGATGCACTACTTACTACTAGTTCACCAAAGCACTGAGGAGCCTAAGGTTGTAATTGGAAGGTTACAGGGGGGTGGTTTTGACTGTCTAGATGTCTTCAATAGCTAAGGGGTATTTTCTTTTTTATGAAACGTACTTTTCCTCCTATACTAACAATCGCCATACCAATCAGACACCAACCACACTGTTTAGGTCAAAAGGAACCAAATTAGGAGGTAGGGGAAGAGATACATAGTCCAAGGTGTTCCTGCTGGTATCAGCAGGAGTCAGTATGGCCTGGTGTGGTTTGGATGATGGAGACTGACACCAGGAAACAAAAACTGATCTGGTGTTATTTTGAAGTTAAATATCCTGGGGAAAGAACAATCATTACTGGACTCGAATAAAATCAGCTTTTCGAACTTAAAAATGTAGGCTATCTTTAGCTGTGATTAGAATACTTTGAAAGTACACATTCTTTATGAGCAAAAGCACTTAAAATTCAGACTGATCAATGATGTTATTCATTTTTAGTTTTTCTTTGTTCTAAGGAAAACATTCAACCTAAGAACATATTTCCTCTATGTACTTCACATTCCATTCAAATACACTCACAAAGCTCCAAACACAGCTAATCAAACAGCTACGTGTCAAAGTTAGCAATTTGGAATGCCAGCATTTAGGCTTTACAAGAGACCCTAATTTGACTCCTAATGCATTAAAATACAAAACATAATGACACAGTTTTAAAATCCTTGGGACTTTCAGGGTTCAACATTCAGCACTTCGCTAGAAACCACACAGCTTTTTCAGCTAAGTACTGGTTACTGGAAATTTCCCCTCACCCCATCTTTGCTAACTCCTAAATCAATTCCCACAGGTCAGTAGAAGTGCACTGCATTCGTTAGCCCTCTGATATGCTGAAAGAATGCATTTGGGTGCTGGCCGCAACAGGAGGATTGCTGCACGCACAGGAATGTTATGCCTTGGTTCGTACCAGTTTCTGCGGTAATCATCTTGCCCTTAAAATGGCCGAGTTAAAATTGTTTGTGACGTTCAAATACAGAGACTGAGTATGCCTGTAAAGACCAGTGTACAGATATTCAAGAAAGCCATTTCAGACCTTCTCCTTAGATCAGATCTAAGATGTTTCTTCCCCTTTATACTGGACAGCTAAGAAGCTGATTAGCAACAGCAATGTCCCTCCCTTTGCCCAGTATTTTTGGCAGGGCTAAAATTTTAAAATCTTTACACTGACCTCTGTGATTTGAGTTGACAGATAACCTGAAGCAGCAGAGAACGTCTAGTAAGTGATATGGTCTCTGCCAGTATTTTGTCAATATTAACTAGCATCAGAGAACAGCAAGGATCAAATCCTTCTTTCACTCATAGTATCTGGAAGGTAAAATTCACTCTTTCCTGTCATGATGATGAAGTCTGAGCTCAAACCAATGGTGCTGCATTAGCCATTTAAGTCTTTTAGCATTTCCTTTGTTCCTTTAAAATAAAATTTTAAGTCTGACACCAGGGGCACAAATCACTAATTTCGGTAAATATTATGTCTGATTTACATTATTGTATCTTTTTTAAAAAATAATGTCCCTTTATAGTAATATTTAATTATTTAGTAAATTGTGAGTTATTATGTCAAGTTAAATAAATAATACATACAGTGTTTGGATAGTGTTCTTTCCATTGCAATTTTATTAAAGAATAAGATATGACTTTAGTTCGGGTTTTCTGAACAAACTACCACTACTTATTTACAAAATCCCTAAACAAAAACCTTTCTTTAATGACACAGAGTAACTAATATTTGATAAAGTACAATTCCAGCTACGATTGGCACGCTTCATTTTCTGAGGAAAAGAGAAACACAAGGATAATAAATCCCAGTGATTACGATTATATAAGTGCTCACTAAATAAATTGCAATACAAATTTAGAAAGCTCAAAATAAAGACTGTACTGTGACTGATATATGATAATCATTAACAAATCAGCCATTTCCCATTGTACAGAAAACTTTCAGAATTTTAAAGGCTGCCTCCAGTCAAGGAGGCAATCAATGCTGAGTCTTGTAGTAAGCTATAGTAACATACAAACTGCAGCGTGCAACAGTACTTAACTAATGTTCTTCAGGAAGGAGAAAAATGCAGCACTGTGATGGAATAGAAAGATGACTGAAAGGACACAAAAATCTACCCTCTGAAGCTGGAGAAGCAAAGCCATTTCTACCTAATGTCATTATCGGTGCACAGACTGTAATTCAAAGTACATGACAGGGAAAACGTTCTCTATATATCCAGTGCTGGAGGGGAAATTTTGGTACCTTTTTAAAAGTCAAACCTATTTTTGATATGCTCATTGACTCTCCTTGGGTGTGATACACATAAGCAAATTTGGGAAGTGGGGAAATCATCTCAGAATGAAGTCTCCTGGGCTGTAGAACAGACAAGCTACGCTGGCATAGCAGGCTAATTCTGTCCGATTACCAAATCCAGAATTATTCTCCTATAGTTAAGCTGATCCATTTTCCAGTTATCTTAAATCTACTCACCCCCAAGCCTGCAATAAAGGCAGCATTGACAAAGTAATGTAATGTCAAAGAACAGAGATGCAGGATATTAAAGAAACTCTCAGCTTAATTTTGCTGGTCAGCTTTTAGTACAGAATGTTTTTCTGCTGTATCAAATGACTGAAAAGAAGAGCTGTATTACAAAAGGATTAAACATTGTAATAGCCAAGTCAAACAGAGTACAGTTTACCTTTTCCTTTGTCACAGTTCCTAAGAATGGGTTTAATGACAGCCTAGGGACTACATTTGTTCAAACTGAAGTTTTGTTTATTTTACCCACCTAATTGCCTAACCTTCAAGGCATGCTCACACCAAATATTTTCAAGAACACTGAATTTGACTACCACTGCCTTCACCGACAAGTTATATATGCCACAACTAGCATTAAAAAATCAGCATTTGTAACGATTGGTGAGGAAGGGAAATAATTTTTACAAACAGTTATAAATAACTGCCTAGTAAAATTAATTTATTTCAGTTACTTAATTAAAAAGCTATGGGCCAAGACTGGATTCAATACGAAAAAAGATGCTACCGTTAATGTACATGCCTCCTTTTAAACAGGTTTTGCTGTCACTTAATACTTACATTGCTTTTTTGCCTTTTTTTTTTTTTTTTTCAGTTTGGCCACTTCCTCTCAAACTCAGGCACGGGAAAAAAAACCTGAGTAAATAAGGTCTGGTAGTTGCACGTGTGCCTAGCGTCATTTGGGAAAAATAACTTTTATGAGAGAGATGCATAGGAAATGCAAGATTGATTTATGTAGTTAAGATATTCTGGGGTAAAGGAATTACTCCAAGAGGCTACTTCACAGTTGTGGTGGAATACCCAGAAGAAAGGGAAGACAGGCAGCATCACAGGGTCCAACAAAAGATCCAGCCTCATAACACTTTAAGCTGGCTAGCCAAAAGTATCTAGGCACAGAAGGAAACGATGTAATTTAGTGTCTCCATCTCCATACTTTCTGTTGCGATTCAATGACATTTATTACTTCTCAGAATTACTTCCCCTCTAGCCAGAGGGTGTCACTAGTAAATAAACACAGCTGTGTATAGCAGTACAGCAGTACCTTACCACTCCTGACAACACATCTGTGGTGTGGCTACAGCCACTAACTTTCTGAAAAGCCTTCCGTGCGTCAAACTAAGCAGAGAGTAGTTTAAACGTTCATTTACACAGTCTTATTTACCCCAAGGCATCCCTGAAGATAACAGAAATTAAAGGTACACAAACCTGTAGGTCAAATTCCTTTCTAAGAAACAACGCTGCAAAACAATATTTCAGAAAGGGTAATAAATGCATCACACATCATTCTGTGAGTAAGAAATAGGAAAGCAGCCAGTAATTTGGAGTTAACACCAGAGCAATGTCGACAAGAACTTTCAGTGTGGGAACGGCTCAAAGCCTCCCTCGCTGGGACGCCTCCCCTGGCTGACAAGCAAGGCATCGTTTCCACACCGGATCCCAGAGCCAGTCCAGACCCCAAAACTCCCACAAGATTTCTTCTTTTGCTAGTGTCTTTTTTTAAAGTATCCGTATGATAAGTGAGGGGAGGTGTATGTGACTAACGTGGTAACAAAACAAATTTTGAAAGCAGAGTATCAGAAAAACATACAAAGATTTGCTTCAGGATATCTAATACCAACGAGACATTCACATTGTACATGTGATTCCCTTGTAAGAAATATCTTTTGCTGATTACAATTTTTGTATCAATTTTGTGTATTCACTGTTTTTTTCAACAAGCGAAAGGAAGTCCCATTAATGTCAGACCTGGATTTAAATTTTAAACTGGTTCTATCCCAGTGCAACTTTGTTATTTTCAGTTCGGCTATATGAGATTTTATACCACACCAGGACTTTCATTGGTGTGGAGACTTCAGAAATAAATACAACTACTTTTAAATATAAAAGTTGATTCTTCACTCCATTGCACTAGTTTAATAACATTGCTTACCATGGGGGTCAGTCAAATTACACTAATTGTTTCTGTTTTCAGTTTCTGTTTCCCCATCAAAAAGGGGACTTGGTAACCAATTTTACAACATTTACAAATCCTCTTAATTACAAATATTGTTATACAGATTTTGTCAATAAAGCCATTTTTATGTAAGCTCTGTTTATGGCCTCTTTACTTTTTCTGACTTGATGTTCATTGGTGTAAGCACCACTTACAATTCAGATTGCAATTAGGGAAGATGCAGGTGTTCAGCAGCTATAAAAACAGGCCAGCAATAATCAGAGAGCCCTGCAGAACGGCTTGGTGACCAGAGTCACTTTGGACCAGTGCATGTATCTAATGGACTCTCACACTAGTTCTTACATCTATCCTCCATACCTTGGTCAGAACATTAGTGCAAATGAGTTACTCAGCTTTTAAAGATTCGTGAAGTATCTACTGACTGAATTTATTTTTCTATATTTTTCCTTTATCTTCACTAAAGACTTTCCATGCATGGAAATTTTTCTTTGCTTAAAAATAAAGCAAGCATAATCCTGTGATTACGACACAAGAGCAAAATTAGTATAAAATCAAGACATTGTACATTCCTGACTTCATCATAGACTTTTGGTATACCCATAGAAGTGCTCTGTGAATACAATTTCCTCCCTAGGTACAGAATGGGTGCAATACAACCCAAAGGATGTATATAATCTAAATTAATTGATGATTTTAAGGCATTTACATGCACAGGCAGAAAGTGTTGATGTAAACTTGCTCTCATTTCAAGACCTTTGAAGGGCATTTTCCTTTTAGAAAGTTGGCTGGAACTGAAGAAGATTGAAAGAACAAAGGCCTATGCCAGGTACACACAGCGTATGTCATTGAATTCCACAGCCTATTTACTAGCACTACATACAGATATATTATACCTAACAAAACTGTTTCACTTATCAAATATATTAATTATAGCACTGCTAAAACACAATATTTAAAAGGCAGTGTTGTTTGTGAGTCTGTGTATGCATTTATAACAGCAGCTCTGCAAGATAAGTCACTGAGACAAATTAAAGAAAGATCTGAAAAGCCAAGTGAAAGGAGAAATATCGGGAGCAATTTCATTTAGGAAAAAGCTCCCCGGGATTTCAAAACTTACTCAACACAAGTAAGTTTTACGCTATTGGGCATGACAATATTGCTGACTTTTATGTTAGCATGGAATGATGAATGTTTTATAGCACTACAAAATTTCAAAACATTAATAAGTATTACAAAATTTTACCTACAATCTTGCATAACTGTCAGCATAAGAAAACTGATCTGTTACTGATGTCACCCGTGACATTCCACTTCCATGTCAACAATTATATATGATAGTACAGAAAACACGATGTTGAAATTGCTTTGCTAAGCAAGAAGTTATTTTGTAGCTCTCTCTAAGCTAACCAGTTCAGAGATCTGGCAGATCGTATGATAAAAATACATGCATCTCTCAAAAAAACTGGAGTTTCACAAATTTGGTTTCGCTTTTCTCCTCACTTTTCCCATAATCAGTCTGTGGGTTGGTTCCACAGTACACATATCAAGGAATGAAAATCTGTAGAGTCTGCTCATAAACTGGCAAATCTTCCCAATAGTGACTAACCTTGATTCCACTAAGTTCACCAGCGTGAAGAAGTCACAGAGCGGAAGACGTCATCTCCTAACCTAAAGCATGCAGCCAGGCTTGTGGTCTTGCACGTCTCCTGCATCTTCTAAAAAGTCACAGTCAGATCCTGGCCTCCATCAGTAGAAATGTCCCGTTTATTTCAAAATTTAAATAGATTAATCTGACTTGCCTTTGATGCTTATACTGCGAAAAAATGGATTTCACCTTAGGAATGAAATTTTTATCTGCTGACTGTAAAATGAGCAGAGGATGACTAAATCACCTAGAGACATGTACAGAGTTGATGCTTAGATTTTGACATTCCACTATGGGAGACAAATTCTAAATTTCCAGACTAATTGCCGGAGCTCTAAGTCAGCATAATGCTTGGCTGCACGTCGCAATATATATTTGAAATAGGGGGGGAAAAATTCTGTCTTTAATGAGGTGTCGAAATACCACTGAAGTGGGCAGGAAATGTGACCAGAATGTCACAGTTAAGTCACTGGCTGCTGAGCAGACTTCCAGCTCAGAGGCATCAGCCCGTGTGAGGCAGCGTGGGGCTCCTCTCCTCTCCCACATTGGTTGGTTGGCGCCTGGAGGCAGGCGGTGCTGAGCAGTTCTCATTCTTTGGCCAAATCTGCACTGAGAGCTGGTGAAAGAGGAGAAAGAAGAGCAGAGAGGGCAGTAGCAGCAATTCCTCACCTCAGCGCTTCTCCCTCGCCCATCTCGCCCTTCCCCTGCCAACCCGATCTAGATACACTGCCTCCTTGGCATTCTGTCTTTCCCCAGAACGGATAGTTTAGTAAAGTTACCCTATTTCCTCTAACAACACAAAGTCCCCCAAGCCCTGCTTGACTGCTTGATCCATGCACATCCTTTTGCTCAGGCTCTACTTCCCACCACTCTGGTAAACTGGTGGCCTCCTCTCATGCTGCAGCATGGAGCAGGACATCTAAAAGCCTAGCATTAGTGAACACTGGAATATCTTGATGGAAATTGCAATAAGGTAACACTGGTCAAGCTGGTTAGTCTGGACAGGGTCTGGAGGTTTCCCCACCTGTCCCAAGTTATGGGAGGACAGGACAGAAGAGATGGGAGTGAGAAGAAGGGGCAGGAGAAGGAGACACTGAGATCATCTCCACAGAAGGTGGAAACCACCGCTGACCCGCTTTCCATCTTTTGTGACTGAACTACAAGGAAATTAACTGGACTTAGAGCCTAAAGGTGATTTAAAGTTTTATATAAGCACCTCTTTCCTATAAACAAGTGAGCATTGTTTTTTTTTGTAAAGTCCTCTGGAAATCAACTGTGATCTTATAAGGTTACAATCTTGAAAATCAGGTCACACAAGATCTGTATTCTACACGACGTTAAAAGCATGCGAGATTTTTGGCTGATGTAATGCTGACATATAGCTGCATACAGACAGCGCTGAAATTTGATCAAAAACAAGGCAGGAACATTAGAAGGTGTATGGCTGGGTTTTAATGAAGGTGTGCTGATAATTTAAAAATCCAGGGTTTAAGTGCACGTCAGAACACACTATATGAATTCTGATGCAGATTCTGGTTGAAATCAATATTGTAGTTTGGTCCATATAGATATAGATTTATTCTGCATTATGAGACAGAACTGATTGCTTGCATCTAAGTATGTGTCAATCATGAAAATTAAAGGCAACTACATCTGAGGCTTCCCCGTTAGTCCTCTCCTCCTACCTATATTTTCCAGGTATAAAACGCTGTACAAATCAGCATCAAAATAAAAAGCATTTTACAGTTTAACACTGTAAAATGCATCTGTCTCCCTTAATTACACAACAGGTTCTATTACATAGTCTCTTTACCACCATCCACGCAAAAGAATCATGAGCTAAGTACGAATACAGCTCCCTCTAGAGCTTGTGTATTAGAAGAAAACACAGCACTCAAACCCCTGGCTCCAAAAGCTTGGTTTAAGTGCTTAGAAAGGCAGTACCCTGAGAAAGAGGAATGTATATACCAGAGAGGCCAGGGAGCCTGTGGCAAAGGCTGCAGGCCGAGATCGAGAACACCTCCTGTCAGAGACAGATTCTCTGTTACCTGTGAAAATGGCACACCTTTCCAATGGAGGCTTGTAGGAATGGGTGGACAGGTCCCTGGTTTATGGGAGAGGTGAGGTACAAACTCCTGACCCTCGTTTGCTGTCTGGTATGGCAGGTGAGCCTTGAGAGGCTTCACGTATGCCTGTGCGTGGAGTGAGAGACGGGAGGATGTGAGCTATCTGGGCAGCTGTGTCAAACGTCTCAAGTGGTGAGGCAAGAACTGACATATTTAGCCCTTCAGAATTCACAGTATCTAAGAAATCAACCCAACCCCACTTCCGCAGGATCAGCTGCCCTCCAGAGCAGTCACTTCCCAGCTGGGGTGGTTCTGGCACCCCTTGACCGCCCGCCAATGGTTGGCAGTGGTTGAAGTTGGTTGTCAAGTGTTGCCTGGTTTCACCAACATTCCCTCCTACGGCCAACAGAGGGGAAGCCAGGGGTGGTACAAGCGTACGGGGACACCGAGAAGCCGGGGAGACCCGGCCTGCGGGCACGTCCAGGTGTGTGCTTGCACATCCAGGTAGGCCTCCCCCCGGGGGACACGGTGCCGGGGCCTGGAGCCGCCCGGAGGACATTCCGCCCCTTCCCTCGGTCCCCTCCTCCTTACAGTAACGCCACTTTCCTCGAAGACCCCCCCGGCCCCCACTCCGATTGCTCAACCCGGCGGTGCCTGAGCGCTTCCGCCAGCCCCGCTCCCCTTCCCCCCGGCCCCCCCGGGCCGGCCGCCGCCGCTCCCGCCGCCGCCCCGGCCGGGCTCCCCCGCGGGCGACCCGCCCGCAGTCCCCGCCTCTCCGCCCGCCGATATAAGACGGCGCCTCCCGCCCCGTCGGCAGCTCACCGCCTTCAGGCTCGCCGGGACCCCGCCGGGTCGCTTCCCCCCGACACTGAGGATGCTGCTGGAGGACGGTGGCCGGGCTCTGCTGCTGAGCGCCCTGCTGTGGCGACTGGCCGCCGCCGGTGGGTAACGGCGGGCGGGACGCGGGGGGGACGCCGGATCGGGCGGACGGGGACAAACGGCGGGGCTCGGTCCCTCCGACCGAGACAGGCCGGACCCCACGGCGGGGAGTGTGGCGGGAGCGGCGACAGCCCCGCGGGGGGCTGCGGGGGGACGGGGCCACTCGCCGGCGGGCTGTGGCGGGCCCCGGCTCCCACCCGGCTCCGCTTCAGCAGCCCGACGGCGGGGCGCCCGGGTCGCCAAGGGCCGGTTTTTCCTGGGGGGGATCCGTCATGGCCACAGCCGGGTCGGTGCCGGGGAGCAGGGGGCACCGCCGGGGGTCGGCAGTTGGCCGCAGCTGCTGACCTACGGTGACAGCGAGCGATCGGCAAGATCTCTTTCCCTCATCCCCCGGTTCCGAGCTCGTCGGAGGGGCAGAGAAGGGGGCTTTTAGGAAATAATTAGAACATCGCTCAGTGAAACGCCTGATTTCCAGAGGTTACGGAGGTCGTGCGGGGTTTCCCGCTCCGGCTTCCTCCCAGGCAGTTCCCCGAAACCGCTGTGGCGTCTGCCGGGGCGGCGGGCCCGTGGGTCACCACGGCCACCCTTCCGCCGGAGTGTGGGCCACGGGTCCCTCCGGGGGTGGCCCCTCTTGGATGCGAGTGTGTGGGACAACTGCTAGTTTTTAGAGACTTTACCTTCCCAAAATAAATAAATGGGGAAACTAGGAGCTAATGCCTTCCGCAGCAGGTTGAGCCGGGGGTGATTTTGAACGACACTGCATTTATTTGGTGCTTGGAGATTCTCATGAGTGTCTTCACGCTTTCGTAGCTTCTTCAGAGGTCTTTGATCATTAGATCCAAGGATCTAAAGGAAGCATTAGACAGAACTCCAAATAAGTTACCTCAACAACCTAGGAGTTGGGAAAAGAGGGAAAGAGTGAAAACAATTTTCTTCTCATATTTCTCGCTTCTGCCAGGACACATTCCTTTAGTAAGACAAGCATAAGCCCAGAGGGCAGGACTGAGACTTTCCCCCCAAAAGAACATTTCCAAGCAGGAATTAACAGCAACTGCTGTTAATTAAACATGACTGCAGGGAACCAGGAATTACGTATAATATGACTGATGGCACTCTTCTGCTTTCTGTATTTAAAGGCAATCCAGAACTACCAACAGCTGTTAATATAACTTGGTCTTCAATCAATTTTAAAACTATCCTACAGTGGCAACCAAAACCATCAGGTTACTTCTATACAGTAGAAATACACGGGTAAGTAGGTAACACCAAGGTGTGTCTGTTAATGGCAATTGAAATGGCGACTGAAAGCAAATAGAGCGTGATTAAATATTTCTGAGACTGAGTGTGATATGATCCTCCCCAAACATGAGGATTTGGAAAAATTGCCAACCCAGCTGTTAATACCTCTTTGTATCCAACTATAAGAATGTCTGATTCAGGCTTCTGGTTTTGCCCACTTCAGAAATGGAGAGTTGAGCTGTAGATGAGTATTCCAGTGCTGGGGTTCGGTGCAGGCCAGCTGCGCTGGAGGTCTAGGCCAGGACACTTGGACACTCAACCTGACATACCACGTGTTAGGTAGAGCCTCACCTTTTCATGTCTTTCAAGGTGTCTGGATTGAGTCTTTTGCCTTTAGTTTTGGGAGGTGTCTGATGAGTCTGCGTTTTATTCTAAACCATGAATCACAGTAAATGAATAATTTGTCTTGCTAAGATTTACCTTTGTCTTACTAAAAATTACCTTTGTTCATCTGCCACTGTCAAGACTTCCTCTGTTGTCATGTTTTATGTAAGCTATGAAATATTGTGCACATAAAAAGTAGCCAAATCATGTGACGTGTCAATACTGCACAAAAACTTCCATGAAGTTTAGTAATAAATCTGTGCTGTTCTTAGCTCCCATATTAATGCATAGACCATTATTAAACATGCCCCAAAGGGAAACTGCATCATCAACTCTCCTACCTATTAATGAAAATATGGTACTGTAGTCTCCTCTGTCTGTAAAAGTGCATAGAAAAGAGCTCGCTCATGACTAATGGATGAAATACCAATGCAATGGCCTAATGTGCTCTTTTGTTCTTTAAGGGAGTGATTAAATCAATAGACTTAGAAGCACACACCTAGCAGAATGAATTTTATGAAATCTATGAATATGGAGTTTCTTTCCAGCCATTTGTGCTCGCAAAAAAAATTGAAGTCTGTTTGTCCAAGTTTCAGTATAGAATCAGGTGTAGTTCTGATATGGAAGCACTTTTTTAGACAAGTTGCTCTTATGGATGAAGTGTGCTTAAATGTTTGCTTCCTCATCTATGTACATTTAAAGAGTACATTAGTTTGGTCATAAATGTCATATCTCCTCTGTCCCTTTTCAAGGCATCTGTAGAACACCATCACTAACTGATCTGTGACATCATAAGAAATCTGGTGACGTGAGAAGGGAGTTCAGGCATCACTTAAATAAAACTTGACCTATTTGGAGGAAAACTCATTTGCTAATTCCAAACAGTTGGCATTCTTGCGCTTTCGGCTGAGATCACACAAATTTTCTTTTCCTTAGTTCACCGTCAAAAGCAGGGAAAATAATTGAAGGAGTAATATCTAATCGGTTTTTCCATTCCTTCTTTTTAGGAAGTAAAATGGGGAATTAACACTTTTTTTCTGGTTTATTATTTCTCAATCTGCTTTCTATAATTTAAAAGTAAAGAGAAATGCATGGGTCATGTTTTTTGTCAATATTTTTTTAATTATAATTCTGCAATGAAAATTGCTGCTACCGGCTGGCTCATAGTGACATTTGCACCTGCATAGATGCAAACACAAGTGACATATATGAGGGAACATTGTTGTCACCTTAAACAATATTGTTGTCCACGGAGCTTCCTAGGACAACTGACGGTTCTTAAGGCAACAGTTTTCAGATGCATCGTGGTTTCTATTAAATTCGCATAAAAGGTTGAATTTTTAATTCATATATGTATCCAATAACATTTCTATAATTAATATGGCTCACATTTTATTTACTTGATTCTACCTTGAATTGTGAAATATAGCTGTACAGGATAGTGGGTTTTGAGGTTTTTTCTTCTTCTCAGCCTAGTAGAGCTTTGCAAGACTGTTTCTAGTACACTCGCAAGACTGTTCCATGGGATGAGGGAAATCTATACAGTTTGAGTGGAAAAAATGGTTTTTAACATATCTAAATATGTAAAAATCTGCTCAGAAGGTGTTGACGCTTCTTTCTTGCTCTTGCAGGCAGACATCTGACACCAAAAAAAAATGCATACTGACAACAGAAACACAGTGTGATGTTACTGACCTGCTCAGGAACGTAAAAGAGACCTATACAGCACACATACTGTCTGTAATGTCCTCGGGGATGGATAACTTCGAAGAACCACCTTTTGCAGTCTCTGAAAAATTTACGCCTTACAGTCAGAGTAAGTAGGATTGCCAATTAAATCTTGTCATAAACTTCCTTTCAAGATTACTTCCATTGACTTAAACAAGGTTTAGATTGGGCCTAAAGGTTTTTCCTATAGATTCTTCCAGCAGCCACACTGATGTCTGAGTAGACAATATTCAGGCATAAAGCTTTCCCTGTAGTAGGGGAGTGTGTAAGACTTTAGTTGCTATTTGTTTCTCACTGCAGTGGGTAGGCCATTTTATTAACATTGTGTAGTAGATGAAGATATTTATGAATAATCCAGAATTTCACTTTATTGCTTTAGCTCTGTAAACTTACAATAGATTTGAGCAGGGAAGGGAGCAGAGGGAGGAAGAAAAAAAGAGCATGTTGTGTGGAAAAGATGGTGCCAATTTTTTAATTCTAAAAATGTTTGTTTAGCTGTTCTCGGAAAACCGGAGATACAGAATTACAGACAAAAAGATTCAAAACTGACTGTTGTGTTCCAAGATCCGCTTACACCATATACATTTCCTAATGGAAGCTTTCAAAGTATTCGAGATATTTTCCAACATGACCTGCAATACAAGCTCTATTACTGGAAAGACCAAAGTTCTGGAAAGGTAAGGGCTAACTCTGCTTTTTACGTGTTCTGTATCTGTATTGTAACTACGCAATTTCTGTGCTACCTTAAGAGCTAACATTTTTGCAAAGAACACTTTCTTGAGGAGTTGTTTTTTTTTTCCTTTACAGAAAGATACCGTAACAAAAAGCCATACATTTGAAGTAAGCGTTGACAGCACAAAGAACTATTGCTTCTACATACAGGGAATCATTCCCTCCCGCAGAGAAAACCGTAATGGTCAAGAAAGTATGGTGGTTTGTACCAGTGTAGAAAGAAATATCTTAGATGGTAGGTATCTGGTGAAGTTTGTCATACAGTCTTTAGCATTCTAACAAAAAGTCACTTGCATTCGGAGTATATTTTTATATCTCTTTAAACTGTGATGGCTAAGTTATAAAATAAATTATTTGCTCTATAAGCGAGAGGACACAGACTGAACACGGAAACTCATGGGAAGAACTCAGGTTAAGTGAGAGTCCACCATCTTTAGCTAGTTGGGGCTGGTTTTAGGGTTTTGCTAAACAGTTTTGGCTAGTTTTAAATTGTCCGAGTTGATGACTGGTCACTGAGGTTTCAGATCTTGTCGCTGGCCTTCAGCTTCGTTTTTTTGTTTTTGGATTGTTTTCCTCAGATCCTTCCCATAACAGGTCCCACAGTAAGTGCTTGAAGGATTAGCTCTTAAACATAGGAGGAGTGCTGGAAACCTACAGAACAGGCATTTCCATTCACTTGTAGTTTGAACTGAACTTCAGTTATTATCTCAAAAGCAGAGGATGAGACTAAGACTTTCTTTACTGTTACATTACAAGGTCAGAGGTTGGCAGATTAACTTCTTCGCCGGTAAATAAGTTAGTGAGGGGTTGGTGAATCAGCCAGTCTAATTCCAGACAAACAATATGGATAACACTTTATTCAATATGAAGTCATCAATATTTATTAAATAATATCACATTGCTGTACTGTATCTTTCTTTTTCACCAGATAAGAGTAGTTGCACTCTTAAGTAGAAAAGCCTTTCTAAAATTGGCAAATCAACTCTCTCAAATTAACCTTCTTATCTATATATATATATATTTGTTTATCACAGTAGTGGAATTCTAGTAAATTACAGCTTGAATAGAAATCCCTTCTGTTGGTGTTTTCTAGCTTCTAACCTAGAATAAATTTCCACTTGGACTTAGTTTCACAGAAATCCTGGAGGGGTAGGGGGAATGGTTTGACTTATTCTTGTGGTGGTAGTACGGCATTTTAGTGCACTAATTAAACTAGATTAAAACCTAGTGTGAACCAAGTGAAATAAAGCTTTACCTCAGTCCAACAAATTCACGTTAAAATTAATTCAGTTCACACTGGTCATTCCACCTCTGGGATACTGTAAAATACAGAAAGCATTTTCTAGTTCAGCGGACTGACTGGGTTCTAAGCGTTTGTAGCACTGTGACATTATGGCCTCTGATAACTGAACCTTGGAATTTTTTTCCTCCCCTACAGAATACGGAGCCGAAGTCTTTATCATCATAGCAGTGCTAGCAATTGCAGTCATCACTCTTGCCATTGTCCTATCGGTGATCCTGTGTAAACGCAAGAAAGCAAAAGCTGCAAGAGAAAAGGAACCGCTTAATGGTGTCTAAGGAAAAAATATTGTGGACGCTAGTGGCAGTTCCAAAGCCAAAAAGAAAACCCACAAACCAAACCCAAAAAACATAAATTGTGTAATTGGGTGGAGCCTTTTAGCCTCTCTGATACAGGAATTTTGAAGCCCAAACCTGACGTGGAGTCAAAAATCTGTTAGATGGTCACAGATGAAAAATCCTTATGTCAGGAAGCCCTGTGTCACTTAGTGGCCAGAGGCTGGAAGAGCATTCTAGCGGTCTGTTACGGTATCCTAACCGTGCTCACATGCTCTTCCCAAGCTCCTTCTACCGTCCTGTCTGAAACAGGATTCTGAACTAGATGGACCTTTGACTTGACCAGGTACAGCCATTCTGAAAGTATGGCCGTACTGAGCCAGAAGATTTATGGTACTTGTGAGGGGAAAAAAACACTACCGTTGAAAAATATGTGTCCTTTACCTAACTAAAAGGAACATCTTTCTGTTTCTATGAAACAAAACCTCTATTTATCTGACTTTCTTTTAACATTATTAACTGGTGAAATGATCTGTTAGTTCAGATGTGACAAAGACGCTACTATTATTTCTGCACTTCTTGGATAAAATTAACTTGGTCTGTTTATCTTTGGATATAAACAATCAAAGGTAAACAAACTGAAACTACTGTACCTGGTGACTTGTAAGGAATGCTCTTGAAGCAGGTACCTGCTATACACCTGGAGAGCACATCTGGATTACGCTACACCTACAGTTTTACAGACAGGGTAGCCTGATGGTTCCAAGTAAGTGTTAGAACAAATACTTTGCAGTTTCTGAGTCAGTAGTAACTCACTTTATGCAAGCACTGAGTAGGTAGCAGTATTTACTGCATTTTCAACATTATTTTTAATTAAACAGTTGGTGAATGAATAGTTTATGGGGTACAGATTCAAATCGTCTTGGTGATGGGATTTGGAGGTACCTGTTGCTTTGACTATTTTAATATTTATTTTATAAATGAGAATCTAATTTTTATACTGGTGATATCTGTATTTATGATGGTAATTTATACTTTTCTAGTGAAATAAAGGTGACTGGGAAAATAAGACTTTCTTTTCCTTTTTTAAATGAAGCACAGTATTCATTCCAGAACTAAATTAAAAACAGATTTAGGAAACATATCTTGCAACAGCAGCGTAGGCAACCTGCCAGAAGTCTAACCAGGACTCTGCAAAATAGACTACCAGGGCACCTACTGCTTGTAAGGATAAAAATATGAGCAGCCACAGTTCACGAACAGATTAAAAGTTTTGAAGAGTCCCGAGTTGCTTTTCAACCGTCTGCTTATGTGAGCGATTATTCATTGTTTGCATTCACAGCTTCGCATTCTAATGGAAAGTGCACTGTACGTCTCTTTGGATGTATCACGTAGGGATTCCCAGCACGGTGCCTGTACCGCTTGTGGTACTGACCTTCATTCAAGGCATGATGGGGCCTGGCCCAGAGATGGGAACTGCTGCAGCTAATGTTGGTATCTATTGCTGCTGCTAATGATGGCGACAGGCACCAAAAAAAAGTTATCAAGAGAACGGGGGGAAAAAACACATCGTGTGGTTGGCGCCAATTAGCTGTATATCTCAAAGCTTCATACATGTCTTAAACAAAGATATCCATTGCATTTATGAGAAGGAATAGCATCATATAAAATTAATACCACATTCTAGCAGTTTTTACAGAATGTTTATGGTTTTTATCCCTACTGTATTGTAGATACCTTCTTTGCACGGATTAAGACTCGTGTGAGTGTGGTTTATGGGGATTTTCTTTGTTCTTTAATTCCCACTTTTACAGACGGAAGAAAACACCACACCCCCCCAAAAAAAACCCTGTTTACTTAATATTGTGCAATAAATGCTTGATCCATTTTCTGCTGATGCAAAAGCCTTATATGGAGGAGGACTCTTACAACAGCAATCAAAAATATGAGAGCACTTGTGGGAGTAACTTTAAAAACATTCCAAAGTTGTCATCATTACTTCCCTTCCCTATGCTGTTCTGCTTCCTCAGCTTCATTCAGTGTGAAGACCAGAAAAGGGAAGAGCTCACAGGAAAGGGAAAACCCGTAGGGTACGGCATACCATTTTTTAAACCAGACCACGCAGTTGATTGTCATAAGCCACATAAAACAATGTTATAAATCATGCTTCGTTGCTTCAGAGATTTTTTGGTTTGTTCTGAATAGGAAGGTTGTTTTTATTAAAAGGAAGAAAGAAGGAACACCCATAGAAATGCAAACAAGTGCCTTAAATGGTGTAAGAGTGACCCCCTACTGCACAAGTTCTGGAAATCTGAAGCGCTTCCATTCCCTAGCTGCGCTATGTTATCATCCAACAATGCTGAGCAACCAGAGTCACGGGGCTCGCAGATCCTGTTTCAAAGTGGGGGGTTTTGCTGTTTGTGGAGACACTTTAGAAAGGGGCTTTTTATTGCAAACTTCCGGAAGCATCCCTTGGGTCAGCGTACCGAGCCCATGCGAAGCGTTTTATGCAGAGATTTAACTTTCTCAGAGTATCAGGGTGAGCAAAAGGAGTTGCTGAATAAAAGTATTGTTGCTAGGAGGAAAGACTAGATCCTGCCTACAACCCACACGTGGCCACTTCAGCACTGCGCCCGTCTAAGATGGAGCCAGCCACCCAGGGGCTCGATGTGAGAGCGGGCAGGCTTTTCCTACGCACCCAAGTTCTCTGGTGTATCTTCTAAGCAGGTTTCTGTAAGCATGTTCCCACCGGTGGTCCTGATTCCCCCCGTTCTGCTTTGCTCCTTGTCATCTGTAAAAGGTATCCAACCATTTCAAGGGCAGAACCACACTTGCATGGTTTCCTGATATAGCACGTGTGTTCTCTCCTTCTACAAATGAATGTGTAACATTGCATACTGTAAAATGAGCCACTTCCACTTTATACCACTGCTTTAAAAACATATTATTTTTCTCACGCAAGTGAAAAAGGGCTGATAGTGTTATGCTGCTTTTCTGCCAGCCCTAAGAGCATTACAGACAATAAAATTACCGCCATTGCTTAAAATGAACAGCTGTGCAGGACTTCATAAATGTATGTACGATGGATATGGCAGCAAACAGCTCAGCTAGTCTATTTCTAGCAGACTCAGCTTTCCACTGTGACAAGGCTGCTGCTGAGAGGCATGCAATGATAAGAATGTGATTATAAGCTTAACTTGGATCACTAGTTACGTGGCAACTCAGGACAAAAGGTTTCTGCATTAAGTAAGTGAGAATAGACAGCTGTGATAGATTACCTTCTTGGCTCAGTGCTGTAATGCTGATTACTTTGCAGGTCAGTAGTGATCGCTACTGTTTCAGAACCTTGTAACACTCAGGAATGAGCGGGCTTTTGGCAGTACCAGACCCCAGAGCCAATTGAGTAGTCTTCTAATTACACAGTATTTATCCACATACAAATGACCACGCTTTCTGTAGCCTGTGTTTTGTCATTGAGGGAGGGAGAGGACCTGGTATTCACGTTTGAGAAAGACAGGAAAACCAAAACAGAACAACCTGCTAGACAGGCCAGAAGCAGGAACTGGCCAGCTGAAAATCCTTCCACAGCCATTAGGTGTGGTGTTATTCACCGTGGCACATGCTCTCTCACACAGCACACCCATTCCCTTAACAAAGAGAAACTGGCACGGAAAGCCACCCTTCCTTTATTCGCAGGTGTGTGCCCTCCAGTGCCCGCCAGCGGGACACACGCAAGAGCTCAGGGTGTAACGACCGGGAGAGACGAGCTGCAACTCTCCTCTTCCTTCCACCATACGATGAGAAATCTTCCCACCAGCGAGATCCTTCTGCTGCTTCTGGCGCAGGCTCTCATCCAGCCCACATAGCCCATTTCCGTATCCCCCAAAAGGACACAGAAGGAACATCTTTCCCTGTTATTCCTCAGCCTCTAACGGTAGATGAATTAGGCAAGTTCATAGGAAGAATTGCCTGAGGGGTGATTTCTTCAATAAAACCTGCCAGTACCTGGGAATAAAGACACAGCTACGTGGACTGCCTCCAGGGCTTTTACTTGTATTTCCAATTGCAGGAATTGCGCCTGTTTCTCATCTTGTCAAAATTTGTGCCCTATTAGTGACATACTTCAGTGATTTGCTCATGTAAGAGCCTCACAACCTTTCTGCTCTATACTTCCCCTGGCTCCTTTGTTGATGTTTCCATTCCTCTCCCCCGTCCCCATCTCATTTCTGTCTCCCTTCTGCAAACAGTGGGTTAGGATCTCATTTAACTGAAAATATAGCACCTGAATAAATACATAGCCCTTAATCAACAATCAAGAATATATTAATAGCATGGCAGCATTTTTTCACTCTCCACAGCTTCTCTTGGTCACTCTAATTGGATCAATAACTTCCAGAACATTCGCTAGCACTGCTCTGAGGGCCTTTCTCTGGGCACCAAATTACCTTTAAATATTAACATTTTTTTGTGGCTTGTTTAACTACCAATGAGGTTATTAATCTGAACTCAACGAATATTCACAGTGCCAGATCTCAGTTATCCTCGCTGGTGCATTTTCTTCTGTATTTATTTTCAAATTTTCTACCTTATTACTTCAAGAAATATTTAAATAGCAAAGTACTCAGACATTGTTATAGTCACAAAACTATTTCATCAAAAGAGCTGATTAATTAAAAACCTCCTTCCTCTGAATAGAGAAATATTTTCCCAATGAGATCACATAATTTTTTAATTAGTTCTTCAGTAATCACATAACTCAATTAAAAAGCTAGTGTAATGAAAGAGCCAGTATGACAGTTGTGATTTTAAAACATGCTGCAATAAAAAGTACTTATTATTCCAGGGAAAAAGGTGTTTGGGGTGTTGTTGTTGTTGTTTGGTGTTTTTTTTTAAAGAGGGCATCCTTGACTAACACAGGGTTTCCTTCTGCTGCCTTCATACTTTACCATCCGTTCACACCAAACATGTAGGTCTCCAGAGATGATGCTCAATCTGACTTCCCATCTTTCCACTTTATTCATAACATACTCATTTGCTTCCATAAAGCACCAAGGGAGCAACCGTACCATTGTTTGTCACCTCTGCAGCCGTCACTGTAGTAGTGGAACCACAAGCACCGCAGATCCATTCCTTCTCTGCCCTTCACACTGCTTTATCCAAACAGTAGCCCTGCACATACAGCTTATACTCTGTGCACCATCCCTACAACATTAATTCCGCAACTGCGTGGCTGGTATCCTGTTTCATCTGCCTAGAAAAAGTGACACCAAGTGGCAAAAAAAGGCATAATCAGCATGTTAACAATCCAAATTTTCCTAAATGGCTAGTACAATGATACCGAGTTTGAATCCAGGTTTCACCAAAATTTGGAGGAAAACGGCATGTGAAATTTGTTAAATCTCTCTTTCCTCATAATGAAGAGGAGCAAGTAGTTTGAACAGCTCAATGAGATCCGATAGGAAGGCCGGGAGCAACTCTCTCCCCCTGAACTCCCCCCCGTCTTCCATTCAGTCCATGTTTCCCTCCGCCGGGTTCTCCAGGGTCCTTGGGTTACAACATACCTTGTCTTGTCCAGTTTTCAACCACTGCTGAAAACAATCCAGCAGGTAGCAACAAGAACTTATTTACCCACTGTTTGCACGATGGTGTTAAAGCCCGCACAAAACCATACTCCCTTCTCCTGATAAAGTTCTTCTTTAGTCTCAGAAAACTCAGGAGTACCCCAGAATTAGGAGATTTTCACATTGAACGTTAAGCTTCTTACCAGACTTTCTTTCCTCGGTATGCTTCAAACAGAAAACAGATTCCTTTTGCTGCCCTTTTAACTCTTAGAGGAATGGACTGAGAACCTCAGAGAAGAGACTTAAGTCTTCTAGGAGCACCGGAAAATGCGTTATTACTGCATGTGGCATAAATTGAGCTGTAAAAGCCCTAAAAGTTATGTTGAAGTACAAACTATGTTTGGAACCGTGATAACACGCTATCTGTCTAGCAGCACTGAAAAGCAAGGCCTGGGTAGGAACAGCTGGAATGCAGCCATGTTTGTAACTGGGGCTATTTTGGGCTTTATGTGCTTTGAGTTCTGCTGAGCTTGTCTCAAAAAAGCAACCCCAAAAAAGTCTTTTGCAGGAACGACCTTCCACTCTAGAGGCAATGACAGGCACAAGAAGTTGAAATGGGTCCCAGGTGAGGGGCTGCTCTTCTGTACTGAGACTCTCAAGCAGCTCACCACAATATATCACAACCTTGGGGACAATAAAACACATGGTGTACACAGGAACTACTACTGTCTTTCAGACGCGCCTACTTGGGTACCTTCTATCCCACCAGCATGATGCACCCTGGTGCCTCAGAGGAAGCTTACAGAGGTTAACACCCTAAGCATGAAGAGATATTTGTGAACATTGAAGGACTAACTTCAAGTAGCCTTTCCAAAATTCTCTACTGAAGACTATGATAAATATGACTATTCGAAGAAAAAAAAAAATCTACTTCAAAATTTTTAATTATCTAGTTAGCATTTGTGGGTTAAAAAAAGAAAAGAACATCAACACGTAGATTTGACCTTGGCCCTTAATTCCCTACTAAGCTCCAAAAAAATTTGCTAATGGTTCCTGGCTTCCCAGAAGTTCTGTTGCAATATATAAGATTGCATCTGAATTTTAAGAAGCCTCCAGCACACGCACCTTTCTTTTTAACCATTATTTTCCCAAATACATCAGCTTATCAGCCCCACTATAGAAACTTGATTCTTTTCAGTTTTTTACCGACTCTGTCACACCAGTAGCTTCTGACACAGTTGCTTTTGTGCTGGTACATCCCCACAGTAGAATACCACAATAAAGGAAATAAATAAAGGCTAATTTATTTTAGGGAGATCTTGACACAACTTACTTTGTGATGATTCGTGATTAAAATTAGTCAAATGTTTCTTTGTACCTGCTCACACTAAACCATTGAGTCTAAGGAAAGGAAGGGTATATTTGGTTCCGTAAAAGACTGTCTCTTCAACTGCATACACAGAGTGTCTTTTCCAGAGCAGTATTCCCCAAACTTTCTATAATCAAGCTTAAAAAATTAGTTGTGATGTGTGCCAAACTCTAAAGTTATTTTAATGCAGAAAACTTCCTCAGTCATGTAGGTGGAGTTCCCCATTTCTACCCAACTAAACCAATCTCAGCAGTCTTAGTTTTGTCCAGACGGCGTTGACCTCATTTTTCCAGTTCTGTTCTATTTTGGTGCGGCATCATCTGTGGAAGCCACTTGTTTCCCAGAACGAGGGATGGGTGGGGAACAAGGATGTTGGTTTGTGGAGAAGCACAGCGGAGAATGGGGCTGGGCGATAGGGCACAAGAGCGCCTTTTGCCAGTAAAAGCCATTGTATTGAATCTTTATGGTTCAGACTTGCCAAAGGTGAGGTTTCTAACCAGAGTGAGAGAAATTGTGAGACCATTAAGCCTGGTTTGTGAAAGACACATTCCACAGAAATGGAATGCCCAAGTTCCCCTTCTCTCCTATTTTAAAATGCCAGTCAGGCGATTATTCTCGCACTGTTGCATTCCTTGCAGGATTTACTGGCAAAACGTCTTTAGTTTCTAAAGTCAATCCCCATGGAAATTCACCAGATGTTTAGGCGTATTGTTTCTATGTAAACCCTGAATCTGTCATATTTTTCAAGTTACTCCCTTAAGACAGCTTCTGTCTGTGAAGTTCCAGGCTGCTTGTCATCTGGCTCTGCTTTTGCATACAAGGAAAGAAAATGATGCAGCAGTTCAAAGACGGCTGAGCAACTTGGAAGATGACATTTTTCTAAGGTTTTGATGTAAAAGACAAATTGCTTTCATAGTAACCTAGCTCAGCTATATTGCCATTTCAAGATGAAACCAGTTTCATCTTATGTTTGAATGCACACAACAGGATGGGTTTCATCAGAACATTTAAACAAACATTATTATAGGACCCTGGAATGTGCACAGCCATTCTAAGCTTCCAGACGAAGTTTAAGGCGTCATTATTAAAAAGCAGACTGTATCCAGACCACTAGCAAGAGCCTGGAACACATCATGTGAAAGGAAAAGCAACCAACCTCCTCCCAAAACAGCTGCACATCACCAATTCATAAAACCAAGAAAACTCTTTCCATGCTCGTGAAAGGGACTGGCACAAACCAACTGATATCTGCACTTAATAGAGGCAACAATATTACACATAGAAATAAGTGTTTTGAACAGCAGCTTTATAAGCAGAAATTTGAACTTGCACACTGTTGATTTTCTTCTTGACAGATAAAAATTGTGGTTTATTTTTTCTATAAAACCAAGGTAACCATTTCCCCCTACTATTTTTCACAGTTGGATTTCAGGTGATCATTACCATGGATGTTTCTATGGACATCTCATAGTATCTATGACAATTATATATACGTTTTAAGAACGGATTTTTAACTCCTATCTGATGACAGGCCATCTTAATGTTTTTTTCACATTTCTAGAGCACTTCAGAACGCACTGGTACCTGCTGAGTGTGCAGAGGGCTGCATCCTATGTAAGAACCACTAAATTACTTTTTTCTCTCTAGTCCTAAGCCACAGGATATTTCTTCTTTATATATTTAAGAAACATGAAGATTGAATTCCCTATTCTGCAGAAGCATAACAACTCACTGAAGTTGTCAATACTAAATGCAAATTAATTAAAAAGCCTGTCAAGTGTGTGTCACAGTAGCACTCCACGCTGCTTTGTTTTTCACTAGCCACCTTCTCTAGTATACAGTACAGAGCTAACAAAGTGGCAATATATCCAGAATTTTCTTATAGTACAAGTCACTTTCAAATGGTGCTAGAGTAATCTTGGGGCTGTCCAGCCACTCTATCAGTGCCACATTCGGGCAAGAAACATCTCCAACATGCCCACTGGCTAGGATGTAGCTTACACTGCCAACTTTTCCCAGAAGGACTACAAGGGTCAAAGGTAGGTTGGATTTTTGTGTGTGTTTCCTGCTGGGATTTTTTGGTAAGAAAAATATATACATTACACAGTGAAGCACACTTTGCACTTGGGATGGAAGATTACAAGGTTCACAGTGATGTTCTGCTCACCTCACAGCTTATTCCGGTCTCACGCTAGTCCTGTAGAAAGCACCATCACCCCCCAAAAAAAGGCTTCGTCAAGAAAGCTTAATTTCTCCTGAGATGGGATGGCTTTAGTAAACATTCAGAAATATCGGACCAAGGTTACTAAATATCCTCAAAAGATGGTGGATTGATCCTTGAAGAGAGTTTGAATTTGTTGCTCCATAGTTTCAGTTCTAGCGTTCCAGGAACTGATGTTTTCCCTCTATATAAGGAAGAATTCGAGCATCGAGGCATACAAACCAAAGGCAGCGTTACTCTTTAAGAATGCTACACAATACACATGTTCCAGTATAGTGGAGGTCAGAACCAGTGCAGACTTAACACAGATTAATGCACCTATAATCCAATTGCTCTAAATACATACCTTCAGTACTGAGGTCATGGTTTTTGTAAAGCCTACAACTGGATGACGTCTTCTGGCCGATTCCAGGGTGAATTTCAGACAGTACTACAGACTTTATAAATTGAACACAAGTCAATCACCCAACCAAGTAACTTGAGATTTGTTGAGTATGCATTTGCTGTTTGGTTACAAAATTCCTAATCATCAAGAAACAGAAAAAGCCTCAATATATTTTATCTTTAGATTTATTATTATTTCAGAGGCACTTAATGTCTTACATTTATATAGCGCCATTTCCCCCTCCAAAGCACTTTACAGTATTTACATACAGGAATGTTTCCCACCACTGCTGAAATGCAGCCATCTGACTATTACCAGTACCATCTGCAAAACACCAACAGTTTGAGACTGAAAATATTCATCTGTACTCTGTCTTACTACGATAGTTCAGAATTACAATTGACAAAGTTCCAGCTTGTGCTATTAAAAAGACCTAACAGCTAAAATACTGTATCACAGTGCAATTCTGCAACAGAACTGAGACTCGGTCATTTTATCAGATTTTATTTATTTATTTATTACAATCTTTCATTAGACCAAGTCTATCTCAAAATACTTTAATGTAAGGCCTTTTAAGAATATCATTCTAAAACATCGTTCTTTTTAATACTTCCCTTGTAAGCCTCTCTTACAATCAAGTGCACAATATTTTTCTTTCCTTCCAGTATATTTAGAAACACTAGAGTCCTGGCCCTAAGGAGAGACTAGCATCCTCAGTTTCAATGAACTTCATGGCATCTAAAGGCAAACCTATTCCTTCCTCCTTGGTTATGGAGTTGGATTTTCTTAATTTTTTTTTTGTTTTTAGTTTTTAAAATAAATCTGAGATTACACAAAATTCTGTTATTAACTGATTGAATTGTAAAGTACCTTGGGATTGGCTGCTGGGGTGCTATATAAGTGTGCTGTGTGTGGTTTTGCTTGTCAGTGTTAAAAATACATTAAAGTATCCCAAGTTCACTACTCCACTGCAAAGTCTGCCCTAGTCACAAGGATAATAGCAACTTTCTCATTTTAGAGATTTTCTTTTTCTTTGTCTCTCTAAAAGGCTAATAAAACATCCCTTGCAAGGGAAGAAGTTGCATTTGTGCTGAGAACTTTCACCAAAAAGAAAAAATAGCTATGTGGCATCCATATTTTCACGGTTACAGAAAAAAAAAAAAAAAAAGACTACCACCTCACATACAGCATGCTGCCACCTGCTACATTATGGCTGATGTGAGAATTTGAATGAAAGGGAAAAAAAAATTAGTAAAATGAGATATCTATTTGCCTTCTTGTGGACCAAGCACAAAAATTTATTCTGGTACCTTATTTTCTGGAACACACTACACTTCAGAAAGGCTTTCTTTGATTTTCATTGATGCATTATACTATGAATCTGCTGTGGTCACTCGATTCTTATACCAAGATAGCTGTTTGCATTTGAGTACTATGAAAGAATAGTAGTAGTGACAGGTATGGGCAAGAACTATGATAAAAGAAAAAATATTAACAGGTAGCAATTTCAATGTGAAAGATGATGACTAATCAAATTGGGTAAAAATTAACAGGAGTGCATCCAAGTACATATCCATTTTATAAAAAATTGTTTTTGTTTTTAATCTAAACCCTTGATAAAAGATGAACAGACAACAGATTTATTGCATATTTTATGCATGCCTTCATGTAGTACATTCCTATATTATATCTTATATGGAACACTAAAAAACTATTAGACCTTCACTGTACAACAGGCATTGTAAATTTTTGTTTAAAAGCCTATACAGCAATTCAGTTTGAGCTATACCTTCCTATTCCATGATCACAAAAAAATCACCTTGCTGCATTTATGTTTTTCAAAGTCACATGGCAACCACAGTAACCATTTGTATGGAAAAAGTGGTAACAGTAAACTATTTAAAGAGTTTGGTTTCTTCAAGGGAATTTGGCAGCTGGAACAAGAAAACCAGCAGAGACTAGCGAACCTTAGACAACAGCGAGAATCACTGGTGAATAATTTGTACCAGAAATCAAGAAATCTCATGACAAATAAGATAGTAAATGTGGAGTATGAAAGCATCATTTTAGCCTTCACAGCCTAGAAGGCCAAAAAGGAAGTACCATTATCACTTACTTTCAAACTCAAGACCTGAAGCACAGCTAAAACCATGAGGAGATCTGATTTTCTGAAGAGGGAGAAAAGGAGGAACTTAGAAAAAGCAACTGCTGCATTACAGGACCGAACACGCATAGGACAGACAAGTGTCTGCTATTTCACAGACTAACACTTTTGAGTCCATTCTAGCCCCTGCTGGTTTCAAAAGAAGAATAACCAGACCCACATGATTTTCTCTGATTCTACTTGTGGGGGCCATTCATTCTTCAGAGCTGAAGACACGCACAAGATTGATTGATACAAAGAACACCACTTCCCCCCCCCCCCCTTTTTTTTTTTTGGTCAGTCCTTTCCTCCCTCAACCTCCTCTCAACTCTTCATTACCATAGTATTTATCTGACAGAAAAAGGGCAGCTGCGGTATGGGATGGATTAAGCTCTTGCTAAATTGGGAGAGAATGGGATTGCTGAGCAGTAGAGAGAACTGCATGGACAAACAGATGTTAAAGAGAATCCAAAACCCAGCAAAGAACAAGCTTAATTTTTTTAGCAGAAGGAATTAGTTTTGTCTTTTAGGTTCAGTCCATCCTTTATCAGCAAGGGCATATCGGCTACATTATCAAGGCTTGGTCAAGGAAAAGGCTCTTTCATTTAACAGGGCACAGATCTGAAGATGGGAGAATGTCCTGCACCATGTGAGATAACTTAGAAATATGCATAGAACAGAGCAAAAATCCAAGACTGCTTTGCAGGAACAAGAGAGGTAGCAACCCTAATTTTAACAGGGCTTTTCACTGAAGGGAAAGAAGGTCTACAAAAGTCAAATCAGCTGATTTCAAATGGTTTGCATCCCAGGATGAATCAGGTTACACTGGTTTAAGCCCAATTTAATTTAGGCAGGTTTTTAAACCACAAGAATAAGGACATTCTTAGTACATATCAATAATTAAACCAACATATACACAATTAGCAATATCCTACATAATAGTAAACGCTTAACAGCTTGTTTTCGGTTATCCTAGTTAATTTGTTAAAAAAACAAGCTGAGTAGTTTTATTGTACAATGTCTGTCATTCTACACACTTCCTGTAATCACCAGTCTCTGTAGCAGTTCAGTTCATGACTTTAAGATCCAAATTCAACTGTGTCTTCGGTTATTTTCTTAAACTCGTAGTTTCCTCTGCCATCCATATGCAAGTAAAACTGAAATAAAAGAGCATATGTTATCAACCACCGAATAGTTACCACATATATAAATGCCTAAATAAATTATATGTTGAAGTAGTTTTTATGCAAAATCTTAAACTCAGCTAGCCAGAGGGTAAGCTTCTCCCACCTCATGTTTCATTAAATTCAATTGCCTCTGGAAAAAAAGTTTGAACTGTTTTTGTTCATATCATTCCCTCAGTCTGTTAATGGTCACACCTAGACTTAACACTGCTATCTTGGTGTTTGTGACAGTATACTTAAGGTACACATTCATCTCTATGTATTAATTCAATATTTTCCCCACACACATACAGTATGTCTGCATAAGTAGTAATAACAATAGTAAAATCTTCATTTGGAAGAAAAAAGTCCATGTATTATTAGAGATGAACTTTTTTTTTATTTGTAGATGTATTAGGTATCTTGAGAGCAAAAACTCCATGCTGTTTACTGGATTCTAGTTCAAGCATTTCTTCGAGACTAAGAAAGAAGTTAAGTATCTAATGAGCCTTTCATACTTGTGAGGCTAGTTTTACAGATACATTTAAGGATTTTTGGTTACTTTTCCCTTCATAACTAGAAGTATAAGAATATTTCAAATAGTAAAACTGAATTATGAAAGTAAAGTTTAAAAACAAAAACACAGAACATGACCTATTAGGATGTAGAAATGAGAACACCTTGAATTGTAAAGTCAATTTAATAGAAAGTCAAACAAAACAACCCCTACGACCTACAGATATCCTTAGCAAAAGCAAAGGCTACATACATCATGATGTTTCCAGAGTGACTTTCTGTGGGAGACAGTGAAGAGAGTGATGCCAACCTACATGAAGAAAACATACACAATAAAGCAGTTAATTTTTCTCATGGGTTAGGTGTTATTTTTCAGCATGATCTCAGCTGAAGAGCTTAAATTCATAAACGCAAACTTCCAGACTCTATTATTAACAGTAGGTATGTGCAGCCTTAATGCAAGACTTTGCAGTGTAAAAAAAAAAAAAAGCAGGAGGGATTTATCTTTTATAATTGATTTCACCGTTCTTTTGCTCCTAATGATCTGGCAAAAGCTAGAATGAACTGGGCAAAGGAGGTAAGGCAGGAGGCAGGTAAAACAACAAACCTGGTAATTAAAACAAGTCTACCTTAACAGCAAAAAAAAACAAAACCACAAAAGCTATTAATAAATCAAAAACTTAAAGTGACAATTTAAAGGTGAATAATCTTCCTTTGTTTCCTTGCAACTCAGTTAATTATGCATCCCTAACAGTAGGGCCAATTAAAGGACAAAATTACTCTGATGATTTAACAGGGTGACAATTTTTTCTTTCTGCATGGACAGCTTAACCAGGAATTCTATTTTTTCAGTAACATGCATTAGCCACTTGGCAACAGTAACTGTAAAACAAAAGCAGAAATGAACATTCAAGTTAACAGAATAACAAGTATATGCTAGACAGACTCAGAAAATTGTCAGGGTATTGATATTCATGTGGTAAAGTTATTTCAATAAATAATGTCCATTCTTCTGCAGACTCCTCATCTAGTGTCAGTTTACTACTATGAAAGGCTCCTTAAGTTCCCACTTCAAGTTTCAAGCACATATTTCAGTAGATGTGCAGATTTGCTCCATTATCATTCCGAGAATACTGCTACTCAATAATTAATGTTATTTCAAGCCCATTCTTTCCCAAGCTAGGGGTGTGAAACTGAATCTTATTGATATTTCACATGGCACTACGTAGAATCTGAAAAGGTGAGTATAAGTGGGAAAGAAAATAGAAAACTGCATTTAATATCATCATGTTTTCCTGAAGTGCTTGGCTTTTCGTATCTCAAGAAAGATGGAAATCTTAATTTCCCACCTTTCACTTCTGTTGCCCTGGCCAAAAGAAGCCTCTTGAACAACAAAAAAGCATAAAATTTTAGATTATTTAATCTTCACTTGACATTCTAAGAGTTTATCTGGAAAAGTAAGGTCACTTACCAGTTAGTTAAGAATTCTCTGATGTAAAGAGGCCACATGTACATCTAAATTATTTTAAGACTACAAAACAATTATTGAATTCTAGTGTGCTTAAAGAGTCCCTGCATGCCCTTCTAAGCATTTATTTTGTTTTTTAAATCTACACGAGGCATAAGGAAGAATGCACCTTGTGTCATTAAGTTTCCTGTTAAGAGAGTTATAATTCTAGAAAACAAAGAGCTTACCTTTCGGCAGTGGCTGTAAATGTAGCCTTCTACATCAACGCTAACAGCACTGGTGCATTCATCCAGAATTGCAAACTGGGGCTTATGATAAAATAATCTTGCCATCTGGAATGCAAGCCAAAAAGCTACTGTGAATACAGAACTATAACAAATAATGCAGTGTTAGAAGTTAAACTAAGAAACAGTATCCAAAAATTTACTGTGGCAAGGGAATTTCTTTTAAGTTGGCACCCACTGAAGCCTCAAGATCTGAGAGCTGTATATTATCTTTACTTTTTAAAAAAAAAGTTATTTTACAACTTTTGTTTACATAATTAATGTGTATAGCATGGTAAAAGGTCAACATTTCCTATTAAATTTTGTGTACAATAGGCTCTATTTTAGGTTGTTTTCACAGTATTCAGGTATTTCACATTTCAGGGGTTTCTTCTTTAAGTAAAATATTAATACTTAGTAAACAACAATTGCTTACAATTCAGGTTATGTTTTCAACCTATGTCTGGTATTTGTTAAGTATTTATGCTTTTGAGACATACTGCCATTCTCTGTTTTTCTCCCCCGCTGAGTACATCCATCCAGTCCTGAACACTATCCCAGCCTCCTTCACGTTCCAAGATTTGACCCAGCTGGACGTTATCCAAATACTCCTTCAGCACCTTTTATTGAAACAGGAATAACAAAAGAGCTTAAGTGCACTTAATAAAGTGACTGAAAAATGTTATAAAGGGTTATACTATTATACTGGTGTGCTATCACCCCTCAAATATTAAAAACAAACTACATGCAATTTCAGTATTTCTGAAGATAAAGCATTGCTCATCTTAACCAAGACAAGAGTTAATGAACTAATTATCATTACCTGGTCAGAAATCCCTTTCTTTCTCTGATCTTCTACAGTATCTGGATATATAACTTGATCTCTGAGTGTTCCAAGTGTCATATATGGTCTCTGAGATACAGTTAGAAAAAAAAAAGGTTTGTCAAATATTTCTAAACTTAGTCAAAGCAGGAAGAAAGAAAACACTATTGTCAATTGAAGTACTTGGCCTCACCTGAGGAACATAGAACAACTTTCCTCTTACAGGTTTTGTTAAACGCCCACCAAACAAAGGCCACAACTGCAACAAGAAAAAGGTTTAAACGTGACGAAAAAATTCCAATTACAACTGTGCTTTGGATTCTCCCCCATTTATTTCAAAAAGTTCCCTTACCTCACCAAGAACACGAAAAAGTGAGCTCTTCCCACACCCATTTGGCCCACAAATCAGAACATTTGCACCAGAGCGAACCTAAAAATGCAAAGCAAACACATTAAAAGGATAGTGAGAAAGGATTTCTGAAAGTTTCTACAAACATTAAGACAAGCTGGTATCCTTGTGGGCTTGTACACAGTACTTTCTGACATTACAATGAGTAATTTCAACCAATAATTAATTTTTTTTTCCAATAGTTTAGCACCAACTGCAGCTGTAAGAAAACACTCATAACAATAAAAACATTTTTTTCAAAATAGCTTATTGACGACTTTTTCGTTTTTTAAACTAACATGACAATTTTGTTCAAATTTAAGCATACCATATAAGCAGCTCTCCATTTTCGTTTCCACATTTTTTTATAAATCAGATTACCTCTGAAATTATCATCTTCACTTTAAAATTTTATACGAATATAGTTTTCTATGATATTATTAAAAACTTACCTCAAAGTTAAGGTCTTGAATCAAAACATCTCCATTAGGTGTCACCAACGGAACATGATCAAACCTATTTGTATTGCAAAATTAAAACAAAAAACAAAAAAAAAAGAAAACAGTTGCCTAAAAGCAGCCGTTACTGAATGCTTACTCAGAGGTTTAAGGAATAGGGCAAGACTTCAGCAGTACTTTTTTCAGTTTCCAACTAATAACAGTAAAGTAGTTCTTGAACCAAAAGTGATATCTTGGTCTTTAACAAACATCTAGAGATTATTTTTTTCCTTCATGTATTTGTTTTCTGAATCCTTCTAAGCCTTTGGTGTCCAAAACATATTGTGGATACAAAACTACATTTAAGGATGCATTTCATTTTAAATCTGCTAGTGGAAGTGTAATCTGTTGTGGTTTAGGCTCGGATGACCACTAAAACAAACAACAATTCTAGGATACAAAAACAAATGCTCACCTCCCCCTTGTTTGCTTTTTTTTTTTGGTTTGGTTTTGTGTTTGGTTTTTTTTTAACTAATAGCTCTATCATCTCCTCTTCTTCTTCCTCCCCTTTTTCCCCTCCGTTCCACTATGTGCTTTTCACATTGACCAGACTGAGGCTATTTAATCTCTTAACTGGCTTTACTTTATACCTTTAAGTAGTACTACTATGTCAATACTATGTTCCTCAGTCTGCAAAGAACTGAGGAACTGATCGCTACTTGAGTACATCAATGAACTGTTGAAGCATACAGAATTACAAGCAAATATTTTGAAACTGAATAGACTTGCTCCAGATTTTTTACAGCCAAATTATACCATGGAATTAAATCTATAACTGATGTATTTCTAAGAAGAAATTTGATAAAGTGTTAACAAAATGGTCTGGGAAGTCGTATTACAAAGGACAGCAGGAAATGTTACCAAAAAGGCTAAGTCCAGCCAGCGTAAGAGGACAAGGATTGACTTACAGAATAGAAATGCGGAGTGGGAGTGTGATGGAATTATTTGCAAATAAACTAGAGTACAACAGAAATTGCAGACTGTAATAATACATATTAAAATCTCTATTAATAGTGGTAGAGGGAAAGACTTAAAAGCCAGGCTACGTTACAAATAGTATTTGTAAGTTGTGGAAACTTTGTAAACATACTTGATAAGGTTATCAGTGTTGATGATTTCTCCAGATCCAGGTATCAAAGGCAAAGCTTGCTTTTTATCTGCATCTTAAATTAAGAAAAAAGTATTAGACACTGGAAGACTACATGGAGCTACACATATTGCATATGACATCACATCTACCTTTTTCTTGCGATACCATAGTACGCTGATATTTGCCACTATTCAAGTCCTTCAGAACCTGCATTAATTCTGTAATTCGAGCTGTGAAACTAAAAAAAAAAAGTGTATATATATATATATAAAAGTAATTCATTTTTAGAAGTTTTAGAAATCCATAGAAGCTCTAATAAGTACTCTGTTAAACCACCAAAATGACAAAGCTGACATAGAAACAGAATGTTTATAATTTAAGAGTTGCACTGAGGTTGTCCAATATTCACAAAAACCTTTTCCTGTAACAGCCAAATATTTGATAACTTTTCTTCTTAAGATGTAAAAAAACCAGTTTGGTAAATAATCAATACGTAATTGACTGGTGAGCGTTTGACAATGTCTTTTCAATTAAACATTCAAAATGTATGCTACTACTATTCAGACATGAAATTACTAGTGGTCATAATTAGCATGTCTTCAGAAAGGTTTTCAGCATAAAGTGTTTCTAATATCTAGATTTTTATGGTGCTGCAATGAACAAAGCAGCACATAAGCTCATTTTAATTCTACAGTCAGTTTCTTAAAATGAGATGAGAAACAGCAACAACATAACTTTAAGAAAGATTATTTTACACAACTACTATTAAAGCTTACCCAGCCAATCTTGTCATTTCACGGCCTGCTAGGACTATTCTGCCCAAAGCTTGGGACATTCTCAGTAACATTCTTCCACTTTGGTAGTAATCCTAGAGTAGAAGAAAGTTTCTTTATGTGGACTGACAAAATTTAAATTCGGGAAATTGTTTTAATTCTGTTCTATTTACCTCCAAAAGTTCTGCATGAGTACTATTCTGATGACGAGGATCAGCCAGGTTCAAAAATGGACGACTAACAACCAGGTAACCAACCACAGTGGCAAGGTCTGCAGTTTAAGAGTAAATATCAAGCCACACGTTAATTGAAGCAATAAGAAAAAAGAGAATTCTCATGTAAAAAGTTTAGTGTTTTGTTATTTATAGCAATCCATTAGCACAGGACAAACACTTACATTTGGCAATGATAGTATCAATGAAACCCATAGAGAACCGGAACAGGATGAAATTATGCAAGTGTTCCACCTGGTAAGTTACAGGAGAAAAACGGTCAAACTCTATCAGTACCTGTTTTACTATCTTTTCTTATTTTACAGATATTTGATTCCATAGTTATTTTTCAGCAAGTCACAGACACCTCAACATCCCTGTAACGGTGACGAGCACTACACAAGTGTCCCTGCTGGCAGAGACTTGCACTCTAGATCCAAACAACCTACTCATGACACCAAGCAGTGAGAGACTAGTAACTGTGGTGGATGAAAAGGAGGTAAGTAGCACAAGAAAGACCATTCTATCAGAAACTTGTGTTCTGCTTATAGCCTACTAATTAATTTTTAAATCTAATGACTATAGCAGCATAAACACCAGGCCACTATAATTCAACTTATATTAATATATGTCAAGAATCACCATGATAAAATTAATTGAAGCTTTGCTTAAGATGTTTTAGAAGATAAAAGAAGTCCTACCAGTTTACGGAAGGTTTTGTGAATAGTCTGTTTTTCTCTCAAGTTTCCATTATAAAAAGCAATTTCTTCGCTAAAAAAAAAAAAAAAAAAAACACAAAGCAAAACCAAACCCTTAAAGAATGCAACTTCATTTTGTTAAAGACAGTCTTTAAAAAAGTCAGCCATAAAACACAGCAACGTAGCTCTTTCAGGTACCTTAGGAAATAAGAGTTTGTACTTTTTCACCATAGTGGAACATAAGCTTATTATACCCCAGCTATAGTTTGTCTTTTGAATTAGGAATAAAATGCATATACAAATTACTTAATAATAATCCGCATAAAGATGCAAACATATAGCTCAGAACTGATAGCATCAGACTTTCCAAATATATTTTAACCCAGCTTCCATTTACACCACAGTATTACTGTCACTTATATCTTGCCATCCAAGTAAATCTATACCTGTTTGTAATAAGCCGTGAGTTGACGTATCTGTACTCCCCTTCATATTTTTGTTCTATAATAGTCATCTTGCCAATTGGTCTCCTTAAACGTGTAAGGAAAAACCCTGAAATAATTAAGTACGCCATCATGCTAGCTGGACCCTGTGAATATCAAAAAAGAATAAAGCCTTACCATCTAGAGTCTCAAATTGCAACACCTGTATTCAAAACACCCAGAAAGCATGAATCCTTTGATTCTCACCTCCCATTTGTCTATGTGACCAATTCAATTACTCTTGTCATTCCCTTCATTTTCCTTTCTTTTGTGCTGTAGATATTTTTACTAATTTTACTAATTCTCCATCCCCAGATGCCCTTCCCACCCCAGCCTCCTACTCCAGTTTTTAATCATCACCCAGTACAATCTTTATGTCCTACTGTCGTAGCTTATTTCATAAATAATTTCCTCATTTGTTCTCATTCCCCTCCTCATTTCCTCTCCTTCATTTCTACCTACTTCTTTTTCTCTATATTTGCTACATTGTCATAGCAGTGAATATTTCAGCCCCATTCCCTTCTTTGATCCATACATTTCCAACACATTTCCTGCTTCTCTCAAGCAGTCCTGGTAGGGATCTCCTATTCTTCCGGATCCTAAGCTTCAACAGACCAGGGCTCCCAAACTGCATGCTTAAATATTACTCAAGTGTGGCATGGCATAAAACCAAAGGTATAAACTGAATTTGGCATAAACTGCTTGTATTAAATAAGTATTACAGAGAGCAGTGCAAAGACATCTGAAACTGGAAAAGCTACCTAGGTTCAGATAAGCCTTACTGCAGTCTGTTTCCAGAAAAACATGTCATAGGTCCCAGAGCTACTTCTTGTCAAATCTTGAACATTTTTGATACCACATCATTTTATTAAGCTGAATAACTATTTCTGAAGTGATTCAGCTTATTGGGGGAATATAACGGTCATACAACTCAATGCAAGGAATGGCTACCCTTAATAGAGGCTGCAAAAAACCAGAAAACTTTTTTTCTCCCTTAAATGGAATTCATGCAAGATATAAGTACCCAGAAGGGTACTGTACTAAATGGGATTCCAAAGTAACTGTTAGAAGAAAATAAAGAACTTTATTGTTTCTTCAAATTGTTAACTGAATGCCTGCAAATTCTGATTTTTGTTTTGCTTGCCTCAAGATAGAGAGCACTGAAGAATACAAAACACTAAGTGTAAAAACATATTTTCGGTATATCCCCTCAAGTAATGGATGAATCTATAAATATCGTCTAGAGTTTTCCTCAGACTCCAAACAGGTACAAGGCTCTAACGAAAGAAGGGAAAATTTGCTTATTATGCTAAAAAAAAAAAATCCACTGGATTTACCTGAGCTCCTATTGCACTTGTCAGCTTGAAGATGTACAAAACTATATCTAAGAAGGGCTGTAAGAGATGCATAGAGGGGAAAAAAAGCATTAGAACACCAACATAAAACAAATACAGAATGGTCCAGAAACCACCAACCACCCCAAGAACAGTTACTGCTCCATATTAAAAGGACAATACTGGTTAACACATTATACAAACTCAATGCTAAAACAAAAGGAACCTCAGCCACATGACGTTATCCTGAAAACATTCACACAAAAATAGAATGTAAAAGCATCATGATATTCAGACAAAGTACACAGAATCATAGAATTGTTACAGTTGGAAGGGACCTTAAAGATCATCTAGTTCCAACCCCCTGCATACATACCATACAAAAAAGTACTTTACTATATTAGGTCTGTAATAACATTCTGCTCACTAAGACAAGCTGACTAGACCCCGTGATTACTTAAATGAAGTAATTGTGACAAATACTGAGCAGAAGGTCAATGCCATATAGCTGGCTATGTACCTGACAGAAACAATATTCCTATTTGCCAGCATCTTGTTCCATACACTCTCCCTCACAGCCAGGGCAGCCAAACTACAGGCTTTGTAGCAAGAAGTTTTTGAACACATCAACTTGTGTTTAGCTTTATACTTCTGCTTTTATGAACAACAGCTTCAAAAAAAAAGTTTAGTCTAAAAATTTCAACAGTATTCTACTTCATTACCTAAACCCCCTGAAATTTACAACAGGAATAGAGGGAAATGCTTATTCCACCAAACCTCCGTACCCAAAATAACATTTGTATGTTACTAAAAGCTAGCCATTGATTTTCTTCTGAAACTTAACTAGCTGAGAAAGCATATTCATCACTGTCCAACTGCAAAAGAACGTGCTACGTTCTTTAAAAGAAAATTTAATACAAATTATAACAATCCACAACAGCGCTTTAGCAGAGGTCATGGAAAGCACAGAGTATGAAATGATGTAATACCATAAATAACTTTTTTTAGCACTAGACTCCAACCAATACACATATAAATGCAAGCAATCGTTTTGAGCTCTGACATCACATCCTAGATGTTCACAGCTATTACTGAAAGTTCTCTTTGAAGAGACTTACCTTGCTAAGATTTGAGTACAGGTCCACTACACTGTTGCAGAATTTTTCCACATCTTGTGTAAGGAGTTGATCTGGATTAGCTATTCTGTTGTCCAGATTTCCCATTTTGTAGTACGTATAAGCTCTGAAACAAAACAATAGCTAAGTGGCAGAAAAAAATTCATTACCTGGGATCTCAAATAATTGTAAGCCCCCCCTTCATACAACCGAGATGGAAAGTAGTTCAAACGTTAATTGACTGTATGGAGTCAACATAGCTTGTGCTTCTGCCTGACCAGATCCACATTAAATCCTGCAGAACTGTTTAGGCTTCAGCTGAAGCTCAGACCCATGCTGCTCTATGCACTGCTGCTGCACTTAAGAGTTAGAAAACCCTCACAAAATCTCTGCATCAGCACACCTGACAAGCAAAATTCATTGCAGAAGGACACAAACGCTACTCAAGTTCATGCATCCAATACAGCCTGCAGGATTATTAGCTCCATATGAAAGCAACTGAAGTACTTTGGAAGCTGACCCAGTAATGGAAGCAGTACTGTGCATTTTTTTCATTTTTTTTCCCCAATTGAGCCAATTTTGCTGTCTTTGTGTCACATACAACCTAGACATGCCATTCATCTTTAACTGCACATTAACTGCAGCCACAAGCTTTTTCTAAACAGTATACCTAGCCTATTAAGCATCTTGCTACCTTCTTACCATGTACTTGAAATGATTTGGATTGATTTTAATCAATTCAGTTTTTAAAACCTTTAGACATTAACAAGGTATTACTTACTTAAGATATTCCTCATAGAGGTATCTGGTAAGTCTTACTCGGAAGCAAAGTTTCAATTCATTTAGACCATACTTCAGGAAGTTATTCACTAAAGAGATCTAAAATAAGAGACAGTACTTCAATATTTAGCTAACAAGATTTAATATACTTAGATCACTTTGCCGTATAAAGTGTGCAAACACTTTAGAACAGGTGAATTCTCCCCTTGAAGTCACTAATACTACTAACACACCTAAGACCAACCACAGAGCATCTGCAGGACCATTAATTAGGTTCCTGTCTACATTTCTTAAGATTCCAGTTCCCAGTGGATCTCACCACATCAAAAGATTTAATATAAAATTATGTTCATATAGCATATCTTCAGCTCTTCTGATAAGCTTTAGAAAAGAACCACCATTTGACAATCATTACCTTAAACTGATTGATTCACTTTTAAATATATTGTAAACCAGATAACATTATCTATTAGGTAGTAACAATTATTTCTATCTGGTGCAGGTCAGAGATGTTGACAAGCTGAAGGAAAGTTAAACAGTGGAAAAAAAAAAACATAACAAATCTCAGAAGAAGCTGTAAGACTAAAAAGAAATCTTCATCTTCAATGGCATCAAAAGAATCCCAAATCTACAATGTTGAAACATCATCCAACCCATAAGACGTTATTACGCAGTACCACAGATGGAACGTTAAGCTATCAGTCAAAATTGCTATCAACAAAACCAACCTGAAAACCTCAACATATCTGTCAGAAAAATAGTTGCAATCAATAAGGAAACATGCTGATAGAGCCTCCCACAAACTGGAGACAGAAAATGAAACGTGTCTAAATGCAGACCTGCATGTAAAACAAGTCATTTCCATGGGTTTTAAGACACTCATTTGATATCTTTTCCTCAAATTCTTAATTTACATTTAAAACATGTTCTACTAAAAGGCAAGCACAAGAAAAGCACTTACAGCAGGCATTGCGGCGATGAAGTTGAACAAATATTTCTTGAAATCTTTTCTGCTGCGGCCAATGATAGCACTGTAAACAACGATCAGCTAAGAGTTAGTTACAAGAGAAACAAGAAAGTATAAACTAGCATGTCTTAAGTGGATAAATTCTTAGTGGACCACATAGAGAAAAAAATCACGGTGGAAATCTGTAGTATCAGCTGTAGGATCAAGTATGACAGACTTCTGTAAGTTAAGTGATAAGTGACAGACTAAGCAACTATCATCTTTCTTCTGCAATAACTACCCACATTAGGGGCTCAGAAATGCATGGTCAAAGAATATCTGTTCTTTTCCTTCTTTGCTTTCATAGTTTGTCACAAGAAGGAAAGCAGTCCTTCCATTCTACAAAACACTGAAAGTATCTCCTGAAGTACAATATCATTTTGAATTCACACTTTAAGACAAATTCTGACTTGCTTCAATTAGCAACAAGAGCAATAAGATTAATCAGAGTCTAGAAAACACTTTCTATAGCAGTAAGACTGAAAGCATTGTGTTTATCACTCTAAAGAGCAAACAACTCAGTAGGAAGAAGTAACAGTCCTAATATCCAAGTAACAAGTCTGGGTCTATGACATAGAACCCCTATTCTGAAGTGGCACCTTGGACATTCAGATCAACATAAGATTTAGTCTTCAGTGTACAAAATGTGACCAAAAGAACTGAAAATCATTTAATAAGTAAGTGTTGGTTAAAAAAATTAAATTGTGTCGAACAGCAGAAAAACAGTTGATTAAAATTTTTTTTTCTTTAAAAACAATATAGGGTTCCCCCCCGCAAGAACTGCAACTACATCAGTTTTCCCAACTGTTTTATATAAATAAGCAAGCTATGTGTTCTGACAGACTACTTTCCCTGTTAAACACAAGAAAGACTGATTAAAAATAACAAGTTTATAGATACCTTTCAATAACTGTTCCATTTTGAATCATCCAAATATCACAATAAGTGCGGACTACCAGCATCACAGCAATAAGCAGCAAATAACCTGTCTAGTACAAAAATAGAAGTGTAACAGTTAAACAATGGATAAAATACACCACTTTTCTGATAGATATGGTTGGAGCACTTACTAGAAGAGAGTAGTACCCTGCTGCCCCCAGCTAATGTAATATTTGCTTAATTTGCAGGAAACACATTAGCATACAATATTTTTAATAAAATATTAATTACATTTTTATGGATAGTTTGTCTTTTAAAAAGTTGTATTTGGTTGATATGTATACTAGACATAGCCTATAAGATGGAGGATTGCAGGGATAAAGACATTACTGCTATTCTGAGACACCCTTCTGCCATAAGCATAGAGTCATACAAGTATAAGGGTCTTCTGAAAGTCACCTACTCCAACCCCCCCACTCAAAACAGGGCCACTAGTAACCAGTTAGACCTTGTACCATTGATCAAAAACCTTTAAGCCCAAGAGTCCAGACAGTTTTCCATCCACCTCATGTCCGCTCATTCAGACAATTCAGTTTGGCTACCAGGGTACTAGGGGAGAGACCTTAGCCTCAAGGCCTTACTAAAGCCAAAGTATTCGACATCCTCTGTTCTTCCCTTACCCACGGAGGCAGTCATCTCATCTCTGAAAGCAATCAGGTTAGTAAGGTACGATCTGACATTCGTAAATCCAGGCTGGCTGCAATCACCTTTTTGTCCTTCACGTGGCCACAGTTCGCTTCCAGGAGGATTTGCTCACAGCCTTACTAGGAATATGGCAAGGCTGATCAGCCTGCAGCTTCCAGTTTTTGAAGACGGGAATGATGTTTGGATGTTTTTGTGATTATCAGGAACCTCTTCTGATGGCCATGACCTTTTGAAGTTGATGGAGGCCAGCTCTGTCAGCACTCTGAGGCATTCCTATCCATGCTTCTACCTTCAGTGTACTTCCTTTTTGTGAACAAGCTGTTGAAGGTCCCTGTTTATCCAGGCTAGCTGGCTGCCATGCTTCCTCTACATTCTGTACGTTGTACAAGCGCAAGTCATTGCTCTTGTGCCTGATGTATGTCAAAGTTCTAATATATTACAGTTCATCACTTACCTTCTGAGCTCAACTAATGCTCTCTTAAAAAACGTAAGTATTCTGGAAAGCATGAGAAAGATGCTGAGCCAAACAATTTTATCTTGCTAAATTCTAGTCTGCATAGTTTTCCTGAAATGATGCTAACAAACTTTTTGACAAATTCACTTTCCAATAAGGGTTGCCTAGATCTAAGTTACAAAAGCAGAACTATGGATGAATAGCATGCTATTTAAAGATGGGACACATTTGCACAGAGAAATGTACTACATCAAATCAAGCAAAACTCATGATGTCCTTTTAAAAGATATGCTACAGATAGTAATTATTAGCTGACAGTAAATGGCTTATCTTGTAATTGAAACCAGAATGCAACTTTTTAGTGATTTAACAACTGAACACACATGTACATTTTTAAACTAGCATGTTGCTATTTTAAAAAATGTAGTACAATTTAGTCCTATTCAGGTAAAGTATATGCTTTTCTTTACATTGCGATACAATTACAAAAGAAAACTTGACCCCAAAATTCTCATTTTTATTTGTTACTGCAGGCAATACTTACCTCTTTACAAAGTGTTCTAGGGACCATTATTTTCAGGATTCGACATATTCTTGCAAGAAACACTCTGTCCACCATTGCTCGCTCCTTCTTTCCCTCTTTCTGCTGCACATAGAACAAGCGAAATAAGAAAACTGAGACTTTTTTGGTAATGTATTATTTAAATGTTGATCTGATATTTTCCCATTCATATTTCAAGCTACCTTCCTTCCTTCTGCAGCATTTGCAGTATTTCCCTCCAATTTAAGACTGGCTCACACAAGTTAAATGAAATGTAAGAATCGGGAGCATATGCCCTCCCAGCTAACAGAAATCCTAAGTAAGAGAACTAAGCTTTCCAAAAAAATTGCAACAGGAAGTAGCTACCATGATATAAAACAGTATTTATTTCAAATCTACATTAAGAGTGATACACAAACAATGCAGACCACTGCATTAAAACATCCAACTACAACTTAGAATACAATCTGCCATCTCTTAACATTGCTTGTCTCTAGAACACCATTGGCCAGTATTTTTAAAGATTTCTTCCATCATTTCTCCAGAGCATCAATGGTTTAAACTCCTTGACTGTAGAGCCCAAACTTGCTTCAAGTGAAACCAGAGTTTATTATTCCTTTACTTCTAAAAAACAGTGCAACACACTCCTTGTGAGCTAAATCTACCAGATTTAAAAACCCTCTTATACCGAAACACCTTCTATCTGATTCAGTTGCATTTCTTTATTCTGTATAACCTTATCTTCCGTCCTGACTAATCCGAGTACTTCTTAACAAGCTAATAGTCCAGGTTTTCACAGTTGTGACATCAGGATTCAGCCCTAAAAACAGACTAAAAGGCCATACAAGTGTACTTAAAACAAGTCCTGTCCAATCAACCTAATCCTGCTATCTTTACCATCCAAGACTTACCTGAAGCATAAGTTATCAATACCTATAGTAATAGTACAACACGCTCAGATGAGAAACCTGAAAGAAAAAACTAGGGAGACAGGATAGGGAAGGCAAAAAGTAGCCTGTGATTAACCACTGATCAACTCAGACAATCCTATCAAGCACACTATTTTTAATTTCCAAAGATCATTAAACCACAGAAACTTGCACAGAGCCCAAATTAATCTCTTCACTTACTGTTTACATATGCAACATGGTGGGCAAAAAGTGCAAGCTCTGAGACCCAGCAAACACAAATTTTCTCTGAATGCTCTGTGAATAAGCTTACACCTGTTGTCCATGGCATGAAGTCAACTATAGTCCTTTGCAAAAAACTATGCAAATGCAAACTACAGATAAAAATTCTAGCCAGATAGGATGCAATATGGCAGATGATAAAAGTATTTTATTAAAAATTATTTACACTAAAATCCAAGCAATCCCAACAGCTAAAGACTACTGTCCAGGCCTAACGAAGCATGACATGTTTTTGCTTTTCTGTAATGGAAGTGACAAACACAATGCCTGATGTGCCAAGTTTCTAGCAGTACCAGACTAAACATAATCGATGTCTGAGCTAAACCTATTCTTCCTCTCTATTTGTCTCTTCCCCGTTTCTACTTCTGTGTTGCACTTTTTGTGCCAATACCTTCTTTCCCAGAGTTTTTTTTCCTTAGACTGTTAATTCCTCATTCAGTATAATTTTGTTCAAGATGGGCAGGAATAAGAGAAAGCTAGTTAAGATTTTTACAAATAGATATAGCTATGTACAATACAGGTGTTTATGGCAGGTAGCACAGTCAAGGTCTGGTTAGAAGCTAACATGATGCTTGAATACGTCTTTATATTTATCCAGTGCAAGCCTTTTCTTAAGTTTTCAGCAAAGATGGAAGGTACGTGGAATGGTTATCTATTGATACTACCATATGACGCATTATTTCTAATCATGGGCTCTGCCCTTTGGGCTAACTGTCATATTTTATTTGAACATGAAGCAAAAAAACTTGACTTAAAGGGATATAATACATACTTTTCAAATAAATGAATTAACAGACACAAAAGAGATCAGGGAAATGCCAAACCTCCTACCAGAAGTTTGAAGTACTTTTTAGAAATTGTTAGACTCTACATCTTTTTCCATACTTTCTTCTTTTAAAAAAGCAAATACAAGTCATACCAAATCTACAGGCAGCTGTTTGTTGCTATGCATACAGCCAAACTTACAACACTAGTTATTAAACATTCATGAGGCAGAGATGAAAAAGCACGATACACAACAAGCACATATCATTATGCAGTCAAACTTCAGCTACATGAAACTAGCCTGATTATTCCATTTGTTTCACCAATGCAAGTCTGAAAGTATCATTCAAACCACATTTACATCATAGCCATCATTCCATCCAAAATAAACCCACAATTATGGGACTTAAAAGTTAAAAAAAAAAACAAAACCAAAAAACCAGTATTATTTGACACTGTTAAAAATATATTACATGAAGAAACAATTACCTCATTGTTCTGCAACGCTTGTTTTCCACTTCTTTTTCTGTAGAGGAAAAAATAAAGTATTTTGCTTGTTATTAACACACATTTCTTTGTCTTGATCTCTACACAGAAAAGACAAAAAGGAAAGCTTGGGATTACATCCCTATCTATTTCTTCCAAAGCAGTACAGTGCCTTCACAGCAGGGCTACCTTTTGTTGTTTTTATACAATTTCAATGAAACCTTACTCAATGAAACAATGAAAAGCATTCAGTTTCACATAGGGAAACTAAGTCTCCTTCTTTCATAGCCGAGTTTTGCTTTACATTGGCTTCTGTATCTTGAAGTCCCAGTGTTTCTGTTTCTCACATACACTGGGCAAGCATGGCTACATGGTTCCACCCACCACAAATGAAAACTACATGAATGTCAGTTCAGCAATCCAAGCAAGCCAACTTTGATGTTTTGCATTATCTACATAAGCCAAACAGATTTGTTTTGCATTATATTTGACTTTCAAATAACACATTTTACTACATATAAAGATTATTTGTTCATAAACATGTGCTGCAGGGGAAGATGTCAGATCCTGTGAAACCAAGTTCCTACAAAGGTGTACACTGGAAGGGGACCTAGTTTGTTTTGTGTCTTTTCCTTCCCCTGCATTTTACAGAACAGATAGATACAGAACAGAACACATAAAAGAAAAATATTTATCGACTAGTGCTAAACAAACATTCAAAAGTACAATGCTATTCTTCTTCCTCTCCTTTTAAGAAAGGCAAACTGACATATAAGAAAGTTATAGATTGTTTTTCTTCCTTTCTGAACATTCAAGCATCAGATAAGCACATGAAGCTGTTGGGAGAGTTTATGCATTTACGTAGTTTAAAAGTGACAGCTAACCATATTAAATTCTAACCTACCATTTCTCAAGCATCATAGTAAAACACTGAGAGCAGGCTGCCCTAAAACTACAACTTTCCTACACTTTTAAGACAGCACCTAAGAAATTACAGGTAAGCAGACTATGAAAGGCACTGCTCCTTCTGCCTGTAACATCAAAACAACTGCAGATTGCCACGCAACCAGTTATCCCACAACTTCATCAACAGCATCACTTCACACTTTAAAGCTCTGCAAAGAAAATATCTAGGATGAAACCATGCCTATGAATGTCACTGACCACTGAAGAGAAATAACTTAATTACTGAAGGAAGAGGCAAGGTAGCAGAATATGAGAAAAGAAGGAAAGGAGGAGACCATTAAAGCGAGAAGGGAGAGACGCCAATTTAACAAACACTTAATTAAAGGTAATGGTGAGATGGAAGCCTGAGAAAAGATAAAAATCTTGTAAGACTACTTGTGCAAAAAACAAAACAAAGAACATGAAAGACAACAGAGGTCAGACAGGGGGAAATAACTTAATAAAAGTTCAGAAGAGATATACCACTTAATCAGACCATGATGGAAGCACGTCTGCGGAAACGCTAAAACAGTGTGCAAAGCCTAAAAAACAACCTAGTTCAAAGCTACATCCTGGTGATGCAGGAGCAATGTATTGCTGGTACGGTACAAGAAACTTCTTAATACATGTTGTAGTTTTTCACGGTACAAAAGATTGACCTATTTTTTTTCCTCAAAGCAAAGAGTGTCCTTGAGTATGGATCAGTCCAATCACATCTGGTTTGGAGAAAAGTAGTATTCTTAGGCATGAATAAATCGTTATCAAAGTATGTGGGTATTTTCCTAGATGATTCATGACTTGCTGTAATGCAAAAGGAAAGTATGCTGCTCTTCCAGATATGCTATAATAATTCCTAGTTTTGTTGCTTCAAGGCCTGCCAATGTTTGAAGTCACAACACCCATAATACACAACTATTTCAGCTTTAAAAGGATCAGAAGTGAATACATTAAAATAGTAATATATTAAGACGATGAGGCCCAGAATTATTCTGGCAGTTGAATACCTTTGATGTATTTATTAATACATTTTTTCCTACAGTAGCTGTTGAGAAATTCAGCAGCTGAAACTACTAAACTGAAACTGATTATCCATTAAAGAGAAAGGACTGTTCAGAAACAGTGATATTTAATTGTGAACTCGCATTTAATTAGAATTTATACTTATAAAGTTTAAGATAAAAATCAAGTATTTGTAAGTTGAAAACCTAATGAAAAGAGAGCTTTAACAGTGTTTTGTTCTCTTTTTCTAAAAAAATTCATGCAAGCTCAAAACAAGACTAATATATCACTAAGAAAGGAAACAATCTTCTATATGAAGCATGGATTATCTAGAAGCAGAAAAATAAATGTGGCTACAGCTACATAGCTCCAAAAATGTTGCTCTTGCTATTAAAAAAAAAATAAATTAAGCCATTGTTATTTTAACAAGTAAAACCATTTTACTTGCAAGAAAAGACTGTGCCAAAGTTCTGCCTGGAATAAAACTTACACAGGCCAATTGCTACAGAACTTTTCCTTCTCAAGAGTCTCTTTTTTCAGTCTGATACCTATTGGCACTACTCCAGACTGTAGAATTTTTTTTGGTGAGAATTGTGGTAACATCCTCATTGCATTTAAAGACTAAATAACACCCTCAATTAGTCAGCAAGAATACAACAAGACTATCTGGTTACAGCAGAACGCTCTAACATTTGGAATAGATTCAAGCTCTCTGTTATTCCTGACATCTCATTTACTTAATGCTGGAGCATCACAAGCCTTATTGGTGAAGGAAGGCAAGTGCTACATGCTGTCCAAACTCTCTCCTGCAAATAACTCCTCTGGTATAGAGGCCATTGTTGAGTAGCACAGTGCAAGGACTGCTTGGAATAGAAACATAAGGCTGCCTTTTACTGCAATGTTAACTTTAGTGATTATTCTATCAACACATATCGCTCTCTAGTTTGAGTTTAAAACTGTGCTTTTTATTATCATAGGAGTGCCTTGAAGCTCAAGTGCTACTGATGCTTGACTTGGTGATGTGGGAGGGTAACAGCTACAATACAGCTCATGTTAGTAAAATTCATCACATGCCTATTCAATCAATATTACTAAATTCAGGCAGCTACCATCAGATTGCAGAAGAGCTCTACTTTTGATCTTTAGTGTGGTTACTTTCACTTCATCACGAGGTACTCACAACGAAACCCTCCCCTGAGCATATGTACTGAGGCTGATGCTGGACTGGCTGGGACAATGAAAGATCCCAAAGCAAAACCAACTTCCAGACAGTTTGAATGGGAGTAGCACTGGATTCAGCAGTGATGTGAAACGTGCCCCATAGAGAACACATTTCTGTTCCTCTCTATCTCAAAGTCAGAACTGTGCAGTGACCATTCACCATTAATTTCTCCCCTTTTCCTTCTATATCACAAAGTCCAGAAGTTTTTCTCCTGCTGTTCCCTGGATTTGGATTGCTTTTTTACTTCCAACCACCAGTTCCCCCGAGACATTAGATTTTATCAAAAAGAATTCAATAGTTACATTACAGATACTAAGAAAATACAAGAACTTGCTTTAGGTAACAAAGAGGTATAGTGACAAAATAAGACTACAAGAACAAATATTCAAAAGATGACTTTATGGCAAGAAAAAAAAAATATGGCATACACCATAAAGCAATCTCATCCAGGAAAGTAAGTTATTACATTTTTGAACTTATGAATACCTAACTTTGCAGGTTAAAAATAACGGAATTTTAAACTGAACTACGACAGTTTACGTATGGAAAGAGTATTTTGAAAGCATGAGTCAAGCACAAATTAATACAGTAACATTTACTCAAAACTACACAAAACCTTGTATATTGAACTGCTCTAACTTCTCTGAAATAAAACATATAGGAATATAAAAGCTATCTTTCTTCCAAGCTCTTACTGTATCAATAGAATGCAGAGTTCTGGAGCAGAATTACTTAACTTACTATAACTCATCTCCAACATCTGCTTGCTTTTCAGTTTTTCCACACGGAAGATGCTTGACAAACTAAGTTTACTGCCAGGTAGTTATGAAAAAAAGAGTTGCCAATACAGTAATGAAATAACAGACTTCATTAAGTAGCAAGTAGATGATGAGCAGACTCTGACTTCTGAGCTTCCTTCATATCCACATAGACAAGGAGGTGTGGTGATGGTGAGGTTGTTGAAAAGGGTTACCCAGACAATATTTAGAAAAAGACATAAGATAAATGATGGCACTAAAATATTTCTCACAGTGAGTCAAATCTATTGATTTGGATAGGCATAGTTTCGGATAAGGATATGAACACAGATTATTCCAAGATGAAACAACACTAGAAGACTGTTTCTGCATAGTTTCTTTACAATTTTCTATGGAAGTGTGAAAAATCTTAATTACATACATCTCTCTGCCTGTGTACAGCAGGTATTACTACTACCCTAGTCAAGTCTTTCTCCAAACTTCCACAGTCTCAGGCTTAAATTTTAAAGCAATCAATACATCAAATACTACTTTCAAAGGCAGAATTTCATCCACAGATCACCATAGTTGATGCAGCAACTTCTCTGCAGCAATGCAGACCAGAAAGCTAATAACAAATCATGTAGAATGAGATACAAAGTACTGTTGATTCAGATGATCTATCTATGGAATAAACTTACAGAATATCTAGACTAAGTAATTCTGTAAAAATCATCTTCTATACTGAAGATGGGAAGAGAAGGAGCTTCTATAAAGACTTAATTCTATTAAAATAATAATAATTTTAAAAAACTCACCTTTCATCTGCTTCAGATGACCATCTATGGTAACAAAATATAAAGATCAGCATGAGTGTAATCTACATCAATTTTCATGGTGTTTCCTCTGACTGTTACCTTCATGCTAAACAAAACAAAGCATTCTTTCAAAATAATTCTCTATGCTTATGGTGTTTAAAGTCAGACTCAAGTCAAACTAACACTTCAGTGATTACAACAGGTGTACATAATAAAGTCACTTTTAACTACAGCAATATCTTAGACACTCCTTATCAAGGTTACCATTTACAATAGGGAGTATTATGATCAGTTTTGGACCTCCAGTACCAAAAAAAAAAATTTATAAACTTGAGCAGGTTCAGCAGAGAGCCATCACGATGGTCAGGATGGTGGAGCACTAGCCCTATAAGAAGAAGCCGAGGGAAGAGGGCTTGATCATCCTGGAGAAAAGGCTGCATTGCATGAACCTAATAAATTGCAGCTTTCCTTTACCTAAGAGGCCACTGAGGAGACAGAACCAGACTCTTTGCGTGGGCACGTAGAAAAGAGACCACAGACGTGAACTGAACTGGGGAGGTTCTAACTGTATATGAGGAAAAAAGAAAAATAATAATAAAAACATCATTATTACAATAACAGAGCATTGTAACAAGTTGCGAAGATTGTGGAATCTGTCATTGGATGTTTTCAAGATGTGACTGCACAAAGCCCTGAACAACCCAGTCTGAATTCAATGTGGATCCTGCTCTGAGCAGACATTTGGATTACGTGACCTCTTGAGGTGCCTTCTATCCTAAATCATTCTATGATTTCACTTTAAAAAAAAACAAACAAAAACCACACACACAAATCATGAAGAGATTAGAGAGATAATGCGAAATGTATCACCTGAAGAAGTTTCAGGAAAAGCAACATCTCAGATGTAGCCTGCTACCGATTACTTAGCTGCACAGAGCTTTTACAGCAAAAATACAGGCAACAAGCAACGTATGAGCCGTACTGGGGTGACACAACTGCACCAAACTTTTCATTCATATATGCATGGTAACCAAATAGCAACTCACTAAAGATAAGTAAATAGGCAAGTACTTATCCAACAGACAGTAGGAAATACAACAAAACACCTTCCCCGAACAACTGAGAAACATGATCAGCCAAAACTAGCAAGATGTTCTAAAGAAACTAACAGTTTCAGGACTCTGTACTGGCAGCTGATCCCACTTCAAGGGTAGCAGCATAGCACAGGGGGGAGGCAGAAAACTTGATAATACCACACAATTTCAGTCTCCAAATAAGTGTTGGTCACAGCACTCAGTCTTTGGGTTTAACTCCATTTCCACACCAGTGAAGCTGTTCTCTCTAAAGAAACAGGTGACAATGGTGGTTACTTGAAAAGCATAATTCTCAACACTACTGAAGAAGAAAGTGATTTGAGAAACTGGGAAAAGCCTTCAAGAGGCTGTTGAGTATTACTGAAAGGTCTCAGGAGTACTAGTTCTGTGGTATTTATTAGCAAACAAGAAAAAGTTAAAGGATTACTCTATCTAGAAATACCTGTCTCCTTCCAGAACAAAGTTCAGTGGAAGCAATGTACACTGAGCTAAGCTTAACAACAAGGAATTGCAGATGAAAAAGGAGATATGCAAGACTTCCAGTTTAATGACAGGTGAAGAGGAAATAAAGGTTTGAAAGTGTTATGTTGTGCTTCAGTGCAAGAAAAACTAGGAATTTCAGGGCATGCTACCTTCCTTCTGTAGAGTACGATGGCTAGTTTCTGCCCAACACAATGTAAAGAAAGAGTACCTGTTTGAGGGGTAAGTGGAGCTTTTCAAAGAGACCTCTAAGCAACCTTTGTATTTGTATTTTGCAGACCTTACATTCTAGAATGGCACTGGGCAATTTTCATAGCTTTAAAAAAAAAACAACACACAAGATAAACAATTGTGTAATAGTTCAGTTATTTGTGCAATTCTCAAGCCAGTTTTGCAGTCAAGATAATACTGTAACATTATAAAGACAGAATACAATTCAAATGACTAAAGATGGAACGCAGCAGCATACCCTGTTACAGTGTGAAGAAATAACAGCTACAATAAGAAAAGTATAGTGTCAGTCACAGCACACTCATTGGTAGACATCGCTTCATATTGCATACCCCACAGAGAGGAATAGAGAGCACCGGTACAGTTATTTCAGGTCAAGGGCAGAAACCTTACTCAGACGCCTGGGCACAGTCCAAAAGCATGCCCATTTACACAGTACACCCTGAGCACACACAGAAACCAAGAGCACAATTTTCTTGGCTCCAGGCTGGTGGCTAGTTGCAGCATAACCAAAAATAATGCAAGGAGAATGCATCGAGTCAACCAAGAAGGGGACTCTGAGAAGGTCACTGACAGCTGTGTCACTGCAAGCAGGCCCTCTTAATTGCCCTGCATTTGCTAAAGCTCAAAAAGTTTCTGCAAACGTTTGAGACAAAGGCAATGAAGTACCGTCAGAGAAAATTCTACATTTCAGTAGAAGTCTGCATCTTGATAACAAAGTAAGATGTAGAGAAAAACCTTAGAGCTATTAGTTTTTCCACAAGCTCGTGCTCTGACCTGAGCTGTGGCTGTAGCTCTCCCTTCCAGCTAACAGTGGAAAAAGACTTATAGCTCCCTGCAAAGTGAAAAATAAAAGTTTCGCAACGTTACACACACTTAAACTAGATCCTGGCTTAGACAGCAATCATTTTATGCAACTTAATCAGAGAGAAACCACTAATTAACTACCTAGGTCCAAAACAAAGGCAGTCGGAATGCTAGGAGTACGGCTGAGTCATCTGGTTTCTCCTGTCTCCATACCCTCCGGCTGAAGACAGGTTTTCTGAGCCCCAGGCAGGTTCTTGTACCAAATTTGATTTTAGACGCATTTTCTAATAATCCTATCAGCATGTTTTCACCTTTTTTTTTTTTAATTTAAATGCTAGTGCACGTACAGCAAGTAGTGGACTGAACAGTCACACTCACATTCTGGATAAATCTACTTCAATGTAGTTATGTAGAATTTTTTTCAGACACAAAAAGCAGCACAGGTTCCCTTTAAAGTTTCTACATACATGGTCACAGCTTATTAGTCTGCAGCAAGTAATTCCACCCTTCTTGTCAAGCAGTCAGGGGGGACTGGACTAGAAAGGTCCCTTCACGCAAAGTACACTAGCAAGGCTCACCTAAACATCTTCAGAACCTAAAGAAATCAGGCAAACTAACAAAAGGGAATAATATCTAAACATACAAAAACCAGAATAAAAATGCATGACTTGCTTTAAGTTACAACTGCCACTTGTTATGTTTAAACTTTAGTGTTATATTTGAAAGCTCCTCCAAACATTTGAACGTGTATCTGTCACTTCTGATTGTACTTGTATCAGTCACTGCCAAGCTGTAGGTTCATGGCCAGTCCAGCCGACGACAAAAGCAGAATACCTACTTCCACTATGTCAGAAGAAAAAGGCTGAGAAACCCAATGACAGGCAAGTCCATAGGTCATGTGTCACCTAAGATGAACTGTGTAAAACCCTATTTGATATAGACTGTGTCAACAACTCTGTTGACCTCTCTCAACTCAAATGAGCCTTTCCCCTTGCTTTAGCCACGTCTAACCTTTAAAGCCTCAAGCATACATTTTTCTTCCCTTGTGCATTTTTAACTCCACAGAAGGTATTCCAATGTCCAAACCCTAGCATCCTCTTGGATGCTAATGGACACAGCTGGGTGATGTCTAGCAGCAGACTCTAAAATATTTTGTCACCTTTCCATATATTACAAATTTCTTCCTATTAACTGCACTCTGTTTCTTCCCTTTCCATGATCTTGCAGTTCCAAACTCTTTGCCCTAATTACTTTCTATTAGTCCTTTCAGTCCCTTCTTCCAGCAGAAAGCTGTATGAGTTAAACACCTTCTTTTTGAAAGTCATCCAAGTTGATTCTCCATGGACAATATCCAGTTCCTTTATGTAATACCACCTAAGGTTTGACTTCTGAAGCAATCAAATCTTGAGCAAATACTCTGCCGCTTCTTGTTTGAGGCAGTAATGCCTAATATTCAAGACAAAGCTCATAAAACAGACATGGGATTAGGTTTTTGTGGATGAAAGGTAACATGTAACTTAATTTTATTTTATGCATGTAGTAAAAGGGAAAAAAAAAAAAACATAATGTACAATCCTATACCGTATAACCCTACTTCAGCATTTACTATCTTTTTGAGTATTTATATTTAATAAGGGTTTAGTGTCTTTGTTTAAAATAGTACAACGTTTAGGTGAACCAAATTGGAGAAGCAAAAATGTAAAGGTTGGGGAGCAAGGGGGTGAAGAGGGGCTCAGCATTTCAATGGTTTTAGCCATTATTTTTTTTAATATGGTGCAAATATGAACTACAATCCCCACTCATGAGTTGTCAGTAAGGTTAAGACCATTTGTGTTCAATTAAAATAGTAATTCATAGCAACAAACTGCTATCCCCTAGTAACAGTAGCTGTTAAAAGAGAAACATTTATTGTTTGTGTTTGCACACAACCACTCAGTACTTCTATTACAGCACAAAACATCATTTAGGAAAACAGTAAAGATTAGTTCAAATATTTATTTCAATACTTTTTATGACTTAGCAAAGAAAAAAAATCCATTCCAAACGTCAATCTTTTCAGACCTTGCTCAGTGACAAAGTCTTGGGCATTAAGCATTTTTCTTGATTTTTAACCGACAGGGGACAAAGTACAAAGAATAGCAATCTGACTTCTGCCGGTTTTCCTTCATTCTTCCACTCTATAAATCCGTCTCCAATACTCAATAGTGGAAAAAATAGAATGACTGGTCTTTAGAACAGATTTTATGAGCCATTTCCCTAAATGGAAGCAACATTTTCAACTGTCAAGACACTGATCATCAGTGCTGGAGTCACTTCTGTTTGCAGAAACAGCTCATCACGGATTAAAGTCATGATTGTTTTTCCCCTGTACCATGTACACAGGATAACGTAGTCTCTCAAACAAAACAACTTCTTATGATTCTAAAAAACCCAAATACTACAACTGAAGTCATAATTGCATTTACACGTGACAACTTCTCTCCTCCCAACAGCAAATGAAGTTTTCGCAAGGAAACAGACTTTTTAAGGACAGCAACTCAAATAGAGAATTTACTCCAAGGAAGTAATGTGGAATACTAACAAATTACTATAAGCAAACAGTTCTAGCCATTCTGTTTTGCAAGATTTTAGAAAGTAGTGGTTAAAATATATTCTAAGCTGCAATTGATACCACCTCTCAGTTCTGCAAAACTGTGAGCGATGTAATAGCTCTTACAGAAGAGCATCTGTGACTAATCCAGCTAGCACTAATTAAGTGATCTTTGACCTACTAAGGTAGGTTAGCATAACGTATACAGCTTAATTATTCATACATTACTACTTGATATGAGTTGTATTGGACCTTGCCCCTATTGTTTGACAGCAGAAAAGTAGGTGAAAGTTGCCTCCTTTCCTTCCTACTACAACTTCTGTAACTGATTATTCTATACCAAAATTAACATACACAATATGAAAAGTCTGTGTAAGATAAATGTTTTTGAATGTGTAACAAAAAAGTTGATTTGCTAAAAGATTTTTAATATTTTTTAATTTGTACGTTATTTTACTTTTTAACTTTAAAAAACATAAACAATAAAACAGAAAACAGCTATTCCAAGAAAACTTGATATAACAGCATACCTTATTCTGAACATAAAATATGTATAAGCATAAATACTTAAAGTGTCTGTTCTTAAGTAAACTATGTGAGGAAGGAAGTAGTTTTGCAGGTGAAGTTTACAGTTGCACTACAACACTTCCACGTTCCACTTAATTGTCAAGACCAGTGTTTTGCTGGTTATATTCCACTCTGCAACATTGACCTTTGCCCTTAGGAAGCTTAAAGCTAGAATTTCACCTTCCAGAATTCAAGAAGCTGGAATTCAACTCACACTAACATGACACGACATTTTCAGGCATTCTATACCAAGGTTAACAAAGGAATTCACACATACAGAACTAAATCACCACTGTTGCTCACACACTTTACTCTGTTAACCACAAGCAGCAGATACACTACCAGTCGTCTTCCAGACTTATCTAGATTGCCAAGTGAAATTCTTCTCCATAGGAATAAGTAAACAAATTTAGACTTCTCCCTCTTCCCAAAGAGGCAGAGAGAAATGCAACACAGAAATTAGAGGGTACACTAGGCTCTAGAGATTTTTATCATTACTGCACAAAGGTTTACCACTTGTTATTATATGTCAGCATCATATACCAGCACAAGTATGCTGGAATATGTAAAGATTTGGCACAATGACAATCCCTTCCAAAAGCACACTATAATTTACAATAGCAACAAAGCATTAAGAAATGAATGATACATGAACTAATGAGACTAAAGGAGGATGAGGCAATGGTAATAACTGGATGCTTTTGTCTAAGCTGGTGGCATAGGCAACATAGATTACCTACTGCCAAGTCTTGATAGGCAGCATTCTGTAAGGCTCCTGGCAAGGTTTGCCTCACAGGGAAACATGGAGAAAAGAATGAATGCCAGTGGGCAAAAACCATCCTCAAAAACAGCACTCAAGCGACAGTACAACTATTATTTAAACAACTGAATGTTGGATGTTAGAGTTTGGAATCTATGGCCACGATACAGCACCAGTAGCAACACCTTAGCTGTGGAGGGACTCAAAAGTGAAAAGCAACACGTACACACAAGTGGAACAATCAAGTTTGCAGGTACGGTACTTATTTTAGCAACTGCATTTCTAATAGATTTGAGAATGCACAATGGCTTGAGAGACAAAGATTAAAGAAGTAAAGGATGAGGTATCAGAAAGACTGCAGTACAGACAGAGGAAAATGGACAGATCAGGTCAGGCTCTAACAACTCCATTCAACTGCTGAATTAGCTGGAACATAATTCATATATTATCTCCACTTTCCAATTCTCACTAATCTTGTAATAGCAATTGGTCCACCTGATATATATGAATGCCTCACTGTACCTAGCAAAATCAAAGATTCACACAGGAAGGACACATTCCAAATATAGACTTCATCATTAAGGCCAACGCTCCCTTTCAGTATATTAACTTTCAAGCTAACAGATGCATTGCCATTGTCAAGTCCTGCAGATCAACATCAGAAGATCTGCAAGCAAAATAGTTTATGGGGACAACCCAGGACCCACGTTACATTTATTTCAAGGGATAGGGTGATTATTCTGGACAAGGTCTAGCCTGCTTCTATCAACTGAAGGCTACTAGTAGTGGAAATATACCAAATGCATTTCAAAACTGTGCTGGACTTGCATCTACATTTGAAGATGTGCTCCGACCTGAGTGTAATCTAGTTTGCGTGCTCCAAGATCACTCCTCAATAAAGGCAGAACATAAGCATGGACAACTGGCAGATTCACTTTAAAAGAATGGTCTTGATCTGAACTAAAACGTAGATGCTCCCAGAACATCTGCATGGCCTAGTCTTTCTTACAGACACTATTATAATGTATTAAGCGTGAAAATCTTGCACTACAGTGTCAGTAACTCTCCCAGCTCACCATTTTTATGTCCTTCTATATAGCTCTTCTCCTTTTTTACAATGGTATTTCACTAAATTAAGCAGAGATACCTGAAAAATATCACCCTCCCTGTAAGTTTGATAGAAGAGTAACTCTCAGCAATAGTTTGGGATCTTGTTGGTTTTACTCTCATACAAACAATGTAAGCTAGAAAATGCACGAGTTGTCAGCACTGTATCATTTCTGACATGTTAGATGACAAAGTTACCTAACTTCATGAAGCCCTTAAAGATACCATGTGTATGAAAGGAGTTGGGTAAAATAAAACTGGATTGTTGCTTAATCACAGGTATGTTATTACTTAAGTCTATTGAGTAAGTCCATTTCACCGTCAGAATCTAGCACCAGGATAAGTTTCTAGTGAATACACAATAGCTAACTGTACTACTGTAACATACCAGGTCTTCAGCATATGGTCAATAACCTACAGCCACAAATATGCTAAAATCAGGAAAGGATCGAGTCTGAAGTACGTTCTTCATCTGCCACACTTTATGGTACCCAAGTGCTTCATAGGAGACTAACAGATACACGCCCTGGCACATGTATGCCAGTACGGCACCCTCACAGGCAACAGAACCAGACGCTGCCCCTCCGAGATCGCTACCCGTGTGCCTGACTGCCACACGGCAGCACTAAAACCGCAGCCGGGGTCCATCACTTGCCTGTGCAGGTAGGGACAGCCCTAGAAGCGAAGTTCACCGTGAGGAAAATGGAGAAAACGAGCACAATTTGAGCAAGGCGGGGGCGGCGGCTGGACACTGGCACGAGCGGCACCGACGGCGCCGGAGGGCGGGCGGGCGGGGGCAGCAGCCTGACCCCTCTCCACAGGAGCCGCCTCCCCGGCCGGAGGGTGGCGGCAGGGACGAGGGCTGCCCCTCCGCCAGGCCGGGAGCCGGCGAGGACGACCACGGCAGCTCCCGCTCGCCGCGGCCTCCCAGCCCTCGCCCTGCGGCTCGCCGCCGGCGCCCCTCCCGCCCCAGGCTGGGCCCCCCCGCTCGCTTCCCCTGGCCCGCCCCGCCTCACCCGTGCTGGGCCGCCGCCCGCCGCTTGTTGAGCAGGCAGAGGAGGGCGCAGGCGGCGGCGGTGGTGGCCCCGGCGATGGCGGAGTGGCGCACGGTGAGGTACTTGCTGTAGGCAGCCATGGCGCGAGTGCAGCCGCGGAGCCCAGCCGAGCCGAGCGGAGCCGAGGCCAGCCGAGCGGGCGCGGGGAATGCCGGGAGGGGAGGAAGGGAGGGAGGCGGGGCCCGCCCGGCCACTCCTCCGCTGGCCAGGACGGCCCCGCGCAGGGCCGAGCCTGGGCCGCGAAGCGGCGGGCAGGTTGTGCAAGGCCGGCAGCGGTAATTAACGCTCCTCTCCCATCTCCCACGCCGGCAGGGAGCGGGTGAGAGGGAAGGGGCGCCTCCTCCCACGCCAGCGGGGCCGGGCCTGCCGCCGGCTGTCCTCACCGGCGGGTCGGGCTGAGCAGCCCCGCGGCCCGGCCTACCCGCCGGCCTCTGTCACCCTCGGCTTGGCACCTCCTGCCGTGTGGGGCTGGAGGCATCCCTTCGCCGGGGGGCGGTGTCTTTGTGCAGGTGTACAGTGGGATTTCTGCGTGTGAATTACGGACGCCATATAAACGTGGAGGCAATGCGAAATAAACCTTTGAGAGGGACTTTAAGACATGCTGTCTTTTTCGTTTTTTAGGGCCCTGAGAGGAGCTGCCAAGATTGCCTTTCAGACAGAGGGTGGAATGAGTTGTCGCCTGTGTTAAATCCAGGAAAACAATCCCTGTCGCAGGCAGAGCCGCACCAGGTACAGCGGGAGATGCCAGTCAGCCTTCTCCTACCAAACCAGTTATACTCGCACAGGTGCTTTGTTCAGCAGAGTTAATAACAGTTCTCCAAGTCGAGCTATACCCGCAAAAACATCCATGCCAGCATAACTGTATTTACACTGGATCCAGTGGTCTCATCCCTCAGAAAGACACCTGATATAGTATACAAAGTGGCGGTACTTCCGTACTTTCTGCAGGAACTGGCCAGTTATATATTTAAAGTCTGTATTGGCGCAATGGTTAACACTAACAACAAAACAATTTCTCTGGTCAAACTCAAATGCAGATCAAAATGCAGTTGGAATCAATGTATTTATTTTTAATCTAAAAAGGGTTTTCATACAGGCTTTTAAAAACATTTGAATACCTTTAAACATTGTGCATTTGCTATTGTAGTATAAGAGTGTGCACATAGGTGAGTCCATTTATTGAGTATTCTCATTTCCTTCAAATATGTCTGCCTGGAGTAGAAGGACTGAAGCTGCAGTTTGATGAGAGGTAATCTCTGTTTCTTCATTGTGAATCACCACATATACTTTTCTTTCTCGCTCAGTCTCCCCATCCTTGGTATCATTAGGCATTTTGGGGCAATCTTATGTTTTGATGTAAAAGCCGAAATGTCAAAACATCAAATTATTCACATTTCCTAGAGCACTAGAGTTAGGACTACTGAATCTAGTTCTCTGGAACTTGTTCTGTAACCTTGGACAAAACAGTAACCTCCCTGCTTTAAAATATCTGCTGTACATCAGTGTTTTGGGAAAAAAAATCATTAACTATTTAAAGTGTTCCTGATTCTCAGGAAAATACACAGCAGAACCAGCAGAACCATGCAGCATTAATAATTTCATCTTGTTTTATAAGATTAATTTTGTAAAAATACCTTGGTTTTTTTAATCTTAGATACTTTAGCAGTAGGTAAATGTAAGAACCTAAAAAGAGGTAGTTTCTTCATCAAAGTAAACTTCTTATATTCAAATCATTACAATAATGAAAATGTCTACAAGTTTTCAGGTTTACTGAATCTTTGAACTACAGTTTTGCTGCTACTTTTAATCTCAATATCTGTGCAGAGATCAAGAGCGCTGTGATATTGCTACACATTACTTTAAAAGTCCTCTTCCCCCCAAAGCTTAGGTTGGTTGTACCCTTACACAGAACTAGCTGTCTAATATAGCCTAACTTTGTTTACATACAATGTCCATCCATTTGGGCCATGCTGACCTTTGTTGTTTGCATGACTGTGTGACTTGTGTTCTGCTGTGTTTGTCTTCTGCAGTGTCCTTATCCCACTCTTTGAGGCTAGCCAATACCATGTCCTATTACATATTTTATTTATCTTCTAAGTTGTCCTTAAATAGTTTCACATACACCTATCATCTTCTAAAAAATTTGTCACACATCCAGTGTGACACTGTTTCTCTACTGCCTCCACTCTTGAATGTTGCCTTTTTTCCAAATAACTTTGTTAGCATGATTGATAAATAGGCACTTAGTTCAAAACATGAGGTTTTTATTGATCCATTATTTCATCAGTTTCCAACAACAGTCATGGCTAAGCATATCCTTGATGAAATCACCCATGCCAATCAAATGCTTTTGTGACAAAAGCTCATGTCCAGCTTTTCATCCACCCGTAGCCCCAAGTCCTTCTCAGCATGGCTGCTCTCAACCCCTTCATCCCCCAGCCTGTATTGATACCAAGGGTTGCCCCAACCCAGGTGCAGGACCCTCTACTTGGCCTTGTTGAACGTCACGAGGTTCACACAGGCCCTCTTCTGAGCTTGTCCAGGTCCCTCTGATATGGCATGTGTGTGTAGTTTCTCTGAAGTAGCAAGATCAAATTGACAGCTGTGCTTTTAATATGGTCCATGGTATGTTTCAAACTTTTTACTAGCTATGTAAGAACATTCATAGAAAGCAAGCTATTTAAACTAGAAAGTGCACTCTGGAAGACTGAAGCCTGTAGGAAGAAAAATACATGTTTACTATTAAAGCCTTAAAACTCTATAACAAAAAGTGTTAGGCTATGGTCCCGTGTCTGAAGTGTTAAGCAGCAGTATTTGCCTAAGCTGTTCTTTAATTTCACAATTTAAAAAAAAAAAAAGTCTGCTTAATAAAAAGCAGTAGTAAAATTGCTAACCAGTTCAGATTTTCAAGTCATGTCCTCAGTCAATCTTAATTTTAGCCAGTTGAGTTTTAAGGAGGGACTGAAAGTCAGGACTGTAAGAAATTGTTATGGAGTGAATATTTTGTCCCACTAATCATTACGTGAGTACATTGTTTTTTTAAATGGAGTCTAGGTTAACAAATAAGAAGATGCTCTTACTGGGTTTCTCTCAGAACAGGAAGAACCTGTATTATTTGCTGTTGGCACTTGGCGTAAAACACCCAACTATATTCTGAGAACAGCATATCACCTAATAATTAAATGAAAAATCATGTTGTTTATTGTAGGTCCAATGTAACATATATTCATATCAGGGAGAGCAATTTACAAATGTTGTGAAAGGTGGCAGAAGAATGAAATTAATGTATGTGAGATAAGCTGTAAGATGCAAACTGTACCATGTATGTGAGTTAAGTTTGAAGGCAATTTGTATAGTGCTGGTCTTCATTCTGTAGACTTGCACTTGCTTAATTTTTAAGTCCATATAAATTCAGTAAGATTGTTCACTTGTTTAATGTTAAGTACTATGATATTTGAAAACTTAATAACTAGTGGAGCAAGAAGGACAGTTCCAGGGATTGATGTGGTCTCTTTTGTGAAATCTGTGTTATCTCTTAGGTATATCTCTTAGTTGTAGAATTTGGCATGGTTTGCTGGGAAATTAATGAACTGCTCTATTAATGCAGTCATCAGCGTTAAGTGATAAGATTCTGTCATTCTGCTGAAGTGCTATACTAGAGTATTAGTTTGTTGCTTGATTTTTAACAGAAGGAAGTTAAACATCTGAAGTTGAGCTACATGTAATTATGTATCAGTTCATATTCATGTATGAATAATGATACAGACTATTCCCAGTGAGAGCCTCATCAACGCAGCTAATATCAACCAAATGGAATCACTATATGTTTAGTCACTTCATACAACTTGAAACTCCAGTGTGGGTGAAGTAATGTGGATATGGTATCAACCACTCAAACCCCATAAGCTTCCACCTCCATGAAACATACACTGATTATAACACAGGTTTGATCTTCAGAGTGGGGCCTACAGGGTGAAACTGAGATGGACATAAACTTTCTTTGATCTGCAGAACACACAGGGAAGACACACTTCCATTTCTTTGTACCTCCTGTTTTCTCTTCTTGTTCTTGCCCTTTTCTTATGCAGCTCCTGCATGCCCCTCAGATGATTGGGATGTTACAGGAACTTAAGATGTGGGAAGGTACTCTTTCTGAGCAGAAAGTAAAATTTGGGAATAATGTGGGGAGAAGATTATAAGGAGTGTATAGAAAAAAAGTGCTTAGAGAGCTTAGGATGTACAGAGCATTGGCTTTTAAGTATACTGATGCTTGCAGACTTTCTGTGCCATTACATTACTGCCTTATTTTCCCACCGTATGGGGATAGGAGCACTTGTCCTAATCTTTATTAATTGACACGATAACCCACAAGAGCTTAATTGCTACACATAAGTCTACTTTCTCCATATTCTTGATTTCTGATGACATTTTTTGCTGTATATGCCTGTTTGTTTTTTTTAAAGCGACTGTGATCTATCCTCTATAAAAGCAACTCATACCTCTACTTAATACCTCAAGTCTTTGCAAAACATGACAGATCAGTTTTTATAAGCACAGGTCATAAATATAAAAGTCCATGTGAAAATCTGGAAGTACATAGGAATTACCGTTATTAGACCAGACTCAGAAATTATCTGGTCTCCTGCCTGTACATGGATACTATCAAATACTCTAAAAGACAATATAGACTCCGCACATCTGCTTTTATAGTGGATCTTAGTCTAATTTCAAACATTTATGCACTGACTTAGTTCTAAAGTACAGTGTTTGACATCCATTCTAATTTTTGCTGTCATTAAGTATTATAATTGCTCATATTCTGCTGGTCCAGAAAATGAACCTAATATTTCAAATGAGAGCAAACCACTGATTTGTAGAAAACATTACATTTTACTTTACTTACTGTTTTCACTTGCTTTTCCTGTTAGTTGGTTTCTAGTTTTGGCGGTTTTACAGAAAGATGTCTTCACTGACCTGTGCATATTGATGCTTAGTTGCTGATACTCCTTTTGTGAGTTAACATCATTGGACAATCTGTGGGAAATAAATACAGAATTAGATTTTTCCTCCAAAATGCAGTACTCTGCCTTTCTTGACAGTCAGTGTCAGTTAGCATTTTGTGCTTCATTTGCCTACCTTGTTTGGACTAGGTGAGTGGGTAGAAAAATGGTAACTGAAACTAAATGAACAAGCTAAACAGGCTCGTTCAGTTTTTTCCTGAAGTGAATCACAGCTCAGTTTGATCTTGACACCTTTTGGTGATCTGAAAGCCAAGGTATTTCACTGCTTAGCGTTTGTTTCTTGCTTATCTCAAATACTGGGGACCTTGGCAGGCTTGAGAGGTGGGCCCGTGTGACCCTCGTGAAGTTGAACAAGGGCAAGAGCAAGGTCCTGTATGTGGGTCAGGGCAATCCCAAGCACAAATAAAGGCTAGGTGGAGAATGGATTGAGAGCAGCCCTGAGGAGAAAAACTTGGGGGTGTTGGTTGATGAGAAGCTGGACATGAGCCGACAATGTGCACTTGCAGCCAAGAAAGCCAACCGCATCCTGGCCTGCATCAAAAGAAGCGTGGGCTGTGTCAAAAGGGGTGTGGCCAGCAGGTCAAGTGAGGTGATTCTGCCCCTCTGCTCTGCTCTGCTGAGACCCCACCTGGAGTATTATGTCCAGCTTTGGGGCCCTCAACATAAGAAGGACATGGACCTGTTGGAGTGAGTCCAGAGGAGGGACGTGAAGATGATGAGAGGGCTAGAGGACCTCTGCTATGAAGACAGGCTGAGGGAGTTGGGGTTGGTCAGCCTGGAGAAGAGAAGGCTCTGGGGAGACTTTATAGCAGCTTTCCAGTACCTAAACAGGGCCTACAGGGAAGAAGGGGAGGGATTCTATCAGGGAGTGGAGCGTAGTGGCTTTAAACTGAAAGAGGGGAGATTTAGATTGGATATTAGGAAGAAATTCTTTACTGTGAGGGTGGTGAGGCACTGGAACAGGTTGCCCGGGGAAGTTGTGGATGACCCATCCCTGGAGGTGTTCAAGGCCAGGTGTCCTTGCCCAGGGCAGAGGGGTTGGAACTAGTTGATCTTTAGGGTCCCTTCCAACTGTAACTATTCTACAATTCTATGATTGTATTGTTTTATTAGATATATAAAATAGAAGACAAGAAGTCATTGATGTTAACTTTCTATCTTCCTATCAAACTTAGAATAATGCTTTGTTAAAAAACTGTTCCCTTTTTCACCAAAAAGTGAGAAAACTGAAGGAAGTTTTTAAGGAACATTTTACTGAAAAGGCATTCATGAAGAGTATAATGGATCTTTGCAAAGTCAAAGTGTCAAGTTTGATATCTGAATTCAGTAATTTAAACAAAGGAATTTAGAATAGGTTTACAACTAATTCCTGTTTCCTAGGTAAAGCTGTAATTCTTTTATTGAGTTTGCCTCACAATTCCCTTATCCTTATAAGTAGTGCTTTTCAGCTGTTTATATCTTTGCTGATTTATATCTTTCCTGATATATAATGATGCAAACTGAAAGTTGGCAGAAATTTTCTGCCTCAGCTTGGGTATTAATTTCTTTAATAAAAGATGTCATACCAGCATAGTCAAATTATTTCCTAGAATGAAGCAATGGAAAAATAAATTACTTTCAATATATTAAGAAAACATCACAGGCTTTTATGTCGTTGTGCTTTGTCACCATGCTTTGCAGTGCAGACATGAATTTGGCAGACACTAGCTTATACAAGTGACATAACTTTTGAAAAAAACTGTGTCATCATCACTGTTTATTCTATGGTTCCTTCTGATTCCAGGTGATGAAGCTTGAATTGTTATAACCTCTCAAAAAAGAATCATATCCCTCTCTCATACTTGGCCAAGAGGTATCAAACATTAGGTTTAAATCATAATAACTTCATCAGACCCATCTTTCCGTTTTCCGGGAGCTATGGCCATAAATACATATTATGATGATGTCTTCTTTAAAGAAAGTATAATTGGTTTTTAACATGGGTGATGTAGAAAGGATGCTAATATAACAGAACAAGGATTTGAATATGTTCTGTGTGCAGATGTACTTGCTTAGTTAAATCACCGTGACAGATCAGTAGTGAGGGTCCAAGTTTTAGACTCTGCAGAACTCTTCTTCCTGTTGGCATATCCCTGGAAATTACTGTCTCCTACTTGCTCTCACTATGGGGACTTCCAAACAATTTGGTACTTTTTACACGTTAAACTTCTATCCTTGGCAAGTACAGTGTTTCTTAATCATGGCTTTGAGTCAATATAGTTCAGATCTTCTTTCAGAGATTAAAGTAGAATTAGAATTTCTCCTCTGTATGCAATACTTTGCATTTATTAACACTCAGACTCAGTTACCATTTTGCTACACACTCACCAGCTGAAGAAAGATAGAAGGTGGAGGAGCCATGTGGAGACTTGAAGTGGGTTTCCAAAATTGAAGTTGTATCTCCACCCATTGTTTCACAAGTTGGTAATTATAGCAACCCTTCTGATTAACCATGTCAGAGACACTGAATATTATAGGAGCCTAATGGTCTGCTCTTACACATTAATAACAGGTCATATATGATATCCACATAGCATTATTGAATAGGTTTTTCACTTGTTCCTTCACACTTTATTGTGAAGCCAAATTAGTGACTTTTGAAAAATAGATTTGTATGCCTTTTCTAACAATTCTTGGCTTTGGGCTCCCAAGAGGGCTGGAGATTCCACCATTCAGTATGCTCAGGTCCCTCACAGCTCCTGTTGCTGGGCAAACTGCATCACCCTGTAAAGCAACCACGCACCATCCGTTTCCTTATAGACCATATTAGCCAAGTCTCTGCAACCTTCCTCTGTACAGACTGAGCAGTCAGCTGTTGATCAAGTGCTATGCAAGCTCAAAGGCTGTTTCTATAATGACTGGTTTATGCCAAAATGCAGCTAGACGTGGTGAGTAAGTAACATAAGTAACAGTTAGTTAGCATAAGTAACAGTTTTCAGCTTTAAGAATGATCTGATAAAACCAGATAAGGGGTGAAAGGAATGCATTAGGATGGGGCAAGATTGAGAGTGGAAGAGAAATAAATGGCTTGACAAGAAATCAGTGAAGAAGGGCTGCAGAAAGTGGAATGGCTTAGCAAGACAGTATTTAGGAAAGGAGTCTGAGCCACCTTGGGTCAGGAAGCCAGTGGAAGGAGGACCTAGAGACCAGTTGAGCAAGGAGATTAGATGGGCTGAACAATAATTCTGGTATTGGGAGGGAATTAAATGATTAGGCAAGAAAAGCAGACTGTATGCATGTTGCAAAACAGGAGGGTGACACTCGGAGCTACTGAGCAAAACAGAAAGGAGAAATTCAGAGCTAATTGTCTGGAGAAAAAAAAAGGTTGAAAGAAGGCAACTTAAATCTAATGAGCAGGTGTGAGATGGAACTGGCTGGACCAGGAGCCTGTGGTACCTGATTTAGCAGTTTATGGTGGAGGAGATGAGGGAAACGTGGTAGTAGGACCGTTTGACAGGGAGTTCAGGTGCAGTTCTTGCATGAACCTGTACTGGATTAGGATTATATATGTAAGTGGGCTGTTGCCTACAGGCCTGCACTGTCATGTATTACAAAAATTTTGAGACACAGCATATGAGACAGGTGATGATGGGAAGAAAAATGACAGTTCTATGGCTAAGGCAGATAAATGCTGATAAGATGATCTGAACTACCACTTTAACTCTGCCACAGAATCACTGTAGAATGCTGCCCCAGGGTAAGTTATCAACACGTTCAAAGTTGGCCTATAATTGCATTTTTTCCCATTTTCAGAACATTCATCATGAGATATATCAGATAGGTATTTGCAGAAGTGTTCTGAGCTACTGAGTGGTTGCAGTTAGGGGGAGCTTTCTTTAAACATAGTATTTTTTAAAATATTTAGCATTTAATAACATTTTAAAATTTCGCATTGTATTTTGATGTTGTTCATTGAAGTCTAGTGCTAGATGCTGATTACAAGTGAATTTAACATTACAAATGAATGCTAAATAACTGTCTACTCACTGAATGAGGTAGCAATGCTGTAGTAAAAACATACAAAGCCATATAATTAAAGGTTACATCCTGATGCAGCGTTAATTCAAGTTTCTTGGGCAGTTTTAGACCACTTTTGTGACAGACTTATTTGGGACTATTCTAGAAGGTACACATGCAGAATCCAGCCGCAACATTCTCCACAAAAAGGTGTTTTACTAGTGCATGCCCTGGCTTCCAGTAGTTGTCATAATTTGGATGTTGGTTTAGATCTATAATCTTTGGATTCAAAAATCTTTCAAGAAGGTACATAGATCGTGGAGTCATAAGAAAAACAGGGCTGGAGGACTAGTACCTTCAGGCTCATCCAGGTGGTCTTCAGCAAAGATGGTGTAGAATGAGAGGAATCAAAAAGGCCAGGGAAACACAGTAAACCTCTTAGTTACATGGAACAGGCAAGAGGAGATACGTTCCTAACATATTGTAAAATAGGGAACAAAATGTGTAATTTAACGAGTAAAATTCAGAAAGGTAAAACAAGTAGGCTTTTGTTACATAGGCGTAGAATCAATAACAGCAGAGGAGGAGGCAGAAAGTAGACCCCTGAAGAATGTGAAGAAAATCGTGAAGTTTTAAGGAACTATGAAGCTCCTCTCCATGAATACACGTAGAAAGAGCCAGCTGGTGTTCAACTTCTTGGTTTTTGAAGAAAGGATGTTACTACTACATGTTTTTACTATTACTGCTACTTACTAATATTACATATTGCTACTAATATCTGCTACTAATTTACTAATGTTACATCTTGCTACTAGTAATAGTTTGTGATACTACTGATAAATAGTACATTTAAAGCCAGATTACTAGGAGAGGTTATTTAGATTGCTAGTACCCAAGACAGTGCTTGCAGTTAAACATCTTTTAACTTGTTCAGCATGCAAAGATACTGCTTACAGGGCTTTGTCCACTGGAAATTAAAATCTGAAACTGAATTCATTAGGGAATATAATGTACATAATTGTCCAAAAGTGATACCCATCAGGACAGTTGCCCTCATGCTATATAGACCAGTGTTTCACGTGTTTTAGAAAAAAAATGTTGAAAGTTTCTGTAGGTATGTAAATATACATATGTGTGCATGTGTACATATAAATAAATAGATAAATATGCACACTTTTTCCTTTTTTAGTACAGAAAAGAAACTAATCTCTCTTTCATAGGGAGAAATAAATAGTGAAGTTTTATCCCATTCTAGCAGAACGAAAAAAATAAATCATATTACTCTTCAGCCTTAAGGCATAAAGTTGTGTGTCTCTAACCAACGTGAGAAAATTCTCTGTTCCTTCTTACATAGAGCTACACCCTAAGCCACAGCTGAAAGCTCATCCTTTCTGTCTGCCAGCTAAGGCACAGTTTATAAGGTAGGGCAGGATTCTTTGCTCCAGCTCAGCAAGACCGAACCCACACAGTCCATCTTAATGCAGAATATATAAAGATACACAGTGCAACTATTAAGTAAATAATCGTCCACATTACATCATTCCAAGTCAAATGCCAACTGCCAATCGCCCTGTTATCTGAAATAAGATGAGAGTGAGTTTTTACCACAAGTAAAGACATGTTTCCGTGCTATTATCACAGCTTAGTTAATGCACTGAATGCTCACACGCTTGTTTATTTCACACTACCTTGATGGGAATACCATAAACAAGCAGAAGTAACCAAATAGTAAGTGTGGACCAAGCCTTGAATAGTTTTATGTGGTAACTAAGCAAAAAGAAATACAAACTTTAATCCTCCCAGTTCTTTTCCTAAACTTAGTTATGCCATACATTTGATGTTCAGAAACACCTATGCCCTAATCTTTAAGTTTATTATAGATTTCTTTTTGTAATCTGAAATTATAAATCACAGGGCTTGACTCATATGACTAGCAGGGTAAATGAGAAGCAGAGCAGTTATGTTGTCCAGATTGTATTGTTGAAATACCTTTCAGTCCAAGAAGCCCTGAAGTCCTGCAGAAGAGGAGGATGAATAAAATTGCTAAAAGCAGGCAACAGATCAAGACACGCAAGTACCGAGTCTTGCAGGCAACTTTTGCAGAGTTTCTTTCAGGCACCACTGAAATTACCATTTCTCAGGTGGATGTTCAACAGGCTCATCTTCTGTGCCGTCTCACAACTTAAAGCGATTGTTCCAGTTACAGAGGGACATTCACGTCCTAAGAAACACGTCTCTACTTTTTCCAAGATCTTCTCAGTAAGGAAAATGTGAAGCTTGTTCAAAACGGAAATAAGGCTCGTGTAGCAATGTAGCACAACCCTAGCATGTGCTCTCTGTGCTGCTGGGAAGATAATATCTGTGAGGAAAAGTTTACATGCCTGAAAAACATAGGATCTTGGCAAAAGCAGAGCACTGATTCATACCTTGGATGAAGGAGGGAAGCAAAGTAGTAATCGGAATCTCAGAAGAAAAGTTTAAAACAAGCAAGGAAAGTCTAGGGAAGGAGAAAAGAGGGATAATGGAACCTCCCACTCACAGTAGCAAGTCTTAAGACTCCAAGTTTATTCAGTTCAGTTGTGATCACATAAACAGTACCGCACTTGTTCAATAAAATTTAACTCATCTTCCAAATTTTTGGATAATGGTCCAAACTAAGGTTCTTCTCCAAGATACATCATCTTCCTTTTGAATGCAAAATGCAATCCCACACTGAACATAGTGCTAACATTTTGAGGATATTTTCACTTGTGCTCTTGGAATTTGCTATTTTCAGAGTTCCGTCAGTGAGCTAAAATAAAATAGCAATAAATTGCAAGAGAACTAATAGAAAAGCGGAGCAAATGTGAGCATAAGGATTAAAGTGCTCTAAGGTTTGCCTTAAAGCTACATAGTCTCCTCCAACAGAACATACTAGCTTTGTTTTTCTCCCAGATAGTATTTAATAAAAAGTGTTCTGTCAAATAACTCAAAATGACTGTATACATGGTTGTGAATTCTTGGGTTGGGAAGCCAAGCTAGCTCTTTACATATTCAGTTTGGTTGTGGGTTTTGTGGGTTTGTTTGTTTGCTTTTCCAAGGCAATATTAATGCAAACAAGAACCTAGTAGTGGCACAATCTCAATCAACCTATGCCATAAAACCAGAAATTTTGCTATACTTGTGGCCATTCACTGTACAGCCATTCCAGTATAGGTATCTTATTTACTTACATTCTTACCTTTTGAAGGTAACATTCACCTTCATTCTAACTAGCTCTAATAAATTAACACATCCAACCAGTCTCTAGTTGATAGGATCATCTGGGAAATATCTGATCCACCACATGTAAGGCTGGGCTGATAGCTTATGGAAGACTCAACAACATTTCCTGGAGGAGAGTTTGTTCAAGATTTAACACTGGAGAGAGCAGTGCTGTGCATGATATGCTGTATAGGTCTAGGTTTCTCCCCAGAAGCTTTCTAGTCAATGGGGGGCTAAAACACAAATAGTGAAAAGCTAATAAATTCACATCATAGGGTCATATTTGGAAAAAGGCACAACTAATTAATCTTCAGAATAACAGTATAAGAAGAATATAAACCTGAAAGAGATGTGGATCGAGTCCAGTTCACTGTATCACCTCATTTCTGTTGTTTAGATTCACTGTTGAAGATTTTGTTCCCATGTTCCAATTGGAAATCTGTTCTAGAAACTCACTCCTCTAGGTTAGGCTCTTTCTCCTAAATTTTAATTTTAATTTATAAATTGACAGTTTATTCTTCGCCCTTTCACTTTAGAAGATCTCCCTTCTCAGTGTTTACCTGGTTAACATATTTATATGAAACAATCACATCTAATATCACTCAGCCTTTGTCACCTTCCCTTGGTCACCTCACTGCTCTTTTCTGCATGCTGATGTACTTGATTATTCCATTATAAAGTCTTATCAGTGTCACTCCTATTTCTGCAGTAAATACCTCAGCTGGTGAGTAAATCCTGGTGGTGTTAACAACTGTATCACACTTGTCATCATCCTGTATAAACTAGATGAACCTGTTTTGCTGTTTCCAAATAGTATGTTCTCCTCATAGCACATTCTTTGTTATTATTCTTCAGAAGTATGATGTTATAATTTGTATTGTAGAATTTCAGTCTGTTTCATGAATACATTTCTTGGAATCAACCAGTTTTTTCTGCATAATATTAATGATACCTTCTAATTATTTTTTTTTGTCAGAGCACTGGTAACATTTATATCAGGCCACTAATGACTCCATTAAAATTTAATAGCTTGATTCTAGCTGGATTCACTATTCAAAAAGTCATTCAGCACTTTACCACTTTTAGCTACTTCCTTGCCCGTATTATAATTCTTACAAAAAGTATTGTGTTTTATTAATATTCACTTGAATAAAGTGTGTCACATTGTCTTTGCCTAGAAGATCAAGTTATTTTGGGAAAAAAAAAACAAAACAAAACAACAACTACATCCAATACAGTCTTGTCTACTTTTATGTCTGATTATTGACTGCTTCACTATTTGCTTTAAATTGTTGCAGGCAATTCAGATCAAATTCAGAGACCTTTCAGACATGAATCAGTTCTGTCCTCTGCTTCCTTTTTACAGATACTGTATTGCCTGTTCTCCAATCATATACAACCTTGATTTTATATATTTATTTGAGCTGTTTCCCACCAAACCAATCCCACGGTCATCTTATTCTAGTTTGTTTCAGGATTTTGGGATGAAGATTTTCAGCGCATCCAATCTGAGTTTTTCTTGTTCAAACACATATCTCCCACATCTATATTTTATTTGTATTAATTATACTAGCCATGGGTTGAGGAGTCTATTTGAATCAATTTTAGGATAGTAGGGAAAACTCCCTTCCCTTCAAAAGAATTTCCCACGGATAAGCTAGAACTTTGCTAGAGTAGCCAATGCGATACTCAGCCACAGAAAGAGGCATGAAACTAAAGCTCTGAACTATCCTCTGCTCCACCACTCCAGTGCCTGGCCCCTCACCATGGAAAACTCACAGCCAAGTAGGAGCAGATGGAAGAGCAGTTGGAAGTCTGCAATTATCAAACACGCCAGAGGATGGTGCCATACGGTCAGATTTGTAAATCACTCAGCGGCCACTTACACTGTTATTAAAAAAGCAAATGCTAAAGGAAAAAAGCCACGCAAATATTATACAGATATTGCCCACCGTTAAGTATATTTGCTGTAATCTTGATATATAACTTAAATCCTAGTTAGGTTTGTTATTTTCTTGATGTGTATTCATCTCATCTTCATTCCCAAATGTCACGTATGTATTAGAGGTGACTCTGTCTGTGGACTAACTACAGCCGAAGTGAACATCTGTACAGTAGGACCTTATTGCCAGGGGAACAACACTGCCCTCTTTGCCTTCATAACTCTGATTTTATAGAATATCTGTAAAACACGTTGTGCAAAAATAGTATTAGTAGGGCAACTATGGAGCTAATAAACTACAGATCTCTTAATTTTTTGTTTACTTTACCAACGATGTATTTAATGAGCATATTCCTTCTGCTGTCATAGAAGTTAAACCAGTCTAAGTCACTGTTGGTCTACTTCGAGTAATGTTTCAGTAGTTATGGGAATAATGAAGAAGCATATTTGTGCAAGACCCCTGAGAAACAGGTATTCCATTCCTTTCCCGTGGTATCTTAACGTTCTTCATATAAAGAAAAAGAGAAGTTCTGGAACAGTAACTGAAATAGTTGTTGTGAGTATCCAGAGAGTGATCTGTAAAATAAAACTAAAGTGACTAACATTGTCAGATGCTTTTTGTTGTTTGCCACAGAACTTAATCTTTTGAGTTTAAGAAGAAAATGATACCATTAATTTCACTCTAGTAGGAGCCCTGTACGTGTTTAAGACCCCTCTATCTCTCAGGTTTGTTTTGAAATGAATCACAAGCAGCTACAGGACTGGAAGCTATAGCTTCCAGTATCTCTGAACACAACCCAAAATATGAGCTTATTGATACAGGATGTGTACAACATATGATAACCATCTGCAGTTTTCAAAAAGCAATATTTGTTTCTTTATCCATGGGAATTCAAAGCTCTGGTTTATATAAGCTTTCAGTCTAGTTTAGATTAGATTAACACTTAGGGGTATATCAGGATAGCGTTGGTAAAACAGATGCCTTTCCTTATTCAGAAATTTTTTTGTCATTCCCTTCTGTACTTGTCTCCTGCTTATGTAATTATCTCATTTTGTTGTCAGAAGTTATATGTTAAATCATTATTCCACTCAATAAAATTTATAAATCAGTAAAATGGATAAAAATAGAATTGTTAATGTTCTGACTCCATTGCTTATCATCCTTGTTGCGGTCTTGCACATTTTTACTTCTTTTAGAGTCATGTTTACTGTGACTTTCAAGCCTTAGAGACATTGTGGTTTTAGTTGCCGTATTTTCACTTTTGCAGTGGACGTACAAATAAAGAGCCATCACTGGTCTACACTGAAACTTATTCTGGCTCTCTATGCAATACTGCGATAAGCTGCTGTCTAGTGGAGCTCTCTGATGCCTCACCAAACTGTCAAAATGTTTTCCAGGAAGCAACTGTTTTCAGTGTTATTCCAGAGTCTATCTGTAACACTAACATTTTGCTTCACTTGGAACAGAATCAGGCAACACAAGTGAGGTTTCAAAGGTTATTACGAGATGCTTCATAAATGATGGCAGAAATAGTAATTTCTCATTGTTATGTACTTGCTCTTTCTTTGAGTCCATATGCTTAAATATTTTTATTTTTCTAGTCTAATTGTCTAGCTATTTATTTGGAAAAAGGTATAAACTTGCTGGTTTACTACTGATTTAGAATTTGAATGCTGGGACTCCTCTTGACATTCTGTGTGAATGGTATCTGTGATTACAGATCTGTGATTACAGAAATGGGGAATTATGACCCGGAGCACTGGTTGAGAACATTCTGTGGCAAAAATTATTATTGTCCAAATAGCTTTGCAAAATTTCAGCTGACTTATGGAATAACACTGCACACCTGATCATGAATTGTTACGGAAGTTTCCCTATTTCACCACCAGTGAAAGCAAACCAGCAGCATTCCCTTCTCCATACAGACCTTTCATTGTAAAGGAAGCAATTAAAAATTTCACTCATAACCACAACTTACTACAATAAGCAGTTCTTCATCTTTCATATATCTGTTCTAAGTCTTTAGGGAGGAATTGCGTTTGATGACACTTAAAGACTCAAACTTTTATAGGCACAGTTACACCCAGGAAACTTGTATGTCTTCACATACAAATGAACCTATGAAACTGCTCCTGACCATGGGACTGGGTGCAGAACCCACTTTCATCAGAAAGACATCGTGGTACCTCACTCCATAGGTGTTATATTAACTGACAGGAATCCAGGCAGTGGCCTCCAGGTGAAGGCAATTAAGCTATCCTGCCAGATCTGGAATGTCTTGGGAGCAATTCGGTGACTAGTTATAAAGGAAGGAAGGAAGGAATGTGTCCTGCTTTTCCTTGTTGGGGCTTGCTACCACCCTAGGGACAAGGGAACTGTTTGTTTTCCTCCTGGAGAGGAGGAAAAAAAAAAAAAAGAAAGTTTTATGTTGCGTCTGAAGCAGGTGATCTGAGCAGCTTAACCCTTCTTACTGAATCTGATATATTCAGCAGCATTGCTTTTCACAGCTTTTCTTTTTTTTTTTTAAATTGTATCAATGCAAAGCAGGAAAATTCTGATCTACTGTACCACCTGCCTGTAAGCTTCTCTGTCCACACTGCAGGCTGCAGGGAATCAGTGCTCACTACTGGAATTTAAAAGACAAACAAACACACAAACAAAAAAACCACCAACAGAACATCACCAACTGTTTCTGTTATGAGTCGCTAGTGCATAGGCAGTGATACAAGTCCAGAGCAGTAGCAGGTTCTCCCATGTTTGGTAACCCTGCTACACACTGAAATTTGAAAATAGAACTTCACCAAAAGGGGGGGGGCAGAAGTCAATGGAATTCTAACTACAGCCCTGTGCACTCTGGCACCATGGTAAACTACACAGAGCATACACAAATACACTATAATGCCTTTTGAAAACGTCCTCACGTGGTCATTTTGATGTTTGAGATCATACACTGCTGCTATTTTGTTCTCCTTTCAGATTTGTTTAGGTCATTGCACAATGGCATTGGTGGAGGAGCCGTTCCTGCAACTTGTTCCGATAGAGCCTGTCTTCACCGAACAGGTTTTGTGGCAGGAGCCAGATTCAGAACCCCAGACTGAATCTCGGGACAGTAGCTGTGGCTCTCAGATGTCAGATCTCGGAGGGGAGGGAAGAATAATTCTTCACAGTGTCTGTTTGTAAAGCTGGGAACTCCCTGCTACAGGATGTTGTGTTTGCTAAACGTTTAGTTTGAGGAGAGGACTACAGAAGTTCATGGGAGAGGAATTCACCAAAAATTACTAGATATACAGAAATCATGTTTGGCTCAGGGAGTTTCTCAGCTGCAAACAGCTGGGAGCTCAGGAAAAGTGTTATAAATTCCTGTCCAGTGTTCCGTATCTTCCTTGAGCATCCATTCATGGCTATTATGAGAACCAGCATACTGGTCTTACTGGATTCTTGGTCTTAACCGGCCTGGTCATTCTTATTTTGAAGTATTACCTATTTCCAGTTCCAGAGTTCCTTCTACATAAATTTTATATTCTCATGTTAGGTTTCTATTGCTGAAAAATTCTTACTTAAGAGATAAAGTACCAGAGATTATAAAAAGCCTTATACTACTGAGATTAATCCACAGCTGAGTAAATTTCCTACATTAATACCTTTACTTGGAGTCTTTACATCGCACATTTGGATTCTGGCAGGTTATGAGAAGGACCTTATCTTTAATGATGGTATTTCACTATTATATACTCGCTACACTGTGAGAAACTATGTTATTTTTTTAAAAAAATCATACGGTACCACCCCTTTAGATATGCAAGTAAAAAGAAAAATATGGATATCAATTACTAATCTCCTTTTGAGGCGTTAGCTGTATATACACATTTATATTCTGAGAGCACTGATATACACACACTGGAGACAAGATAGCTGTTGCTGCCACAATACATGTACACACGTGACCATAAAAAATAGTACATATTTCACCCTTTTACTTCCTTTCCAACTTCTCACGTCAGAGAAAATTCTTGTTTCTCTGTCTGATTTTGACCAGTGTTGTTCATTTTCTACATATCTCCTACCTTTGAAGTCCTTTAATATTATCTTTGAGGATTTTCTCTTAGATTCCCAGCTTCCAGCCCTTGCAATAGCAGTCCCTGACATACCTTTTGATGTTTTTGTAGGTCACTGACACACAGCTCTTACCTGCCAGCAGACTTCAAAGCCTGTAATGTTTGGCGGCCAAGCCTGTCTCAGATTTTTTTTTTTTCCCATTGGTTGGAAGAAGTTACTGAAATTAGATGGCAAATTCTCCATCAGCACTGGAGTCACATTCCTACGCTAAAGAAGATTGCCAGTGTTGCTTTCTCGATTATGTGCTGCTTCATGGCTAAATCTGGAATTGGAGGCTGGCTGTCTGAAGAGGATGGTCTCCAAAGCCGCTCCACAAAACAGTATCAGGGCAGCAAGGAAGGAACCAGCCCAGGTTTGTGGCCTGCCCTCAGTAAAGACCTCTGGTTCTAGGAGAATGGTATTCGCCCCTCCATAGGCTTGTACCTACTCAGACCCCTCTTCCCAGAGCAGCTACCAGCAGCATCTGCCAAAGCAAAAGGGCTTGATGTCCCCTTGACCCAACACGTAATCTAAATCTCCTCACAGAGGCATCCCGTGCTATGTAGGGACCACTGTCTTTCAGAATCATGGGGGGAGCTGGGATACTTACAGGGAATCCCCACATGTTCCTGCCAAGACCAGTTAATTCACAGGAGAAAGCCGAGGAGTGTCTCCAGGCAGAGCGCGTTCTGCCATAGCGCAGGTGGCGTCAGTGGCCTTTCCATTCACTGGATTTGCAAACCTGTCAACTGGGATTTCTCATTCATGCTGTTATCAAACACAGTTCCATCCTGATAAGGTGCCAGTGAACCAGGCATAACTTGGACATAAACAATCGGGGCTTGGGTTATTTATTTAATGATGCAGTTTTCTATTTATATATAATCAGATATTTCATTAGGGCTACAGATTTATAAAATAATATCCGCTGAAACTAAACTCCTTTTTAATAGCTATCAGTAAGTGCAAGCCACATGGCTTTTGTCAGAATAAAATTGTTAAAATATTGTGGGTTTTTAAAGTAGTGAGTTGTACTCTGTATTTTTATGTCATGTGTATAACCAAAAGTAATAGAGCTTTACACACTTACTTTGTTGACCTTTAACCATAAGTATCACGTTGGATTATTCTGCCTAGGTGAGATGACGGAAATAGATCGATTCTATTAGCTTGTCACTCAATCCTTCTGTGATCGGTTTCGTATTTCAAAATACATACTGCTCTTTCAAAATACATACAGCAATTTTATTTTCTCACATTTATATATCTGCATGAAATAATAATAGTCCTGATTTTGTACATATTATTCAGTAAGTAGTTTCTCAAAGAGCAGAAAACCTGGCTTCCATCACACAAGAAAATTATAAATAATAATAACTAACATATGTCATTTAAACCAAGGCCAGAGTCTGTTCTCACATCTGTTATTCAAATCTTATATTACAATAGCATCTGCTGTCTTGTACCTAATCAGATGCATCATTACTATTTAAAGCAAAAACAGGAAACAAAACAAAACAGACAAACTACTGTTGGTGTCGGATTAGCAACTTTTGGGCCAAGTCCAGTGAGAGGCTGATGGGCTACAACACTTGGTGTCCCAGCCCGTAGCCTGCAGGGAATCCTGCGTTAGGCACCGACACTCCCTATATTGTGAATAGGAAGATTTCGGAGCCTTGTTGTAGGACAGCTGAACAACCTGTGTGTGCCCTGAGCAAAGAGCCATTAAGGTCTGCAGGAAACCCCCTTCAGGAATTTAGGTGCTGCACTTCAGCTGCAGGAAGGTTCACAGCTGAGATCAGCTCAGGAATTGTCCCTTGGGATCAGGCATCTTTAGCCGTTTCATCAGAAACTGGATAGAGTTCACCATTTTTTTTATTACAGTAGTTCAGGGTTTAGCATACTCAAAGATATTTAAGAGGCGTTCAGTAACTTTCTCACCGTTAAAGGGCCCATATACCTGTATCTTTTCTACTTGCATTTATTTATACTGGATCTGTTCACACAGACAAGTCTCACAACTGCATCAAAGATGTTTCTTTTCTCTGCTTGTAATTATATCACTTGAGTGAAGATCCAATACTTTGAAAGAAAGGAAATACTGATGGGTGGAAAGGCTCAGTCCCTGGCCCACTGTGGAGTGTTAATCACATAAAATGATAATGTTAAGAGTAGTGAGTCCTCTCCCAGAAGCTTTCTCTGAAGCTCATAGTCATGATCAAGAGACATTCATAACCATCATTGACAGAAGCGAGCACGGTTTTTTAGATGACAAACACCACTGACAAATCGTGTAAACTGTTATGCAGGGCTAGGAGTAGAGCCCTCTCCCGAGGCTCACCTTTGTTGCTAATTAGTTATATGCTACAGAATTCTCACGACAATATTGCCTCAAGTTATTGATCTGAATTCACAAACACCAAAAGAGACAGGAAACAGCGCCATACATTCAAAACCTATGAAAGATGGTAGTCACTTTAGTAACTTCATTAATATTACATTCTCTAGCATTTATACTCACCAGTGTTCAGTAAACTGGGATGTCATTTTAAAAGACCTAAATTAATACAGATGATTAAGACTACTGTATTAAAAAGCAGACTGTAATACTACATTTGGTAAGAAGATGTTAGAAAGAACTTGACTGAAATATTCAAGTTATAAAGTCCTGGATGAAAATTGCTGAATGAGCTCCTTGCACAAAAAATACTTGCTCGAGTAATGTGACCAGCATACAAAATTCAGTAAAACTTCAGCTCAGCCATACGTATTATTTGGATTCTATTTTCCTGGTCTTGGTAATATTGTGGCCAGATGCTGCCTCTGTAGTTAGAAAGCAGAATAATCAGATCTACTTCAGCATAGATCTTAATTATCTATGAGCTATATAGTAAGAGTAAACTATACCTTGCTCTGTAACGATGAGAATAACCTGTATTTTCTAGTCCTTTGGTCTTGAAGTACCAAATATCGGCCATTACTCATGCACAGGAGAAGGCAGTTCATCACCTTTCCTCACTCTGTATCTGAGCAGTCCCCTAGCCACAGTTCAGATATGCTGTTGTAACAGCGCACATAAGTCACTGTGATTCAAATTCACCATGATTAGTGATTGTCCTTACTAATTGTCCTTACTAGCTGGTATCAGCCACCTTCTTTCTTTGACTACACCCATTAAACAAGGTTCACTTACACTCTTACGAGAGAATATCTATACTGAGAATAACATCTTGCTAGGAATGCAGTATAAGGCAGGCTTTTCACCTATATAATTGCAAACAGATAGGAATAGTTTTGGATTGACTTTTTTTTTATTTTTTCCTCCTGAGGCGGGGAAAAAAAAAACAACCAAAAACCAGAAAGCATATATCATTGTGTCTGAAACAGATATATTGGCATAAAAACTGAATATGAAACAGTTTCTTCCTGCACAAGCTGTACAACAGCTGAGGTATCAATGGTACTGATCTTTAGCTGAATCCCTCTTTTATTTGTCTAGGCTCCAACATAAAAATATGATCCCTGGCAACAAAACTGCATATGGAAGCCAAACAGAGTCTGTGAGACTAGCACAGAAAATCTTAAGCCACAGTGAGAAAAATTATTCCGGCTTCACCTAAAACAGGTTGTGAAGTTGCATGTCCCCACCCCATCACAAACTGTTACGCTCAGGTTTGCCAGCAGCAAGGCAAGCCATACTCGCTCTCAGCAAAATAATCCCAGCGAACTGCAAGGCCTTTAAACGTAGAGGTTCTTCCGACCTGGATCATTTTGTCAAGACTGGATTTGGACAATCGTGCCACAACACCAGAGGCAGGAGAAGGAAGGAAGAGGCAAAAGCATAGACATGGAAGAGAAAACCACCTAATCACTTAAAAATCACTTAATATAGTGCATTGGATTGCTACATAAGGACCTTACCTGCTCTTCCAACCTGGAATACGCTCTTCTCTCTGGCAAAGAAGTATTTTTAACTTACACTCCATTTTTCTCTAACAATGGTTATGAAACTATGGAGAATTAGGGGTTTTATTTGCTACACTTGAATTGACTTACTGTTGTGTTCGTAATTATGCAAATGGAGGGGAAGGAAAAGTTTCTAGCCATGCTTTTTTGTTGTTGTTGTTTTCATATGATTTATCAAACACTTAAGCTACTAAAAACTGTCAAGAACATATAAAGGAATTTTCGCTTTGTAGCTGAGAGCAGCAATGGTCAGTGCTTTCAGCAGGATTTTGGCATGCTCCAAAACAGGGAGGAAGAAACCCAGGGCCAGCAGGAGCCTCCGCAGCACCCTGCGGGCCTGGTGTCAGGAGGACTCTCAGAAACCGGGTAGTGCTGCCTCTGTATCTTATAATCTACTTCCAACCCTTAATTCAAAACACAAAGCCAACAAGAGCTACACCGCAGCCCCCTTCTCCTGCAAGGCAGACCCAGCCCCGACAGCGTCGTTCCCCAGCCCTCCCTGGGCTGGCAGGCAGGACCCAGGGCACATCAAACCACCAGCCCGCCTGACAGCCCTTGGCAACATACCACCTACAAGCAGTTCCCAGCCAAGCCTCCTGTTCCCTGCAGAAACAGCCTGTTTCTCTGCTAACCCTTAATTGTTGGGCTTTCTCTCCCTTAAATCCAGCTGGTACCGGTACAGCAGGTGGGGCTAACTGAGCCAGGGTGGTTAGCTTCGGGCCTCCTGGCTCCCAAAGCAGCAGGTCCCTCTGCCGTAATTACTGTTGGTTAATAGTGCGTTTGGCAAGCTGCGAAGGTTCTGGAAGTTGTTTCTTTCGTGCAGTCTTTCCTTTCATTCCTCACCACCCACTGTCCTCCTTGGCAATTGCTAGTTAAGGTGGAAGTTTTTTAAGAAACTGCTTGTTAAAAGTTAGGAAATGGGGTGCCGCCCGTGCCAGTGGCGATGCTTTTCCCTGGAGGATTAGCAAATGGAGTTGTTCTGTGTCCAGTTGCATTTCTCACATCATGCTTCCAGCCTTGCATCATTTTTGAGGAATACTTTATGATGGTATGTAGCTCATCCTGAGCAGGGCAGGACTTTGTATAAAAGGAGACAAATCAGGGAAAGAGTTTTAAATTAGATCGGTTGATATAACCAAAAAGAAAAAGCCAACAAGTTTTGGGGCATGGAGTTTGAGAATAACTGCTGTGCATTAGGCTAAATATCAGATAGATCTTCTGAGAGAAAAAGCAGTCAATAATGGTGAAACAGAGGAGAGATTAGTGGAGAAGAGGACTACTAGCAGGGGGAGAGGCGATTAAGTGATTATCTCCTATAGAAAAGAGAGAGGCCTCATTCATCACCTTAAAAGGCATGGAGGTATTATCTTGAGGGTGAATTGTAATGAGCCATTAAACAAAAAACACGGGTTTTAATTCCTGCTAAAGCTATGAATTTCATTTCCCTTGCTCATCCTTTGGAGTGTTTTGTGGTCTGCCTTGAAGATGAGGACGGAGAAGAGAGAGATGGCTGGTCCCTGGGCGAGAAGCGTGTCTGCAGGAGATGGGGTGTTTGTGTCCTCTACCGGCCGCTCTGCGGGTTCATCCCAGTGCACAGCGGCTGCGGCAGTTTCACCCACGTAGCTCCCCTAAGGGCACTGGCTGAAATGGAGGATGTTCTAGGAAGTGCGGATGAATCTGGGTATCTTGATGGGTTCTCAGGCAGGTGGGTGGCATTTTTATTACAGCCAAAATGGAGATCTCACGGGAGGAAAAAATAAATTCTTTTATAAACCAGCAGTAGATGCAATGGGGCTTGGGGGAACAATTTTCTGAGTTTTCTCAGACTTTATACAAATAATTTTCAGGCTTGAGTTCCAGCTGTTCTTCATTGCCTGTTCATTAAAACTTAAAATGTAGCTGTGGGCAAGGTTTTGTTTTACCAAAAGTGTCACATTATTTCCTTGAACAGGAGCTGAGTCTTGAACCATTTTCTGATACACAAATGATGTTGGCCTTTTGCAGGAGCCTGCATGTAAGGGTCTTGGAAAGAAATGGTTTATGGAAATGCTTCTGGAGAGCAAAATTCTGCTTACTGGAATGTAAGCAGAAGGTGGAAACTTCTACCAAGTTACCTCTCGAAGTAATTTGTTTAATTCTGTTTACAGTGGTGCTCAGTGTGTGGCTAGAATTGGGTTCCCTTCTCAGCTGCTGCTTCCCTTGCTGACACGGCAGTTAACAATAGTAACAAATACTCAGCTCTGTATTGAACTCTTATTGCTCGCAGTAAGCTATGGACTCATAATTTATGTCTTCAAATTAGTCTAGAATATTTGGCACTTCTGCAGAGACAGTATTTAGAAACTGATTTCTTAACAACTGTCACTTTCCTAGTTCTAGTTACATTAATGCTGCCACCTGGAAATGTTTCTTCGCTAAATAGCAGTGGAAAGCTGCAGTGTAGAGCAGCTTTCATCAGGCAGGTTTTTCCTTGGATTTCAAAGGGACTTTTGTGTGAGTAAAGTACTGTTCAACACTGAGCAGGTACTTGGAGTTTACTCCATAGATTTTGGGGTTGCTTTTTTTGTTGTAAAAGAGATGTGCTATAGCTTTTATTTCACTGCATATGCATGCTCTATGGGGGGGGGGGGGGGGGGGAGGGGGAACCCACCAACAAAAAAAAAAAAAAGACCAAAACTCCAAAACCGTTAAAAGAATCACACAAGTGGCTTTTAATGAGTTAGAGATTTCAGTGGCTGCTCACAGGAAAATTCAGCCTTTTTAATGAAAACAAATTTGATTTTGGTGTTTCTTCTTGGAGAATGCATTATTGAGAAACGGTACTATTTTTACTGCCCCAGTCTTTGCTATTTGCCTAATAAGCGATTGTTCATTGAACGAACTGATTGTTTGTTCCAAGCAAACTCTGATAGTTGGATGAAGTGCAAAAAACAAAAAGGTGACTTTAAACAACCTTTCACCTGCTCAACTTCTGTTTCTTCCCTGAAGCCTGCATTAGTGATGCTGTAGGTTATACTTGGCTAAAAAGGGGCATTAGCCCTGTAGAGAAGCAAAGGGTGACCAAAATACAGTGGCTGTCAGACCCTTAATCCTCCTCCCAGTTTATCCACTGCAGGAAAAGTTGCATGCAGTGATGTAGACCTGGCCTGTTATACAAGCCATATTTTCTTGAAGGTAGATCTGTTAGTTCCATTTCTCTTTCATGTAACATTTTCCGAGGCAATTTAGGAGGTAATCAACACTGTGCAGTCTGGGACATGGTTGCAGCTGTTTTGTGCTAGTCTTGATTCAGGGGGAATGCAGAGGACTCTGTATTCAATTTGGCAGCCAAACTGAAAATGGGGAGGAAAAAAAGCTCTGAACAACTGAAATGAAAAAGGACAATTGTTTGTTGTTTTACTTTGAGGAAAACCCAAAACTTCACTTAACATTCACATAATGCGGCAGATGTGGGCTCAAATCCTTTTTTCAAAAGATGTTTGAAGCTAGGCCTCCCACAATGTAGAACACTTTTATGTTTTAAATCAGAAGTGCCTGAAAAAAATATTTCAAAAGCATGAAAACATGTAATTCTAGTGTTTCTACTTTTTGTCACTTTCAGTTTGTCCTCTGGATTTTTTTTTTTTGCAAATAAATGAGTCGCCAAAAGAATTTGCTGAATTCTTCTATAGCTGTAGGTTAGCCTATGTGGGAGCCAAGATGAGAGAGGAGACAGGAGACTAATGCATGGAGGGGCTGAAGCAGGACAAAACCTATTTTTACGTCAGAAACAGTGAAAGGACAAGAGCTGGGTATGTACTTGAAACAGCTTTTATTCTTACTTGTATTTTCTAAAATGTGCCTGGGAATGGTGTAATCATGGCAAGATAAAGCCACTTCTGTTTTCAAAAAAGAGCACCTGTGAGGAAGAGAGAATCGGCAGTAGCTATATGCTTTGCTTTCTAACAAAGGTTTGGCAGACCAAATCGTATCCATGGCTTTGTATTCTAGCTATTGATAAGTATAGGTGGAATTTGTTATCTTTTTTATTGCTATTGGACACTTATCTAATGGTTTCAATGACTTTTCCCACAATAAACCTTTAATACTTTTTGTGATGATGCGATTGTTGATTGTCCTACTTAACTCGCATTCCCTACCATAGTTCCTTGCTTTCACGTTAAATTAGTTTACAACTGTTTACTCTGGCCTGATTTTGACATCTGCTGGATCAATTACCTGAATGATCAAAATCTTTTTGAAGCTCAGGGCATTGTTTTCTTTGTTTACTTTTCTCCATACTTAGAAGATTTGAAGAAGACTGGAATTCGAAATTTACATCACATTTTATTTAGGATTTTTTTAAGGTAAAGAAAAGTTATTGAGCAGCGCTTAACATTGACATTATAAGTAAGTAATGTCACAAATTGTTTTAGTTTGGTTGCTTAGTTTTAGGCTTTATAAATTCCAAAAGAAATGGAATAAAATTCTTCCAATAGAAGAAATTGTGGTATATATGGAGAGGAAGAGTGGACCAAGGAGAAGGTTGGTGCTCTGACACAAAATCCTGAACAGGTGTTGTGCTGCAGTGGCTGGGGAAGGAGGCTGGAGCAAGGATGGGGAATTTCAAGATGTAAAGCCTGAAACTGCTAGGCTTGAGGGACTGGGCTAAGAAAGAGATGCTGAGGGCTTTGATACGTTATAGACAGTATGTTCTATTCCAGACCTTGGGCATCAGATCTAAGATTACTGAATTTAAATGGTCTTTTATTAGTGAGAAATGAAGTGTGGGTTTGTAGTCCTTGCCTCTAGAAGACGGAAAAACTACTGCTGCCATCAGTCACCGCACGCTGATGTAACAAAAGTCTGTGCAGAGGTCTAAAGGTCCTGATGCTGCTGGGAACTATTCGAGTTTCTGTATGATGTTGGAAAACCAGAAATTTGCACCTTCTTTTTCTTCTTAACCAGAAAAGATGTGCACATACTGCACATGCAACTAAATTAAGAAGATAAATTATGCCAAACTTTGGGCTGTCTGGGCAGCTGAATCCACTCCCATTCCGGGGATATAGCCTGGCGCTGTTACATTTTAATTTTGTTACTGCTTTTATTTTCCTCAAGTAGCCAACAGAGCTCATCCAGAAATAAATGCGAGCCGAGTATAGCAGAACGGAAAGCGTGTGTGTGTGTGCACACGGGCACATCTTCCCGATCACCCCGGCCCGTACCGCCACTGCCGGCTGTGCCAGGACTGACGGCTCGGTTCGGGAGCCGAAAGCATGGGAGGCCGAGTACGAGAAACGTGCTCTCCCCTTTCCCGCAGTGTTTTTCTTTCTTGTCGGGTAATTCCTGTTCGCTAAACACCACGTAGCCCGAACGCGGACCCTTCCGAAGCCTGTTTTGGCACAAAAGGGTTATTTCCATGCCGCCTCGCTCACCCCTTTCCCGGGGTACACGCATCCCAAACGCCCGTAGCTCCAGCAGGAAGAGGCACGGGCTGTGACTTGCTCCGGGCCGGCAGCCCCGTGGCCGAGCGGGCGTCGTTTGAGGAGGATGGGGGGGGGGGTAGCGCTGCTGGTACGGCGCTCCTGACGGTCCGGGGGGAGCGGCAGAGCGAATCCTCCCTTCCCGTCTCCCGCCGGCCATTGTTCGCCTTATCGGCCCCATCTCGCCTCTCCGCTCCACGCCCCCCAGCTCGCCCCGGCCCACGCACCGGGCGAGCACTCTCTGCCCGGGCTCACGCCGCTCCCCGGTCCTCGCCGGGGGAGAGGGGCGTGGCCTCCGGGCACCGCCCCTGGGAGGGGCGCGCGCGGAGCCCCGCCCCGCGGCGCGCGGCCGGGCCAACGGCGGGCGGCGGGGCGTGAGGGGGGCGGTGCCGGGAGCAGCGGCGGCGGCGACGACCCCGGGGGCGGTGGCGGCGGCGCGGGCCGCGCTGTGGGGAGGGCGCTCCATGGGCAGTGGGGCGGGAGTGCGCAGGGCCCGCGGCGGCCCGGCTGCTGCCAGCACTCGGCCGCCGCTCTCCGGTAAGGGCTGCCGCCGCCGGGAGGGAAGGTGGGACGCGTCCGCGGCGGGAGGGTGGGAGGCGTCGCCTGTCGCCGGCGGGAGGAGCCGCGGGTGAGCGCGGCGGCGAGTGGCTGGGGGGAGCGGGGCCGGCTGGAGGGGCCCTGCGCCTCTCTTCCGCTCCCGTCGGGTCCCTGGGGCGGGTGTCGCCCCTCGGAGCCCACCTCCCCGCCCGGCGGTGCGCTGGAGCGGTACCGGGCGGGGGGCCGAGAGCCCACCCCCGCCCTGCCCCGCACCTCACGCCGTCTCCCGGCGGCGCCCCTGCGGCCTCTGCCCGCTACCTGCCGCGCCGCCGCTCCCCCTGCGGCCGGGCGGCGGCGGGGAAAGCCCTGGCTGCGGAGGACGTGCGGTCTGGCGGCGGGCGGGCCGCAGGAATGCGCGGCGGGGGCAGGGCGGAGCGCCGACCCCCGCCCGGGGCGCGGGGAGCAGCCCTGCCCTTGGCCGGGGGGCTGGCGGCGGCCCAGCCGCGGGGCCCCTTCGGGAGCGTCTTCTCACCCACCCACCCCACCCCCCCCTTTTTCTTTTTTCCTCCTCCCTACCGGGGAAATTGTGCTGGGAGAGCAAATTTCTGAAATATCTGGCGCTTTATTTTATTTTTTTTTCTCTTTTTTTTCCGTCGGGACTGGCAATGGCTCGCTCTTAACCAGAGCAGTCTGGAGGTGTTTATAGAAAAAAGCTGGTGGACGCTTTTCATTTTCAAAGCCAGAGCCTCCTGAAGAAATATGAAACACTTCTCAGTAATGAAAGGCATGTGTTCTGTGAGGGAAACTTTTCCCCATCTGCCTTGTAACGCAGGAGGAGCAGACGTAAGGGCTAATATTTACGAGGAGAAGGTGGCTGTTGTACTAAACTGTTCAGTTTTGGTTCTGCTGCTACTTTACAGCAAAAGTTTCTTGACGTTTTTCCCGTTCAGAAACGCCTTGTCATCACTTCTATAATTTTCAAAGTGGTGGCATCATTATACTACTTGTTGCTTGTTTGAATAAAAAAAATGCAACATATCTCTAAAATACAGCTTTAAAAGCATGGACTTGCTACAGGAACAGGTCTAACAGATCATGCTACTCTAAAGTTGATTCTGAAGCTGGCCAGACTTAAAAGAAGCATGTCTTTTAAATAATATGAAAATCTCTGTCTTGATATAAATAGATATCACACTTGTTAAAAGGAGAGAAGGTTATGTGGCTTTTTTTCTGTAATTGGAAGGCGGAATTGCAAAGCAGCTTTGTAGCCATGAGAATTACTTGTGGGAACAGAAGAAACTTGCTTAAACATTATGTTTAATGTAAACCTTACTTCAATCTACTTGAGGTGTTTGGAATTGCTTAACTATCTGCATTATTTGTATGGTCTTATGTGTACTCTTATAGGTACTGACTTTAAACAGTAAACAGAAATTAGAGCAGTTAATTTGTGCTAAATTTTGAAGTTTTCTTCCCCCTCCCCCCCCCACCCAGCGCACACTCCCTGGAAGGCCTGCCAGATTAATTACAAAAACAACTGCTTTGACCACGTTTCCTCTGATATTTTTAAATTGCAAAGAGAAATAAAGTAGAAATAATGGAAAAATAATTGAAGGGCATTAGAATAACGCCTGTTGAAATACATAGTGGGAGTGTTCAAAATGTTAAAGGTGCTACTTCTTTAGTTGGTCTAACCCAATACAAACATATGTAGGATAACCTGTTTCAACCTGCATTTTTAGATCATAATAACTTATTTTTAGCTAAAAAATTGTTGAATTTGAGGCTTTGCTACAGATATGTCTGCAATCCACGTTAACTTTTTAGCTGTCGTGTTCAAATTTGTGAGGTTTTTTCTGTAGTTTTTATCATATAGTGTAAACATTGAGATTTTCTCCTCATGTTGAGAGAATAATAGCAGGCATTGTGCAAACTGCTGGAACCATACCTGACTCTGCCACCTGGAGTTTGCTGCTTTGAAATGAATCGCTTAACCTGACATGGGGAAATTTGCAGTAGCATTCAGTTTTTCATAAATGAGAGGAATGCAGGTAGTTCCTTAGTTATACCAATATAAGTTGTGCATTTTTATGGTGGAACTTTTAATGTAATAAAGCAGAGCAACACCTTTCAAGATGACTGCACTGAGACTTGCAGATAAATTTTGATACTAAAACGTTTTTAAATCTCTTCACTATTCTATGTCTTCCCTTTGATTGCCTTTCATATTAAAAGATAGCAGGCTGAAAAGCCTACATAACTTCTTTCAGGATGTTTTCCTTTCTGAGACAAACTGTGATAGGCCACGGTTTCTTGCTCAGCACACTCTACACAAAGACTGTGCCTATCAGATCAAGGCTGTCTATTACCTTAAAAGACAGGATGCTGAATACAGCTTGGTGGTTGATGCAACCGGGGATGTTGCTTATGGTCTATATCAACTCAAGTGCTTTTGCAGTTTTATTTAGTTGCAGTAACGTTTTATGGTAAAGCCAGGTCTCAGGGTTGATTCTTAAGATTTCCAGAACAAATATTCAGGGAAGAAACTTTTCTCATGAAATAATCATGCATCATAAGTAACTTTTGAAATAATTACTGCATACCGTTGGTTTTTGTGCAACACCGTGTATCTGTACAAATGAAAATAACTTCAGACAGTCAAAACCCTTTATGAGGGTCCAGCCTGGAGCGAGTCCAGCGTAGGGCAACCAAGATGATTATGGGACTGGAGCACCTCCCTTATGAGGAAAGGCTGAAAGAGCTGGGACTCTTTAGCCTGGAGAAGAGAAGGTTGAGGGGGGACCTGATTAATGTTTACAAGTACCTAAAGGGTGGGTTTAAGGAGGACGGAGCCAGGCTCTTTTCAATGGTTCCCAGTGACAGGACAAGGGGCAATGGGCACAAGCTAGAACATAGGAAGTTCCGTTCAAATACACGGAAAAACTTCTTTACAGTGAGGGTGACAGAGCACTGGAACAGGCTGCCCAGGGAGGTTGTGGAGTCCCCTTCTCTGGAGATTTTCAAGACCCGCCTGGATGCAGCCCTGAGGGATGTGGTTTAGGCAATCCTGCTCTAGCAGGGGAGTTGGACTAGATGATCTCTAGAGGTCCCTTCCAACTCTGAAGATTCCGTGATTCCGTGATAATACTTCAGTTAAGCATTGTCATGTAAAGCAGTATCATCTTGAAAGAAGTTTTGGATCTTGTCAGTACGAAAGTATTACTTCACATATATTTCTATACTAATCAGCATTCTTCCTTCTCCTCCACCTTCTCCCCCCCCCCCCCCTAATTTTTAAGGATTTCATCTTTGGCTTGTCAAATGGACGTTAAGCGACACTGAGTGTTAACCACGAGAGCTCTATAAGCACAGCGGCTGCTGGGATGTTGCGACAGAACGGTGGAAGTAACAAGCGTGGTTTGGGATTAGCCCGACTGTCTACCTCCAACTTCTTCACCATCTCTAATTCAGGAAATTGGGGAATGGGGCGCAGCACCAAGAGCAGCTCTTTGAGCAGCATTAGCTCCAACTCTGACTGCTATGATAATCCTGTTGTGGATCCAGAATATATCATGCAACTGGTGAATGATGTCAGAAAGTTTGCGGATGTGCTACTGTATTTGAAGGAAGCCATTCTCTCCGAAGGTGTGTCAGTTGTTCTTTATTCTTGATTCTTAGATTTTCTGAAACTCTCACAACTCCATTCATATGTTTTTACCTAGTCTTTACTGTGGTTATTCCCCCTTGCCATTTACCTTCCCCCTTTATCCTCCCTTCCCCCAGCACGATGATTACGGGAAATGGTGGTTGTTAGTTTGGGTTATGTATTTCCTCATCAGAATACTGTGCAATCTGTTTCATAATCATAACAAGGGAAAAGAGGCTTTTAGCAGGCTGTCTAGGCTGATGCTAAAAGTTAGCAAGACCATCAACTGATTAGTTTTTTAACCACCTGAATGTTTTTTGTAATTCCAGATAATTCTGTTATTATTTTGGTGATGATTCAGTTTTCTAGACTCGTTTGGTTTTTGAGTCTTATACGCTAGTAGCTTGAGTTTTAAGGTAGAATGTAACTGTCTGCACTTTTTTCCTCTACAAGATAAGTATTTACCATCTTCTGCCAGCAGGTGGAAACTGCAAAGTTTCTTACTTACAAGGAATGAGAATTATTATGCGTTCCTGTTCCTTTAGGGAAATGGTATTAGTCCATTTTTGGTCATCAGCAGGAAAGCTTTTATCTACCTTCTACAGAAATGTTATCATGTTAATAGCTGAAAATGACGTGCGGAGCAGTTTTGTATAAGTTGTCCTGAGCGTTGAGTATTTGCAGTCACCCTCTGTTTCAAGTGAGTTTGCACATGGCTGAAATAGCTCTGCCAAAAGGTGTGAACAAATCTTAACAGAGAAATAATTTGATACTAGTGATCAATTCATGTCAACAGTGTTTCTGCTGAGCATGCAGGATGAGTGGAGTTATTTGTGAGGTGGGGTGTCTGGTGCCTACTGACACTGAAATGGGCATCCTGTAGGAAAGGGCAGCCAAAATACTGAAGTGTTCCAGTTGCCATGCAGCAGTTGTTAGTTAACATACAGTTTAAAATTTTGGGTTCAGAAGATCCAAAAAAACTAACATGGAAGACAGGAGCTGTCATCTTGTTTTATATTACTTTGTGGAATTAATTTGTGAAACAGTGTTGTCCATTTAAAGGATTGTTAATTTATAAAGGAAAGATGTTTCTTTTCCATGGTTAGGAGTGTTCTTTTTGACCTCTGTCCCCAAAATCTCATAATGTAGTGAGCTCTGTAATACTGGGCTTGCTTACTGCTGGCTGAAGACAACGTACCGGAAGCTACATAATTTGGATTGCATTTCTCCATCTTATTTATCTTTGGAAATGTTTACAGTTGTCTGTCCAAAAATTAACAAAAACTTACTAAGGTGATTGAACAGACTTCTTACACATAAAATTCTGGCTCATAATGCTTGCAGCTTACCACCACCCTGAAATGAATTACATGAATTATTCCAAGGTGGAATCAGTTGCAGGGACAGAAAATTAATTTCTTCCTTTTTGGACAGCATTAATTTACTGACTTGATGTAGATTTTGTTGAATAGTAAAACTTTACTCTAAAGTTTATGAAATAAGAACTAAAAATAAATTCTGCTACTAGCTACAGAAAAAAAAAAAAGATTATTTTGATGTGTATATGCTGCATGCATCTTTGAGCAGTTCAGAAGTGGCATAGGTAAGTGGTGCAATAGGGTTCCATCAATGGGCATTGTATTTGCCTGGTAAGCATTCCTAGATCTGCTGTAGGTCTTTCAGCCTCTAACCACTATTCCCTAAGGTAACTTCTACATCTACTGTTTGTTGTAGTATCACCACTTTGGCAGATTTGTCTAAAAAGTCCTTTCTATGCCCGGTAACTTTGCTCTTGGCCATGTGTGGCCCTGTTCGTCAGTGCTGGCCGTTCCACTGCTGGGGTCTGCATCAGTAGACATCACTGATTTCAGTGGGTGCATGCCTTGAATTTTCATACTGACTGGTTTTATTCCCTGCTTGTGTTATCTGAGCTGCCTTGGAAGAGCCTAGCAGTTATTCACCCATGGTTCACTTAACATTCTCCTGATGTAGTGATACTATCTTGGATGAAAAATCTAAGCTATTTTGGATTATAACATGTATTCGTGTCTGAACTAGATCATAAGTGCCTTTGGATTATAGACTTGTAATGTGTTTTGTACAGTACCAATGCAAGTCGATATATAACATGAAGAATAAATTGAGATCTTTTTAAGGGGAGGGTGTTATATAACTCATATTTTCTGTAGATTTCAAGGGTATTTCTCTTGGCATTACTTATACTAATATAATGTAATTTCTTACAGTAGTCTTATTGTCATAATGCTGAATAAATTTTGGATATTACTTTTCAACAAAGGTAAACCCAGCATTGTAACTTACTTTGATTATTTTCAGACTCTCACCCAACAATGTTTGTTGTATAAACTGAAGTCTAAAAAACTTGGAATCTCCTTGCTGGCAACATGTAGGAAACTTGTTTCTTAATGATACTTCACATAAAAAACAAAACACTTCCACCCCACCCCTCCAAAAAAATCCCCAAACCCACAGACAAAAACCCCTCTGAATATATAGTTTTTTCAACTGTAGAGTTGAAAAGATTGTCAGCTGTTTGGACATAAGGGAGTTGCAGTTGCCTCTTGTGTTGAGTGAAATACCATGTGTTCCATACACTTCAGTTCTTGCTGTCTTTTTTTAAATTCCCTCTTGAATCTAGGCATTGTACTCACTGGATGTAACAATCTGTTATTAGCGATCCCACTTGAGGCAAAGGATCAAGATACTTCATGAATGTCTTCATTAAAGAAGATGTCTGGGCATTTTTTGAACCTAGGTCAATGAATCCAGTGCTGTTTCACAAGAAATTTATTTGATTCTACTTGATGACAGGCTGAACCTGTGGCGGTTGAACTGCTCAAACAGTGCATCAGTCTGTTGGTCAAGTCTTCAGTTAAATTTCCAGATGAGGAAGATTGTGTCATATGGCTGATATTAGTAAGGATAGTTATGTTGTCATCATGTCTTTGTGTTTGAACTGAAACGTCTTCATTTGTAGCATTTGTACTTTATGAGGTCAGAGATAACTGAAATATATTGAGGAGGTTCAAAATAAGTCAATCTCCTTTCTGATAAGAAGGAAATAAGAACAGTTCCTCAGAAATCCCTGCCTGGAAGGCCAAAGTTGAAAGTATGTGTTGAATTAATACCTAGAAGACTCAGGTCATTACCTGCAATCTGTGCTACTTGTAAGAATGTTTATTTTTGTTTTATTGATGGCATTCCATGTTTTTGAGGTACCCCTGGTTTAGTAGTTCTTTCAGTTTTAATGTACATCCTAAGTACAAACTGTTAAGACATAATGGCTTGAAAGGTGGTGAGTTTTCTCTTTCTGTTTTGAGTTCTGGTAGTAACTTTTCAGCTATTGGTTGGGAGTGTGAGAACCTAATTGTTGCCTTCAGCTTACACCTGTCTTTGAAAAGGCAGGACGTACAGTGAAGAACAATCTAAAGGCTGGAGATATCTGTGATCTTCGGAAGTGGTGGCACTCCAGAAGAGAAGTAACCTTCCACGGTAGAGAATGGTTTAGGAACTGAGAAGTTGTTTACCTCCCACAGAAACCTGCTGAGGGCTTAAGAGCCTGACCACAGTATTGAAAATGCTTAAGAATTTGAAATGTGTGAGGTATACTTAAGGTAAATCCTGTAACTTGAAGAGGTTAATTCTTGTTCCAAAGCATGGGTTTAATGTGTCTGCAAGTAAGTGCTGTTGAATTTTGAGGCTGGGTGACTTCTACATGCATAATATGTTATTTTGGAGAATAGAAGATGTGGGGTAATTGCTATGTACTGTCCAGTCTTTTCAAAATGTAAGGATGCCTGTAGCTCATAGAAGCTGTATAGAAAGCATGTAAGCTGCTTTTTGGGACAAAACATGCAGGACCTACCTCTTAAAAAATTACATTAGAGAATTTATTGGTTCAAAATTACTATTGCTTATTGCATAGATATGTGAAGTTGAGAATCTATTTAAGAATAGGTATTTATGTATGAGATTGGTGACGCTACACTCTGTGCTGTTACTGTATATAATAAAGTCCACTGTTGCTTTGAGCAAATGATGCCACTGTGTGGTCTTTACTCAAATAAGATTCTTTTACTCATGTTTAAAAGGACCACACAAAAGAATGTTTAGGACAGTCTGCGTTCCTAATTAGAAGATATTTTAATAAGTGTTTCACTTTTAAACAGTAAATAGTAGCTTTTACTTGTATCACATCAGAGACGGGGGAAACATTCCTGTTTCCCTAGTCTGAAGATAGTTAGCTATGAGTTTTGTGACATCTGCTATTTATTTTTTTTTAGTGTAATGCATGCTTCATACTGTAAGGTCTGCCCTTGGGACTGTGGGAAACACTGCGTTTCATTATGAATAGCTGTAAGGGTAAAATTTGCATGTGGTTTAAAAGTGCAGGAGTAATTATACTTTAATATATAACCTTGACTGTACTTCAGAAAATATTTTGGAGTTACTGCTTGCTTTATCGCAAACTTTGAAGTCATCTTCAAAGTGTGATATTGTGTGCTTCATGTGGGTAATTCTGCATCCTTTTTATGAGCAAAAACTTTCTTCCTCAAGTTCATCCTATCTTCAACTAATGTAAATTGTAGTTTATTCTAAAATGCTAATGTACCTTTTTTTCCCAGATATCTTAGAAAACAGAATAGCAAGATAAAGCTCTTACTTTCATCACAGATTTCTCTTTGAGGATCAGATTTTGCTGTCTGGTTTCTTAGTGTATGATAAGATTTTATTTATTTATTTTTGAACTGAAGCGGAGGTAAAAATACTGGTGAAGCTGGATGACCTAGTCAGGAATGTCTGCATCCTTTTTATGTTAGCACCAATACTTTCAAAAGGATCAGGAATGCTACCTAACTTGAAACCTATCAGGTCCTTATTTTTGAAGGATAAGATATTCAGCCCAGTGGGACAGTTTTAAAGGTGTGTCAAGTTAAATAGTTTCCTCAAAGTAAGGAACTTGTAATCTCTAGTGACTTTAAAACCTTGTTTTAGCACCACGGAGATTGCTATTAATTGCACGCTACACTAAAAGCCAGAAACTGTCTACTGAATATAGTGCCCGAGGGTCAAAAATGAATGATTTCTCTTCAGCCCTACCAGGCTTGATAATGTGTACTTTTTTAGTACTGTCCATATTTTTAGTATAATTAAGGCACTGTGGTATTTTTAGCATTTGATTTTTATTTCTTTATTTTCTTATAGCGTAAACCATTAATCTCCTTTTTCTGAGGCAGTATTTTTGAAAGTCATTTTGCCCTGTTTTGCTAGGGAAATATGAAGTTCATTAGCTATTGCAGTGAAGATTACAGATTGAAATTATGATAATTTATAATACCAGGTGTAATTTTGCTGGTTGGTCTTTATTCTTATTTTGATGTTTCTCAGTGAAAGGTGCCGTCTTTGATACACCTTAAACTGGATGTATTTACCTAATGACGCCTGATAGTATGAATGCTTGGTAGGTGGGCAAACTGCTCTAAACAAGGATCTGATAAAGTGTTTACCTTTGTTTGTGGCAGTCTCTGGAACTAATGTTTGGGGTCTTTTTTGTTCTGAGGGAAGTTGGACTGATTTCTTTAAAATTTTTATGGAAGATGGTGCTGTTTTTCTGCTTGATAGTATTTTGCGTCCTAAATAAGACCTTTATGAGAGAAGGGAAAGTGAAATGCTGTAAGGGCAGCTAACTTTCAGGGACCGTGAGAACATAGTGATTATCAAATGCGTAAACAATCTGCTTGTGAATTGATTAAATGACCTTCAAGAATCCTTGGGAAAAGGCAGAGGAATTCATGTAAAGTGTAATACATTGTTTTTCTTATTCCATGCAGCGCAAAAAAAAAGGGGGAGAAAACAAACTGCCTAGTAGATAGTAAATCCCATTACAGAAATCACAACATTTGAGGATGTTGACAAATAGTCTGAAGTGGAATTTTAATGTTAGTCGCTTCTAGGATCCACTGAAGGGTTACATACTTGTAATATCTGAAGAATAATTCTGTAACTTATTATTAAAATACAACCTTTTTCGTACTTTGTAGCTCTACTCAAACTTGGTCCACATGGAACTAACTGCATGTTTTAAATGTATCATCCTGTAATACATTGTTCATCCTCTTGCTGAACCAAGTAAGGTGTTAAGAGGTGAACTCTGACAATTTGCTGCTTTGGATTTTATTGTTCCCATAGCAGAGTTGCCAGAATTGACCTTGTGAGCCTCAGTAGCTGGGAAGTCAGGACTAAACCAGGCCGGGGCAGGTGTGAGGCGGATGGAAAGAGTAACTTCTGAAGGCGCTCCTGCAGAAATTGCAGGTTTTGCTTCCCCATCAACAGCTGAATTGATGGTACAGTTCTGTAGCTGTTGAAAATGTAAAAGATGTGTCTAAAATTGTTGTCTTATTGTAAAGAACGTTATTGTTATGTTTAGGGTTCTGTTTCAATCCATGCTAATAGTGTATTTCTACAGCAGCTAAGAGAAGAAACTTAAGTGTGAGCTGCTGTGATCTCACTTCTTCCTGGCACTGGCAGTAGGTCTCTGGTGACTGCATAGCAAGCCAGTTCTGGGGGCAGATCAGTCTGAAAACTAGTCCTAGGAAGAAAGGAACTAGTTTTCAGCCAGATCAGTTCCATGAACTGACTGGCTGTACGGTTATACTGAGTACTAGCAAAAGAGGGAGAAGGTGGCTGGCAAAGGAACCAGTGGCCAGAGGTTAAAATGAACAAGACTGTCAGGGTCTAGGCAGAGTTGGTGAGGAACTCTGCTCTGGCATTACAGCATACGCTGCTAAACCCTGTACCAACTCTTTCATCTCCTCTATTGAATGCTAATTTTGACAGGGGTGTATGAAAGCTGGTGAGGGAGAACAGCAAGCAGAAAATGCCCCTTGTAGATGCCGCCTTAGCTCTGAGATTTTGGCATATTTGAATTTGACAGTAGTCTTTTAAACTTGCCTTCCTAAAACCTGCTTCTTATGTGCAAAGACCTATGTGCTTCTGGTCTTTCTGACCTGGAAATTCCATAGTACACCCTTCCACATATCTCCAAGTAGTAGTCACTTCTAAATATTAGTTCTGTCAATCTGAAATTTAAACTGTTCTTTGACAAATCTAAAATACTCCTTCAAGCTAAGAGATGTAAAGGATGTAAACAAGGATAGGAACAAAGTAAATACTTCCTTAATTTTTTTTTTTAACAAGTAAAATTATTGCTAAGAACTCAAAGCCAATAGTAGTGATTTTTTTAACAGCTTCTGATGTTTTTTATGGCAAAACTCGGAGGAAAAAATATAAGCAGGCCTGTAAACTGCTTCTCTTAGTAGAGCTGTGGGACCACAGCAAGCCATAGACCTCCTGGTCATTTGCCCATGATTCCGTTGTTTTCACTCTGTCCTTTCTTCCTGGTCTCTCTCATGAACAGAAAGCACTGAGATCCCTGGTTGTGAGCCCTGCTCCTGTCCAGTGCTAGATTCCTCAAACCTGAGAAGTTCTGCAAAGGAAGCATAAGTATGATGCACCCGAGAGAACTCTGTTCATGAAAGAACTAGTGAAACTTGAATGAAGGCAAGCCTACAACAATCCAACAAAAAGTAGTTTACAGTTAAAGTTTGTGGGAGACGTGTATAGCTATGGACCGTGCTTTTCCCCAGGAGTGTTACACTTAAGCAGGGAGAGAGAACTTTCCACCTTTCTTGCCCTTTCACTCCAGATCATTCCATGACCTGTTTTGCCCAAGCTGTTTTCTATGAGTCTGCCATCTTGCAGGCTTTTGTTAAGGAGTCTCGGACTTTCAGACGCTGTGACCAGAGCCAGAGGAGCTGGGCATTTCTCCTGCATTTTCTTTTGCTTTGCAGTTTTGCAATATTAGAGCACTGCTTAATTAATCTGTAGTTATGGAACAATTCTGCTGTTTCCAGTACTCTGAACAAGCAGAGGAAAAAACCCAACCTCCTTTTGAAGCTCAGTTCAAGCAAAACCGTGTTATTTGTAGTCAAAGTGTAAGCTGCCAGTTAAATGCAGGTTGCTAACATTGGATGGTAAATGCTGTTTCTTCAGTTTCAGGGAAGACTGAAGTTAAATAATAACTTAGTAGACCAGCAGATAAGTTTGTGGCTGATAGTACTACCCCTCCCCCAGTTGCATACTCTGCATTCCTTCAGAACAAATGTTCACTTGTTGCTATAGTGTCTAAGATCAGCAGTCAGGAGGGGTGTGTGTGTGTCTTGAAGGCCTGTCAGTGTTTAAAATGTTAAATCAACCTTTATGTGCAGTCCGGATATTTTTGTTGACTTAAATAATTAGCATATGTGTCTTTAGGAAAACTCTGAACTATTTATAAGAGAGCGCAGGCATTTTCTGTTTTTATGTTGCTCTTGAAGTGCAAAAAAATGTACTACAAGGCAAAACTCCATTCTTCCTCCTTTTTGCATTTCTGACATACAAAAGAATCTCAAAACACTTAGAGCCTTAGCTGTTTTGTTAATTAGAATTACCTTCCCTTTCCATCACAGCAACTAGACTAATGAAACCGAAATGACAAGATTAGAAAGATGAAAGGTGAGTAGTGAGGATGAGGATGACTAGTCAGATTTTCCTTTTTGAATGTAAATGTAAAGTTAAGCCTTTCAACAACAAAAATTCTTCTAATATACTTTGTGGCTTAAGAAACAGGGGAACACTTGTGACACAAAAACTTGTGTCTCTTAAAGAACTCAGCCCCAGCACCTGAGAGATAAGATTTGATCCATATCCAGTGTGAAGTCTTGTGTTCTTAACAGCAAATCCGGTGTACGGGTAGGAGCTTTTGTGTTTAATACCAAAAGAACCCCCCCCCCGCCCTTGCCCTGAATTAGCTTCCTACTCTTGTTAAAATGTATTACAGTGTATCCACAAAAATATTCCGTTTTCTCTTTTCTCTGACGCATCAATTTATCAAAGTTGCAACATAAAACAAGAACATCAATACATGTAACTCTTGTATGCCTAACAGCATAGAGTTATGAGTTGTGATTGTCTGTTACTTTAATGATCTTGACTTCATGCAGCTTTCATGGACTAAATCATTCCTTTTCCACCAGTTTGGGAGTTTTTGTTCTATTTGTGTAGCTAAGTCACAAAACTGAAGCTGACTTGTTTCTTAATTCCAAGCAAGCGTTCATCTAATCTGGCAGCTGCAGTGGTTTGGTTACGTTAGATCTAATGTCTCATTAATGGGTTGGAGTTAGAACTGCATGGCAGGGTAGGAGATTTGATGCAGAGCCTGGACCTTGATCTTCATAAGTAGCTGTTGCCCTTTTTTTAAGGAAAGTAGGGATTTTACTCTTTTATTCCTTTGTCTCTTTAGCATGCCCCTTTTCATAGAAGACTGAAGTGACTCATGTAAGGCTGTAGGAAATAGTTATGTTTGGATTCAACTTTCATCTTAATGACATCCATTACAGAACAGTGTAACTGAAAAACGTAGGACTCAAGGAATTTTTTTTTTTTTTATAGAGACTGATTTAGCTGAACAAAGGATTTTTCCTTTTTACCATTTTTCCTTGCTTACTGTTTGAAGGTACTTTCTTGGGCTAACTTAAAAATATGTAGGAATTCTTATTTGCCAATTTTGTTTATCTTTATTTTGCAGACTCTGTAAACAAGATGAAGGATGGTTTATCAAATTTACCTCTTCAGAGTTGTGTTCTGTGTCATGACTAAACTGCTTCACATATTTGAGCAAGTCCAGTTACTGCTTAAATCTGAAGTGGCAATGAAAGCCTCATTATTGTTTAAATTGCAAAAGGCAATAAAAATATATCTAAGGCAAGGAGCTGTTAAAAGCTTTTAAAAGGAAATTACAGTACTCTTATTTGTGGGATTAGGGCACTCATATAGTCCTTTTTCTTGTGAAGCAGCATTTAAAATGGCTCTGGTTGCTTTGGTCTAGAATGATGATCAGCAAATGAATGCTAGGACTCCTTGCATGTCTGTATGTGAAATAACATACAGAGTTTTTTATTTTCTGATGTAAATATGTATTAGAGAATGTATGGGAGAAATAATAAAGCTTAAGGTTCAAAGTCTGATGACTTACGTAGTTCCAAAAAGCTATTGTAGTAATACAGCATGTTCCCTTTTTCAAATGTGTTGATTCTCTGTGCTGTGTTTGACTTGGGTTCAGGGCCCACAGTTGAGTGCTGCAGCCGTTCATTACATTATTAAAAGTTCTGTTAGTACTACTTATCTGTGAGACATAGAATGACTGTGGTAAAGCACAAGTGTGTCTTCTCTATCACCCCATGCCTTTTCAACAAGAGGTTTCAACATCTTCAGAATTTTGGGGCAAAATTTCAGTTTTGTAGCTCATAATTTCCAAAGGGTGCTCTTCTCTGAGCATTGTATACAAATTCTTCCAGGGCTCTGTGTTGTGAACGAATTTAACATCTTGATTGTTCTACTTTTGGACTACAGCATTTTCTTAGCTTTACTTGTTAACATCAGACGTTGCTGAAATAGTTATGGATAGGGAATTTCTGAAGCATTAGCTTAAAGACTACTCAATGTTCACAAGTTCCTACTGCTGTTGTAGTGTTGATAGTGATATGAATGGATTCTTTAGTAGGATGCTGAAGTTATTTTTTGTTTTTTTGGTTAGGTTGTTTTTCTGGGAATTTTTTTTTTTCATTCATTGATTGTATTTAGCGTACTTTGTTCTAGATGCTACCGCAACTATGTAACTAAAAAGTCTGTGCAGAAGGTCTTCAATGCTGACAAGTGGAAAAAAATTTTTACTGGAATCACTAAAGTGGAGGTGCAGAGAAACAGAACTGTACTGGTCAACAAAATGGGCTGTGGTCTCAGCGCACAAGGAGGTTAACCACTGCCAGCAAAAGAGCAGTTGAAGGAGGCAGCTTTTTGGAGGGATGCTTCTGTATATTTTGTGCTTCACTTGATAAGGTGCAAATTGTTTATCTGAAAGCTTAGTAGCATACATGAATTGTGATAGTTGAGTGAAGACAGTTTGTGAAGGGCCTTGAGAAAGTGACCCTGATAAATAGCTTATGCCAGTGGTGAAGAAGGGGAAACTAACAGTAGGATTAAGATTGCAGAGTGGTCACATAAAATGCTCTCTGGCATTCGTGTTTAAGCCCTTGTGTTAAGAACAAGTAAACAAATTCAGCAAGGATGGAGAGCTGTTTCTAGCTGCATCTGGCTTTGGCTGATGGCTAGACATGAGATTTTTAGAAAAGGTGGCTGAGAACTTAATTTGAAAAGAAAGCAATAGGTCTGGAGCTTATAAATAAATCAGATTCTTAGTAATGAGAGAAGCTTGTTATGCTGCATACATACATACATGCATGCATCAAATGCATGGGTCTACTAGTCAAATACGTAGTTAACAAAGTTATGCCTGTTTCTATTATAACTTTCACATTCTGTAGCTTTTACTTTCCTGCACATCCTTAAGTTGTTTTTTTAGTTCAGCATTGACTAGCTGGAATGACAACTTCAGTAGTACAAGGGGGAAACAGCTTGTAAATCCAGAAGTGCAAAGCAAACAGATTCTGTGGTTCGTCTTTTTCGCCTTTCTAATGCAAGGTATTTGTGAAGAAATACTACTCAATTAAAAATGCACGGGGAGCTGTGCAGTGGATTACTGTTGTCTTCTTGGGCGTGCAAGTGCCAGTGTGACATCAGTTACTGCTGTGGTGACAGTGTTGTAGTGTTTTCTCTCCATACGAAATTGTCAAAGATGTTTTGGTGTGAAATACCTGATACCAAAATGTTATATTGCAGAGGAAATTGACTGTTCCTCAATCTAGGAAGTGTGAAGATTTTGAAAGTATTTCCTCTTGAGTGTTCAAATAGCTCATCGCTTGTTGTGTCACCTGTGCAAGTTATATAGTCAGGTGTTACTCTCCTGGATAGTTGTTTCAGCAGGACTTCAATGATGGAACTTCAAATAATGAATCCTTTATGTTCACCAGTTTTCTAAATGGCTAATGGTACTGGTTGCTACTGTAGTGATTTGAGTCCCACTTAAAATCTAAGTTGGTTTTGCATAAGTTTTTTTCTTTTAATCAACAAAACAGAAATGGAATACTATCACATCCTATAGCAGTCCATAACGGTGTTTAAAAGATCCTTCAAATGAAATGCACAAAGTAATGCATCTCTTGTTTAACACCATATAATCTCATAATCCGGGTTTTGTGTGGTCTTTTGAAAACTAGGTGGGCTGGCAGAAATAGGTTCTTCGCTCAATCAGTGACTTAGGCTAAAAGTGGAAGGAGCAGCCATGTAGAACAAACAGTATTTTTAGACTAAAAGTAAAAAGAGTTAAAGGTTAAGTATTTTTTGATAATCTGTTGATGTAGGTTAGCAAAGGTTAAATTTATTTTCTTTTGAATAAATAAAGAAAAACATTCACACGACTTCTTCTGTGTGCCAGTTTGATATGGTAAGGTCAACTTTCTGGGGATAGTCTTTCCTATTCCAACTTGTTCTGTTTTCAGAAATTTGTGCTGTGAAACTTGAGTGAGTATTACTACTTATGTTTTCAGAACTTGAACCAATACGCAAGGAACATAGTTCCTTAAAGCATAAAAGTTTTCTCGTTCTAACAGTGTCTTCAATTGGCTACTGTTCAGTTCAGGGACTACTTTAAGTTTTAGTGAAATGCCATTGAATATGAAGTAAGTAGCATACTACTAAAAGTATAGTTGCCAGTCCTGGTGGATATGACTGGTGAAATGTGACTGATCTGGTTTATTGCATACGTATTCATCATAAAGAATGTTGTCTTGCACCCACTTGTCTATTTAAAATTCTGACTTAAAATGTGTTTGGAAAGTGCTGAAGCATTATCCTCACCTAGTTTTATTCTTAAACTCCTGGAAGACTTAGGGAAATGATACGGACCGTGGCTAAAATGGCCATGTAGTGTGTTCACTCTCATTTGTAAGAAACAGGTAAATAAGGAAACTCCAGCAATGTTCATTACTGGTTTCTGGTCTTTAAATTTTGGGTAATAAAAGATTAATGTATTCTAAAGATTAAACTGCATGGCTGAACACATCTAGGTTAGTTGACTGGAATCTCAAGGCTACTAGAATACAAAAGTTGAAGGAATGTGGCGTACAGCATATTAAAATAGATTAATGAAAAGCTGCATTGTGGTACGTTTTTTTCCAAAAGACATCCCCACATACACAAATGAGGAGTTCATCTGTGAATTTAAATGTGAAATAACAACTGTTCTGCTGATGTCAGTTAGGAAACCAATGTAACGAAAATATTTAACTGCTTTTAGTGTAGGCAGAATTATAAGATTTTTATTATTCTGATGTATTTTGCATGTGCAGTATCTATTTTCTTGACTTTTTGAAAAGATTTTTTTAAGACATCTTGATTTTTACAACTTTCCTGTAATTTCTGAAAATGAATCTATACTTGGTTTGTCCTATTTACAATGGGCAAGAAGAACTTCTTGCGTAAGCTTTGACTTTTCAGAAGTACAGAACTGGCCCATAATTAAAACAGGGTAGGAATGTTAGCCCAGTTTAAAAACAAACAAACAAAAACTATCACAGCTTAAGGTAACATCACAGAGGCCAGTCAACATGGTTAATGGTCGAATCTAAATGCAAAGACTGACCCATTTTGGCCAGACCCTGATAGCAGATGACAAATCTGAAAGGGCTGGTTGGGTATTTGTGGTACACTACAAAAGCTAATCATACTAAAAATCTTAGCTGGAAGGATGGACTAAGGGGCAATAGTTTTGCATCTTATCCAAGAACAATTTTTCTGCAAAAATTGCAAGCCTGCACTTTTACCTTTTATTTCAAAAGGTCAAGAGAGAACTTCCACTCTTAAAATATCAAAAAAAATGTAAATACCAGTTGCTTTTTAATTTTAACCTGAATTTGTACATCCTAATTTTAAAATCAAATGTAGCAGTTTAGCAGTAAATACGCAACTGACTTGCCAAATGCTAAATCCTTTCTTGTATTATAAAAACATTATTTGAATATAATAAATGAAATCAAACATTGCTACTTTCAATATACTGTATTCAATAAGCTTTTTGTAGGAAATTTCCATGCATTCTCGCTGTATTGGATTTGTACATTCTTGATAAAACTTCATAAACTTTAATGCTTTTATGTCAAATGTAGAGGTTTGCGTTACTATTTTTATGCCTTTCTTTTCCTCATTCCTAGTTAAACATCACGTCTTTAGATTTTTTTTCATTGAAATAATTGCTTAACCGTTTATTTTCCATAAATTGCCACTTTTGCTGCAACATAATGTGATTAACATGTTGGTTGCAGTGGATTCTCGTACACGTGTTGCCAAAGACTGTATGAATTTGGTGTAGTGTCTTTTAAGGATGCCATGACAACAGGGGTTGCCATGATACTGATTAACAAAAAAGCTAGGACTGGCTAGCTTGCAATTTTGAAAGCTTCAGCTACAATGTTCCTTGACATAGGGATGGGTAGGTAGCTTCTAGTTCTGCATCATAACACAGGGTTGAAATGTGGTGACTTCGCTAGTGCCTTTGGCAGCTTCCAGCCTTGTTACAGATTTTACAAGCATAAATTCTTCCAGAAATTCTTTGAGCTTTTGTTTTTCAGTGAATTAAAATGTTTCATTGCTTACATCTGCAGCGTGTTTATTCAGCCAAATAAAGGAAGAAATATGATAGCTAAGACTGTTCTTTTCTCATCACTCCTCAATTGTCACCACCATATATAAAATATCTACACCACCACTAAAGGAAAAAGAAATTGTTCATTTTATATCTGCAAAATAGATGAAAATCATGTCTGGCCCATATGTTTATTGCCTTACAAAAGCTTCCTTTAGACAGCAGTGAGCTGGGTCAACTTTACTATAGTCCAACCAAGGTATAAAACATGCTTTCACTGTGTTTGATTAGTTCTTGTGTTTTGAGTGTGGTAGTGACCTCTATCAAATCAAACAAATAGGGCAGGCTGTTAATCATGTTCAAATGGAGCTGATAGGTGGAGGAGGGCAAAAATAAAATAACGGGTTAATCTGGGACTGTTTCCCAAACTGCAGATGTAGGAATTGGGTGATTTCCACGCAGTTCACTGTTGTATGATTGTTTTGCCTACTCTGTGATGCTCACTGGGAAGTCTCGTAGTCTGGATCAGGTTCAGAACTGAGTGCTGACAGTTTCTTAGTACATGATACAGACATTGATGAAGATGATAGTAATGCGATTTTAAAGTTGTTTTACTTTGGATCAGCTTCATTCTGATGCTGACTGTTTTTCCCTGACCTAGGTGGCATAACTACTGATACCATGTGATCCTTCTGTGTAACATTATTGAAACAGGATGTAATTTACCTTAATGCCAAAAATGAGGTTATTAGTAAATAAGAGGGGATGGTCTTTTAGCCAAGATGTTGGTCTTGCAGATTGAAATGTTGGTTACTCAGACTTTATTTCTTATGAATCCTTCCAAGATTGAAAGCAATGAGGAGGTGACTGTTCGTATTCCGTAAGGTGAAACTTTAATAAAAAGTTCTGAATCCAGATATTTAGATATTGGGGAAACTGCTTCCCAGTTGGTGTGCTTGTTCTCGCCACCATCTGGCTTCTCCCTTTCTCCTGAAGGAGACTGGGATTTATGCAGATGATGTGAAGTGGTACTTAAAACCAGAATTGAGGCTCCTGTATTTCAGTGGAAGTGGAGCTGAAGTACACACTCCTCAGTTGGTCCCAGGAAAGCAGCAATTTACAAAGGGAGTTCTCAAAAATGGGGACTAGACCTAGTGAGGGTGATGGTTAGTTTCTGCCATGGGCTATGGTTTTGTGCAAAACTACAAGTTACCTTGTTTATAGTAAGATTTTCATAACAAGCGAGATGATTTTATATATATTTCCCCCCCATAGTCAAAAGACTGGTCTATGTATATAAACTTGTGGCTGTAGAGACTCTGCATGGCAGGTTGCTCGACACTGATAGTATCTTTCACTGTATGTAACATTCTTGAAAGCTACTGAATGCATGAAGTAAATAATCACATCTTTCTACTTGCAAAAAGCTTCTCATGAAAAACAGAACCTTATTAGATGGTGTGAACTAGAATATTTGCGGCGCTGAAAGTCTCCTATGTAATCTGACTTCAAGAATTTTTCATGGATGTGTTACTTTTCAGTTGGTTTGCCTGGATTGATACCCTATCTTTCCTTTTCATCAGTGTGACCAACTTCAGTTCTAAACAAACTTTTACACAAATAGTTGTATTAGTGGTTCCCCTTCTGTCATGAGTGGTGGAAATTAGGTAGTAGAGGGACAGTCTGCTGCTGTTAGAAAGCGTTAATGGTCTAGGTGAAGAAGTGGTAATCAGAATGGTATGTGCATCTTCTGTATGGGTCTGAACAGCAATGTAGGATACGTGATGGCCACGGAGGGTAAAAACTGTATGTTAGTCTGCATTTAAACTTATCCTGGCAAATGCTTGTTGAAATAAACAGCTTCAGAAATGTTTGGGCCAACAATAAATCAGGTCAGACAAAAGAATACCAGCCAACTGACACAGCAGTGCCTTTCCCGACTGGTGTATTGTGACCAGCCCTGACTTGGCAGGGAGGGTGACTGGTGCTGACAAGCTTGATGAGCAAATGTTATTTTGTTTTGCATGAACAGAATCCATAGCTGTAAGGCTGTTATTGCTTGCTAATATTTACTAAACAAAGGCTTCCTATTGAGAAATAACTAAAATTAGAAAATAGGTAGCTTATGCTGGTTTTACATTAAAGGTGGATGAGTGGTTATAAAATGTGGTGACCGAAACCATTGAGGAGTGGGATGCTAATGACAACAGTGTGCTACTGAGATGGCTGGGCTAACACGGACAGGCTTCCAGCCACTTTGTTACATCATTCTTGTGCATTAGGTTTGCCAGCTTTTGAATACACGCTATTCTCTCTCCACTTCTCCTACAGAATATGCTTTCATCTGGTTGCTTTTACGTCTTGGAAGAGCTTGTTTTCAGATAATGAAAGAAAATTCACAGATAGGCTACTAAGCTCTCAAAGTGTTTTGTTGGTGGATTTTTTTTTCTTTTTTCCATTTTTAAAAGCTTTCCTTTTCTTTTGGGGGTAGAGAGCTGACTGATTTTTCCAGGAGATGCCAGGAGACTGTAGTCACCTAAGCAAACAGCTGGGTTCACATGCCCAGAGAGGTCCTCTGTGCTGCAGGATCACCAGCAGTCGCAGTCCCCTGGTCCCGAGAACTAACTAGTCTTCTACGGTTTTGCAATTTGTGTTGTTAAGCTTGAGAAAGACTTTAAACCCGATACAGCATTCATTGGTGGAGGAATTTCCTGCTTCACTTCATGTAGATAAATGAATGTGTACAGTGAGACAAGGGACAGAATAAAAACTGAAAGTAAATATTAATTTTTGTGACAGCTTAAGTCAGATTGAATTGTTCCAGGAACTTGTTGGAGACACATTTCTTCATGCATTCTTTTCACTGTAAACAGTATTTATTTGCTCTACCATTGTTTTGGTCTCTTAGCCTTTTTCGGACTCCTTAGTATTAAAATTGTTTCTATTAATCTGGCATATTTAGATTGGTTTAGTACCTGAGGTTTATAAATCTGTCCTGAGCAGGAAATCTCTGTTTTAGTGTCTGTTTGGTGAGTATCAGTGGCTGAATGCAGTGTAGCTGTGGTTCCTGATGGCTTCTGCCCCCACCCCTCCCCAAGCACCACTTGTGTCACAGACCTTTTGTCTTCTGGAGGCACAGAAACAATGTTTCAGATATTTTGTAAACAAATAATACGGTGATGGAATACAAAGAAATCCCTGTTGGGTGTAGCCAGACCTTTGCTTTTGAGACTATGAATAACTAATCTCATGCTTGAATGCATTATTTTAGTGATAGTGTTCTCCTGGATGGTATGATAAACATGTAATTCGACTCAGCAGTTGTTTTCAACTTGCATTTCCCTTTGAACCTTAATGCTTCTGTTTCAGACGTGAAGAGGCTTCGGTCCTTTAAGTTTTTTCTCTCTCTCTGTCTTTTCCCCCTCCCACTTATTTTGCTTTTTTCCCCAACTCTGTTGGCCTAGGAAGATATTATTAAACCTTAATACTAAGAAACTACATCTGTGCATCAGAAGACAGAAACACCTTCATCATGGCTAGGCAAGAGACACAGTTCTGGTCAAATGGTGCATTTGTGCAGAACGTCTCTAGTCAGTTGACTACAATATTCATGCCCTTCATGTGAGGACTGGGTATATTCTGGCTGGACAGACAGCTGATGGGGAAGGTTTGTGGCATATGGTCTTCAAATGCCTCCATAAAACCCTATCTGTCCCAGTCCTGCCAATATAAATCATCAGTCCCAATGAAGGATTTTGGAATATTTGTCTGCCTCTGGAGGTTTGTAAGAAGAAATGAGATGCTACCTTCATAGACTACCTCTCCCTTAAGTATTTAAAAACTGAAGTCTACACACTAGACACGTTTTTTAATGAACTAATTGCAATTACCTTTAACTGTCTGATATCACATTTCCTGAAAATAACATGTTGCTATAATTTTCAGATATACTTTCTCTGTTGTCTGATTCACTTTGGGTTTGTGGGCATCAGTACAGCTCTGCTGTCTTTCCTTTTCCCCATTGCCTTTGCCTGGAGCTGCCCGGTACTCCCAACAGCATTTATTCTTGCATTGATGGAGCACAATTGAGGCTTTGATCGATTAAAGCCTGAAGGGACCATTAAAATTATCTGGTTTCACTTTGACAGCTATAGAATTTCTCCAAGTGTTAGAAAGTGGCAATGGCCATGCTGGCTCAGTCTAAAGCTGTGTCTAACCCAGTGTCTGAGCTCCAATAACTGCCAAAAGTGAATAGCTAGAGAAAAGTAAAAAGAATAAGTTAGACATATCCTCTGAATTCTTTCTGCTTAGGGGAGTTCTTAAGCTATTGCAGGTTAGATTGTTTTAGTATGATTTTTAGTAGTTTGGGAAACTAAAGAGTGAAGTAGTTGAGTTGAAAGAAGTTGTGGAGGCAGGTTCAAAAGGAATGAAATTAATTCAAAGGCAGCAGGTCTCTAAGCGGTTACTGAAGTGCATAGGAACAACTGTGCTGCAGCAGTTGTGGGTGCTGCTGGGGACTGCAGAAAGTGGCCGGGCCTCTCTGGTCTCCTAAGCAGCATCGCCCACTGCTGTGTAAGGCACAGGCTAGCTGGACCCATGCATGGCCTGATCCAGGAAGGCATTTATTGTCTCATTAGTAACCCCCAGGGAAACTTGGAAGAGCTTGTCCAGTCTCTCCATGTTTCCATGTAAACTTCATGTGTCAATGCTGTGTTTTGGCAAGAAATTCCACGGGTCTCTTACACGAAGAATCACCCTTTTCTGTTTTGAATCTGGCTCCTGCTTGCTCTGTTTAATCATCTGAAGTGTGTTATATTTAACTGAAAGACACTGATAAGCGATTGATTCTACCTGCTATTTTCATGCCTTTCATGATTTTCTAGTATTTTTTCATATTCCACTCTAAATCATCTCTTATCCAAGGTCCTGGATTCCACTATTGTTGCTTGCATGGGAAGTGCTTCAAGACTGGATTGTTTTCCCTGTTAAGTTCCAAACTCTGAGCTATAGTATGCCTTTAGATCAATGTGTGTTTGTCATAAACTACCTCTACTACTAATGTGTATGTACTGAGTCATAGCCATATAAAACCAGCCTCTTGACATTTTTTTGCCTGTGCTGTCTTTAAGTCCTCAGTTAAGACCAATTATGTGTACATATAAATGAAGATAAAGCCACAACTATGTTTCTTTAATAAATTACATAGAGCTATCTAATTTACTGCTGTGTTGATGCGTTTTCCTAGACTTCTGTGTGTCCTGTTAAGGATACAGAGCTTCCTACTCCCCTCCAGCAGGAAAAAACATCCAAAGTGCCGGTGAACGGTAGATAAAGTTTTTGCCTTAGTCCGCTTCCTGAGTCAAGGTTTTTCCTTTGACCATGTATAAGCTAGTCTGAGTTGAAAGAAATCTCCTGATATTTGTCATCTAGGGAGATAAAGCCTGAAGCACAGTGGTCTGTAGAAAGCTTGCTTTTCCACTTGATCCAATCGCATGTAATTTGTATGTAGTCCCCCCACCTGACAGTAATGAAATATTGTACTAATGTGTCATGTTGTACTTTGTTGATTCCTTAGAAAAATTTAGATGCCTCTAGCCTAAATATGAAGTTTTGTAGCCGGAACAAAATGTCTGAGATTTGAAACTGTCCTCTGAGTAACTCTGGATCAATTTGCACCGTACTGTAATTGTCTGTACTGACCTGTTTGTTTTCATGGCCATAGACAACACAGAATTGTCGTTCCTTTTTGCTCGGTGGGGAAGTGAGTCAGCTTGTATTAGATCCTCTTTTTCTTTTTCATAAGCTAGACTTTCCTGAATTTGAAAGCTTTTTACCACAATTTGCAACGCAGCACTTCAGTGCATGTGAAACTTTAATTCTGTGCACCAGCACCTCTTCTGTAACAGAACGGAAGAGTTTGTGGTTTAACCTGTGCCATGTATGCAACAAGAATTATTTTTTTTTTTAAAAAATAAGGTGGGGCGGGGGAGGATTTAAGGTTGCATAGCAAGAGGCATATGCTGTAAAAGTCATCGCCCTATATGTATGCTTGTTTGAGAATTTTTCTGATTAGGCCTAATTCCACAAAATAATTTAGGCGTTCAACTTCTTTATCAAGACTGATGGGCTTAGGCAGACCTTTGTAGATCTAGCCTTATATACTAAAAGTGCTTAGGATCTGACTGACGTTGAAGTTGAAAGCTAGCCAACGTTTGCCAAAAATCTTTGTTTAATTTTATGCACGTACAGAAATGGTGTTGAATTTGTATCAGGTGACAAAATATCTAATGAGCAATCCAAATCTGCTTTTGTTTATACTCTTTTTTGAAAAGGGTAATTTCATATTATCAATTTGAATTATCAAATTATCAAAATGGTGGCTGATGAAATTACAAGAAAAGGAGGATGGTTTAATTCAGAAAACTTAGGGTATTGATGTAGAGACCCCTTTAAAAAAAAAAGTATATTTGCTTGATTTTGGGGAGGAAATTAGTTTATATGTAAATGGCATGCAACATTGCAAGTAAACTGTTGGCAAATGCTAGTGTAATACTTCTTTAAAAAATGTGTTTGTTCTAAGCAGGCGCAGTTTCCATATGGCCTAGGCTTCAGTGCAGCTGAATACCATCAAAGTGGTTTGTAACGTGATTGGGAATTAATTCACTGTTTTAATATAGTTTCTCCTTTACTTTTTCAGAAAATCAAGATGGCCTGCATCAGGTAGTACATGAACGCCTGGGAGAGTTGCTACGTGTTTTAAAAGCAGTAATAAACAAACATCAGACTCTAAACTCGGTCGATATTCTTAGTGCTGCAGGAACAGTTATTGCAAAAGTAAAAGGTAAGGTATTACTACCTTCCATATTCATGGAAAATTATAATTAGTGACTTGACTGACTCTGGCTTGGAGTTATAGACGGGATTCTATGTATACAGAAGAAACAGGGTGGTTTTTTTAATAGCAATACCATAACACTTGTTTAAAAATACCTTCTCTAAGTGAAAAGTAATATTAAATAGCTTGTTCTCCTGTTGATGTAATAAAATTCTGCTTATAGCAAACTTGCTGCAAACCCACGCTGAATTCCAAAAGCATAAGCCGTTGATCTTGAGCTTTTCTTTACCTATGTGTCACGGAATAATATCACAGAATGATAAATCTTGCATTTATCCACTTAAACATTTGCCAAAAATCTTTGTTTAATACTACAAATTTGTAGGGATGTTGTATTTATATCAAGTGAAGAAATATCTAAATGAGCAATCCAAATCTGAATGGCCTAACACTTATTTATAAATTCCACAAGCAGATCATAGGCATAGTAAAGGTGTCAATAGCAACAGAAAAGCTTTGCAGACATTTATGTTAATACTTTCTATTGCTGACCTTTGCTAAGCAGTTCCCTGCATGCCAGACAAATGCAAATGGTGCAGCACACAATTACTCCAGCCCCATAAACATCTGTTTCTTCTCAGTGTAGCCTTTGACTGCAGCTCTCCTTACTCTTGAGTAAGTCCAGTGTATTACCGTGGAACCAGTAGTTTCTTCCACGTGGCATGGAGAATGCTTTGAGTAGGGTTAAATCTCCACCTCTTGCCTGTGTTAAATCATGTGGAACATCTTCCTTCAGAGATGCATAATATAGTTTTTCTCCTTGTTCAAGAGTTTCCCCTTGTTTTCTAATTATCTTAGTATGTCTGAACATACACTACTGACTCAATAAAGTAGGACTATCAGTTAAAATGCTAACGTGTTTCGTTGCCTGGTTCTTATATCTGGGATTCTTCCTATTGATAGATACTTTTGGCAGTTTGTTTGGCATGTACTAGCAGCCCACTTTGCATGTTCTTCCTGCTACATGTAGGGTTTCCTATAGATCTGTCATTGGTATTTGAAAAATCACAGGATTATCACTCTGCAACTTCTGAACATGCTTTAGAGAATTGTACGTAACAGCAGAAATGCAGAGGATGTCCCTGAGAGGTTGCTGTTTGTCTTGTTAATCTCAGGACGAGTTAAGTACACACGTACAATGGTAATAAGATATTTGCCCATGAGAACAGGTTAAATGTTTGAGTGAACGTAATTCAAATCTACCTTAGACAAGCTGTTTCCATGCTTAAGTGCTATAGTAAGGTGTCTTAAGTGCGTCTTCCACTCCCCCCGCTAATTTCAGTGGACACAGGACAAAGTTGAACTGTTCTTTCTTTAAGATATGTTGAGGAGAACTGACTTAAAGTATGCAAGTAAAGTACATCAACCTTTGCTAAATTGTATTTCCAAAAATTATTGCGATAATACTTACCCTCTCTGGGCTACGTAGTTTATCAAGGTTATTTTTGATATGCAGTGCCCCAAGTTGATCACTGTCTGTAGTGTCCAAGTTTATCATTGCAGAGTAAAGCAGTAGAATTACTTCCCTTGTCTCACATGGTAACATTGTTGATTGGTTCCATAATTATGTTGGCCTTTTTGTCGATTTTTGTGTTCGATTTAAAGCCCGTGGTAAGTCCAAGGTCACTTTCTGTAGTTCTAGGGCTGAACCAGTTTTCCAGATCTAGATTTATGTATTGTCCTTCCTGCCCTTCTACTTCTGAAGCCGAGAATTAAGCACTTTGTTGAATTACATAATCCATTCCTCCAGAGTACTTGTAGCCTTCTGAATTTGATGCCGTATGTATTTTTTTTCTCTTCTTGGTGCACACTGTTCCATCATACACTTTCAATAGCACTGAGCCCTGGGTAGATTCATTGGTGTTTCATACATTTTCTTATATGCATCTGTTTCTGCCTGGTTTGGTAGTTATTTTAGGATTTGTTAATTTCTCTTGGTAGTGAGCAGAAGAAATAACTTTAGTACTAAGCCTTTTTTTGCCAGTACAGTTATTCACAAATGCTTTTTAGCTTTTTTCCCCCCAAACAGATTCTAGTTCATATAATTAATATGTTTGCACTAACTACTAACATTTTGCTTGCATTGTAGAGTTCACTTGCTGTTAATATATTGAATTTATGAGGAGTTACAGTCATGGAGGGACTGCATTATTTTCTATGTGGAAAGAAAAAGTACTCTTAAGAAAGCACTGTACATATTGTGTAATTACCGGATTTTGAAAGTAACTCCACTCTCTATTGTTGTAAGAATGCCACTTGACACAAAAGCAGTACGGTCATGTCTTCCAGTTTTCCGTCAAATGTGTTCAAGTGGGTCAAGTTGTCAGACCATTTTTCAGGTACATCTGAAAAGTCTGGGTTCAGCCATAGCTCACCCGAACTATCTTAAATATGACCTTGTATGATGAGAAACCTCTCAAAGAAAAAAGGTGTGAAAGGAGTTGACTTTGTTATGGTAACAGTTTTTGTCCTTGAGCTGGAACTGAGCTTTGAATTTTTCTCCGTCTTGGTTACATTACTCTGTGAATAATTTTCTCATTGGCAGTGGTTTGACAGTACTGAAAATCTAGCTTTAGGACTCCTGCAACAGGATCCAAAGTACAGTGATGATACAGTGCATGGTGCTGATTTGATACAGGTGCGTTCTTCCAGCTTGGATCAGTAGATTAAAAGTGTCCTCTGATGCAATAAAAGATAATGGCATGCAATTGCTATTCATAGCATTCTCACTAATTTCTCATAAGTTATTTATAAGCAGCATACATTCTGGACCTAGAACAGAGAGGCTGGTGTAAAGTGTCTGGTAGCTCTTTGGCTAAAGCAAACACAAACTCTGGTGAATTGTCATTCCTGTGATCCAGCGCTGTGTTAGCTGGCCTCACGGAGTTCCCAAGTTAATTGCAAGGAAAGGGAACTCCAGATCACACTAAAGAAGGTGGTCTCTATCAGTCCTGCCTCAGTATTTGTAGCCTTTGATAGAAACAAGCACTTTCATATGGAGACTTTAGCGTAGCACCTATTGCTCAGTCATGTATTGTGTTCCTCATGGGTCTGGAGACGGAAACGGGGTTACGGGGCTTCAGCTCTTTCAGGCTGGTACTTTGGTCCTGCTTCTCTGAGAACGGCAAAACTTTTGCTTTATGAAAGCAGCCTACCTTCCTCCAGCATAACCTGTGGTAAATGTGAAGGCAGTTTATCTTTAGCACCTGTTTGATTTTTACAGCTGGTTTTTGTGTGAGATTATACTGCTTCCGTGTTTGTATTCAAACTGAAGTGTACGACTGCTGGAACTGAGGAAGCTGAAGTAAAAAGACAGCATGTTGTGGTGAACTGTAAGCATATCAGACCTCAAGTTTGCTTACAGTGGCCTGTCACTAACACATGCATTCGCAGGTTTTCAGCTGTGGTTCACTAGAAGTAATGTAACTTTTGAATAAACAGGAAGCTACAAGAATGTGAGGAGCTGGTAGGACAGAACCAGTATCCTTTTTCCTCTGTCTTCCCAGGCTGTGTTAATGTGACATTGTGAAAGAAGTTCATCTGACTCATCTGTTTCTTGTCATTGGAGGACAGAACTATAAAAAGATGTGGAAGCACTCTGTATCTGTACTCAGATTTATGGCTAGGAAGAAGATTAACCTGGCACGGAAAATTCCTGATGTTTATTTAGGATAGGATGAAATAGAAACAAGCTGGGATTTACATGTGATTTTTTTTTTTCCCCCTTCAGAAATAGAAGCATAACTGGCTTATGTTCTTGAAAGACCTTTTAGAATCTTTCCATAATGCCATGGTTTCAAATCTAGTTTGTATTGGGAACTTTATATAGGGGCAAATGTTTAACAAATGACTGCCTTTGCTCTTAATGAAATCAGTTACAATAACTTTGGAACCAGTGACTGTCAGTGACTCTGGCTTGTGAAGTATTCTTGTGTAAGTATGACAAGTTGCACTGTGACTTACATGTAATGCCCAGTGCAGACAGACCCCCGCCTTTAAAGTACTGCAAGTGGGAATGTGTTTAAGACTCGTTTAGATGTGGTGTTAAGGGATATGGTGTAAGGGAGAACTTTGTAGAGTGGAGATGATGGTTGGACTCGATGATCCCAAGGGTCTTTTCCAACCTAAATGATTCTATGATTCTATGAACGCGTGCAAAAATTAGAGTGATTGTGCCCCTCTTCCAAGCCTCTCAGCCATTTCTCAGGTCCTTCAGTGGGAATGATATGAATGTGCTTGTAGTTCTGCTTTGGATGTCTAAGTTTTTTTCCTTTTAGATAGATTGGAGGAAAAACTAGCTATAGCATGTTATCTTAGTCTTGCTACAGAGAATGATATGGAAGAACAGATGTCAGATTCTTACCATTTTAGACTGAGATTGCCGGAAAATGTAGGAGGACAAAAACCTTGACTTCTCTGGTTATATATTGGACATGACATGGTTCACTTGAGCCTCTTTTCTTGGACTCCACTACTTACACATGCTTGCTTGAGTGCTTGTAGAGGAATGTCTTTTAAATGACACCTCACTTGATATGGAAGAATTGAGACTTACTGAAGCATCTTGCCTGGAACCTGTTTAGACTCCTGTTTCTGGAAGTCACTTCCCAGTCTGGCACACTCGTGCTTGTTATATTCCCACTTCGTGTCTTTAAATAGTTGATGGCCCCAGAGTACATGGTTCCCCTGATCCCATGCTAAATTCAAGTCTGTACGGTTCTTTTGCTCTAAATGGCACCTTTTGACTTAACTGACTCACTAGAATGAATGCAAATTCTTGATAAAGCTGAAAATTGCACTTGTCTTGTAGAAATTCCCTTTTTAGGTATGTTTTTTTTCCCTAATAATTCTGCATCAAAGTTAAATACCTCTAGCAAAGTGAAGTAATTTCATCTTTTCAATTCACAGATTTTCAATTTTGTTGGTACATATGTGATATAAATTCATTATGGAGGGAGTAGGAAACAGTTCCTCAAACTTGTTTTGTTGGCATCCAGCTGAAGTTGGGGAGGCTGCCAAACTTGATAGTAAGTACAGGCTGGTGAAATTATATGGCACAGAACTAAAAGTGGAACAGAGGGGCCTGGAGAGCTTGCTGATCCTCTCTAGCTGTGAGATCCTGAGAATACTCTCCTTCTGCTCCTTTCCAGTCTGCATACCACTGCTCTTTACTCAGGTTCCTCCCTCCATTTTTTTAAAAATGTTTTTAAAGATGAGCTGTAATAAAGTATTACAAGTCTTTGTTTTGGGGGAGGGAGTGTTTTTTGGTCTATGGGGTTTTTTTGTTTGTTTGTTTGCTTGGGTGGGGTTTTTGTTTTTGAAATAGCTCTGAAAGGTTCTTGAAAATATTGTTGGGAGTTCAAAGACAGAATAATTGGTTACGAAGGTATTCAGTTCCAGCAAGTCAGCTAGTTGCTTACTGCTTAAAAGTCAGCTAGTAAAGTGTGGATTGAAGGTGTATTCCTGTCTAAGGAAACAAGTGGTGATGTTACCGTATCTGTCTATTAGGTATGAGAAACTTGACCTGCAAAGAGTAAATTCTGCAAGCTGGTGTAGGTTAGATTTGTCTGAGCCCTGCAGAGAGCTGGCAAGGTAGCTTTGCTGCTGCCAGTCCTGCACGTGTCTACAAGGACGAGGAAGGAGGAAGCAAGCAAACTCCTGCAGACTCCTGTGTGGCTGTGTCCCCTGGGTTTCCTGGGCTGAGCTGCCTTGATTCGACTGGAAGGGGACAAGAGAGCATTGCAGAAGCTTGTGTGCTGTGGTCTCTGTGAGCTGTCTAAGCATCATCTTTTAAAGGCCCTGGTGACACTTTGTTCTTGACAGCTGACAGCCTCTTCTTCATAGTTTCAGAAGCATTGCTCAAATGTCTTCAGGTGTTGCTTCAGCTTCTGGGATTCTGGCTTCCCAAACTTCCATGGCTGTTGCTGGTTCCCCAGCCTGTTCTATGCTTGATTCAGAAAGCTTTTGATGGCGTGTCCCAAGAGCTGAAACTTTGCAGTGTCTTGCAGCATTTTCATGAGGTTGCCAAACCCACCTCAGGTTGAAGACAGCTTTGCAAATATAGATCCACTTCAATGCAAGCTAGGCTTGCATTTCAGGTGCTAGATTCTGGATTTTAATGTATTGCTATAATATGATTTTTTTTTTAAAGTTCATTACGTGCTTTCTGAAGTCTTACTTAAAAGCCTTGTGAAGTTGTATACTTGCTTTGAAATCTGTAGAACTATAGATAGATAGCTGTCATTTCCAGACATGGAAAGATTACTATAGTTCATTGTTGTCAGTAGCTATTGTGTGCAGTCAGGATGTCCTGGGGAAAGAGCGTGCATGGTTTAAAGTTGATGTTAAGTACATCAGCATTCCAGTGGTAGTAAGCTAGAAGTAAGCTGCTTGTATTCCACTGCATTACTAAGAGCTCAGACTAACCTTTTTTGAGGAGAAGTGGTAATTCTGAAAAATTTGAGATTGGTTATTCCATTTGTGATGGATCCTGAAAAGAAAGGACTTCTCTGGTATATAAAACGTAAAGCTTAACAAAAGTCTTCCTGGAACAGGAAGGCAGAGCGAAACAGACAGCATTTCTTTAGGGAGAGACTATCTATGTTAATGTCTTGTTAGCAAAGTGAAAGAAGTGCTCTTTCTCTGAAGACACTGCAGCTAATGGATATGCGAATGTTTAAGTGGTAAGTGCTTTGAATGTATAGACAGTTTTTATTGGTTTCTTTTAATTTTGAAACAGTTTGCATGTCATGCCGGCACTCAATTGATTTTTCCAGTCATTAGTGGCTGGTAATCAATAGATCTCATAGTAACTGTTGTTGCTTAATGATTTGGAATGCAAAGCTGAGATTTATAAACAGTGTTATCTCTGGAAAGCTAACGTTTCCATCTAAACTGAATTTAAAAAAATAAAGAAATCCACTGGTTTTTATGAAGTTGTTAAAAAAATTATCATCTGCAGACCTTGATTGAGTCTCATTTCAAACAAAGGTCCCAGAGGCATTTTTTATGTAATTACAGAGTGTAGAAGAATGAAGAGGTAGGAGAAGCCTTAATGTAGCAATGAACTGTGGCAACAGAGACTGTTCATATTTTTATAATATGTGGCAATTTTTTTTTTTTTTGCTGTAGGCTTATAACAATACATTCTTCCAGATCTGCAAGTAATTGTGAAAATAGCCCATGAGAGGAACACTTGTTTTCTGTAATAGCTTTGTATAGAAATAGTTGTTATAAAAATGTTGATCAGGCCTGTTGGCGTGATGTGTAAAAAGGAATGGATTCAACTGTGTTAACTTACTGGTTAAAAACTTTTCCTTTCACAAAGGAAGTCTAATGGGGGAGCAGATTACTGTACTTTCTTTGTTTGTTACCCATTAGTGTTTAGGCACCTGGCAGGAAGTTTGAATACCTCTTAAGATTAAAGTCTGTTACTTTAATTTGCTAAGAAAATGTGTATAGAATGGGCAACATTTTAACGTGATTTAATTCTTGCTACTTCTAGAAGTCATTGCGGTCCATTATTTCCATATTTATACTTGAAATGTAAGGAGGATCCATAAATTAACATTGTCACAGGTCTTGCAAAAAAGGATGACTAGGGGTTGAATAGCTGTACGTGTGTTATTGTGGTATCTCTGAAACAGAAGATTTTAAGTGTAACTTAAGCATTGAGTTAATTAAGACTACTGCATTGCTTTAAAAAAATTAAACTTTTTAAAAATAAATACTAATGTGAAATTGTCACTTCTCACAATGTAAAATTGGGAAGACTTCCGTCTAGAGGGCTCAGCTTCAGCTTAAAGCAGTGTACGTGACTTCTCTAGAAAAAACTTCCCAGTCACTAATGATTAAGGAATTGAGTTGGAAACAGAAAAATGGTGGTGCTTTTTGTCCTCTCCTTTCCCCCTCCTCCTCCTTGTCCAGTAGTTGTTAATAGAAGCTCTGGATGGATCGTTCATCTTGTCTCATTATTCCAGTTTGTCATGGAAGCGTGTTAAAGGCTCAGTGCTGAATGGCTAAATACTTGTCTTGATCACCAGTTTAAACCATATAGTTTGTCCAGGAACAGCAATAGTTATGCTGAGTTTCTTCCCCACTTTTAACAGGCAAAATTGAGGGGATTTTGCCAGGCTGTGGAGCTAATAAAGGGGTTTGCAATGGACACCACCTTTTGATAGCTATCTGTCTGTATGCAAGCCAGAAACCCTGTGTTCTGGATACATACACAGGATCGTGGAGTGGGTGGGGGGGTGGCGCACACCCATAAACTACTGTTCCTGGTCTGAATTCTGAAATATCTACCCAGAAAAGAAATAGTTTTTCAAATATTTAACTGTATCTGTGAGCTGCTCTGTGGTGTGATTTGACTCTTGCTGGTAAATGACTGTTTTCCTCTCACATTACCATCATGTTCCCACACAAAGCTGCTGTTTTAAGTGGGAAGATATAGGAAGTGAAAGAGTAATCTGATTTCATTGTGGGAAGCATCTGGATTGTGTTAATTGCCTTCCTTTAGTGCTTACTTTCTTAATAATCTTTTTTAAAGCTATGTTTTATCAGTTGTTCAGAAAAGTATAATATTGCATGTTTTATAGGAGACTTTGTGTATAAAATTTGTCTTTAGGCTTACTAGACTTGCTTGATTGACCCCACCTCTCACACTTTGGTTTTCATTTTATTCCTAAGCGGTGAACTTCAAAGAAGTTAATGAAGAAAACAAGAGAGAACTCTTCAGTGAAATATTTTCTTCCATTGAAACATTGGCATTCACCTTTGGAAACGTGTAAGTTGGAATTCAGAAGGAGTTTTTAAAGAGCTTGGTGAAGCTGAATCAAATTAAGACTAAACAACAGCAACAAAATCTTTAGTTTTATTTTGGACATATATTAGCTGATAAACTAATTTAAATTAACCACATCCAGAGCAGTTTTACGGCTTTGTTTGGGGTTTTTTTTTCTTAACAAGGGAAACACTGATGGCATGAAATTTCAGAGAATATAAGACTACTTCTAAAAATTGTCTGCGGAACCTTTAAAGGATATTAGAAACACTATCTGAATTTTTGTTCTCAGTGATATGAAATTGCTTGGTGAGGTAAAGTAATGAAGTAACACAATTCTTTGTTTTTCTGGCAGTGTTTCAGACTTCCTTATGGGAGATGTAGACAATGGCTCGTCACTGGGACTTCCTGTATCTCGGAGAAGTCGGGTAGGCTAAACATGTTCTCTTTGAGTGTGGAGTATCTTTTAAAGGAGACTTTCATTTCCACTGAAACTCTGCATCATGGGGCTGGGACACTTGGAATCTTCTGAGTGTTAAAAAAAGATTTAAACCCGTGAAAAAAAAAATGCATTCAAGATTTCAGATACTTGAATGTATTCTCAGTGCTAAATGCCAGTGATGACTCAACAGGGCTAGTGCTCAAATATGTAAATGATAACCTGCTGTAATGGTACTTGAGTTTTTTAAATTGGTTAAGTGAAAAGAACTAAATACTTAAAAGTAAAATACTTGAATGATTTGCTTGCTGGAGTAGTTAGAATAGACCTGTTAGACCTGGAAGCTAAAGGCCTAATGAACTCTTTTTGGCTTTTGGCTTTGACTAATTCATTAAGAAATAACCTTTTCTTCTTCCAGAGCCCAGTTTGTGCTGTAGCTGTTTCAACAATAATTCACTAAGAGAAGTGAAATAGCACTGTCAACTTATAGGTAGTCAAAAACATTAGCATTTTAAACTCCCCCTTAAACACTTTGAGGGTGAGATTAAAAAATGCTCAGTACCAAATTCTGTTATGAATTTTTGTGTATCTAGAAACAGACTTCCAAGTAAATCAAGTCAAATTAAAAGTTACAAGCAAGGAAAATGCAGTTGATGTCTATGACAGGCTGAGATGTAGCAAGGTTAAAAATTTTAGATTGTGGGGTTTTTTAAAGGCTTCGTTGAGACATACTTAGGGCTTAGCATTCCTTCACATAGGCTTGATCGTAGCAGTGCTGTCCAGCAACATCTGAGAAGCAGTCTTTTTTAATTTTCCCTATGTTTTATAACACACATGTGACAAAGATGGGTGATCACTGAAGTCCTACTTCTGTAGCTGCTACAAAGCTCAACTTTCCAAACAACATGGAGGGGAAGGAGGCTACTCGGAAAACTGGTTCCATGAGACTCAGAATCAGAAATAAAAGTGCAGAGAAGCTAGCATCTCATGTAACTTAAATGAGATTATTTGAACAAGTACTATTTCAGCTAATCGGTTCACCAGCAGAAGAAAGGTGCTGAATTTGCCAACATTTTAATCTTGTAATGGTTTTGCAATGTAAAAATGTATTCCTGTGGAACAAGATGGTCCCATATATTGTAATGTGAAGTGAATGCTTAGCTAAAAGGTCACTCATCTGAACATGGGTGTGGGGGAAGACCAAGGGGAAATTACAATATAGCAAAATGAAGAAGGAATTCTATTCTAGATGCTCCAGAAGTCACCAGTTTATAATTAAAAGCTCTTCTTTGTAGTGTCATTTGCTTTTCCTAATGTGGAAGGGAACAATTATAAATTTTGGAGCAGGTAGGATAATATGGTTCAATTTCTTGGAAATCTGTTTTAAATTCAAGTGCATCTTCATTCAGACAAATAAATACACATTTAACAGATGAATCATTTCATTTTGATTTGCAATTCAGAGAGCAGTTTGGAAGCCAGCTAGAAGTTGAGTGTTAGGAGGAGCTAAATGCAAGCTATTTTAGTAGCTGTATTAACTTTTCATTCCTGCAGATGTGTACATTCAGTAGTTGGAACATAGCAGCTAGCTGTCCCTTAAAAAGATTAGAGCATAATGTTTTGGTAGAATTTAACATGTAAATGCTTTGAGGGTTAATTAAGGGGAGAGATTTTAATTGCCTGTTAAGTTAGGGACCTCCCCCACTAAACTGTTGGGGATTGCTCTAAGGTGGGGATGGGGGGGCTGATCTTGCTTCTCTTGACTGCAGGGGAGTCTGCATTCTTTAGTTCAGGCATTCCACTTGGAAGCTTAAGTTAAATGATATGTATACCCCCTCTTAGCAAATGTAATTGTTCTCATTTTAGCCCTTGTAGTACAACCAGAACTACAAGGTAGAAGCAAAAATATTTCTTAATTAAAAACAGAAGAGCTTTAGAATACATTGGAAAAGATGAGACAGGCATGTCTGACCTTTCATTACTCAACAAGCTGTTTGAATGCTTTTCAATGCTGTGTAGATATGAGAGAATAATAACGGAGAAGGATAAAATTTTCAAAGTGTGTGCAGAGATTTGCCTCTGTCAAGGCGAGGGTTCTTGGGTAGTGGAGAAAAAAGGCAGAAGAGACTGGTTAAAATTGGGAAGTTAAGTCTATCTAGAACTCAGGCTTTGTTTTCCTGCTAGACTCACTGGGATGAGTCATTGGGTGCTTGAGGGGACAAGCTGTATGAGTCCAGTTCTGGTAAGAAGTTGTAGGACATAAGTAAAAGTAGTTGTCCGTGTGCTTGCTTTTAAAACGTGGTATACATATTTGCAGTGGGGTGAATGTGGATGGATGAATGAGCGTTGATTATCTGCCTGAACTAGACTGTGTGCCTGCATTACTGGAAGGGAGTGAACAATTCTCAAGACTGCAGTGATTTAAGTCGATACAATGGGAAATAATTTTTAGGACTAGAACTTGTAAGTGCCTCCTGATAATATAAACATAATATATAATAATATATGCATGAGGTTTTTTCCTCATCTTATTTGTTCTTCCCTAACTGTATGCCACTTTAAAATTTACTTGAAGACAGTAATACTTTATACCCAAATCAGAAGTTGCTTTCTGTGCAACCAAATGTTGATCCATCTCTAAATTCAGACTTTTCTTGTTGATAGACAGCTTTGGATGGATTTCCCACCCGTTCTGAAAAAGCCCTTCCATTTCACTGAAACTCTGTTTTATTAAACAGCAATTGTACCAGTATTTCACTTTCTTAGGAATGGAGCTGTGCTTTACGCTGATTCTGTTCAATGTAATTGGTGATTAATACCTTGCATGTTTTGGTATATGAAAAGCTGCTTTTGCTGTGAGGTAAACAATGATGATTGAAGGATTTTTGTGTGATTTATGATCAGTTTCCACTTACATAAAAAAAAAAACAACCCACAAACAAAAAAGAACTACTTGCATCATTGTTGCTGTGCTCCATTTTAGGTTTAAGTCTGAAAATAAAACAGCACCAAAGTCTAAAATGGAAACAAGCTGTTCTTGTAAAGCTTAAGGCTACTCTGCAGCTCTTTCTCAGCCTTTGTCTCCTGCCTGCTCTCTGCTCCCAAATTTTCAAGAGTGGTTTATTCATTTAAAATGAGATAGGGTTGTGTTTTGGTTTTTCGTTTTGTTTGCTTTTTAAAAAGGAGTGGTTACTAGGTACAATTTTTATTCATTTAAATTTGTTCAGTGGCCTGGTTGTCCTACAAATAGTTCAACTTGCACAATTAAAGGGGTGGCAAAATGCAGCATGAGGACAAAGGTAGGGATGAAATCTTGTGCTAAATTCCTTTTATTATTGGATTAAATTCTGTCAGGTTGTACTGATTGTCAGGGCTTCATTAGCAAGTGTTATGGGTGAGCTGTTGTGCCTGCAGTACACACCTGCAAGTAATTTAGGAGAAACAATAACTTTATTCCCTTGAGGAAGAAATATGGGATTCTAATGGCTTATAGAATGGTGTCTGTTCATGTAGACGACATTAGGTCTGTATGAAATGATTCTTAAAGGATAGGCAGGGATCTAAGAAAAGCTGGAGATCACTTAAATATGAACCTACTTTGTTAAACGATTAACTCTGACATCACAGCTTTTCAAGATTGTTGATTTAAAGGTATATAATAATTCATTGCTATTTCTTATGTCTCAATTGACAGCTATGGGAGCTTAGAAGGTATTGTGCCTTACATGACAGGGAGTTACAGCACAGGCTGTTGCTTTATCTGCAAAAAAAGGAAGGGGCAGATGATGCCATTTATTTTATTAGCCAGACAGTTCCAGTGAGAGCTTTTCTTTGTTAACTTAATGTTTTGTTTCTTATATACCAGTCTTTTGAGAATCTTTCTGTGGAGTCTGGGGGTTCACTGCATGAAAGGGATGATATTCAAGGTAGGTCATTAATTTAATATTAATAAACACCATTCTGTATCTGTGTTTTCATCTTTTAAAATGTTATAAGTAAGTTGCTTGGTCGCTTTTATACACCTATGCTGCCATTAAAACTTCACTGTAAAAAAATGTGTTACTACAGAGGTTTTATGCTTTTGTGAATAATCAATCTGGGTTGCTTTTCGGGGGGAAAAAAGAACCAAGGCCTGAAGCAGTTCTGTATGTCATCATATGATTGGTGTTTTGTTGGGTTACTTTCTTTAAGAAAGTTATGCTGACCATATGACTACTCCAGGTAAAATACTATGACCCTTTAATTTGTTCTAAAACCTCTGTCAGTCCTGTTTAGAGTCAACTAGCATTAAAGACCAACTCAAGATCAGAGCTGCTTAAGCATTCACAGTTGGCTAATACTGGCTTTGCTCTCAGTGTGTGGTCATGTCTAAAATTCAGTTCTTTGTTCGACACTTTATTTTCAGGACATCTTCGAGCAGAGGAGGTTGATAGCATGCTCCTAAGAAACGACAGCGGAATTGAATCGGCTCTGTCCTATGCTAAAGCATGGTCAAAATATACCAAGGATGTAGTCGCATGGGTAGAAAGAAAGCTTAGCTTGGGTGAGTGGCTCTTTCTGGCATTTAATCAGCTTTGTCACGATGAAATCAAATCTGTTGTCAGGCCTCTGTGCTGCAGACTGTCAATAATGTGATTTCTAAATTAGTAGCTGTTCCACTGAAGTGGACAGAACTATTACGCATTTCCTATAATTATAAGGCCTGTAACAAAGTGAAGGTGGTCCCCTTTGTAGCCTGTCTGTTAGAGTGTAAAAAGCATTTAGCATGTGTAACAACTGCTAGTGTAAACAGTAACTCTGAATTTTTTTAACAGAAGTGGAGTGTGCTAAAAACTTAGCAAAAATGGCTGAAACTGCTAAAGCTGTTGTTGGACACCAGGTGAGTGCATCTTAGGGGCTTTATTTTAAAGTCTTAAATATGTATTGGATGCCTTGCCCAAAAGGGAAACTTTGGGGATGTGGAGGAGTGGATTTTTAAGTTGATAAAGAATTGATTTATACTGTAAATCACAGGTTAAAAAATCTGCTGTATTTTATGTCTTCCCATCTCCTATGGAAATTTTGATATATAAATTTATTTTTGTTGAAAATGCAGAGTAGCCTTTATAGTTTTCACAATGTGCTTTTTTCTGTCTAATATCTTGTAGGCTTTGTGATTGGGATTTGTAGACTTCTCTTTCAGAGTGTTTTCCTAGTAAAATGAAACATAGCTGACAAATTAGTAATTTTCTACATTCACACCTAACTCTGACTTCCACACGCATATAAATACCTTACTAAATGTAATTGAAAATATAGTTCAATTATACAGCCATTTAGAATGTCAGCATACCTCTACCTTACCTGGAACATTAATGTTTTGTTGTGTGTAATTTTAGGATTATATGCCATTCCAATCAATATTCATTAATGCTTTTCAAAATGATATTGAGAACAATCAACTTTGGCAACAAACAGCTGCTGCTCTCCAGTCTAACAAATTTGTGCAGGTAAGCTTAAAGCAAAAGACCAAGATATTGTTTAGGTTTTTTTACAAGTTTTGTAACACCACAGATTATTCAAAAGAACAAACTTGCAGCCTATAAGCCTTTTATGTACTCTATTAATGTTTCCTATCTAGCCTCTTCTCGGAAGGAAAAATGAGTTGGATAGACAAAGGAAAGATATCAAAGAGCTTTGGCAGCGAGAACAGAAAAAAATGGTTGGTATTTCTTTCATATCTAATAGTGTTCAATCTAAAATTCTTCAGAAGGATGAAACTTTTAAACCAGGCTGTTATGCACTTAAATTCCTATGTAGAATCTATAGGGCTTATTTGGTGTAGTATGTAACTGTCAACGTCATGACATACTTGTAAGAAGTTATCTTTCTGTGACTACATACTTTGAACTGCAGCATGCAGACCTGTGCGTAACAGCCTCTTTAAACATCACATTAAATAACTGGAAAATTAAAATCATTAATTCTTTTGCTTTTTCCTTTTGTTGCATTCTGCAGCAAGAGCTGGAAGCCGCTCTGAGAAAAGCGAAGTTGCTATATACACAGCGTCAAGATGAGTATGAAAAGGCAAAATCCTGCACTGCTCGTGCTGAGGAGGAACATCTTAGCTCAAGTGGAAGCTTTGTGAAAGATGTCAGCAAGCAACTGGAAAAAAAACGAAGGCTAGAAGAGGAAGCTCTTCAAAAAGTAAGAGGTTTTTTTAAAGATAAGCCCACACTGGTTTTACTCATGGTTTCCCAATGGGAGCATTTGAGCAAGTGCTCTGTTCGTAATTCTTAATTTTAATCATGCTGTGCTCTTTTGGGCTTTTATCCTAAATGGGAATCTACAATTGCAAGTGTCTTGGGTGGTGTTTTTTTTCCTTGCTTCTAGTATCAAGGCCTGTAGTCCATCAACCCTTTACACTTGTGTTTTCTCTAGGCTGAAGAGGCCAATGAACACTATAAAGCAAGCATGGCAGAGGTTGAAGAAAAAAGAAATGATTTGGAAAGCTTTAAAAGTGATGTCTTAACACAGCTTCGGGAGCTTATATACCAGTGTGATCTTACTCTTAAAGCTGTAAGCATGCTTTTTAAAATAGGTTTGGCACAGATACATAGAGATTGGTAAGACTAAAAGAAAGCCTCATCTATAGTGTTAACTGCTTAAAATAGAAAATTTTCAAAGGACAGAGGTCAAGCCAATAGAAAAAGAAGAAAAACTTTTAATATATATTTTGGTGCTCTCTTTCTGTTAGGAGTTTAAAAAAGAAAAGAGGAGGGTGTTATACATATCTGGAATTTTGGGGTGTTTTTTTATGAGTTGTTGCCTTGCAAGAACCCTGACTACACAATTCGTGTAAAACCTCTCTAAGAATATTGACGGCAGCAGTCTTACTCTTTTGCTTAAAAGTACAGCTCCCATTCCCATTATTTTCATTAGTGCATTAGCAAAGATGTTTGGCTCAAGCACAGAATGGATGTTAGCATGCTGCAGCATGGAGCCTGCTAATCTTGATGACAGTCTCAATTACTACAGGATCCATTGCAACTAATTTAATGTATTAACACATGTAAATAAGCAAAGGATTGTCGAAAGAGTGTATCTACATACACAGCTGTGGGTTGTTGTTTTATTTAAAAAAGCTCTAAGAACGCATCGTTCCAATAGATGTGTACTTTTTTTAGATGAGACGAAAGCAATTTAATTCTGGGGCGGGGAGGGAAAATAAAAAACCAAACAGCCCCCCCACATACACACAAAGCAACCCAAAACCCAACCCTTAAGACCAGTAGAAAGCTTAGACAAACTTATTTCAAATATATCTAAATTGCAAACTACTTGGCAACCCAAAAGCTGAAGAAGCCACCATGCAGTGTCCCCTTCCCTGGTCTCTGCCTTGTGATAAAATATTTTACAAGTTTTATGTAATTTAACAAAGAAAGCGTTCAGTTAATCTGTTCAGTTGGGATAAGGAATTTTGTCCATTTCATGTCTCAAGGTGATATGGAGCTCATCTGGGTTTGGAACTCCAGCTACTTCATCATTGTAGTGGTGACTAACAATCCTTCCAGAGCATGAAAATTGTCTTTTTGGTAGCAACAAACCTTGTTTATGTTCATCAACCCAATGGGGAAGCGATTGGAATTGCCTTTGGTACCTGGAGGATTCAATAACCCAGCGGAAAGAGGAATACTAGTATCTATACTAGAGATGAAGTTTTTGCAGTTGATTTTCAGGAATCTTGCACAAAGTTCATCCCTACAAATGTTACTATCTTCTAGATTTTTTTCTAGGTTTATTGTTAAAATAACTTTATTTTGAGATATTAATTTGGTTGAGCAAAGTACAAGTGAAATATCTAGTAAATTATCTACAAGTATTTAAATAATTATTTTTTTCTCCTAATAGGCAACAGTTAACCTGTTCCAGCTGCAGCACGCTCAGGTTGTATCTCTTCCAGTTAACTGCCAGTCCCTTTGTGAGAGTGCCAAACTCTATGACCCTGGTCACCAGTATTCAGAGTTTGTGAAAAGTTTGCCAAAGGAAGGTGTTCCTATTGAATCAGGTTCTTTTGAAACCCGGAGTTCCCAGGTTGATGGGTAAGTCCCACACTACAGGTGGTATTTGCTTGGTTTAGAATTAAATGCTAGGCACATGTGTTTAACAGTAAAACAACATTTTTGGAGGAATAAAATGAATCCTGGTGTTTTGCCGTGCCTTACCATTCTCTATTTCTCTGACTCATCTTTTGGTAGATTATATATAATGTTGACATTAAAACCTGACTTAAATTCCAAAGCAGAATTCATTTTGTGTAATAAGGCTTGCTAAAATATTGACAATTGTTGTGCAAGAATTGACTTGTTACTATTTTAATGTAGATAATGGTTAATATGAAAAATGTAAATTTTTAACTCTGTAGTGTGGTGTGGCAGTATTTGATAATCTGTATTTGATAATCAGTTCAGAAAGTCTGAGGAGGTAGTTTTCCTCTTCTGCAGGCCTTGCTGCTACAGTACCTTCTTTCATATTGTTTACATTTAGCAACTTTTTTTTCAGGAAGTGTTGCTTGATTTCTGTCTCATGCTATGTAACTAAAAAAAGCTTAGAGTCCACACGTCCCTGTGTTATATATAATTATTTTTTTTCCCAACCACTGGAAAGTGGCAGTTTTTACTGTTCATCTGTTAAAGATACAGCTAATGTGGAAGTAAAAACTACAAAACAAAAAAGAGAACTCCTCATGTCAGTATGCCAAATGCTTTTCCACCTTTTAGCTTGTTATAAAATAGTCATCTTGGCACTAAAGTACCAGAATATCCATTCCAATCTGTGTGTTTCACAGTTCTACAGGAAAGTGTCGTCATCGTCTTTCAAAAGGAAACTAAACACAAAAAAACCTAATGCTTGAGTCAGACTTCTACCAACAAAAGCCAGGAAATTCAAAGTTAAATCTGAGATTCTTAGTTCTTGTCTGTAAATTTCCTGCCTTTTAAGACTGATTTAGGCTATACTCATAAACTTTGACTTAGCGGGATTTAACTGTGCAGCTCCCTGAGAAACTGATGAGCATGAAATTTCAAACTCTTTGTGCGCTCTCCCAGCTATTTACTGCTTAAGATTTATAGTAGCGTGTTTTTTCTCCTCCTTTCTCCACACCTTTAGTTTTCTTTGACATGGCCTTGTGATTCTCGGTGTACTTGAAGCAATCGTTTTTATTGTTTAGGTCTGCATTTATTTAAGGGACAGCAGCTTGGGCAAACGCAAGTTTAAGTGTTTTCAAGTCTTTATTTCCTTCAGCTTGATAGGGTAGAACTGATTAAGGAACAGCTTCCTGACTGTTAAACTTGGCTAGCAGGCCATTTTGTCCACAGGGTGCACGGCATTTTACATTAATTACTGTTAGTAGCTTTCTGTCCTTATCTTGAGAGCACATTTTCACAATGGACTGGCTTTAAGCTCTGTGGTAGCTTTAATATAGTTTCTTTGCTTTTAAAAAAGCATAGCACTTTAGCGCCTATACGTTTATAGGTGAATGGTCATGACGGCTGGGCAGAAAAATCTTTTGGAGGAAAAAACCCCCATAAAAGTAGGATGCAATATCCTCTGAATTATTCTGGTCTTTAAATGAACAGATTTGCTGTTTTTTCAAAGTCTGCAAAAGAATGGTCATAATTGCAGAGATGTGGAAAAGCTGATATATGGGGGAGGGGAGGAAACATTAGGAAATTGCACATATTTAATTAAAAATAAATTGCCACCCTTCTTTTATTTTACTTGGGCTTTAATAATTACATGTCAAATATGTATGTTCATGAAAATTAAATTAAGTGAAGCATTTTTCGTGCCCAGGGATAAAAAAAACCATTGCTTTGCTTTTCATTCTATTCTGTCTTATTTACTCTTCAAATTACTTTCTTCTTTCTGAAGGGTTTTTAATAAGCAATCAGCCAGCAGTGTCCATACATCGCATGGTAACTTATCTCAGTGTTCAGGAGATTTTCCTGCTCAGACCTTAGATGATGTGGGAAGCCCAATTTATCATCATTCACAAAAGATTGGAGAGAAGAGATCTTCCATCAGCACAGATATCCAAGGTAGTTCTTCTGTATTTTGTCAGTTTAGTCCCTATATAAAAACACCAGAAAAAAACAGGTGCTTGATGTCTCACTGTCAGAAATATAGCCTTGAAGGGGTTAAAAAAAATGTATTTTAAAGTTCAAAGCCTGTAAAAACAGTTATGTACTTGAGCAGAAGGACTAATGGAAAACTGGCTGCATGTATACCTAGATTCTTTGACAAGAAAGGTGAGATGCAATTCAAACAGCAAGTACTGTCAAGCACAGTGTACTAAACTATTTCAATCAACTTTAGCAATTTAAAATACATTGGTTTTGTAAATACTATGTTGATTTCCGGTCTTTTGCAAAAGCACAAGTGTCGAGTTTCTGAAATTCATTTCCTTACATCCTGAAGCTTTTACAGGAATATATGCCGTGGTTTTTTCACTATATTGCATGTTCATGTAACTTTTGCAATATTTTCCTATTTTGAATATAATGATAGTCAGTCTTTTTATTTAAAAGAAAATAATGTAATTTTGTCCTTGACATTTGGAATTTGCGGATTTTCTTTTCCAAAGCAATGCGAGGGCCACCACCATTCAGGTCATGGTCAGTTGGCAACCAGAGTGGAGGAATGTGCAGTGATTCTGAAAGTGCCGGGGGAAGCAGCGAGTCACGATCCATGGATTCTCCATCTGCTAGCCCAGGTACAGCTACACTCGTTGCTATACTAATTTGAAGTCTTTTCTTTGGACTGTTTTACATTAATGGAGATGATGTTGTTAGTTTAGCAATTGTTGGACAGAGCCTATAATGAAAATGAGCAGTTGGGTGGAACTGATACTTACAGCTTCCTGAAAATTTTTCTCATCTGCTAGGGGATTTTAAAAGACGACTTCCCCGAACACCTTCCACTGGTACTATGTCATCTGCAGATGATCTTGATGAAAGAGAGCCACCATCTCCTTCAGACTGTGGTAATGTTGTTTCCGTACCTGAAGACCCCTGTTGTAGAGTGTGGCTTTTCTTTTTAACATGCTTAAGAAGTATGTTAACAAAGCTGTGATTACCAGCAGTGTTGTTTTTCAATACAGCGTGTATCCACTTGAGGTTGAGAGCTGAAGAATAATGTTCAGGTCATTTTAATGGAACGGTGCAGAATTGTTTTCATACATTTAGATTCACTGTATGGGCAGCCTTTGAACACTTCTAGTGTCTTCACTGTCCTGAAGTAAACATAAATGATCCACTAACCATTCCCTCCAGACATTTGCATTTAAAATTAGCAGCATGGCACTAAGGTACTTAAGATCACTTCTGAACTTTGAAGTGAAATGTACAGATACGGAGGGTTGGTAACTGGCAAATTGGAAAAAAGTGAATCCAAATGTTTAGGGTAATAATTGATATTTTATCCTTTTCAAGTTAGATAAAGCAAGTTTCGTAACATCTGTCCCAGATTTGACCAGACCATTTCTAGTTTTCAAATGAATTTTTACTGTGTAAAGACAATGTTGCCACAGGTACTGAAACCTGAATAACTGGATTATCAGAAATAGTTCTGTGGGATGACTGCAGTACTTACAAACTAGTTCTGAAATATTTGTGGCACTTGCTCAGTAAAGCCTTTAGGAAATTCTTCAGTTAGTCTTTATTTCCTAAACGTATACTTTGCCTTCTAGGAATGAGCCTGTGGTTAACAGTACTAATATAGATCCAGATTTAAGCATGGCAACATGTTAATGAATGCAAACTTTCACTTGGAGTGGTTTGTTTAATCAATACTTGAGCTTTTGAGAAGCTTTCTGGGCAATTAACTGTATGTGTTAATTTTAAGTTTTTTATCTGTAAAACAAAGGATTTTGCTTCACAGAGTTGTTGATAGCATTCTAAGTAAATTGCTTGAAAAAAAACTCGTCACAAAAAGCACCAGTTGCTGTTCTGATTTTAGAATCCTCTAGAAAATATTTTTATGTTATCTTAGGAGACTGAGAACCGGTGATTCTTTTTTCATTTTATATGGGTTCTGCTGCGAGTGTGTTAATTCTTTCCTGCTGCGAAGAATGCCTTTTTTAAGTATTTCAGAAACACTACAGGCCAAACCATAATGTCGTCTTTCATCCTCTAGTACAGGCTTTTGAAATACATAGAATGAAACTTTCATGAGAAGTTGCACGAACAGTTGGAATTAAATGTCCTGGTATTTTCACATGCCATTAATACAGGAGAAAACTGAAATACTTAAAAATGCAAAACTGATTGATTCCACTTTTAAGTAAGATTATTTGATAGTTAATGTGCCCGTTATGTAAACTGTAACATTGTTTTGCTTCCTTGTGATTTAAATGTTTTTTATTACTTTAGTTGCAATTTACTTAGAATTCTGTGGTCTGCAGCACAGTTCTAAAAAATCAGAATAAATACCCTATCCCAATAGTAGATATTAGAATGACTGTAACAGAGAAATTCTCTCCAGGTTTAAATGATCTGACATCTGAAACTGCAAGTTCTCCAGGACCTTTTAGAAATGCTAATATGTCCAAAGCAGCACAAACACACAAACTACGGAAGCTGAGAGCTCCATCTAAATGCAGAGAATGTGACAGCTTAGTGGTATTTCACGGAGCTGAATGTGAGGAGGTAAGTTGTAAAGTAGTTTAAGTTGCTGCTTGGGATTTAAGTGAAGTCGGGAGTTCTGGAAACTTGCATTACTTTTCTGCGTAAAAAGTACAGGCTTTGTGGCTCATAGAATCATCATGAACTCAAAGCAAAAGCACAACAGACGAATAAATCGTTCTTTTGCACACACATGGGGTGACAAACAGCAGAGATATTTCTTATGGTGTCACATAGTATCAAACCATGTGCTTTTTTTCCCTCCCTTGTAGTGTTCACTTGCATGCCATAAAAAATGTTTAGAGACTTTAGCTATTCAATGTGGGCACAAAAAACTTCATGGAAGGCTTCACTTGTTTGGAGTGGAATTTGCCCAAGCTGCTAAAAATGTTCCTGATGGCATTCCTTTCATCATCAAAAAGTGCACGTCAGAAATTGAAAGCAGGGCGCTGAATGTCAAGGTATGCTCAAATTTATAAAACTTAAGTATGAACAATCTTAAAAATAATCTCTTAAGATGTTAATGCTGTACTATTGATATCATCTGTGCTTTAGACTTGCCTTTCAAATTAAAGTAGAGTTATGCCGGTCTCTTAATTTCAGGGCATCTATCGTGTGAATGGAGCCAAATCAAGAGTTGAAAAGCTTTGTCAAGCTTTTGAAAATGGAAAAGATTTGGTTGAGCTCTCAGAACTCTATGCACATGATATCAGCAATGTTCTCAAGCTGTATCTCCGCCAGGTATGTACTTGAGAGGTCAGATGGACAGACATAGAAGGATACTATATTCTAGGGGAAAAAAAGTTCCTTTTCAGCAGTGGTGCAGCTGAAGATTAAGTAAATGCCTTGTATATTTGCAGTAAGGTTTTTTTAGTTTTCACATGGGGCCTGTGACAGGGGCAGGGAAAACTGTGAGATTACTGACTGCTGGTATTACAATGTGTATTCCACATGGGCATAGTGTCTCTTTAAACATTAGTACTATACATAGAACAAGCTTTTGTTTATCCACTTGTAGCAAAGCTTTAATTTTTAAAACCTTTCCAGTTACTGAATTTGCCTGTCTTACGTGAAGTTTAAAACATTCCCATATTCTTGCCTCCTCATGCAGACAGATACTAATGTATTGCTGTTAATATATGCTAACATTAATTTAATGAAATACTGAATGAACATGATGTGCTCGTTATGGGAGGATTATCTATCTTTTTCATTCAACATGGAGATTTTGAGCTCCATGATTGAGTTTTCCAAAACAGTTTCAGTATTTATCTCAAAAATGAGGCTGGGATATCGCTCAGTGTACTGAGTCACTCTAAAAACTTGTTAGCCCTGAAAGGGATAATCTTTAGCTGCATGGTCCTGTCCTCTTCCTTACACTGGCTGTCAGAGATGAGCATTTCAGTCCTATGATCATTACCGTTAAGTGCTTTTTAAAAACTACAAAGATGTACTCTGCCTACGTAGTCAAGTAAAAAGGTAGCATATTAAATATATCAAACTAGGGTACCAATTTGAGGCACCATGCTGTATTCTCAATAGGGCTTATAATTAAAAGTAGAAGTCAAATAACATGTTTTCTTCTGGTCTTATTACTTCCTTTATAGCTGATCTGTTGGTGTGGTTTTTAGGTAAACCTGCTCATTTTAAATGGAGGAACAGCGCTAGAAAGATGCAGTTCAGACATTTTTAGACAGAATCCTGAGATAAACCCTATTTGAGACTAATCATTAACTAATTATTTTGAGGTTTATCTAGTCTTTCTACTTTTTGATTTTATCTAAGCTGGGGCAATGCAAATAGTCAAGTCAGGTTGAAAGGGTTTGTCTTTTGTAATTTTTTTTTATTATTAACATTCATTTTCATACTGAGAGAATACTTAGATGACAATTAAAAACAAATATTACCTAAAATTGGCCTAAAATCCCAATTTTAAAAAAATGGAATATGGACCAAACTTGATACCACATGTAATATACTATCACAGGCTGGAGGAAAAAAAAAAAAAGAAAAAAAAAAAAACCAAAAACTGGTCTACTGTCATGGTATTTGTGTATATGCAGTGTAACACCCTCCCTCAGAGCAATCACTTTTTTGAAATCTGTACTTGTATTGATAAATGCTCAGTCTTGAAGCTATCGCAGGAAAGGGTTAGCAAAAGATTTCCAGAGACAGGTGTAGGGGCAAATGTTTTTGTTACATGGGATTGGATTTAACAAATTGTGGTTTGAGCTAATGAACAAGGATTAAGCCATGCCATCATCTAAGCAAAAGATGCTAGACCAGGCAAAGTTGAAGAATAACAAGAAGGAAACAAAGAAGTTAAAATTGAGGCCTGAGTGTTTCTGAAATGTTCTTATTTCTTCAGCTTCCGGAACCCTTGATTTTGTTTCGGCTTTACAATGAGTTCATTGGACTTGCAAAAGAAAGTCAGAGTGCTAATGAGGAACTGGACGCTAAACAAGCTAGCCCCAAATCAAAGAAAAGACAGTCAATCTGTATTGAACTGAATAGGATCATCATTAAAATTAAAGATCTTCTGAAACAACTGCCTGTACCAAACTATAACACTCTCCAGTACCTTATTGGACACCTTCACAGGTGAGAAAAGACTTTATTTTTCAACATCAGTTTGCATTTAAACTGTTACATGCTGTGTACGAGGAGACTCTTGTACCCTTTTGACAACTGTAAGGAATGTCATGATTTAACTCTAGCCAGTAACTAGCACCACGCAGCCATTCACTCACCCTCCCCCTGCCTCCAGTAGGATAGGGAGAAGAGGGAGGAAGAGAAGAAAAAAAAAAACCCAACAAAAGAAAAAACCCTCATGGGCTGAGATAAAGGCAGTTTACTAGAACAGTAACAGAAGAGAAAATAATAGTATTAAAATATACATAAGGAGTGATGCAATACAGTTGCTCACCACCCAGTGATCAATTACCCAGCCTGGCCCAAGCAGCAATCACGTATTCCTGCCCCCTGTCCAACCCCCGTTTATATACTGAGCATGACGTCTGTGGTATGGAATATTCCTTTGGACAGGTTGTCCTGTCTATGCTTCCTCTCAGTTTCTGTGGGAAGCTGAAAAAGTCCTTGACTTAATATAAGCATTACTTATCAACAACTAAAACAATATGTGTTACTGACATTATAACTGCCAATAAAAATGGGTAATATTGTGCCACAGCTATATTGTTATTTAGAATGAGACAGGTTCTTTTCCTCAACCCCAGAAATATCAAATAGCCACAAATAACGTTAACCAAACAGGACATAAAAACGCCCTGTGTGGAAGGTGCTTAGTCCAAGCCGCTGTTAAATGCGGTCTGCACTGAAGATTCTGCCTGCCTACCAAACTCACCTTCAGTTTTTTATTGTCTCTTAACTGCTTTAGACACAAGACAGTATTGCAATATCTAAAATACTTCTGTAGTAAAACCCTCTTAACTCTTGTGATTTGGGTTTTTTTCCCTCTTTATGCAGGGTCACAGAACAGTCTGATGAAAATAAAATGTCAGCCAGCAACCTGGGCATTATATTTGGTCCAACTCTGATCAGGCCACGTCAAACGGATGCTACAGTTTCTTTGTCATCACTTGTGGATTACCCTTATCAGGCCCGAGTAGTGGAGCTGCTCATAACATACTATGAAAAGATATTTGATGTTTCATTGAAACCACTTCTGAGCACATCTCAGTCTGAAGAAACTGCCATTGCAGTCAGAGTTGCTTTATCAGCAGAAGAGAGGGAGCCACAGCAGCAGAGGAAGTTGTTTGTTGCTGTAAAAGAAGTGAGTGACTTTTCTTGTGCTGCTGCAATGTTACCGGTGCCGTCTTAACTTCTGTGTCAAATGCTGCAGCATTCCAGAGCACGTTTTTATTACATTTCTGTGGTCTTTTTTATTTTTTTGTTAAGGAGCTCTTGACTTCTTATTTACTTTTGCTCTGACTTTTGTTAACAGGGTATTCCAATAGCTCCAAGTGAAAGCAGAGTTTCAGAAACAGCTGCATTGTTCTTGGAATCGAACAATAGCAAGAATACAAAAGAACGAGTAGATACATCTGCAACTGGTTAGTGGGCTTTTATTAAGTCTTGGAGTGGGTGAATAAGCAGTCATGGATGCATTAGATTACAGTGCATGCAGCTCTTCAATTTAGACAGAAGCAAGTGATTAAAACCTGCTTATCAGTGCTTGATATACTATTTATCTTTGTAAGAGGAACAGAAAATTAAATCTTTCTAAAGGCTTTCAGAAACCTCTGTTTATGGAAACAGCTTAAAGCATTTAGTAAGAGAATACAACAGTGTTTTTGTTTCTCCCTCTTTTAAAAAAAAAAAGATAATTATGCTGTGACTGTGGGTTTCTGAAATCCACTGTGATGCTGCAAACCAATATCCAGCAATTAACTTGTTTTGACCATTGTTTTTCCCCAGAATGTGTATCGTTACCCCTCACTGGAACTAAACCAGAAAGCTCTGGAAAGAGTAATTCTCTGACAGAATCATCAGCTGCCAGCATTTTGGATATTAATACTTCTGCTCCAAGAGAGCCAGGTTTGCTAATCTAGTTATAAATCTTCTGTAAGATTTTTTTTTCCTGCTTGCCTGTGCTACTACAGTGGTTTGTTTTAATGTAGGCATGATTTCTTCTACTTTATTTAGGAGGAATTATACATGACCCCTTTTAATTATACTGATTTTCAGCTGGTGTTACCAGTTCAGCCATGTCCTGTACATTAACAGTGCAACATTCTGAAACCTATTAAAACTTAAAATATTCAGGGATGGGAAAGCACCAGACAAAAAAAAAAAAAAGTGCAGTGTCTCTTTGCCCCTTTTTCTTCTTAGTGTCTTCCTTGGTTATATCTGTACAATACATGTTTTACTTCTATTGAAATGCTAACATTTGGTTAGAGTAGGATACTCCTAGTATGTATACAAGATATACCTAAAAACCATTATCCCATTAAAATGACAACTGTCGAGGGGTCATTAATAAAGTTCATACTCTGTTGGCAAAAGTCTTGCTGACTTCTCTTAATATTTGGCACAAAGATGCAGTCATATCTATTTGTGTGTTTCTAGGTGATGCTGTGAGTCCAGCTTCAGAGAGAGACAGTGATTCATTTGTTTGTCTAGGTGAAGACAGCTGTAAAATTAACTTGTTTCCTGCAAAACCTAACCGTCAGATTACCAAAGTTCCATTGCGGGTTCCAAGGACAAAACCAGCTACTCGCCCTGTGAGCCTACCTGTAGACCGAATACTTCCTCCATGTGTTTTGAATGAAAGAAATTCACGAAATGCAGGAGCAGTAAGTCCAGAGAAGCTTGGCAGGAGCCCTACTATTGAAGAAGTTTCAGAGGTGAAGGCACTCCCTGCTGTCAATACCTGCTGCAGACTTCCTTGTTACGACACTCAGATGCTGCGAAAAACTTGGGACAAGCAATATAAACAGTATGATATCACAGCAAGGACAGCAATGATCGTGACTAATGTGCGCCAGGAGAACCGGGCACTTGAGAGTGGAACTGCAGGTGCCTTATCTTCGTCATGCAGCACTGGTAACAATTCAGCTAACACCATTCTTCCTAGTAAGCCATATTCTGTTTCTGTCAGGTCAGGAAGGACAGCAACAGAAGGGAATGGTCCTGATGCCAATCCTCTTGCTGCCTTTAGGGCACCAAGAACATTGCAGCCACCCCCAGGGACATTTTATAAACCACCCTCTAACAAATCAAAAGAAAATGAAGAGGGTTCTTTTGCTAAAGCTTGTGCGCCAGCCAGTGCTAGCCCTGTGCTTCACCAGGATAATACTGTGAAACTGGCTAGGAGCTCTGCACTTCCATCAGGTGATCCTGAACAAAACACAAATGAACAAAAAACTAGCTCAGAGGATATTCACCCTACAGATCTGAAGCCTACTTACCAGAGACTGAGACCAAAAAGGATCCAAGAACTGGAACACAGGGAAGCTCATTTTGTATAGGGCGCAAATTCCTCTTGGACTGTATGCAATTTGTTGATGTTGCCAGTGGAGGCTTCCCTTTGCCCCTTTATCCTTTGCCTTCCCTTGAGAATCCCACTTTTGTGCCATATTGGAGTTATTTTTATATATGCAGCATTTTAAAATTGGGGGGAGGGCTGGGGAATTGTGAAGGAAGTAAGTCAAACTTTTTGTAATTCAGTAGCTTTTCATAAAGATTTAATGCATTCCCAGTCTAGATACAGCTAATGGGTCCATTGAATAAGACACTGATCTTCATTTCATTGTATGGAATGGAGTGCTTATTCATAGAGAAACAACCATTGTATGTAGCAGTGTGAAAGGAGCCGTTTTTCATAATAGATGTTGTAATAAAAATGGGAGGTTTAATGTTCACTGTCTAAGCGTAAACCAAAGCTTGTGCTTTGCTCTGTAAAAGCATTTGTTCAGTTTTCTAATCTGTGCAATTAAAGCTTTGCTCCTGAACAGACTTACATACTGGCCGGCATGGTCCATAATTATGTATCATATGTGTATATTTTAGGCAGACATGGTTATCTGTTGCCAGGTTTCTATGTTGTCACTTTAAGGGGTTTTTTTGTACAGCAAGGATGCACTTACTGAGCTTTACTATTCAGAAGAAGCAATCAGTCCACATCTGGTTTCTTGTATAGCTTAACAAGTGAGGCAAACGTGCACAGCCTGTTTGGTTTGGATGCCCTTCTGGAGAGACTATCAGTTGCAGTGGTGCTGTCTTTCCAGGTGAATGAGAAGGCAGTGATTTGCTTGCTATAGATCAGTTTCACCATTTAACCTGGTGTAACTGAAATGAAGAGCATTGTTTCCAAGTTTCAGTGAGAGAGCTGAAAATAACCAAAAATCTGTATTAGTAGGTGCATCTAATGGTTTTCACATTGTATTAAATGGTTTTTATGTGTACACTGTTATATTTGCTTTAAAATATATTAACTTGTTAACATTTCATGACTCTATGGCTTCTATATCTGAATTTCTTCTAACTTATTAAAATACAAACATTTGGCCTTTGCAATAGTATAGTATTCTGCGGCATCTGTCTTCTGGGGACGGGGGGGCGGCATGCTCACCTTAATGAGATTACAATTAGCTTGACTCTTTCTCACATACTATAGAGTACAGTTATCTTAGTATGGTACTTTCTACTGATGTAAGAACCAACAGGACTCTCAGAGGACAGGAAAAGCAAAGAATCACGTTTCTGGTTTTGCAGCATAAAATATACTGGACTTTCCTACTCTATTCCCTTTGCCCTTCTTCCCAGACTATCCCAAATAAAATCCCATACTGCTTTCAGTGGACGTAATCTGATTTTAGTTTCCACAACAAACGCACAATGCTGAACTTCTGATTCCTTGTCACGCTTTCACAGGAGCGGGGATTGCACTCTTGGCAAAGGCTGTCCTACCACCGGCTGGTTCTGGCCATGCCAGGAGCCATTTCTTTGGGGAGCTGCCTCATACTGCAGAAGAACTGAAAATGGCAGATGCTGGTATCTGCCCAGACTGGTGTTGTGACTTGCATAATAAAATAAAAGGAGGGATAAAGGCTTCTTGACAAAGATGGGAGTTTGTTCCACTTTGAGAATGGAGGCAGGGAGGGCAGAACCCCACACAACTGGTTAATGAGCAGCAATAGCATTAGAGAAACATTACCGGCATTGTAGCAGAACCTTGTAGCACAGCTGTGAAAGGATGGTGGAGATCAGTGTAGATTAGGGCCACAAGATGGCAAATTAGTTTGTGAACTACCATTAAATCTATTGTCTCACTATATTTTTAAATGTTTCAGTATATGTCTAGCACTGAATATGCTAATGGCTTAAGAAATTGTAATATAAACTGTTTGTCTAGTTGGATGGAGGGTCCCCAGTATACCCCAGTGCAGGCTGCTGAGATGGAGAATTGTGGTAGCCTGTAATACTAATCTGTGAGAGCTGATGAGCGTTTCTTAACCAAGTCATAATGCCAGTTACTACTGGTTGTTACCATATTGCTTTTTATGTACCATCTGCTTCCGTGTTTTGCTAGTGTGAGAGGTTTCCACTGTTTTAAATGTGCTTCGGGTCTGTTTGATGTTTCTGATAGCCTGCGTGCCTCTGTGTGTGGATGAGTAGGCATCTTCTAAAACCACGTTATTCTATGAAAAAATCATCACTTCCAAAAGATGAATTATGCATGTCCCTGCTTTATAACGTCTTTGACTCTTTATGCAATACAAGTGAAGGAGCGAGTGCACTTTTGAAATGAAAACCTTTGGAGCTTATTTAAATGAATTGTGACCCTGCTACTACCCGCTGTGGTGACACCCCAGGAGGGGCGGTGGTAAGAGGGCCCGGAGGGTTCTTCCAGAACTGTCCCGACAGATCAGAGGGCAGGGCAGCCTGCGGGGACCTGGGAGGCAGTGGCTTAAGGGCCACCGTGTGACTTTTTAATTTGTAAATTCTTGTAAATGTTTGCACTTTGACGCCGAGGCTGTGTTTTGTTCTGAGCGGTACGGTGAGGCCTTCCCCTCCCTGTGAGGAAGCGCCTCAGCAGGCCCCGGGAAGCGGCAGGGACGTGACCACCGCGGCAGCCCGGCCTTAGGCCTGCGGTAAAAGACTGGCTTTCTTTTTGACTGGAAATGTTACTAATGGCCCCTATTGTTTCTTTCGGTTCTGATGCAGATTTCCTCAGGTCTTGTGTTCGAAATTGCTTCACCCCGACGGAATGGCAGTAATCCCATCCACCTGCCCCAGGTGACAGGGCTGTGGGTCAAACCAAGTGCCAGTGCCCTGCGGCTTGCCCTCTGGGGAGGAAACCTTTCTGTCACATTTGCTTGCTTGTGAGGTCGTAAGGCACTGCCTCATCCCTCTTAAAGCTTTGGCAGAGTACTGACTGCCTTAAGTCCCTGACCTAATTAGTCATGACAGCTGTTTGTTTAGCAGGGCCCCTAATGCTACCAGAAGTACCTTTCTGAGACCATCTTTTCAAATACAGGGTTTGTTCTGATCTGAAGAAATACCTTCAGAAATCAGCCTTCTAGTACAGACTTTATTGCGCTTGTGCTGGTCATATTGGATATTTGGAAGGATTTTTATTCAGGAGCCCTTAAACTTGCAGATGGAGCTGTTCTGTGTCAAGCAGGGGATTAAAACAATCTCCTTACAACTGAGCAGTGTTATTCTGCAAGCGCTAACTGCATCTAAGATGTGTGTTCCTTTGCAGCCAAGCTGAACATTCCTCCAGAAACCTTTCTCTTTCCCGTAGCACAGCAGTACTCACACATGAGGTAAGCTTTTGTGGTAAGTTTTCAATTTTTTTATTGCTTCTATTTAAGAAGTCCTTGTTTTGCTTGCAAATCCATTAATTCTTTAGCTTCTGTAGTGTAGCAGAGGCCTTAATTGAGTTCATCTGCAAGCTCACTTGAAATGCTCTGCGAAGGCACTTTGCATCTGCTAACATTGGTAACTTAGTTCAAAGCGTGTTTATACTTCTTAAGTGACTCCTCTGCGTACCACTGTGGTTCACAGTACGGGGTGGTCCCAGAGCACACAAACTTAATTCTCTTTGGATGAGACTAAACTGGAACATGTGCTTCAGCAGTGTACCTGATGTGCTGCAGCTGCTAATGCATATTCAGTCCATGGGGCCGGACTGGAGGTCATCCAAAGTAACCCCCAGACAGGTAGTGTGTGTGTGCTGTGTCCTCAGCACTTGCTGTCTGACTATAAATCTGCTCTTACTGGGCCATCCCAATGGCCCAGTACACACAATGTCAACGTACACACGAACATAATATGTTGGGAGAATGGGACAAGCAGTTTCAACTTTCCACTAGCAAACTTTGGAGGGGGGAGGATATCTGATATTTACAAACAACGCTATTTTATATAAACATGTCAACATGGAAACAAGTTTCACAGAAGGATGCTTTGGAGACAAGCCTTTCTGAATGAAATGTTCTATCTGCATGCCCATTTATCTTTGTAGAGGAAGGGGAGTTCTGTTTCTAATTCAGAGATGCGTGGGATCCTTGAAAAGTGCTTTAACTCGCAGGTAGAAGAAAAAGCTATCCTAAATCTTCCAAAATGTAACATGTTTGAGGAAGGTGGACACTAGGAAAATCCTCACTCCTCAACCCTTCCACTGCTGGATGACAGAAGAGAGTGTCTGTGTGAAGTAAACTGGATTATGCCAGAAGTAGTCAAGCCATCTGAGCTTGTACTTCATGTGTTTTGTACTTATTTAACTGCAGATTGGGGTGATAAGCACACTGCTAGGTTTGCACAGGATCTGTTTAAGATGCCACATTTCCCTGTGTTTGACGCATGGAGGAGTCTGATTCTGATTTTCTTTGATTCTGTAAGTACACCTTTCAAATGGAATTTCACTGGACCTTGTCTTATTCTCTCTGATTTATCAGCACTCCCCTTGAACCATTGTATCAGCAACCTTTGTGAATAATACAGCTTCTACAAGTTTCTGTGCACTCATTTCTTTGCAGCTTGTTCTTTGCCATCTGTGCAAGTAGTGCAACTAGTTTCCTCACTTTCAGTCTCCTTTTATTTTTTTACTAGCAGCCATATCCAAGAAATAGCATTTGACCCCAGCTTGCCAGAACTTACCATTCTCGTCTTTGAGGTCCCTCCATATCTATTTCATGGAAGGAGGCCTCTGGAACACATTAGGAGAAGCATTAAAAGCCTTTAGCTTGGGTTTTCCCAGCTGTTTAAGATAGCTGGGTGCAAAACGTACCTTAACTCAGAAAACCCCATATGTGTATGTGTAATCGTCTCTACACAAACGCTTAAGTATATCTGTTTATCTATATAAGATACATACGCACACTCCTACAGTCTGGCTGGGCGAAATTCTGTTATCATTAGTTGTGTTAGCTTTCTAGTGAGGCTGTGTCTAGGGACGTGCTCTTCTACAGGTGTAAGAAAGAACATCTCACCAGTTAAGAAATTGTCTGGATGTTGGAAAGCATTATTCCTGAAAATTAGAAGTGTTGGCCCATGAGCACACCCAGTACACGAGTGTGCATATTTTTAAAGCTATCTTTTCAGGTAATTTTTAAATTCTATTAATTTTAGAGAAATCTTTGCTTGTGTTGCTGGAGAGTTTAGCAGGGATGTTTTTATAATTTGCCGGACAAACAGCATTTAACCAGATTTAACTTTGTAGTCAAAAGTCAGAATAAGAATAAGCCTGGAAATAAGAAAACTAATAAAATGCTGATATTTAAAACAGCTGTTAAAACTATGGCATATGTAGGTGAGGGGATAACAGAAGACACATACTCTATGACCCTGTGTATTGCATGTAGGTGTTCATGACGTACATCACAGGGAACTTCTATGTTATCAGATGTCTATTGTAGGCATAATGCAAGAACTATCATTAAATCTTCCAGCAATAACTATCATCAAATTTCCACTCATTGGTTTCATTGTGTTCTGATACATAAATGGAATGTCTCCTTTTTTGCTGCTGTTGGCAATAAACTACAGATCATTAGGAAATCCCTAAGTGATGGTGACAACTGCAGGTAGAGCTACTGGAGAGATTTTGCAGTACACTCCATAAACTGAGCTGTATTTTCCCCTCCCATGTGAACTGATGGGCCCCACGTAAGCTTTCTCTGTTTACTTTCAAAGATCCCACTCTTTACAAAGCAAAAATGGGTCACAGGCACAGCTGATGTAGTTGAACACAGAAGACAAATATATCCTACCATCATCCAATTGTGATGTAAAAAATCTAATTAGGAGAGATTAGTTTAATCTGTTAGAGCTGTACATCTGGGCAGCAAAAAAAGGATCCATTTTCTTAAAATAACTTGACTTAGAATCTCAGGGTTAAAATGTTTGTTTGCTGAATAAAACTATTAAATTCACTGATTGCCTCGGATATAGCCGTAGTGCTTAAACACAGTCTACATCCAAGCAGCAGCAGCGCTAGTTTTCTCTGTTTCTCTGCACTGCCGTTAATCAGAGCGGATTTCCCTCTGTGGCTTTATAAAGCCTTTCGTTTCTCTGTTGAGATTGCAGCAGAGTGAGTGTCAGCTATGATATGAACATATGTCCAACAGAAATTAGATCAAAGCCACTTGTAAAAGAGGAGGTTGCCATGTCATCCTTTGTGAAGGAAGCCAGGTTAAAGTCAGTGGTTTAGGTGGCAAATCTGTGCAGAGGCTTGAAGGTCCTGAGATGGCACTGGGAAGGAAGCAGTGTGCCGAGAGCAGTGCTCTGCTGTCAGAACTGCAGTGTGGTCTGGTATAAACCTAACGACTGTTAAATTCAGTGGAACGAAGTTTTGTGGAGGATTCTCAAAGATGTCTCCAAAGCCCTTTGGAGGAGAAAGAAACAGGCAAATACTGCCACATCCTTTATCCTTTTTTTTTTTTTAATAATGAAGGCTGTAGGGGGCTCAACTTCTACTTGGAAGAACAGTCACAGCGAGGCAGTGAGGGAAGCTATGATAATGCTTAGACAGAGCCGTTGCCTGACGTGAGCAGTGGTGGGAGGTTTTGCTGCTTTGCTGTCTTTCAACCCTTACAGGTGAAAATCTATAAAGAATTCAGTGTTCACTCACTGCTTTTTTGCTTCTGGATCTGACCATGCTACTTGGGGGCAATTTATGTTGAAAGTGTGAAATGAGCCATTTAATACTAATAAGTAACTTGATTGAGTAAATATTATTTGAAGTTGGACAGAGCTTGTTGGAAAGGTCTCTGAATGTATCTCTGGAGGTCTGAGTCTGAACACATGTAAGGTCATGCTGTGTTTAGCTTAATGTATTTCTATGTGAGCTTGCAGCTTGCTCGCATTTTAGAATTTCTAGGAAAAAATAAAATCAAAGATCAGATGAGAAGAATGAATTTTTTTTTTTTTTCTTCTGTAGTGGTGTTGTGAAAGTTACTTTTGTGTTTCACTGTCTCTGCTCTTGGAGAGCAATGATCCATGAAGAAATGTACTGAACTACTTATATTTCTGCACACATAGATGTTAAAAGGACAATCTTCCCAGGCCTCTCTCAAGGGAAGCATAGCAACAGCAAGGACGTGAATTTTGTCAAAATCATTTTGTCAAAATCCTCTTCTCCAGTTACTGCAGTTCTGATTTGTCTAGAAAGCCTAGAAGAAATTCCTGGTCTCTAAAACACTGTCTCTAATAGAATAAAAAAACTTGTGCCACCTTCATGAAACAAGTGGAGCAGAGAGAAAGTATTGAAAATCCCATGAACTAAGTTTTGAAGTAGTGGGAAAGACTTCTGTCTTCCCTAAGGCTGTATCAGCAGACATACAGTTGAAAGAATCTGCTGACAAAGTTACCAAGGGTGACACTTGTTTGTCATGATAATATTAAAGAATTTGAGAATTAATTATCACGTTGCACTGTTCTTAACCTGATGGTAATGAGGAAGGCTGTGATACGTCAGTACCACTGGAGCTGAGGCTCCTCAGAAAAAGCAGGAACATACTGTAGGTAACAATTAAATTCAGAAGACAATGGCTTAAAAAAATACTCAGTTAAGAGAAATTCTCTATAACTTTTTATAATAAGGTGTAATTGATATAGCATAAGAAGGGTAAGAGGACCCTTTGCTAACTGCTGTTAGATTTATTAAACAGTGTATTAAAACTAGTGGTAATGACTGATGTAACCAATTAATTATTTCACTTTCTTGTATTCTGTCAACAATATATATATATATGAGTTCTCTTTCTGAATGTATGCAGCAAGTCATTCTTCCATGTTTGAGCATTAACTGCTAGGGAAAAAAAAAAGTAATAAGTGCTGTTTTTTATTTTCTTGAGTTGGGGCTTTGTAAGAGTCTTCCCACACTTCAATAGTATGCTGGTGATAGAACCAAGTTATTTTTGTTGGTCCTTACAGTAAGCCCCCTGGAAAGGAAATCAGTTCCTGCAAAAGGAAAATTAACAAAACACAGATTTTCATATGCCATGGAAGTAAGTCGCATTCCTTGAGCATGTCGTCTTCAGGCAGAAAGCACATGCCATTCTAAATAGTTGCAGTCATAATTTGCATTACCTCCTTAATGAAAAACTGAATGAAAAATTTATAAGTGTGGGGGCTTTTTCTGGTTTTAGGAGGGGGCTAATATCTATGTTAATAAACTTTGCTCTTTTGGAAACAGAACTTCTACTGCCTGTGCTTTTTCTAATGCAGCTGTCTCAAGCCACCACTGATTTTGTGAGCAGGGTGCTGCTTGTAAAGAATGAAGATAGGTCTTCACCATGACTAATCACTCCAGAAGTTCATGTACCTCCTGAGCTGAAGTGGAGTTCTCAACACATTATTGCTAGGTACTGCTTTTATCACGGTCCTACTTCATTATTTTGTTGTAGTGTTTTGGTCTGGTTAAATTAGTACAGCTTGAATCTTAACCACACAATTCTATGTTAGTCTGTCTGAGTAATGCCCAGATAAGAAAGGATATTTCGGGATTGAAAACTGATTATTCTTTATTTATTCTTTGCTGCTGCAGAATCTGAGGCTTATCTGTCCAGTGACTTCTGATTGCATTATTTAAGGGTTTTTTTTCCTATGCTTTTGTCTCGTGTTCACTGGTCTAATTCAGATTTCTGAGCAGTATAAGGTTAATACACTTTTAACGCTCACATCTGTGAAGCTGTTCCGTTTAGGAAAGCAACATTCTTTCCTTTTAGCTCTTAGTGAAGGTTTAGCTCCTAGTGAAGTAGCCTGGGGAAGTATTCTTGTTCATCCTAAAATTAGAGGTGATTCTAAAGCGTGTCTGATGAGCAAAAGAGAATCTTCCTTTAAGTTTTACATGTTGATTGCACTTCATGCATTAATGCCACAACTTAAATAGTTTGGTTTAGGCCAAAAGGAAAAACACTTCTAAATTCTAACTCATTAACCAGAATCTTAATCTTGGAAATCAGTCTAGTAGTCACATTCTTAAAAAGCAATTCCTTTGGCACTTTGTGCATACTAATTAGGTTGTCTGTCATTGAGTTACTCCTCTTATAAGGAATATCTCTCCCCATCACTATCAACAAATGTAACTATCAAGGTTTAATGGAAAAACCTTAAAGGTTAAATAGCAAGCACAACCTGTATAACGTTACTTACTGCCCTTTTTTTCCCCAAGCTTATTTGTTCTGGCTTCTTTACTGCTTATAGTTTTAGTCTCAGAAAAATAGCTAGATTTTCTAGAGCAAATGCTAACAGCCATTTTATCTGGCAATCCTAATCCTGTTTATGGCCTTGCACTACAAATTTTCTTGCTAATAGTAGTGAAAGTTACAGGGTGGCGCGGGTATATTATACATAGCGAGAGATGTAGAAACACGAGCTAAGACTCTGTGTGCTATTAGGGAATCTCTCATTGAGATAGGAACTCTTAATAGTGGATGGGTCAGTAAAGAGCCAGGAGGAAGAGGAGAGGCCAGGCCATTGGCAGACTACAGATTTTATGGCCTTGACACGAAGGCTTGAATTTCCTTTCATAGCTGTTGCAGAAAGATTGCAGTGTCCGTCTGGGGTTTAGAGGAAGGCAAGAGGAGATGGAACAAAACTGGCTCTTCCTCATTTGTTCAGCTGCAGGATTCATTCTTCAGTATGGCAGCAGGTTGGAGAGCCCTAGGTTATGCAGGAGTGTCAGAAAGCTGTCTGACTGCCATAGTTGGCAACTCTGTGGAAAAAAACCTTGCTGGAACCTCCTGAGGAGCAGCAGGCATGCCACGTGAATGGCAGCTGCAAGTTGGTGACTGCTGGGAGCTGCCTGCAACCAAATACAGGACAGCTTTCCACATAAGAATGTTCTTATGAGCTATCAGCCTGTTTACTTGCAGAACCTGCTGCCACTAGTCGACCTGCAAAAGTATTGTCTTTTCTTGATGATGCTCAGCCAATTTTTTTCCTGGATTCTAAACACTTTCAACAGCTAATTGCCCAGAAGTGCCCTGCATTGGGTTAATGTCTGAATGAGAACTAGATGTGCTTCTTTTCAATTAGTGAAGGAGAACATTTTTTTAATATTAGCGTCTAAATTTAACCTTTTCTGTCTCCTGAGTACACTTAGTAATCAAGTAATCAATCTAGATTGGTTTCCTAGCATCAGCTCTGTGAAAAAGAAATGTCAGTGTTCTGACACTTATGCTTGCAAAATTGGCCTCTATTACTACATGGTTGGCTAACTTTTTGCACAAATAAAGTGACAAACTCTGGAAAGACTAGCATTTAGCCAATTTCATACAGAATGTATTCAGTTCTTTGGTCTCAATGTCAAGACTTCAGTACTGTTCCCTCCTGTAACGGGTTGAAATAGGCTTCAGATCCCATCAGTGTGAAGCTAGATCTCTGTCCACCTCCTGCCTGGTTGAGGTCTAAGTTCCTTTTCAGTTCATTAAATGTGGACCTGAGATGATTTTCTGAAATAGTGAAATAATTATTACTGATTTCTATCTAATGCTTTTACCTAATGCTTTGTTGACAGTTAGGCCAAAATATTCTGACGTTTTACAAACCTTGTCTCTTAAAATCAGACAAAATCTCCTCCACTTAACAGATTTTCCAGAAACAAAATTCTAGAAGAATAGTGGCAACAGAGACTCAACAAATCATCTAATCCATGAGCAGTTTTACCTGTGTAAGTCTTGATACAGGTTTGAGTAATCTCCAGCAATGGAGGCCCCACAGCCCTCCCATGCAATCAGTTCTACTACTTCACTATTCTTATCATTAGAAAGTGCTTTCCAATATCTATCTCCCATTTCCTTTTCCACACTTTCCCAGTTACTAACCATCCATGAAGAAACTACTCTTCAATCATTTAAGTCCCATAAGGTAGCTATAAAGTATGAAGTTGATATAGGTAGCAAAATAAAATTATTTGCTTATTTTTTATCAGGTCCCTGTATCTGGTATTTAGATTTATATGTCAAATTCTCCTTTTCCTTTTGAAGGTAAAAATTCATGATGATTAAAATGAGTCATGAACCTAGAAAATAGAGCATACAATGGCTTAAATTCTGTTGTATCCCTACTAAAATGTAGTGGGAGTTGCTGAATTTAAAAGCATAAAAATATTAGATCCTGTATTTTTTTAATAAAATGGCAAAAAAGTGGATTTGCCTTTACAAAATCCATTCCAGCCTGTGTTAATCAATATACATTTATAGTGTCTGAATGGAAAACAGTTTTATATAAACTAATGTCCAGTTGTATCTTTTCTTGGAAAAAAAATTTTGAAAGCACAGATTTAATCTGATAAATGATGCAACGATTAACTGCTTTCATTACTTGCAAGTCCAAGTTAATAGCTGGATTCCATGTTAATGACTTTTTTCTTCATTCGAAAGAGATGCTTTTCCTCTCTATTGCATTTTGGCACCGATAAATGTGTCACAGGAAACAGCCTCCAAACAAAGGAAAACTACGATTTTTCATGTATGATAGCGTATCGAGTGCAAAATTAAATGGTGCAGACAATGAAAGGAACAGATCCCTATGATAACATAATCTTAAAATAAGAACAGAAAGTTGTTATTTTGCTTTGAGGTCTGTTTCAGCTGTCAGCTGAGAAATGGCAATGCATCTTTTGCCACAGGTTAACCAGAAGTGTTGATGCATAAGAAATGAGCTTCTCTAGGCAAGTCAGACTTCTACTCTGGAAGAACTGGATCCTCCGGAAAAGACAAAAGGTAAAGTACTAGTCTTTGGATTTCAGCTTTTGACCATGCACTCCGCTGGATGAAGTGAGCAGTACGCTTATTAGCATGTAAAAATCACAAATTCCTCAAAGAACGAAATGTGGTCTGTGTATGGGCCTGCTGTCTGGGATTTTGTCTGGTGTGGTTTGCAAAACTACTCTTTACAGACTAAACATAGAATACTTGTATTGGGGTTTTCTTTGACAAATAGTATTGTGTACCGGGAGAAGAGTTTTGAGTAGTAATATTTTTGTATTTTCACATAAAAAGATCTTGTGTTAGAAAACATCATGGGCACTATTCAGCTCAGGGAGGTTTGATTCCTAATTTTGGATTTGCTCCTCACACCCAGCTGCTCTTAGATGTGAATCCAGTTACGGCCCTAAAGTTCACACAGATTTTATCTTTTTTAATATGGCTGAATGCCATTAACTAAAGTGAAAATCAGAGGAGTATTTTAAATCCTTTCAAATCCTCTTGGATCTTATGATACTTTGTCTTAGAGCAAATTTATGTATTACTTTCCAGATTTTTTGTCATTGGTTGTTTTTTATTCTTCTTAAAGCCAAATTTTCTTAGAGTCAAACCAAACCTCAAACTAGGGTCTTGGTAACCTGATGGCAACTACTTCTGTCCAGCAAAGGAAGTCCCTTTGCCTGGTTTCCAGGCAAAGGAAGTCCCTTTGAGGTCCTATAGACTACCTGTTTAAAATTAATTTAAAAGTACATTAGGGCATCTGTGAGGCTGTAACAGTCATGCAAACAATTTTGCCATAAGAAGAGATCAATAGGGTCAAACTTATCCATGGAATGAGTTTAAATGCTTACCTATGCTGACCTGATTTTAGTCATTAGGAATGACTCATGTACTGAAATTTTCAGGATCAATGGATTTCTTGATTTTCTTCATAGACAAATTGAATGTGTCTTCTTTCATAGCTTCCCAGCAGAATTTCTGCCACAGTCTACATTGCTACCAAGAGCTGATGCATTGCCAGCTCATGATTTAATACAGTACGAAAGTCACCAATCCATACTTGAGATAAATTACACCAAATATAAGGACCCCTTTTTGAAGCTGGACTTTGGTTACTGATTGTCAAGGAGCTGTAGTAGTTTGGTTCTCAAATTCAGAAAAAAAGAAAACAAAAAAAAACCAGAAAATCTACATCTTTATGATCTTCAAGTGTGCATACTGAGAGAATTGGAAACCACTGCTTTCTAATTTTTAGCAAGTGGATCTTTATGTGATTCTTCAGTATTTTCAATCTATGAAATACTGTTTTATTTGGGCAAATCTGCCCAGGTATGTGACCCAAAGTGCCTAGTTGGGTTTCAGGAATTCTTGTTTATTTTTTCTTGTTTATTTTTTCTTGTTTGTTTATTTTTTTCCTGTTTGTTTTGTCCTGTAGAATTTTCAAAAATGCTAACTTGCTGTTTCCTGGCGTTGACAGATACCCCCTTCTAGCTTGTAAGCACAGTGATTTAATCTGCAACAGATAAATACTTTCTCCACTATGAAGAGTGAAACATTTTATAACTGAGTCAGTAAAAAAATCATTTCCTTTTCTAAGTATATAAACCTGCCTGCTTATTTGTCCACACAGAGAAACAAGGTAGCCAGAACAAAAATCCATAATGTCAAAAGTAGCTGTAAAATGTGTTTTAGGAAAATCAGCCTGGTTTTTGTTAACCATCATGCAGTGCCATAAATGGAGGCATATCCAATCTTCTACTCAAGTCCATCATTTGGTCTAATCTAATTCACAAGAGGGAAGTCTTCATTACAGAATTAACACTTGATTCACAGTCAATTTAAACTTGTCAGATTTATACGGTCGTATCACTGTGCTTGGTCTGTTACAGCTCCGTCTGGATATTACATTTCTCTGTGCATGTTGCTGGGATTTCTGGCTGTTTGTCTTGTGGTTCTGCATGCTTAAGGCTTGCTCTCTGATCCTTCCTAGTGAGTTCTGAGACACCTGTGTATCCTCAGGAAAAGGATCACAGGAAAGAATCAAAGGGCTAACAGTACTCGGTCCGTCCTCATCACACGACATATTGTGTACCAGCTTGAAAGCAAGCTTCTCTTGTGCTTTAGCCTTCAATCCCTTCCAAAGGAGTTAGCTCAGACAGAAAGGAATTACCGAATGCAAGCCTGAGGATTTTCTGTTTCCTGGGAATGAACGTCTGAGCAATAACCCAGATTAACTCCGCAGCAAAGGTGACAACCAAGGAGTCTCCCCAGATCTCAACCCCTCTGAGTTTATGGGTGTGTAGTGCTTGTCCCAAACATCTTATCAAATGGATGGCAATGGTGTTAGTCAGACCTTCGGCCCCCTGCTGAGAAGGGTCTGTAATGCTGTATTGTGAGCTGTGCACAACAGCTGTCAAGAAGAGCTGTACAGTGGCAGGTTCCCTTCTCTAACAATTGTGTCATCAGCACTTTGCTACTGGTAAGATTTTCTCTGGCTTTAAAAATATCAGGCATGCATAACTTGTGGGGAGGGGTGGGGGCTGTTGTTGTTCTATTTTAAAAAAGAAAGCCTAAGAGAAAAAGTGTGAAATAGGAAATGGTTGCCTGGTGAAAAGCTTCTACCCTTTTGCTGTAAGCATAAGCTGCGTTTAACTAAAGCTATTAAACAAAGTTATAGTGGAAAAGACAGGGTAGTTCCAAAAACCTGTTCTTAATTATGCTGTGGGATATCTTTTGCCCTGCATGGCTCAGTTTGCAAAAAAAACCGTTCACACGTGACCCATCTTGTCTCTGGCTCTGCTGCTGTACACATTATTGTTACGTATTTGGTGCCTGGTCAGGGAGGTGGGAGCAAAGGAAAGGGGCAGGGAGGGCTTTCCTGTGCATGTGCTACAACCCCGGTTCTGGAGAGAGTTTGTCCTGGCTCTTGTAGGGAGGAGAAAAAAAGCGCCACGTGGCTGGACACAAAAATCTCATAGCTGGTCCTCAGAGCACAAAAGCCTGTGTCACAGGATCAAAGGGTTGTAGTTTCAAACCACTGCCAAAATACACAGAGGCAGTAAAGCAAACTGAAACACAGGAGTGGAGGAACAGACTGAAAACCAGGCAGGATGTTGCTCTGTGGTAAAGCAGTGCCCTTGATTTTTCTGTCATGGCTGGGAGCTGGTGACTGTTCTAAGTGCATTGAAAGATCTGGGCAATAAAGTGGCCTTTGATGGAGTCTTCTATGTTATTGAATAAGGTGTTTGATCTTAATGCATACATTTCTACCTGTATTAGAAAATTAATAATGTTGAAATGAATGATGATAAAAAGACGCAAAAGTAAAGATCAAAGAATGTAAATTTATGCTAAAGTCTTTTACCTTTGGGTAAGCACAGTGCACTGGCAATCCTGCTAATGAGCCCAGCATTGCAAAAGCGTGGATTAAAAGAACCCCACACTTTTTCTCTCTTGCATCTAATCCTTTTTCCTGTGTTGTTATAGTCTCATCCACTTTGTATAAAAAATATTTAGACTTACATCTGGTCTGATAGTTTAGTGCTACCTCTCACCTCTTTTTACTTCAGTCAGGATGCTTAAACATTTCTTTGGAAGAGGTGGAGAAGCCTCTGAGTTGACAGTGATGCTTCATGAGGCTCTGATGAAATCTTTGCTATTTCTGGGTGTCCATTCCCAAGTGGTGAAACGGGGAAGGGATAACCATGGGCACATACTGCACTGAGCATTGCTGCTGTGAGAGGGGTCCTCAGTCCTCTAGTCACTTAGTGACTCTATACACGGATCATCTGTAAAATGTATTTTTAATTGATTTTTTCTTTTTTTTTTTCAGCTTCGTTTTTTGGTGGAGCTTGTATGGCCTCTTTCGCTATTTCTTGCCCTTGTCTGGCTGAGGAAAGCTAATCCACTGTATCGCCAACATGAATGTAAGAACATTTAAGATTTTTTTTACCTCTCTGGCTTGTGCTAGGTAATGGCTAGAAGTTCTCAGACAGAGATACTGGGACCTATTTACTGAGTATTATTCTCCAGTAGCAAAAGACAGATTTCTTCAGTAGTTTGGTTATGTATAGCCATACACTGTAAAAATTACCAGTGAAAAGAGGAAAAAAACCAAACAAAAGCTTTAGTTTTCCTGTGAGATGCTTTGTGCTCAAACTTACATGAGGTCTCAAGATTCTGTCAAGTTGATGGTTTCTGTATTTCTGTTACTGAGAAAGTACTACCTCGCTACTTTTTTTTTTTAAAGTTAGCTCAGAATTTATTTCAGTTGAAAATAGCCATATTGTTTATATCAGTGACTTTTTTTTTTTTTGCTTAGTAAAAGAGGAAACTATATGGTTTCCATCACATTCCTTCTGTAGTGAGGCAATCCGTCATGCTACGTAGATTCAGACAGGCTGGATTAGAAAAGACACATAATCATTTATATTTTGTATTTCTGTACTCTAGGTCACTTCCCAAACAAGGCAATGCCATCAGCAGGAACACTGCCGTGGTTACATGGCATCTTCTGTAACATGAACAACCCCTGTTTCCGCAGCCCAACCCATGGAGAGGGTCCAGGTCTTGTGTCCAACTACAACAACTCCATGTAAGCAGAGCTACATGCGTGAGACTGGGTTGCAGTAATACAGCCCTGGTGGGCAATTACTGATAGCCTGCTCTTGGCACCTGTTGAGCATTCATGGGCATGAGTGATGCAGGGAGAAAGGATGGAGTATCCTCAGCCTGCTTAGAAAGGTCCTACAGTGCACTGAGGGATATTTTAAAGAATCATTCTGTGATGTGAATGAAAAGGGAAAGGTGAGATGACACTGGGGTGCAAATACTGGAAGACAAGAATTTTCACTTCTAGCACATCTGTTTCATTTCAACAGTAGTCAGCAAAGTTGAAGCAGAGCTTGTGATGGTAGGTTTGGGCCCTTCTCAAAAGAGTTCAATTGTACTAGTCTCTAGGGAACATGTGTTCACTTAATAAAATCAATGTTTTCTGTTGCCTACTGCTTAGTGAATGTCTCAGGACAAATGTTTTTGATATAAGAGTATGAAACCCCTAAGCTTTCTTTTTCTCATCATTTGAGTTGTCCATTCTGAATGAGAGCTCTGATGAAGTAGCTGCAAAAGAAAATCTGCACTGCCACTTCCTATGTAGCACCTGTTTTGGCTACATACTTGAGACTTTAATCAGCATAGTAACCTTCAGATACTAAGCTTATTAATGAAACAGGAGGATGGAAGATTTCCAGACTCTTAGTGAAAAAGGGCTGTGGGAGTGCTTGATTGCATTGTTTGTTGTAGCTGAGTCATGGAAGACAGCAGAGTGGACAAAGATTCTCAGAGTAATAACCTGTTAGAATAGCTATAAAAAATGCTTCAAATCTCCCTTTGCAAATAGTCCACTTTTGAGCATCCAATGATTAAAATCCATGAGCTAACAATGTCAAGGCCGTTAAAGTTCTAGTCCGTAGCTTGGAGTTAACTTAGCATTTGACCTTTTGTTCCTAGTGAACAGGATTTAAAATAGTCAGCTGGACTTTTTTTGGTGGGTACAGTTAATCACACAGTGAAGCTAAAGGGTTCTGTTTTCTACACGTACCGGCTTTTCTAGGTTGCCTATTACAGAGCAAACTGTCCCTTTGTGAGTCAGAGTAAATTCAGTGCATCACAGAGGAAGCAAATACATTGTGTTTTCTGAAAGAATTTAGTCCTTCCTGTTTGCTGTTTCCTGTAAGCTAAAATAAGTCATGAGGATTGAGATATACCATTCCATGTATGGAAAAACATAACACCATTAAAGAAATGTAATGGCCTCTCCTGCTGCTAATAAGAATTTTTTCATGCTTGTTTATAAATGCAGGACCTGATTGCATCCTTGCTTGAACTGCATGTTCTAACACAGAACCAGTAGGTGAAGAGCTGCCTGTGACAGTTTGTCACACCTGCTTTCCTGCCTCTCCTAGAAGAAATGTTTTGAAGGGACCTAAATGCGACCTTTACGTTGGAGGGGACTGAGCTGGGAGGGGGAGGAAGATTCTGTGTCTGAGTGATTTCGTGTCACTGACCTGGCTGAGCAGGGCTGCATGTGCCCAGAGGGCCCCATCTGACTGCTGGAGCTGAACCTGGGCCAGAACCAGGGAACATCTGCACCATAGCTGTGATGTGAATTCTCTCTGGGGAAGGTCCTGTCTCCCCAGCAAGATCAGCATGGCTAATTAAGAAAGCCTATGAGGCCAGCCTTCTGCAACACCAATAGCCCTCTTAAAGCTTCTATAGACTTCCAAATCTGAATCCCGCACCACCTGCAACTACTCTGTTGTCACCACAAAACTGAGATTTGCATTTCAAGACCAAGGACAAAATAATTTATTTTTTCCTCATTCCTAACAGAGAGAAAGTCAATTTTGCTTTTTTTTTTTATGTGAAATGGTCTCAGGAGTCACCAGGCGTAAATTATTGTTGGTTCACTATTTCTTCTTTCAGCCTGGCAAGGGTATATAAAGATGCTCAGGAGCTCTTACTGGAAGCCCCTGAAATCCATGACCTTGGCAGAATCTGGGAAGAACTGATCGTTATGACTCAGTTTATGGAAACAATGAGAACTAATCCTGAAAGAATTGCAGGTAATTGTTTTGTCTAAATCCTTCAGATTATTGAATTTTTCCTTCTGAGAGCTGACTAGCAGCTACTCTGCAGACCGACAATATTATTATAATAATGTATTTCACATGTGGCTGTTACTCGGTGTACTGTTAGATAGGGTAAATTAAAACTTGTCCAATATTGTAACAAACGCCTTTTATTTGAGAGAAAGGAGAGAGTCAATCAGCTCCATTCTACAACCATCTTCCTTAAATAACAGTAGACAAAACTCAAAACACAGAAACATGAATATCTCACCACCCAAAGTAAAACATGTGGATTAAGAGATTTCATTATTATTAGCGTAGAGGCAGAAGCAGTAAAAAAACATCACTGGAATATGCAGAGAAATGGAAAGCTATATATGAATATATACTAGGAGCACAACCTAGAGAAGAGCTTAGAGATACTTTGGTTCAAGCATTAGCTGAAATAGATTTGGAATAGTGAAGAAGGAAACAATTTCTTCTTGTTTTGAAGATAGGTTTAGAGAGAAGGTGTTGCACACTTCTTATAAACAGGACTGCAAATTATATTACTCCATTAACTTTTACTCAAAACAACCTGCCAAACTTAAAACACAATCCTGGGGAAAAATAGGAAATGGACTAATAATAAAATTTTAATTTAATATTTGGGCTTTAAGTACAGAATTTCAAAAGATACTCCTAAAACTAAAGGCACAAAAATGGACTGGCTTTGAGAATTGATCTGTCGCATTTTCAAGTCCTTTGCTACAGGAACAATATTCTTATTAAAATCAAATAGTCACTCAATATATTTTTAATAAGATGTGTATAAACCATCTGATACACATGCCCTGCTATCTTACCAGAGGTTTCTAACTGGAAGTAAAAAAGGGACTATCTCATTGTAAATAACAGTGAGACAATCAAAATGCCCCAGAATGCAAACAAGAACTTGAATATAATCTGAGCTGGGGTTTGTACCCACTTATAGAAATCAAACCCGCCTATTTAGAGGTGAGGAAAAGCATGACATGCTGTGGGTTTGCAACATATTGCTAAGGGACTGCGCCCCGTGTTTTGGGAAGTTGCCTTTGCATCCCATATCAACTTTACTCAGCAGCTGATAAATAGAGTAGTTTTCTCCCCAGCCCTGCGAAATACAATGTTAATGGTCTTTCAGAATCTGTGGGGTTTTTTAATGTGTGTTACTTTGAAAAATAAATAAATAAAAATTGGAATCTCCTGTTTCATAAAACAAAGTCAGTTCTGGAGATAAACTAATACTATGTGAATTGCCATCTTTTCCATACAGAAAAACGTATTGCAGAATCACCTGTTTAAGTTATCTTGTTATAGCTGCAAAGTTCAGCAATGAGAACTTAACACGTGACAGAATCGAGACTGCTCTCTCTATTGATTCCTTAAACCAGATCTACCTCTTGATTCCTCCTTCCTTGTCCTGTTCCCCTCTTGCACTGGCACATTTGATGAGATGTGTTCCTGTAGCGTGCTTTTTCCTCCACAATGCCTGGGTGCCAGGAAAGACATCAGTGAGAATCAGGGACAGGCCCCTACTATCGTTTTCAGTGTTTACTTCTGAATAAATCCATGGAGGAGCAACTGAAGAAGTTTTGCTCAGGCCCTGCGGCCCTAGGACAGAATATGCTTATTGCAGATGGAATTGTGGAAGTTAATTGTCAAACTCCGATAAGACTCTACTTAACTCACAGAATGGAGGCACTCAGCAGCAAATTTGTGCACGTTTATGTGGAGATATCTAAAGCTACATTCCCCATGTCAGTATGATACATGCTGCTCCTGTCAGTTTCAATTGGCTGTCCTAAAGACTGTGAGAACTAGTGCTTTTTCAAGCATTCTTTACGGAAGTCTGATGCTATGTGAACTACCTTTAATAAAGGCTGTAGTATTCAATGGACATGAGCATCATTCACTCTTCAAGCTTTCACTTGGACCATACTGAGGCAGAATTCACACTGGTACTGATTTTAAAACAGAGACAAGTTAAAGATTGGTACTGTTTGACTTTAATAGCAACAGTATTTTGAATATTGTTATAGGTGGGATTAAGGAAATTTAGTGGCCTCTTATGTGTGTTTAATTTAACAGTGGGTAGCCTCATTGGTTTGCCTGAAGGCTTGCCAGTTTTTAGTTTAATAGTTGGTAATCTAGTTTAATATGACTATTGAACTACAAACAATTTGTGCTTGTCCAAAGAAAATAAGTTTTTGGTTTTTTTTTATTGTGTAAGATTTTTAAGAGGTCATTTTTTCAGTACTATAGAATAAGATTAACTAGCTAAGATTAGTCGACAGCAAGTGATAAATTAGCGTAAATGTAAAAGGTTGGCTAAACTTATTTTACACAAGGCCAGAAGAAAGGACACTAACAACAGTAGCACACTTGAGTCTGAGCATTTGAAATAAAGCATTACCTCAGAAAAAAAGGCAGACGCTTTCAAATGCAGTCAGGGATGCTTCAGTACTTCCATTCCTGATGTTCTAGTCTGAAACACCTTTGAGAGATCAGATATGCAGAGTCAGAAGACTCAGCATTTTGTGATGATCATTCCCCAACAAAGGATTAAAATGATTTTGAAGTTTAAACGTATTTTTGGACCACATTAGTTACTACTAAATATATAGGCCAAAGCATATACTTTTTGCAGGTTTAAGCCAGGGTATGAGTTTTTCTTTAACTTCTTTGGTGTCTCACTGATCTCTGTACTCCTTTCTTCATCCAGGAAGAGGAATACGAATTCTAGACATTTTGAAAGATGGGGAGACCCTCACTTCCTTCTTGCTGGAAGATGCTGGCCTCCCAGATATTGTTGTTTTCCAGCTTATTAATGCTCAAGTACGCCCTGAACAGGTGGGTAGAGTATAACAGCTACCAAGCTGTTATCTGTGTGGAATGCAATCTCTTGAGCTGTATATACAAAGTAGCCTCAGCGTGAGGGCCTCGTGCCCAGAATACGTGCTGCCTCATAGGTGGTTTGTATAACATCTCCCTTTGTTTTTTGTGAATCTAGAGCAAGAGGTGTTTGGTTTGTCTTTAAAAAAAACATTTTGAGTATGCATTAAATATAGATATTTGGTTCGATGCTGTTGTTTCTTCCAAATAACGAGCATCAAGAAATGATACTGCCAACCAATGCATCCATCCCCATGATGACTTTGCTCAAAAGCATAAGGCAGCTGTGCATCCTTCTGAGACAGCAGTCCTGATGAATAGCAGCAGAGAACTATTTGAGGTTCTTAATGTTTAAATTCTCTGCCCCAGTGTCAGCAGAGTAATATGGTGGCTTTACGGCATTATCTCACATGAATAAGTAGGAGTGGAGAAGCAGACCTATTTTCTTAGATTCTGATTGAATAATAGATCGGCTTAGAAAATTCAGAGTTGAAAACTGCAGCTCAAATCCCTCCTGAAGAAGCTAAGCAGAGAACTGTTTGACCAAGTCCAGGCTGCCTCTGCATGTACTGGTGGTGGCTGGGAGCTACACAAGGAATGCTGTATTAATGAATGAATGTTGCTGAATCAGAACTCTGGAACAATTTCTACAGTGCCTTAGTGTGTGGGTGGAAGCAAGTGAATAATTCAGGCTGAAAGACACAATTCCTCTTTTTCACTGCCACATAAAACATAAGTGCTGGAACTGTGTGTGGCCAGAAAGAGGGAGGGCATTAATGAACTTGCATGCAGTTCCTTTTGTGCACCACAGGTTCCAGCTGGTGTGATGAGTAGCCAGATTACTTATCTGCTGTATTCTTGATTAGTACCAGGAGAAGCCCTCCCCTCTCCTCACTTTGTCATGAAGCAATGTCACAAGACCATACCAAAGCCAGCATTAATTGAGACATCCTACTTATTTTCACACCTCTCTAATCAGCTGAGATGGTGAAAATTTGCTTCCTTGCTGCCTGTGACAAGAAGAATATATACAGATATCCTGCGGGGCTTCTCTTTCTCTTTTCATCCCTAACCTCTTTGTCAGAGGTCTGGTGCTCCAGAACTGTGTGCTGCTGCGTTAGTCTCTATTAGCTCCCCAGTAGCATTCATTCATCTACTGTTAAAAACTCTGCCTTCCAATGTATGCAGGACTGAAGTTTTCAATACTATCACTGAAAGTATGTTTGAAACCTGCTGGAACATGCTGGCTTTCTGCTGTATTTTTTTGTGCTGATGCAGAAAGAGATGTAGTTCTCTTTATGCTGGAAAATAAAGAAATCTGATCAGTTAGAGAAGAAGCTGGAGGAGATCTGGTGTTAAATACCACTTTTGTTGTCCTCTGTAAAGTTTTCTTGTTAGCAGTAATCACAGGGATACAAGATCATCTCATGAGAGCTGATTTTACAGCTATGAGGAAAGAAAGTGCTGTGAATAGTTCCTCCAAGAGCAACTGATGTAGAAAAAAATAATCTCATAATTCTCAAAAGACCACAAGAAAATTATTTTCAATAGGAATTGAACACTTGATCCCCTATGGGAGATAAATTGCTTGATTCCTATAGACCTTGATAAGCAAGTTACTTGGGCTGGACTTAAGGTTGGTTGAGGTACCAGTTGCAGAGCCATGACTAGAACCCAGATCTGTGGTCATCTGAATCTTTAACCATGATAGTTCATCTTTAGTTCTTCATGCTGCTCTACCCTCCGTTTGCTTGCATGTCACTGTACCCTCTCCCCCTGGCTCTGATGGCACAGGGCTGATCAGCCTGAAAGCAACTTGTTTACAAGAGCCTGACCGTTGCCAACAGCTGGCTGCAGATCTAGGTCTGAGCCGCCTGGGAGTGCAGGAAATGACACACAGAGCTGAAAGCTAAACCTGATCAAACAGCCAACTAGCTGAAAAAATAATTTGGACTTCATCTTGCCAGCTTTGACCAAACAGTGACACGTTGATTAAAAAAAAAAAAAAAAAAGTATTGAAGTTTTCCTCTGAGGGCCTGCTTTTTTGAGTCATTCTAAGATAAGGATAAGAGACTGATGTTAAAACACAATAAGAAGTTCAGGAAAGATTGGCAACAGCCCACCCTACCGGAAAAATTGGAAGGGCGGAGGTTTGATGTTTTTCTAATCCCATCTGTTCATGAACATTCTTGAAATGCAGTTACAGTTTGTAAATAACCTCTCTTTTTTTTTTTTCTTTTTAATCTTCTCAGTGATGTTAATGTCACAGTTTCCTCCTTTCACAAGTCAAAACAAGGTTCCCAGGTTGCCTCCCTGTGCAGCTCAGTTTCATTGCAGTTCACACTGGAGGATAACAGGGTGCTGGGCCATCTTGTCTAGACCGTGCTTTTGCCAAGAAAGGTTGGACCAGATGATCCTTGAGGTCCCTTTCAACCTGGTGTTCTATGACAAGTACCATGCCAGATCAGGCGTATATGCTTAAAAAACACTGTTATTTTCACACACATCCCCAGGACATAAGTGACTGAGCAAATAAGCAAATTCTTTCACTGACATCAGGTCAGTTAAATCCAATTCAAATGTTCCAATGTGAGGGAGGGCAGGGGTGTTTGGCATTTGGAGGTTATTTGCAAGCCAAACTGTATTTGTCAGTCGCATTTCCTCTTTTGCATTCTGCCTCTCTCTACACTGTCCCACTTGTGTTAAAAATGCTTTATATATCTGACCTGGTAGAGGTGTGGTGTGTTTGTTTTGATCCAAATGTCTTAAAGACTGGAATGCTCAGCAGATTATTTTTCTGAAGAAAGTTATATTCTGTGCAGATTCTGCCCGTTATAAAGCAAGTAGAACAGAATCATAGTCTACCAAGAGTATTCCATTACAACAATGTAAATCCCAGGTAAATCTATTGATTTCTATGGAGTTATTCTGCATTTACATTGGTTTAACTATAAATTGGTCTGTTCCCAGTGGTTGAACGCTAAGTACAATATTTTTTTTTTTCTCTTCCATGTTTATATTAGAAGTGGTAATCAATAGATAGGCGTGGTTTAATGTGAAATGGCTTTGTAAAGCCTGGCTGTATGCCTGTGTATGGTGACAATGAATAGTGGCTGGAATAGTCATAACTGAAATAAAATTTTGAGGGAAATGAAGCTTGAGAACCAGTGGAACTGGCCTTTTTCTCTTAGAGCAACTAACAGCAAAAATGTAACTAGCCTAAACATGAAAGATAGAGTGATGTGGCACAATCAGTTGGTCCTGGGGAAGTATCTTCAAGCAAGCCATAGTTATCTGTCCTTAACCACAAGGATAGGGTAGCATGGCCTCAGGTGTACTTAGATGACAGAGAGAAAGGGAAGAAGATTCACAAGAACTTTTGCAATAAAAGGAAGAATCACTAATGAGAACAGGAAAAACGTAACTAAAGGCAAAGTGATCTGCCATAGCATCAAGTGAAGGTGGATCAAGATTTAATGCTTCAGCTGACCACATGCTTCTGCCATTCCTGAAATTATTAGCGGGGGCTGATACCAAGGTGTCCTCTTTTGATAAATCTTTAATTGTTCCTGAGTAGTATGAAGGTTCCATAACAGTAAAAGAAACACTGGTTTTGGTTGCAGTTTGCCTATGGTGTCCCTAACTTGACTCTGAAGGACATTGCTTGCAGTCAGATGCTCCTGGACCGCTTTATTATCTTCAACAGCCGAAGAGGTCTCCCTGCTGTGCACAAGGCCATGTGTGCCTTGTCCCAGGCAAGCCTACAGAGAGTAGAAGATGCCTTGTATGCAAATGTTGATTTCTTTAAGCTATTTCAGCTGGTAAGTATTAACACACAATCATCCTACTTTATGTTGTCATTTTTCTGACTGATATTTCATTGCCCTTCAAGAATTTTCTTCGTAATACCTCACCAATGTTCCAAGTGGTCTTTGTGTATTTACCCCTGCAAATGTAAGGTTATGGATGTGTCATCATTAACCTGCCATCAGCAGAACACTAGGCAGTTGTGAGAATGCTTTGGGATGAAATAGATAAAATTCACAGGATAACAGAACTAAAAGATTCAATTGCAATTTTAAAATCAGCGTGTGTGTGGAAGTATTATCTGGTCTTTCCAGTCTGTGTAGCAAAATAGCGTGTGGCAAGACCTACGGGGACCTTGCTGAGGGTTCTGAAAATACCCCATACAACCCATCCTGACTTTGCTCCATCTGGCATGACAGAATTTTACCCTGAAGTCAAAGCTCTGATGCAGCTTGAGTTGGGATAGCCATATAAAAAACCCAGACAAGTTGTACTGGCTTTCATCACGCTTTCTATAGAAAGGTTTTCCTTACCTGTTCATTTTCATTGCCCTTCTTTGTGGTGTTCCTGTTTCTACTGTGACCTTCTTGCCCTAAATTAACCACAACTGCAACCTTGGTTCCAAATGAAGATAATATGCCATTAATATATATACGTATTTAATTGTTATTATTTATATTTTATGATAGATTTTAAAATAACAATAATATATATTTAATTCTATCTATTAAATGGCATACTAGTTTTGGGATTTTTGCTTTTGCTCTCTGTTCTTTTCCTAATATTTTTCTAATATTCCATTTGTATTCTTCACACTGAGCTGATGCTTTCAGAGAAATTTTCATAACGACTCCAAGATCTCTTTCCTTATGATAGCAATCCCATCACTGTGCATACGTCTTTTGTGTTTGTTTTTCCCATGATCGTGATTTTGTATTTTTCAACAATTAATTTAATTTGCTGGTTTTCACCTTGTAACTTAATGTCATGAGACCCTCACTTTGGCAGTTTGCTGCATACAGCAGGCAGGATATATGAGCGGCTCCTATAGTTACATAGAAAGTATTGATCGGACTTTTCTGCCACAGCCGAAAAACGTCATGATTAATTTAACATGGATTTTATTAATCTTTGATTTGCTCAGAACTGGGAACAAAGGATGCAAGAAGCTTTAATTGACACACCAGCCTAATTACAGTTTGATTATTGTAGCATTGACATTCCTTCTTTGTGCCCATGTGATTTTGCCAATCCCGATAAGAATCTGTGGCTAAGTTTTGAAAGCTGCTATTTTCCATTTCTAAAAATATACTCTGATGTTTTCATATATCTGATGCTTGCTGGAAGTAACAGAGAATTAACACTACAGTACTTCTAAGATAGGTTTTCAGCATTTAAGGACTTCATGTGAATAAGCTGCACTGCCCAGCTTTAAAATTAAGCTGCTAACCTATCATGATTTGGCTGCCATATCAAATAAAATGGAAAGATTGAGATTTGATGAAGCAGTTGTCTGTGTTTAAACAAACATTATGTTCAGAAACATAAACCTGAAACCAAAATCTGGAGTTGTGAAAGACTGGGTGTTCAAATGCAGGCTTGCGGTCTGATCTGTTAATACATGATCTGTCTGCCAAGACTTCCCCTGAGTATTGGAAGTCTGTGTGTTGGAAGGGTATCCGTAGCCTGATTCCCAGTGGATTTCAATGTGCATCCAGCAGTGGAGAAGAGGGATTATCTTTTCATGATGCCTAACACAGTGAGACCTCAAGTTTGTAGAAGCTTTCTCATGCTCCCATCATTACAGTTACTAAATAATAATTTTAATATATTGTGGTTTTTTCCAAGGCAGAAGTCCCCCTTTTAAATAAAAATCCATCTCAGTTACTCCTGTTAAACTAAAAGGTAGACTCTGCATAAGCACTCCTTGCCACAGGTATTTTTACGATGTGCTTCTACGTCACTTTGAAATTAATGTTTCTTGTTGAATTTCTGGTCAATGTATTTACGTATGTCTGTGCATAAACATACACTCAAATCCTCCATGTGCTCATGTATACCCTCTAGGGGTTTTTGCCAGAAATTAAAGCAACTCACTTTTTTGGCAGCAAAGCAGAAACAGAAAAACAAGATGCTTTCTTTTCTGTCTAGCTGGCTCAGCCTCTTTCTGGAGCACTGCTGTTCTTGCACCTGCCTGTATAAGCTTTGTTTGAAATTCTTTAAACCTTATAAATAAATTAAAATAAAATTCTTTAATACCTTATTGCAATTTTGGGTGGAGAGAAGGAGTCTTCACTAAGCATAGACACGTGTTGCTGAAACAGCTGCTTTGATCAGTATCATCACATGCACTTGATATCTAATCAAACTGATTGTAAATCTACACTCAGTTACATACACAGAATGAATCTTCGTTGGACTTGTTAAAATTCTACATTAGTTTTAAAACTTCTACAGTAGAAACACCTGTGTATTCAAGACCCAGGTTATTTTCTGCACCCTTATACTGTCAATCACTCTCTGCTTCATGATTTTCAGGCTACAGGTGTACAGTATAACCAATCACATACTGGAATTTTTTTTGCAGAGCTCCTTGTTTGAGTAGAACTTGTTTTAGTATGGGCAGCTGACTGTGAATTCCAGAACTGGGCCTTCTATTGTTGGAAAGAAACTCTTCAGTGTTTATGCTCTTCCTTTTTTTTTTTATGACACCATATTCACTTCCAGTGAATATGAAAATAGTTGGATAAATATTTTGGGAAAAGCTTTTGGCTTTTGTCCTCCTCTGTGCTTAGGGTCGATAAACATTGCCAACTGTATGCTCTGATATTTAGGTCAGATGAGTGTAGTTTGTACAATGTCTGCTGATCCTATCTTATGTGCGCTTCTAGAGAACATGAACTAGCTGAGTACAAATTCAGTCATTTTAGGACATTTCTACTAAGACACGACTCATACTGAATGCTTCCTGCAAGAAATAATATTTCAGGGCAAACACTTGTAATTTTGCCCCTATTTCTCTTTTCTTTTCCTCTAGATACAAGAAGGAGGTTCTTAATTCCATATTTATCCTAGGCTTTTCTCTGCCTTGCTTCAGATTTTTTATAATACCTGTTGCTCGCAGCTCCAAAACAGCCAGGTTAAGGCAAGTGCTCCAAGTATCCTATATAATATTTGCAGTGACTGACTCCCCTTAGGGGACAAAAGAAAAGCGTATTTTGAAGCAGAGTGTGTGTACTTCCTGCCTGAACTGCAAGCAACAGATCAGAACATGCTAACATAAGCTTTCCATACAAAGGCTTGCCTTTGTGTTTCCCTGCCAGGTACCTACATAGTGCAGCTGCCTTCTGCTTTCTTAACTACCTACTGACTGGAAGGAATGGCAGGGAATCCACAGGGTGTATAGCCACACAGTTTTGGGGAAGTCTTTTTAGGGGCTTATTTCATAAATATTACAGTCTAGCTATCTAAAAATCCACGTTTGTATTTTATTGTAATACCAGAAGAAATAGATGCCTAAGAAAGCCTCAAGAATGCTAACTCCAAGTGCAGATGTTGTTCTTTAGACAGATGACTAAGAAGGACACAGCGCTGCAAGCAGAGTGGTGTGTGATGTCATGCCGTGGTGTCACCTGTTTCTTAAGGATACAGTGATAGCTAGAGTGTTAACTTCTGCTGGAAAGGCCATTTGGCCAGTCTGCAGGAGCCTGGAGAGACAGTGGTTTCTGTCAGATCTGACAGACAGTGAGGACTAGACTGTCTCCAAAATCAGGAAATCTTTCAAGTGTAAAGTACTACCAGCTATTTACCTCCATGGCAAATCGGGGCTTCTGTATCACAACTGTTGTGAAATTCCGAAGTTATCAAGACTCTGTACAAGTCACTGTAAGAATAGCCTCTGTGAGAAGCAGCTTCCCAGAAATCCCACTTCCTGCATTCCTCCTCCATTCTTGCATCTTTTGGCATGGTGAGCTTAGGTAAGCAGAACAAATCCCAAGCTACGTTTTCAGTGGCCTGTGACTGTTTGAGCCTCATATTAGTATGAACAATTACACAGGCTGCTGTGTGAGCCTGCACGTGGGTGCTGGATCTGTGGCCCTGTTTACAAGACTCTGTTCCAAATAGCTGGAAGTATTTAAGCTAAAGAGATGCCACTTGGATTTTCTTCTCTCACTGGAATAGGTCTTGTCATGTAGAAACTATACAAAACTCTGTATTTCTGATGTATTCACAGCTTCCCACTGTGTTGGACAGAAACTCACCAGGTGCTGACCTGAAGGCCTGGGGGAGGGTGCTGTCTAATGTCTCCCAGGCAGTGCAAAAGGTAAGTGGTCTAATAATAGATGGCATCACTTTTCTGGGTAGCACATAGTCCTCCTTTTCCTTTATTCTATTTATGTTTCAGTTACCTGTTTTATCAGAAAGAAAACAGACTTGTTTGGGAAGAACTGATTCCTTAGAAATTAATTCTTCTCTCATGACAAAATAAATGTAGGCATAAGGATTGGCAATTATGAAGCATGATCTTTTCTTCAGAAAAGACATGAGAGAACAAGAACTGAAAATGGTGCCTGTGACCAGGACAGAGGAGATAAAAGGGTGAGGTTCTGAGTGCATCCAGACTTTACCAGTCTGGGCTCAACTGAGACCTCAGCAGATACTTACCTCCTTCGAGGGCTGCAATTAACAAAGTCTTGTCTTATGCAGCTAGCCAGGAAGCCAAGCGTTCAGGAACTTTTGGTGGTTCTGCAGCCATTTCTACAAGACAGAAGGCCAGAATCCTTAGGCCACTTGGTGAGCTCCCTGTCTGATCTTTTCTGTGGCTACCCAGAAGGAGGTGGATCCAGAGTACTTTCCTTCAACTGGTATGAAGATAATAACTACAAAGCTTTCCTTGGGATTGACTCAACAAAGAAATCCACTTATCTTTATGATAATACAACCAGTAAGTTTTTCCATCAAACCATTACAGAGACTGTAGACAGGTGCACTTATGTTAGAATACCACTGTTGCTTTTATAAAATAATGTTTTTAAGCAGTTTATTCGTGAAACTGGAGACAAGTGAAATGGTTTTACTTCATAGCTGGAAGCAGAGAAGCTCAGGAATTGAGGACTGACAGAAATATGCATTTGCTTTCAATATGAAGGCTTAAACACCATCATCATCATAATTAAGACAGTCCCTCTGTCTTATCTTCCAACATATGCTACTGATATCAGGAAGAATTAGATGCTTCTGAAGAAGGTTCAGGAAAATACAGTGACGCATGCATTCTGGAATTACTTTTCTCCAAGATAATTTTTTTTTTTAAGTAAGTCTCTCAACTTGATTGATGGCCTGGAGCACAGGAATTTAAAAATCTCTCCTTTTAAATAATACTCACTTTGATAAATGGCAACTGTTTTCTTCCTGCATAAAAGTACATAAATTTTGTAGCAGTAATGCTCTACAGCATAATTAAGTCTTACATAGAAAGCATTTCAATTTACTAGGTTTTGTTGCTTTGATTTTCCTCACTTATCTTCTTGATATTTTAATAGGAGAGAATGCAAAGAGGAACCAATTTTATCTTTTCTACCGTTCATAATTTTATCTTTTTATTATGTCCTCTTCTGTTTGCTATTTAGTTTTTCCTCTACATTGAGACCACCAGAATTTTTTTTCTGTACTAACAGCCATACTAGAGCTGCTAGTACATTTCTGTGTTCCTTCTGCTATGATAGATACGGTTGTATGGCTACAAAGTACAGGTGATCACTTGGCCCATAGAGAGACTCCTACCTTTCACTGTTCCCTGTTGATACTTGGCTCTACTTATGTTTGAACCTTCAAAAGACGTGTAAAAGGCCCAGTCCTCCATTTCTTCAGCCAGGGAATAGAATAGTTGAATCCAATAGCTATCCAAGTAAACTGATTAATTCATAGTGCAGGAGTAAGATAGAAATATTTACAGTAAGATTTTTAGTAGTAAATTATTGTAGGATACAGTTCTGAACTGTTCTGGAGTTCAACATCCAAGCCTGATGGATCTCCAGTCCAGTAGTTTATCCTGTGTAAGAATTAACCACTAATAGGAGAAAAAAAAACTTTGTTTCAGTATCAACTACAATACAAAGGATCTAAGTCATTAGAAGAAAAGCAATTATGGCTCAAAATTCTTCAGTGAGATCTGAGCTGTCTGGTTTCCTTCCATTTGAAATACCTTATAAATAACAGCAACTTTCAAATGCTTAAATTTATTTATGTTTGCTTTTCCAACATCCATGCTGTCTACTTTACAACTCCAATACCTACTCTTTTCCATTTATTCAGATGTTGTACTTCTACATTGCAGAATGTGCTTAACCCATTCAGATTCAAAATGCTCTAAACTGTCCACATTGCTATTGAAAAGTCCTGTGGAACGTAGGGTTTCATAAAGACTATTTTTCTTTCTGTCTTTAGCACCCTTTTGTAATGAATTGATCCAGAACTTGGAATCGAACCCTTTAACCAAAATAGCCTGGAGTGCTGTGAAGCCCCTGCTGATGGGAAAAATTCTCTTTGCTCCTGATTCACCTTCTGTACGGCAAATCCTAAAAAATGTAAGTTGTTCTGAAATACAAAAATGTATATTTCTAAAAAATTGCATTCTAAGAAACATCTTTTGAAAAACAGTCACCCAGCTACTTCAACATCATCACACTTTCTTCTTATAACTCCGTTTGTTCTGGTGATCATCAGAGGAGGGACAGTAACTGTTTAAAAAACAGGATATAGATCTTTGCTGATTCATCCCATCTTGGTCCACACTACATGCTTTTTCCAGATCAAGTAGCCTTTTGTTGGCATGATTCCACATTTGCACTAGTGAAAATAGTAATGTTTATATATATTTTACAGATGTAAGAAGATCAGCAGCCATGTGCCAGTAAATATTTAAAGGGGACAGGTATGAGGCTTGGATAGGCTTATTGAGACCTAACACTGCGAGATTACAAACCAATAGCAACATCATGGTTTAGTATTACGTATGTTGAAACTATAAATAATTTTCACTTCATGAAAATAGGATGGAGCCTAGACTCTTCAGCTAAATGCCTGAAGTTGGGTGAAATGAATCTGAGCAGTTAAACCAAGGTCACGTATGACCTAGGTTTTGGCCACCTCATAACCAGCAATTCACTTACTCTCAACACCTATGGAAGGCACAGAAGAACAGCTGCTCACAATTCACACAGGAAAACATCAGACTTACAGCAGCCCAACATTTCAAACCTTAACAGATATCTTAACTATGAGAGTATCTGTCTTGTCTAACGGCTTCCCATTTTTTCATCTGCCCACATCATCATCTTTCTTTTTAGTTCTTAATGGAGAGAAATTGTCATGGGGAAAAAGAGAAGAAGAAATCATTCTAGCTAAACCCTGATTATTTAAAGGAATTGAAGTTAACTGGGGCTAATGTGCATTTGTTTTTTCTATTACATACACAACAGAAATTTATCTTAGGTGACTTTGCTTCCAGTTGGATTTTACAAATACTTTTTCTGAGGATTATTAATATTTCTGCTATTTTAATATGTTTATTATTGAAGGTTAAAAACTACAATATGTGTAAGTTACAGGTTTCACTGTCATTGAAGGGCTGGATCAGAAATTCTGGGGTTTTATCTCCTTAGCTTTCTAACACTTCTGCTGTTTTGTTCCTCAGGCGAACTCCACTTTTGAGGAACTTGAACGCCTCAGATTGTTGACCAAAGCTTGGGAAGAAGTAGGACCTCAGCTGTGGTACTTCTTTCAAAACAGCCTGCAAATGAATATGATCCGTGTATGTTATAACTTAGCAAGGATCCTCAGTAAGAGCAGCCTTTCACCATCCTTTATTTTTACTAAGGGAGAAGACAATTAATTTGGAAGGTTTGGCTGGAAGCACAGCCTTTGCAGCAAGGAATCTATGACATTTAAGATTAAAAGACTAAGTTTGATCTTAGTCTTAGATGCATTACAGTGTTTCTGTGACAAAACCTCAGATCTGGACACTCTCTAGAATCAGGCTAATGACTTAATAAAGGCAGCAATTACTGCTCCCCTGAATCTCCAAAATGTCCTTCAAGAACAGACAACTTGATTTTCTTGGTTTCTGCATAGGCATTTTTGCTGGTCCAGCAATTTACTCCCTTAGGAAACTTTATTTCCACATCCCTTAGATCCGACTTTGATCAGCTGCAAGTAATATCCATAGTTAAAGTTTATAAAGCAGTTCATGCTAGAGAAAAGATTTGTTTTTCCACACTCTTCTCTATTAGATCAGGCATTTATTACACTTATCCTCTTGCTTTTAAGGAAAAAAACCAATAAATAGTCAAGGATAAATTTCTTTTCATCTGTTCTTCAAGTCTCACCTCCAGTTCAGTTGTGCAATTGGCCATTTATACAATTAATTGCTTAGTATACCCTTTTGTAGCTCTTCATAGCACAGAAAGAGCTATGGAAATGGAAACATTTCTCATTAAACAGGGCATGTGAAGAGGGTCATTGTAGTGAAGCTGTCCTGATGTGTTCCCTCAGGACTCCCTGAAGCACCCTACAGTGAGGGACTTCTTGAACAGCCAGTTGGGTGCTGAAGGCTTAACCGCTGAACACATAATCAACTTTCTCCACAATGGGTCTCCAGGGAGCAGGGAGAAAGGAATGGCAGACTTTGACTGGCGGAATATCTTCAATGCTGCAGACCAAGCTCTACGTTTACTCAGTCAGTATCTGGAGGTAAGGTCAACCCTCCCACTTCTGGGAATACTTGTAGAGAATATCTTAAAGCAGGGTGGGCAGTAATTGGGGTCTGTGGCAACAGACAAGAAGGTTAAAATCATAAGACATCTTCATTTGTTTCAAATTTAATCTCGGTATTAAAAACATGTTTTTAAAATAATACAACAGTACAAGAACATGAATTGTTGTTGTTGTTGGTATTGTTGTTATTATTAAAACCCTTCAATTTGATGATCCCCAGATGCTATATTCAAAATGTTGGTTGAATGTCAGAACAGACACTGATGCCGAGAGACAGAAAGTGAATGCAAAGCCTCAAGGAAACAGGTTTTTTGTAAATACTAATAACTGCCAGGCCACTAACTTCAGCAAGGTCAGGACCAGAGAAGTTAATTCTTTAGTAAATCCCTCTTCATGTTTTTAAGCACCTGATCAAAATTCCAATGAAACCAATGGGAGTTTCCACTTTTTTCTGTAGCCACTTCTGACAAGGTGTCTGTGTCTCTTTCCTAGAATCTGTTACCCCCTTATTAGGGTGCTGTGTTTTTAGTGGGGCTCTCTGAGGCTTTTTGAGAAGCCACAGCACAGGAATTGTGGTGAAGTTTCATTACGTAAATAAAAAATGCTAAAAATGTAGATGAAAATATCAAGCCATTGTAAAAATACTTCGAAAGATACTTTTAGTAAAAGGTTACCCTGGGGGCAATCTAACTTACTGATGAGTTCATCAGACTCAGACTAAGTCCAATGCAAAAAATTATACATATTTTTTTTTAGAGGGATAAGCGAACTGCTGCATCCATTCATTCACAGAGCTGGGTGAGTGACACCAGGAGTTCTTTGGGTTTGTTTTTTTTTTTTAATCCAACATATTTCTGACTGCAGGTAAAGATGTGTTTGGAACTGAACCTGAGATGGGGTAGATTCTTTCTAAGTTAGATAAATGAAGTGCCAATTTCTGAGCCCAGGCAAAACTGCTGGACACTACAATGTTGCAGGTTAACTCCAAGAGTTTAATAAAACTGTTACTGTTGGTGGTAATAGTAATCTTTATGGTCAGGGTCTTTATAGAGATGAATTACATCTTACAAGCATCTCTGAAAGAAAAGTAAATATTTAGTTATTATTTAATGGTTAAATAAGATGAGCCTCAAGCTCACAGAGAAAATTGATACTAGTTGTAGGCAACAGGACCAAGCCTAGCTCTCCTAATTCCAATCCAGTTCAATCTAAAAGACCATTCATCCCCTGCAAGAAGGCAGGAACTGAGAATTTATCTGCCTTCCTATAGCTGTTACAGGAGGGAAAAATAAAGCTTTTGCACAAAGCTCTGCTGATTCTTCTGATGATCTTTTGGCATCATGTTAGCAGAATTATTTCTTATTCAAACTGAGTGAAATATATTGCTTGCAGCAGTCCAGTGCTGGAACATCCACAATGTTAGGGCAGTTACTGTACCTGGTAATAGACCTTTGTGTCCTAAAAGTTCTTTGTAATGAGCTTATTCTTTTAAGTCTGCTGTTTACACTGAGTTGTTAGAATTTGAGAATGTTTTCACACTGTGCCGAGCACAATGAGAACAAATAGCTCCTTTTCAGGGACACTCTACTCCCTACCATAGTATGCGATGAGGAGAGGTGTGCTGCCAGCAACTGTCTTTGGAGACTCCAGATCTCTGCTGCAAGCTGTGGTGCAGCTGAGAATCCCACAAATTATGCAGTGGCTGCTCATCCTCACCACCCCATGAATTTCCTGTTCTTTCCTTTGATTACCTTAGGCCACAGAACAGCTAAACTGAGAACGCCACCTAGTCACCACTTTATGCTTACTATTTTCTGGTTTTATCTTCCAAACCTGCTCTTAGTATTTTAGTTTTGGTTTTACCATCTTCATTGGACCATTTGAAATTGTTAAATAATTACTGGGAGAAGATCTGAAATAAATTTCCCAAGTGGTTGATGAATGAATTTTGATACAGTGAGGTTTATGAAGGCACAAGCCATGTTGCAATTCAGTGAAAAAAGTCTAGGTAGAGCATACAACCTTTGTTTTGGATGCAATTAATGTTAAGAGAAAGGAATTCTAGCTTTTGGCTAGTAGATGACAATATAAAATCTCTTTGCTTTCAAATGGTGTGAATTATTGCAACACTGGTGTCTTAGCCTATGTTCTTATACAAGCTTTGGTTTCATTCTGCTCACTCAGAAGATCTATAAGCACTTGTGTTTCTGTTTTGAACACTTACTTCTTCCTTGACTGGACCCCTGGGTAGGAGCCTCTGCTGCTCCTCAGCCTAGTCCAGACACTGTCTGTTCTGCAGTGAAAATCTAGACAAGATGAGTTGTCTGTCAATACTTTGCCAGTGCCATATCCACAGAAACCCCTGGAAAACTACATGAGTTCTTCTGCAGCTGCAACAAGTACCTTGAAAATAATTCCTCATAACAAAGAAACAGCAAATAGTCCTCCAGACACCGCAAAGACACAATTACACAGCAAGACTTTGCTGTGGGAACACTGACACTTTGGCAAGAACTAAACTGAGTTCCAGAACTCAGTTAACTATGTGGGATAAACATATCCCAAAAAGTTAACACAACCTGAGCCATCAGTCTAATTTGATTTCTCTTCTGACATACAAACCAGAAAGTTTTTCTGACTTATTTTGCTTTCTTATGTGAAATTCTATGTTGTTTAATTTTGTAAACCAAACTAGGAGAATGAACATTTGCAAAGCACTAGGCAGAGTAAAGCTACAAAATAAAAAAGGTGTCAATTTAAGCACTGTTTCGTTTTGCTGCCAGTTAAAAATGTATTTTCGTATAGATCCCATTAAACTGTGATACTTCAAGTTTTAAAGGAAACGGAGCATGATTTATCACAGGGAAAGGTTAAATAAAGGAGTCTTTTAAGATGTCTGCCTATTAAATAACAAGTTGCATGTATAAGCACTTTGATGTGGAGTAATTTTTGGTTATTGACCTGCAAGAAGTGATCAAGAAGATAAGATCAAACCAGTTAGCCTCCTGGAATTTTATGTAGAAAGGTAATTCAATAAGTACCTTCCCAGTCTATCAGGGGGTTAAATACTTCTGCTCTCTGGTGAAGTCGTGCCAATTCTGAATGGTGGAAGCTAAATGTATAAGCATAAATCTGTAATTTTACACATAACTAGCAGTAGAGTTTGTAGTGTTCACAATCTTTTTGTTTTACAATGCCTGTTAAGTAGCAGTTAAATGGGGGATATAAAGGGCTTAGATTTTGATGATTTGGTGTCTTGTATATGGTGTGATAATACTTTTCATGATAATGACAGAGACTAAGGAAGAAGGCAGTTTGCTGTGAAGGATAAACTACATTTATTATTGAGATAGCCAAAGCATGTTAACTTAAGCCGGCAGATTAATCACATGTCAGAATTCAGTAGGGACACAATATTATCAGTGAGATCAATTGACTAGTTGACTGACATTAAATAGGAATAAATGCCTAAATACCTAAGAGACTTTAAGATTCAAATTTATGCTCTAACCGTGCTAGCGCTTCACTTGACAAAGTGCTTTTCAGCTGACATCCATGGCTAATGTGCTTTTTTTATGGATCAGTCATCCTTTAGCTCCCTGGTGTTCACTCAAGCACTTTCTAGGCTGAAAAAAAAGTCCCAAAACCTGAGAGAGAGTAGTGTTTTGATTCAACTAGACTGCTAAAAAGCTTTCATGGCCAGATTTATTTTATAGCTGAGTTAGTTTTATCTCCTGGATGCAAACTGCAGAGGCAGTTCCTGATATTGGGACCTCATCTGTGCTGCAGCTTTAGCCCTTCCAATTCAGATATCTGCCTTTTTGAGGGAACCTTCCAGGGAGAGGCCAAGTGGCAGAGTTCACGTTTCCATGTCTGGATGATTACAGTGGCTTAAATATATTTTTAAAAAATATTTCATTCTATCTAATTAGTAAATGTGGCACCATACGCTTTGGCTGAACCTAGTACTGGCTATATGTTTTGTACATGTACATCTAAATTTGCCCTGTCTTACTTAAATTGCAACAGCATTTTAGTGGCCACCTTTGCTTGATTTCTTACTTGTCGGGATGGACATTTCTTGAGCTTGGAGGAGGCAATCTTTAAACATCAGGAGTAAACTGCTTTCAAAATTATTCCGTCCACCGACATTGACTACAGCAACGCTAAAGCTGAGGTTTACAGTTCTTTTTAGGGACTGATGTTTCTGAACTTGTATTGGTAAAGCTGTGTGTTTTGAGTTTGTCATAAGAATTAAACTAAAAATGGGGAAGCTTTCAGGAAGGAAGAGAGAGTCAACTTTTAATAGTTTCAGCATAAGCTTTTAAAGCTGAAAATAGCAACTACTTCAGATGAACCTACGTCTGTTTGGTTTCCAACCACTGATGTTTTACTTTAATGCATACCTCTTATTAGTTTATTCCCATGCAATTTTTCTCGTTGTGATTATTTGTAGTGCTTGACCTTGGATAAATTTGAAGGTTATCTTGATGAAACTAAACTGACTCGTCAAGCCCTTCATCTGCTGGAGGAAAACAAATTCTGGGCTGGTGTGGTTTTTCCAGATATAGAGCCTACAGCCAGCACTCTTCCACCACTTGTAAAATACAAGATCCGGATGGACATAGATGCAGTGGAGAAAACAAACAAAATCAAAGACAGGTAAGTGATGGTTCTTTCTCAGTTCTTGCCTGCCGTAACATGAATATAAGAGACATAAGAACATTAGAACCTGCAGTGGATACATGCACGAAATCCAACTGTATTCACCAATGGTTAGTATGTAATGCGGTGTAGAATCCATCTCCAGTTACCAGGTACTGATGCAAGTGGTATCACTCTTGTGACAGTTAGCCCAAGTGCGTAGGTGCATGGGCACATGGCAAAGGGAATGACTCCACTCAGTATCTATTCAGTAACATCCTTAAGTTTTTAGTTGGCTCCATCACTGGGAGAGGCAGACAAGGAAGTCCTACGTGGGTTGTTGACCCAGTTGTCCTCCACTGGACAGCAGAACTTCTCTGCTGTTCCTCTCCAAGTGCCCCTTAAAAAACTCAAAGAATTTCTCAGGATTATCTACATAAAGGAATATAGTGGTGTCTGGTAGCTGCAATCCAGCTGTTCCAATTTAACCTCCAAGGATACTGTATTCCAAATACAGTGATTTCTGTTCTAGAACAGTTACTCTGCTACATAATTAATTTATGTACATTTTTGGCCAAAATTGCTATTCTGTGTCAGTGTAGAGAAAATTAAAGGAAACAAAAGAAACTTCCAGGTCATATACTTTCTCAAGCAATGTGGTCTGACAGACCAAAATCTAGAAAAGACAATTCCAGGCAGTGCCCCTACAATTTCAGTAGCTAATATTTTATTTATTTGTTTGTTTGTTTGTTTCCCTCCTGCCCCTCCCCTGAAGCCACTGATTGCCCAAATGATTTCCATGTGAATTTTCTTTTGAGGTACTGGGATCCCGGTCCAAGAGCAGATCCTGTGGATGATTTACGTTATATCTGGGGAGGCTTTGCATATCTCCAAGACATGATTGAGCATGGAATTATAAAGACCCAGACCGACACTGAAGTGCCATTAGGAATTTATCTTCAGCAAATGCCATATCCATGTTTTGTGGATGATGTGTGAGTAAAAGCAGTTTATCTTAGTTGTGATGAATACTTGGATTGCTGGCTGCTTTAAGACTCTCAAGCACCAATTCTAACCCTAGTCCTAAGGTATAAGTGCAAGAGCAATAACTGAGACATAACTGAATAAATTTGGTTTTTTCCTTATCCTGCTATAACCCAGATTCCAGAAGCTGCCTTTGCCAAGGTTCTATCCCTAATCCCAATCCTGGTCTTTGTTGCATCCAGGCAAACAATGTCCAGACCTAAAATGAACACAAAACACCGGTCCCTTAAAGCAGCAGTTTTCTTCTGAGTTTTGCATATCACACAAAATGAAAAAAATAATCTGGAGTTTTTGTCCTTACTTACTAGATATAAGGAAAAGATTTTTTACAATGAGGGTGGTGAAACAGTGGAACAGGTTGCCCAGAGAGGTGGTAGAAGCCCCATCCCTGGAAACATTCAAGGTCAGGTTGGATGGGGCTTGGAGCAACCTGATCTGGCTGAAGATGTTCCTGCTCATTGCAGGGGCATTGGACTAGATGACCTTTAAAGGTTCCTTCCAACCCAAACTATTCTATGGTTCTACTATTTTACTTTTCCAGGTAATAATAATAACGTAAACTACACCTTCACATTGATTGCAGTTGAGAATCTGTTGTCAACAGGGCACCCCAACTATAGCACTTTGATCCCTAACAATGTCAGCCCTGGAGCTACTCCTGTGATTACACAGGACCCAGCAAAAATGTGATCTTCTAAAAAGTTTTTATCTAACTAAAACTAAGCATCATACTGTAGCATATGACCAGTGCCTGTAGCAAAACTGATCAAAAAGCGCTGATCCATGTTAGAACAAACTCTGCATCCTTCAGTTAACCTTGAAGAATTCACTGAAGTATAGTAAGCTTCTTTTCCTTAATTACATCTCTCAAACCCAGCTTTCTCTATATCCAAAGAATCATTTCATAAAGAAAAATTGAACAAAAAATGCTTGTCCCAATGGAATTGGTACCTCTCTTGCTATCTCTGTAAGTCTTGAAGGATCAAACAAACCAGTCTCTTCAAATGTATTACTGAACTCTAACCCTAGGCTTAATAATATCTAGATATACCAATACCCAAAGCTGTAGGTTTGGGTCCTTGTAGACATGTACAGGCCTTGCAGAATCTCAAGATAATTTAGGCTCTTGAAACTCTTTCTTTCCAAATCCTAACACACGCTTAAACAGGATTCCATTTATAACTACGTGATTAGTATCTGCAATCAAACTGCATATACAGCATTGATTTCTGTTAACATCAGCCCTTTTCCTTCCCTTGTGTATGCTACAGTTTTCAACAATAACCTGACATTCTCTAACTGTCTTCTCCCTAATTCCTGTCCATGGTTTTTATGAAGATTGACTGCTTTTTGTCTTAAATCTCATATGAATCTAGCAAAGGATTCCAGGACTATGCCTGCAGTTCATTATTGCAGGCACCAGGAGTTTCTTTCCCTGGTGAAGAGCAGAATAAAGAAGCTAAAGGAGAAAGAGGTGGTTTGTTGCTCTGTAATGAAAAAGAGACTGTGCTCCTGGGTGTGGAGATTTCATGGCTACATGGAGGCAGTGGGGCTGTGGACCCCCATTAGCACTGCCTGACCCAGCACATGTACTCTAGACTCTAGATTTTATGAAGTGGTACCTCTTCCCTGTTCACAGCGTGCCTGTTCCAATGCTGCCATCTGTGCTACTGCAACTGCCCTGGTATACACTGCACCTTAAAAAGAAAAAAAAAAAAAAAAAAGGCAATCTCTGTAGAAATCATTTCATAGAGCACTCTGGATAATGGCAGATTGCAGGTATACATAATTTGACTTGTCATTCCCATCAGTCATTACCTGTTAGCTCGATAAAATGTTGCTCTGGCAAGCCTGCTGTTTATTTCCTCCCCACTGAGAATACTGCAGAGGCAGAAGCCCCATCTGTGCACAAGTTCTCTGAAGCCTGCAACAGCCACACACAGTTCAGGGCTGACAGCCAAACCCAGGGATGGGCCTCTGCAGAGAGCCTGCCTAAGTGAAGCAAGCACATCCTCATGGTAAACGTGTGTGTTGAGTTATGCATGGCCTAGTGCTGGGTTACATGTGTCCACCAACAGGCAAAACACAGTGTACCCCAGGCCGTTACACAAAAGCATGGCTTTGTTTCAGCAGGCCAAATTGTTCTTCAGGAATTTTTGGTGATAAAAATGAAGATTTTTCCATTGGTTTTGACAACAGAGTAGCTATGATAGCATATGGCAAAAATGTAGTTCTGTAGGGCTCAGATTTAGGAAACTGAAGGTTTTTTGCTCCTTTTTGGTTTTAGCAGCTCTAAGCTTTTGACGTTTAAAGAATCAAATCCATTTGGTTTTCAGGATAGTTTAACTGAAAAATTGCAATCCCAAATTCATAGAAAATATTTTCGGCTTTACACCCCAGAATCTCTTTCTCACCCTGACAATACACTCGGGGTAGTGCTTCACCAAGGGTCATCTGCCAAGGCTGAGCAGCCATCGAGTCTGCTCGGGGAGGGAGCAGATAGAGAAAGGGAGAGTGCCTTCATCACAGTGTGTGAAGGGCCACCCACAGCAGCCTGTCCCAGCACTGTCATTTTGAAAGTGGTACTATGTGGGACAGTCCCAACACATTCCCTGAGTCATGATTTTTATAAATTTCAGCAGCCTTGCTGGCAGCATCTGATGCTTTTAATGCTGCATTTGTTTAATTCTTCTGCCAACGAATCTTGGGAGCATAAAAAGACAGTGACATTCCCAAATTGTTAACATTAGCATCTGTCTTAAAATATTCTTTGTACATCATAGTAAAAGCATTATGACAATTCACTGTGGAGACAGATGTATTTTCATGAGTTACCACATGTTTTGTAGCCCTCAGTAACCCTTAGAACCTCTTTGTAAAATAGAACTCATGGCAGTGCAGCAACTATTAGTTCATTAATATTAAAGTTGCTTGTGAAGTTCACTAGTAACATGTTATTGGTGTTTAGACTGAGAATTTCCAGTCCCATGTTTAATAAATCACAGAATCACAGAATGGTAGGGGTTGGAAGGGACCTCTGGAGGTCATCTAGTCCAACCCCCCTGCCAGAGCAGGGTCACCTATAGCAGGTTGCACAGGAACGTGTCCAGGTGGGTTTTGAATGTCTCCAGAGATGGAGACTCCACCACCTCTCTGGGCAGCCTGTCCCAGTGCTCTGAAAAGCCTCAAAGTAAAGAAGTTCCCTCTCATGTTTAGGTGGAACTTCCTGTATTCAAGTTTGTGCCCGTTACCCCTTGTCCTATTGCTGGGCACTACTGAAAAGAGCGTGGCCCCATCGTCCTGACACCCACCCTTTAAGTATTTATAAGCATTGATAAGATCCCCCCTCAGTTGTCTTTTTTTCCAGACTGAAGAGACCCAAATCCTTCAGCCTTTCTTCATAAGAGAGGTGTTCCAGTCCCCTCATCATCTTGGTAGCCCTTGCATTGTTCTCCACTGCTTTTCCTATTCGTTCTTGCTTTTCATCTCAAAATGTCTCTGTTTGATGTAAATCTAATTCATTTCTCCCTTCTTGCTTTGGTAGCTTCATGATCACTTTAAACCGCGCCTTTCCCATCTTCATGGTGCTAGCTTGGATATACTCAGTTTCCATGACTGTGAAGAGTATAGTGCTGGAGAAGGAAATGCGTCTGAAAGAGGCTATGAAGAACAGGGGTATAACTAATGGGGTGATTTGGTGCACTTGGTTCCTAGACAGCTTCACCATGATGTCTGTGAGCACGTTCTTCCTCACAGCACTAATTATGGTAAGGGTTGCCACTCTCAAACTCACTGTTGTGTTTGCACTGCTGATACCAGTTTGCTGTTGAGAAAGAATACTAGCCATGCACAGGGAGATGGGAATAGCTGGTGGCCTGTTCTGATTGCAGCACATAACAGGCACATTCTTCTAAGCAGACCTCATGACAGCATCAGCACTTGGCAGGGACAGAAAGATAAATTCACTAGTAAGATTTATTGTGAAATCCCCCACAGAACAGTACATCAACCTGATTACTCTGTATATTTTATTTCCTGTAGACATAGGCAGATCTCCCAATCAATAATAACTGTTGCTTTAAATGGAAGGGATCATAATATGGAGAATTTTAATCTTGTAATTTACTATATGGGATTCATTTAAAATATTCAGTGCTTGCCTGCTTAGAAATTATGCCACTATTTCAATGAAAAGGAGACTGCAAGAACAGAACTTTCACAATAGCCTGGAAAAAAAGAGGGGCCTTGGGGCAGGGGGGGAGGGGGGAACCAAATCTTTTGCTTCTGTGTCTCAAAATTGCTGTAATTTTTGTAACTTTTCAGGACAACTTGGATGTTGTCTCTGAGGGCTACCTCTTATCTCTGTTACCTGAGAACCAAGCTCCTTGTAGCTGCTATATTTAGTTGTATAAATCTGTAGCATTTTGATAAGGAAGAATGCCCTTGCATATTTTCTGATGTGGGGAACCGGCGTGGTATAAATGCATAGTTGGGGTTCAATCCGCTCTATCTTATCAACCTGTCCTGATGAGTTGTGCTAGTTCCTTGTGGTTCCATTAGAGGTTGGGTAGATGGAGAAAGCTTACTTTATTTGCTACACTGGTTTAATTAAAAATCAAGAGGTAGTTAATACCAGAGAGGAATGTGCTTATACCTGTAATTCACTTCCTTTTCTGGGTTTCACTATGCCAGTGTGAGGTACCTTTGTAAATACATTCTTATGAGAGATTGTGTCACTGTTGATAAAGAAATCATTCTCAGAGGCCCAGTGGGGTGTTGCAACAATGTTGAGACCTATTTATAGCCTTATAGACCTGTTTGAGCTTTATATAAGGCTCAAAACAAAGTTGAGCCTAATAAATAAGTCTTAACATTGTTTTTTAGGAGCAAATAGATAATCAGCAACAGTTCATGCACTTCTTGAGAAGGAGCGTTTAATCTAGAAAAGCTCTAAGGAAGAAAGGTTAATAAAAGTTCACCAAGTGTGTTACTACACAAGGATCTCTGAGAAAACTGTACTTGGATTCCTCAGCTATGATACACTTCTGGAGTTTGAATGTCATTTAGGTGCAGAAGCTCTATAATTTTCCAATTATTTTTTTTTTAGATGCATTTTGTCAGTGTTCCTTACATTGTCTTTCCTGCACATAGAGCAAGTGGACTGAGGAGAAGATGTGAAGAGATCAATGAATATTTATTATGATAGTTCGAATAGTTTTATTTAAAATGTATGAATTTCTAAGCAGGCACATCTTGCTTGGAATCCTTTGCTTACTAAGACACGGGCAGAATGTCCGTTTTCAATCAGTTGTGATCTTCATTCAGCCATCAAATATGAATATGAGCGCCACAGCCTATTGTACTACTCTGAAGTCACAATCCAGGAGCAGGGATAAAGTTAGATGAAGGATTTGTTATTGTAATGGCCTCAGGTGTTGAAACATTACTGCCTGGGAGAGTTAGAAGTCACATTACATAAGAAAGACTGGCTTAATACTCATTACAGGTTACATGTCCATGGCAATTTTGATCTTTTCTGCTAGTTCAGAAAGTGACAATGCTTCTAAAGTTTTCCATTTCCCTTTTTCTCCCAGTGTGGACAAGTACTACATTACAGTAGTCCAGTTCTCTTCTTTCTATTCCTACTGACATTCACCACAGCCACCATAATGCAGTGTTTCCTGTTCAGCACCTTCTTCTCCAAAGCAAATCTGGCAGCTGCCTGCAGTGGAGTCATCTACTTCACCTTGTACCTGCCCCACATTGTCTGCTTTGTCTGGCAAGACCGCATGACTGTTAATCTGAAGATCCTAGCAGTAAGCCTTTCAATGATTATACGGTGTCTTTGGGTTTGAATTTTAGCTGCCCTTCCCACTATGCATACGTGAATAACAAAGCATTGGAGACCTTTTCCTTTCTGCTTTTTTGATTCAGAGAGGGAGACCTCTGAATCTCTCTCAAATAATTAGGGATTGCAAGTGAATAAGCCTTTAGCAGGCCTAGCAACCAAGAGATATTTTCATAGCTTTTAGAAAATTCAATAAAATTTATTTTACTTCTTGAATGCTAGAAAATTAGCATAATGTTTAAAAAGTTTTGAACACTTCCTTGTAAGTCAAAGCAAATTCAGCTTCTGGTATGTTTCATAAATGCAAAGGCAATTCACAAAATGAGAACAGTTATCTTGCTCGTGTGCTATAACCTAGTTAACAGGGTGATATCTAAGGATGAGAAGACCTCAGGTTCACATTCCTTCTTTAGCTGAACATAGAGTTAGGATCTGAACCCAGCTGCCAAAGCTCTGAGAAATATCTTTCATCTAAGAAGTTGTAGACATTCTCCATGCAGTGCTTCCGTGTTGGTTCTCTTCCATAATAGGTAAGATACTTAACAATTCCGTGGAGCTGAAAAATGCTTGCTGTTTTTTGAAACAGAACTGTGAACTTACAAAGTTATTCAGACTGATTTTCTGTTGCCCAGTGAATCAGGAAGAGGAGTGAGTATTTTAATCCAGTCTCCCCCTCTTTGCTGAGGATTCTAACAACCTAGATAAAAGAGAATTAGTGTCTTCTCTTGCACTAGGAAATCTAATGAAAAAGGAAAATGAAAACAAAACTCTTTAAAAGCTGTAACTAAGTGTAAATATGGCTATGAATCAGCTTTCCTAACTGAGGTACTATACAGATGTAGTATATACAATTTTTAGTTCTACCGATTAAAGCAATGGAGGGCAAAACTTCATCTTGTCATTAAGTCAGGAAAATAATAGGATTGGCCTATGACAGGTTCTGATTTGGGAAGGAATCTTGAGAATAGGACATGGTCTAAGCATAAAGACAACTCTCTTCTCACTCTAAAGTGAAGGAGGAGGCGTTTGTGTAAGAAAGGATATTTGCTGGCCAGAAGCCGTGAATATTTTCCTCTGTTCCTGATACATTTAGTCTTATATTTATTGTGCAAAGGTTAGTCTCCAAAGAAAAACTAATTACAAGGAATGATAAGTGGGGGTATGCATGTGTAGGGGGCTTGAAGAAAAAATAAAAATTTTTAAGGACAAGTAAAGTAATTGAATAATGAATGCATGGCTGAAAACCAAACATTTTTTACTTAGCACACTATGATAACGCCTCACTGAGAGTTGCTGTTGGGATCCGTCTTGTCCTCTCGTTTTCCTAAGGTTTGTCATTGCTGGCTGAACTACATATCCTGTGAAGCAGCACTATTATCACTTCTTGCTCTGTTTTTGCAGTGCAACATTGAAGAGGATGTTTGGATACTATACCAGTTTATTAGTTTGTTGTGTGAGGACTAGGTAGCAGACACACCAGGGGAGGAGATGGTTGTGGTTTTCCTTATCCTGAGCATCTGGTGTACTTTCTGTCTTGTTATGCATAGTGGCCCTGCCCCATACACTCAGGAAATATTTTGTTTCTCCAAGGTAGGCAAAGGTGTACACTGCAAACATCTAGATGCATTTATAATATTTTCTGAACAGAGACATTAATGGAAAAAAACAAGTTGTGAATGTTGCCTAGTAGCTAAAGAAAGTACAGCCAAGGTTGAATTCAGTGTATTATGGCTAAATACTGCTTAGAATTGCCACCATTCAGAGGATTAAACATCCCAGTCCAATATAAAAGTGAAATCACTTTTCCCTGATCATTTGTTAGGCATTATCAAGTTTTGAAGTCCAGTCCCTAATGGTCTTTTTTTTCTTGTGGTTGTTTTACATAATGTCCCTCTGAGTTGAATGTCATTTTTCCTTTATTCCAGAGTTTGCTTTCCCAAGTAGCTTTTGGGTTCGGTACAGAATACTTGTCACGCTATGAAGAGCAAGGTCTTGGACTACAGTGGGGTAACATCAGAACCAGTCCCTTGGAAGGAGATGAATATAGTTTTCTTTTTTCCATTAAAATGATGCTTTTTGACGCTTTTCTCTATGGAATACTTTCTTGGTATCTTGACAATGTTTTTCCAGGTATGTCAGTTTCTTGTTCATACAAAGTAGTGGTAGTTGTCCTAAACTGTGCTGGTCTAATCAGTCTCTGAGTATTTTTGTCAGAAGAAGGGTATTTGACATTGTAAACCACGAGTCTTATCCAGTAGAGCAGCACTAGTTTATTAAGGACTTCCACTTTTCTCTTTCTTTTTCTTTTCTCCTATTTTAGTCCTGAAAAGGAGGAAAGAGTAAGGAGGAGAATGCAATTTCAAGTCCTGTTTTAAAATTTAAATAGAAAATAAATCTACAAAAATATCATCTGTTAAAAGCCAATTTGTATACATATTTTTGTTTTGAGAAGTTTCAACCATTCTAGTAAGAATTTTTTAAATTTTTGAAATTATAGAAATAACAGTTCTAGTTCACATATATACTATGGCCATATTAGGCCAACTGTTTCTTAAAGGGTGGTACTGTTTCCTGAGACATATACTGTGTCCTAGGCAGCTGTGAAGGTTCCTGTGTGGATTTATTTTATTTCTAAACAGGAATCCTGGTTCTAGTGCAAGTTAACAAAGAAAATCCTTTTGTGATCAATTACAAAGTTTGGGAGCTTTCTTTGTGAGAAAATGGTTTATCCTTGTAGCTTAAATGGTTGTCTTGCTTCTTATTGAATATTGCTACAATATAATAAATGCAGACTCTTACGCTGTACAAGCAAGTGATCTTTCTTTTCGTTAATCTATTACTCCCGCATGTGAACTGCAGAATGTGTTTCTTGGCAGATGGCTTTTTTTTTTTTTTGCTTGAGTGGTTACTCAGAATTTGAGATCTTGCAGATTTTCTAGCTATGAAGGAAAATTAATGATGGATAAAGTAAGATGGTGCTTGTCTGCACACATCACTTATGACTGTTAATCCAAATCAAGAAAAGATAAGGATTTGTTAAATGGTTTTAGATGTGTCTGAGGATATTTTGCTCCAAAATTAAAATATGACCTTAAGTCTGCTTGCTTTGTGTCCCTACTAAAGTGAGCTATGCTACAACAAATTAATGCCTTTTCAGTTTTTTAAGAAATGTGTCCTCACAAAGAAGTTTAATGCAATTTTAACATACATATTTTCAAAGCTGATTCGCAGTAACTTTCCTAAAAGTTACTCTTTGGAGAAGCCTGTGTCGCAGTTCTGTTTATTTAAAAAAGGATGGACAATGTACTATTTCCATGAACACAGCAGGGATCAAACAACAGGAGTTTCTTTGCTGATAGATCCAAGTTGGTTTTTTTCAGCCAGCAATTTACACAAAAGTAATGCCTCTCAGGACTTCTATTCATTAGCTTCAGTTCCACTCAATATTTTCTCTGAGTGTCTCCTTGGCTTTCTGCTTCTCTGTTTCTGTGGAATTTCTCATGGCAATTCTGTCACACACATGCAGACCTACCAAATCAATGCTGTAGTATTTGAGATTACAATATGAGTTCCCTCGATAGTCCTTTGAACCATATGGTTCAGCTCCTGCTCGAGATTTTCTGCAGCCAGCCGTCCATTGGCATATGGAGCATTCTGCTCCATAATGGAGTTCACTTGGGTTTTGCGTTCATCCCGAATGACAAGCAGTTGGTTTAGCCACCAGTTTCAAAGGGGTATAATCCAGTCTATAATGAGTGCAAGGCAAACTGTTTATGGATGCAGACAGAGTGTTTCTGTACATTAATGGGAGTACAAGTGGTTGCCTGACCTAAAGGGTATTTCTGGTAAGTCAGAAATAAGCAGACACTTTCATAAGCAGTGGTTTTCAATATAGAAAAATTGTCCGTCTTTCAGTGAGCATCACTAATTCCCTTTGCTTATTTTGAATAAGTAGCACAAGGCCAATAGCACCTGGATTCACAAGGATGCCAGTTTTAAACATAGCAGCTCAAATCCCTGCATTCTATAAATCAATATGATCCAGGAAAGCAGTGTTGACTTGCACTAGCTCTGGTTTGGCCTGACAAGAACTGATAATGTTATAGTACTTTCTCTTTTCAAAACAGAACTAACCTGTGACCAAAAAAGCCCATTTCTGCTTAATAAAACTATCACCCTGTTGTCACTTTTCCTGCAAGGGCCCAAGGCAATAAGTAATATAATATATGATATTATATTAATTATATATATAATTATATAATGTAATAAGCTTTTCACTCATGTCAACCCTCAAGTGTTAAGTAGGCCTTTTTTAAAAGAAAATCCCTGAGTGAGACTGGGATCCCATCTTAAGCAGTCAGGATGTTCCTTGGCAACTGCTGCCTGGTTGCTGAGGATTCAAATCGTCCCTATGTAGGTAATAGTTTCATTCTGTAATTAAACCACCTTCTACTTAAGAAAAGGTTAGACAAATCAGATCACATATTTTCTGAATATTTTACTCCTGTCCAAAAGGAAAAAAAACATCTGCAAACAAAATCTGTTCTGTCAGGTACTTGGTGGATGGTTTGACCTTCTGATACGCAATACTAGGACTGCAAGTGTTTACATTTATAGCTCAGACTTTGCCTAGATGAATTTGTGCCCACTGAGGAATGTGTTTATGAAGTGCACTTTACCTACTTATTTTTGTTTTAGGGGAATATGGACTACCACAGCCTTGGTATTTTCCTGTGCAGGAATCTTACTGGCTTGGCTCTAGAAACCCAAAAGCTGAGAAAACAGCAACTGATGATGGTGAGTTCTTTTAAAACTTTGGTGTTTAGAAATAACTTCAAAACCACTGATCCACTTAGAGGTGACTGTGTAACATTTCCATTGCCTGAGCTGCTGCAAAGATTAGACACAGCTATACACTGGGAATCTCAGCAGGTGCCTTTGAACTTGGAGTGGCCTGCTATTATCAGAATTATTAGAGGTGAGTCACTGTTCCATCTGAGGGCCTTTAAGGCATGGGTTAACAAGCAACATCAAACCCCCACTCTCTAACCAACACCTTTTGAGACATTCAAGGAGTTCTTATTGCCCAACACAGCATTTGTAAAATGAGTCAAAATGAAATGCAATGTTGATCTTATTTACACTGAGGCTCCATCATCTTTCTAAACCTGATTCTTTTCTATCTAGTTTGACACTAATTTAAGGCTGTTTATGTTGTGTTTGTAAGCAAGATCAAAGTTGATGCCACCCTTGGACCAACTTGAATGAGTGCAAAAGTCCTGCTTTTGCAGATTTTTTTTCTGTGCATTGATACTGGAGTAGATAAGAACAACATGTGGGTGATTGTCTTTAAAGAGGAATAAATGCAGAATGGTGATTAATGTCTGGAATAGAGGCTTGCTGAAGGTGATGGTTTGAAATATGTTGTAAATTTACAAAGTAGCAGTGAAAGCAATCAAAATAACATCTTCAGTCTTCTCATTACCATCCTTACTCCTCATTGACTCAGACTGCTGACAAGGCAGTCTTGTCTCAGTGTGATGCCTGTAAACTGGAAGGGAGTTAATCCCTTTTTGTGAATGTGCTGATAACATGTCCGCGTGTTTTGTTCATAAAAGAGGAGGTTATAACATTGTTTTTTTTAAAGAGGCTTTGCCTTCTGGTGTGTTCTGAGGGAATGTACAGGTTTTCCTTCAGACTTGCTGTGGAGGATATTCAAAGTGTTTAGAGGCTTGTCTAGATGTTATGGAGTCTGTTACGTGCTTCAGCTTTGCAAATGCTGCCCCCCAGATTAGAATTTGACTGTGTAGGAAGGAGGAGGAAAGAGCCAAACCCAGGAACTGACGCTGGACTTAATACTGTTTAATGACTTTATTAACAGCCTGAGTAGTGGGTTAGAGGGCACCATGAGCAAGTTTGTGGAAGATACTAAATTGAAGGGAACAGTGGGGTGTAGGGCAGCTCTTCAGAGGGACCTCAACAGGCTGGAGAAATGGCTTTTTAGGAACCTCATGGAGTTCAAGAAAAGTAAATACATAATACTGTGTCTGGGATGGAATAACTCCATGATACAGACTGGCCACCACCTGGCTGGCAGGCAGCTTTGTAGAAAAGGTCTTGTTGACAACATGTTGAACATGAACCATCAAGTGTGCCTGTGTAGCCAAGAAGACGTGATGCATCCTGAGCATTATTAGCAAGAGTATAGCCATTAGTTTAGGGGAAGTGATTCTTCCCTTCTAGTCAGCACTTGTGAGACTGCATCTGGAGATCTAGGGTACTGTGGTGTCCAGTTTGGAGATCCTCATTGAAAGGAAGGCAGAGTTACTGGAGGGAATTCAGAAAAGAGCCACCAAGTTGATTAGGAACTGGAGCATATAACATACGAGGAGATGCTGCTGAGCTCAGCCAAAGTGAGAAAGCTAGGATAGAGCTGTGCCTAGTGGAAGCATGAGAGGCAATGGAAAACAGGAATTCTGATTCAATATAAGAAAAAAAATTCTTTATTGTGAAGGTAGTTAGAACACTGGAATAGGTTGCTCAGAAAGGTTGTGAAATCTCCCATTTTTGAGATAGTCACTGTGATCTGAATTGGCCTGATTTTCTGAGGATTGAACTGGAGATCTCTGGAAGTCTCTTCTGATCTAAATTATTCCATTATTATCTCAGCTAGCCTGAGTGTGCTGATCCTTATTTCATCCTCTCTTCTACAAAACATTCCCCTGGGTTTTCTCAAGGAGGGATAGTTGGGAAGGTCATCTCTGATTAATTCCTTTGTTGAAGGCATGTGATTCTTACGTATTTGAAGGACTAAGACTCTCCAGTGCCTCAGTTTACATGAACAACTGTAGGACTTTTCTCAAATCGTATCTTTCCTTCAAGGGTGATACTAAGCATTTGCTTAATTTATCATAACTGGTTAATGTGTTAGGAAGAAAACTGGATAAGAAAATGTCAGACAATGTAAATGCACAGCTGAAAACGAAGCTAAACTGGTAAATTATCTTGGTACTTCTAAAATTTACTTCTATCAGTGCACTTTTATATCCCCCGCATTGCCATTTTAGGTTTTTAGGATGCAATTAAATTGTTTATGTTGCTATTTGTGCACCAGGTACTTTTATACAGGTTTAGGGGCAAAAATTTCTTATAGCAGAAAGTTATGGTGAAATTTCACAACAAAATTAAGTCCTAGGCCATCTGATAAATTACAATTGTGCTAGTTGCGCTCTAGGCTGCCAGCTTGAATTTGTGTTGTGTAAACAGTTCCTACAGGGACTCCCTCTTCTTATATCACTGTTCTTCCTGCTTCAAGCCTGTCCCCATCAGTGATTTTATGTGACTGTTTTCCTTCGTGGCACCAAGGTCTAAGACCAAATTAGAAAGCCAGAAACTCTTGTACAAAAGTTAAGACCAACTCACTCCTGCCTGGAGCTACTCTCTTAATCTAAGTAGCAGTTTAGCAGTTTGCTTCACATTTAACCTTTTCATTTTGTTTTTCTTTGACTCACTCCCTGTAAGTCTGGGAAACATTTGTATGGCCTTTCTCTTCATGTGACGAAGAATTCGGTCTAGAGCTTCATGGACAAAATATAAAGCATGTACCTAGTACTAGTTAGGATCTTCTACTCTGAGTCTATAATTGCAAAATCGTCAGTCATCTTCGTTAAATATCTGTTCCTGACACTGTGAAGCAGATTTTAAGCTAGATGGCTTTGAATACTGTGTTCCTAACCTGAATAAAGCACTGATGATTAACACTCTTGGAGAGCTCAATGCTTAGCACTACCTCCTTTTCCTCAAATCACCTCTAGAGATAAGAGGAAATTAAATTTTGGTCAATTAAATGTTGGTTACTTTTGGTTTGTATAGAAAAAAGTCCAGAGTCAGAAGGCTGCGTGGATCAGAAGGCCATGGAAGGGGCAAAAAATGAAAGTGGAACAAAGGCATCTGAAGAACCTGAAAAGCCAGAAGAAAAGAGTGACAACCAGGGGGAGAGGGATGGTAAAAACAAACGATGTAAACACAAACGAGAAAGAGAACATGGTGAGGAGGGGAAGTCTAAGACAGATGTCCAGGACAAAGATGAAATTAATGGTAAGGAAAGCAAGCAGCCTAAGTACTTCTGAGATACTATACTTACTGTACTTCTTAACAAACTAGATCTAGGAATGATTGGAGTCAAACTACAACAGCCCAGTAGGCTACAGAGGATAGCATGCAACTGCCAGAGCTAAGCTCAGGAGAAGCACTGACTCTCCCAAATGCCCTCTTACTGATTCCTCTACATTCACAATCCCTTAGAATATTTTGGCCACCATGCATAAGAGAGCTGCCTTCCAGAAGAACTCTGCAACTTGTTTTTTATCGTGCAAATGCAGGCTGTTGCTATAGAAAGTTAGTGTTCATGCTGAAGGAAGCCTCAGAGACACATACATTCATTTCTTAGAATTAAACAGAGCCATGACTTCAATAAAAATACTTATGCTGAGAGGAATGTTCTTCCCTCCTAGCCCCACCCCCTCCCATCCCCCCTGTTGGGTTTTGTGGGGTTTTTTGCCTATCTTTAGTGAGTCTCGCATCCTTAGGGAAAGGCTGGTTTCAAAGGGATTTATCTGAAGTACTCTGTGTGTCTGTCCGCAGCCTTTTATGATGCTGACATTAGCCACCACCTAAGAATTCCTGAATGACCTGCCTTGTTTTCAAGTCCCAATGTCTTCTTTTGTGGGGATCGACAGGAGTTTTCTGTATGTGATGCTCAGAGGAATGCATGTGGATTCTGTAGCAAAAGTAACTGCTACAGACAGCTCTGGGCCCGCTCTGACTCTCTTGAAAAGCTAAAGATAAAAGTGGGGTCATCGGAGCTCCTCACGTAGGCACCGAAAACATGCGTTCAGGGTGAATGGAAACAGGACAGGACTTCAAAAGAAAAAAGACAGGCAGAGGGCAAAGGTTATTTCAGCCAATCTTCTCCTAGTACTGCCTTATCTTTGTGGTGCTGTACTCATCAGCTCCCAGGTTCCAGCTGCTCCATGGCCACAGAGGGAGGGCTTTGCCTGTCACTGCACAGAAAAGCCTGCCTTCCCTTTCAGCCAGCCACACGGGAAGTGGGAGACGTGGAGTAGCCCAGAGCAGACATGGTATGGTTCAAGGACAGAGTTTCTAAAATGGCTTCATGTAAGAGCTAGCGCTTCATGTAAGAGTAATGGCATGGGAAATGGAGTGTAGTTTTAATGGCTTGGCTCTATGCAGTCCAATACTAGCACAGGTTAGCAAAGCAGGGCAGACACTCTATAAATCTCTCCTAATTGCTTGATACGCTTTAAGCAGGGCACTCACCAAAGTCCCATCCACATCCCCCACAAATGCTGCCACCTCTGAAGAAAGACCTAAATGGCACAAAATTGTACCGAGGGATCTGTTCTCTCTTATTCAGGATCAGAATGGAGAAACATGAATCACAAAAAAAAGGGATCTCAACCCTCCACCAGTCTACTTCAGGTGACGCAAAGCAGATACTGGCGGAGATCATCAGGGAATTTGCCTCAGAACTTGTCAGTGAGTCTTGCAGGCAAATATGAATTGATCTCATGATACCTATAAACTGCGGATGGTACCTCAATTGCCAGTATATGCAGAACTATCTAGCCAGACTCCGTGTGAACTTTTATAAATACAGGGATGTTTGTACTTGGCCCAGTTAAGGTAAAAGGAAACATAGATTCCTTCACAAAGCAAAAGAAAAGTTTGGCATAAACATAGTTTTATTTAAAATAAAGCTACCCATTCTAGATAAATTATTTCAGCTGCTTCATAGTATACACAGCTCTCTCATGTACAACATATTTGGGACTTCTTCCTGAGTATTGTTTATAATGACAGTCATACAAGCCACTGACGGAGGTGGGGCTGGTTTCACCCAGATGGCATTGGCTGCTCTCCACACAGGCCTGCTGGGTACTGAACAATTTAAGTAAACTGCAATTGCAAAACAAGCCTCCTTACAAAGCCTTAAGCATTCTGTGTAAACAAAAGTGGACAGGGTCTTTAGTTTAAATTTCTCAACTCCCATAATTCACATTGCCCAAGGGCTTAATTTACTTCAAAGGAAGTTTGTTTTGTCTAGAAGCTGATGCAATAAAACATCCTAATGGTGCTATTTACAATAATGCATTTTTAATCCTGCGAGAAAGCCATCCCATGTAGTGCTCATGTTAGGTACTGCCTAAATCTTGAGCTGGCCTCAGCAAGGGGGTAAATTTCACCTACTAAGATTAAAGGCAAATGTTGTTGTTTTTTTTTAAAGCATCATGGTAAAAGAATGCACAGCTGGGCAGATGATTTGAATGGCAGATTTCATCCTGGCTAGAAAGGCTACCTGCTGCGTGTTTAATGTAATCTCTCAGCCTAAGTATCTACAGACAACAATCCCAAATAATCTTCCTGCTACACAATGAAAACAGAAAGCATGTTCAGCTTCACCTGATAAAATGAGTTACCTCTCCACAGACCACTGCAGTTCTGGTCTCCGCTTCTCCTGTCATTGATACATGGGTCAATCTAAATAAATTGCACTCGGTTAGATATCTTGCCTCAGTTTGGTACTGGTGTGACCAGAGAACATGGCCCTGGCCCACGATGCTGTATTTTATTGGGTATGTGCTGTTGCTTCTGCACTTATTGATGTGTTGTCATCAGAACTGGGATTAAAACGTGCGCTTTTATTCCTTTTTCGTTCTTGAATTCTTGCCTTTCAAGTAAATACGTTCTTTGAGCCTGAGCCAACAGGACTGATTCCAGGAGTGTGCGTTCAGAACCTGGTGAAGATTTTTGCAAACAGGCCCAAGCCAGCAGTAGATGGGATGAACATTACTTTTTACGAGGGCCAGATCACAGCCTTCCTTGGCCACAATGGAGCAGGAAAGACAACCACCATGTAAGTGTGTATTTTAGAAGCAGCAAATCTGGCCAGTGCTCTATTGTTCTGTCCCAAGGAGCAGTCTTCTCTTTTCACTCTTCCCTTGTCCCTCTGCCACCCTAGCAGCTAGCTTGACACACAACATCAAGCTTTTTCCAGACATGGAAATCCTTTCCCCTAGGCAAAGAGAAAATATCCTGGATTAGCTAAAGCCCTGGGAGGAAGGCAATGCATGACAAAAACAAGTGAAAGTCTAGAGAGAAGGAAGCAATTCTCTCCCCCAGAATTCATTTCCCATGACCGAATTCCCAGTAAGTGAAGAGGGAGGTGGATCTTCTGGCTGAAGAGCTGAAGATTTGAAAGCCACCACATTCCTCGTGTTCTTGGTTTCTCTGTCTAACTGGCTTTAAATCAGTCACATTTTTTTGTCTGTGTGCAAAGGGGTATAAAATATAGGCCCTCTTCAGACAAAATGGTTACATACATACAAGATCCATGTCCAGATTAAAATGTTTCTCTAGTCCTAGAACGCTAGCGTCTCAGGAAGCTGGACTTTAGGAATGTTTAATTTTCTTTATACGGAACTTTATTTGGCAAAATAGGATTAACTGGTGAACAAAACATTTCCTGAGTCTTTGACAAGTTCAACAAATGTTGAGAGAACTGAAGTGTTTCATTATGTTTCCCAGCAGAACACTTTAGGTTTTTTAATTAAAAAAGGCTCTTATTTCAAATGCACTTTAAATTGCCTTTTAATTTTTTTAGTTGTTCCACAAGAAATGCTTGACCCAAAATAAAAGCATTCTAATCTGCTGAAATGTTTTGTAAATTTGTTTTTCTATTCTCCTGACAAAAACAAAAATTTCCATTGCTTTCAAATTTTCAGAACTGAAAAATCTATTTTTCATCCAAATCTAGTAACAGGCTCCTCCCAGTTGCAACATAACATTTGGCCCCCTTCTATTTTACAGAAAATAAAGGTGTAGGGCATGAGTCAGCATGGCTGAAAATCTCAGACCATTATTCTTTATCTTGGTCCTAGTAAGCTTCATTTTAGACCCTTTTGTATATAGGGGTGATGTAACATGCTGAACAAACTACTCTGAAACAGAGTAGCTGACTAAAACAGTTTTTTAATGCAGGCCAGAACCATGCAGGCAGGTTTATCAAAAATTACGCTAGCAGATCCACGAGATCCTTACTGTGGCAGAGCAAGAGTATGTATATGTATGCTTTTTACTGCAATTGTTTCATCAAGGCCCATAGTAAGAAGTCCTCATGCTCCATCTAGTGGAATCATACCATGCATTTTCTTAGTCTGGCACAGAAAGACAGGCAACTGGGAATTTCCTCATTTTATTTTCCCAGGTCGATACTGACAGGCCTCTTCCCACCCACTTCTGGAACTGTGCTGATTGGCGGCCTGGATATTCAGACTCACATGGACTCCATTCGGCACAGATTAGGCATGTGCCCTCAGTACAACATCTTATTCAATCAGTAAGTATCATTCCATGCTAGCTTTAAGAATAAGGGTCCCAGTCTTCATGCTTGATGCAACCCCAAAGGCTGTGTTGTTTCTCTGTGCTGGCAGTAGGTGTATCTCAGAGGCACTTCTCCAGCTCTTAACACTCTCCAGTAGAAATCTCCTGCATCGCTTAGCTGGGAACAAAGATGTTTCCAAGGAAAACGACAAGTGTTCTTGGTGTTGGTGTTTTTTCTGTTGCGGTGTGGGTTAGCAGGAGTTCAGCCTGGGGATTCATGCACTATGATTTAGGCCTCCTAAAGCAAAAAAATATGAGCTGACACTGCAGTAGTAGGATATTTTTGTACCCTTTTTGCACTACCATCGACTGTTTACTACCTTCTCAGGTGATTTCCAGCTTTGCTGCCATCAGTTTGTGTTCATCTCAACAGCAGACTCTTCCTTAATACAGTTACTCTCATTAGCTCCCATTTTATTCCCATAAATGTGTAGCTTGATGCCTGCTATACCTGTTCCTTTAGTAGCAGGTTCTGCTTTGAAAAGGCAGAGAAAGAGCCTATGACATCTGAGTGAAGTGTGTTGATCCCAAAGAAGATCTGGTATCCGGATTTAGGGTAAAGCAGACCCTCTTCCTTTAGCAAGATAAAGCTAGAGTGAATTTATTGCTTCTTGGGAAAAAATATGCTTGTTCATTTAAATTGCCTTGGTGCCTTTCTGTCTGATTTCACAGCCTTACTGTAGCAGAGCACATCTTGTTTTATTCTCAACTGAAAGGGAGATCCAGGGACGAAGCTGAGCAAGAGTTGGAAACAATGCTAGAAGACATGGGCCTTGCCCATAAAAGGAATGAAGAGGCTCAGAATTTGTCAGGTGCCCATGGGATTCTTTTAAGATTGTTTTCTTTGTCTTTGGGCAATTATTGTTTGAATTACCTGTTTGAGGCCATATTTTGACACATAACTGTGCACTGGGAAGGTCTTTACTCTCAAAGAGTAAATGTGACTGTACAAATAGAGCTCATAAAGCTCTTATTTCTAAATGAGTATATAAAAAAAAATCTGTCAATGTAAGAAAAAAAACTAAAATGCACTGTTCTCTTATTTCAAGACAAATTAAATATTATACTATTGTGCTGCTCCACTGTTTGCATCAGTATCCTATAATACTGTATTATTTGGTAGGAGTAATTTCTTTCATTCTAAAGGTATGAATGCACATAGTGTATTGAACACATTTCACTTTCAGATACAAAAAGTTGATTTGGTTAAACAGCCAGGTGGTCTTATGCTACTTTGTCCTGACTACAACTATAAAAGTCAGATAGTTTCACATGAGAACATGAAAATTTCATATCTTTCTGATTTTGCTTCTGGTAAGAAGCAGAAAATGCCGTACATTGATGAAAAATATATTAAAAAAAAAATAAAATTTTTGAACAAGCTGTTCTGAACTTCAGAAGAAAAATGTCACTGTTGGTTTAACTTTGAAGAAGTATTTGTCTGAGGATGGGTTTTGTTTTACTTCTATCAGTTTGTCCCCACACTGAAAAGTAGTTTTAGTTACATCCCTGCCACTTATGTAACTCAGACTCCTGGATGTGTCTGTCCTCTGGTAGGTGGAATGCAAAGGAAACTGTCTGTTGCCATTGCTTTTGTGGGTGAAGCAAAAGTGGTAGTCTTGGATGAGCCCACTTCTGGAGTTGATCCGTATTCCAGGCGATCTATCTGGGATCTTCTGCTGAAGTACCGCTCAGGTAACAGGTTTGAGAGTGGAAATAGTTTTAGGTTTGTTCTAAAAGCCCTGTCATAGATGCAGCATATGCCTGCTGTGTAAACTGTCATGAGTAGTGTGATATGAATACAAGCAAACAAGATTCTTTGAACAGATACCTATGGATGTGTCAAACCTGGGACCTAGCTCTGGTCCAGAGAAAACCCTGCATTAATTGCCAAAAAACTAAGCACAGTTTTGAGTTCCAGAGAGAGTCCATGCCTTAAACATCCCTCCTTGTTCCTCTAGGCAGAACCATCATCCTCTCAACCCATCACATGGATGAGGCAGACATCCTTGGAGACAGAGTAGCCATCATATCTCAAGGGAAACTCTTCTGCTCTGGCTCTCCTGTTTTCCTGAAGAATTGCTTTGGGTCTGGCTTCTATCTCACTCTTGTTCGCAAGATGAAAACCACCAGAATTGGAAGGGCTACAGTAAGTATGTAGCTCCGTCTCTGCACATGTAATCTGAAGAATATTTTCATGTATTCATGTGCTGCACCAAATTAGAAAGCAGCAGTTAAGTGCTTCTTGAGGCTGTGTACGAAACTGACTTCAAAATGAAGAAAGCAATAAGAAAATGTGATGATACCTCATGAAATTCCATGGATACGTGAGTCTCTCTGTAAAAAATCTTCTCTGGTTTTATAAATATATATTCAGTCAGACAGGTGAAAATAATAGTTGGATATGAAGTCCTCAGTGGTTTATAGTTCACTCTCATCAGTTAAGTATGTCTAAACTTTTACCAATCAAGTTGCCTTTGTCCAAATATGGGTCTTTCTGATGCTTGCTTTTGCAATACACTGGTTGTAAACACGGTGTAGTCTAGTTCAGACACCAGAAGAGTCTACATTTATCCATAGCTAAACCAGCTTAACACAACTTGAGAAGTAGGGATCTGGATTCTTTCTGCTGTTAGCAGTGCTTCCAGTCTTAGCGGTAACATGATCTGTATGCTCATGGCCACTGCTAATCGCGTTTTCCTAGGTATTTTGCATGCAATTTAGAACTGACAGATATGCTTTGTGCAGGTGGATTTACGTTTTCTGCATTGCTAAATCCAGGCCTTATATGACTTTCAGTATAGTATGTTCAAGATGCTCCAGATATGACATATTTTTCACTGACTCAAGCTGTTCAAAGGCTGACAACCCTTACATCCTGTTTTGCATGTATCTGAAGCACTTTCATCTTTGTATCTGTTGCTTGTCAATGCTAGTCGCTTTGTAGCTGTGGATCTCAGTGCTCCTGCTCCTGTTCCAGCTGTGCACATAGGGACAAAGAAGGAGCTCCAGAGCAGGAACTGGATGGTAAGAGGTGGGATGGTTCTGCATTCCAGCATATAGCTATGTCTCCTGTTATGCTGCAGTCTCATTTTATAGATCAATGCTGCTGAGGCCCACTTCTTCAGTACTTGTGTCTAACATCTGTATTGTATTGTAACATGAATTTGATAAGGTTTCTTTGTGGTTTTGCTTACCATTGCCCCTCTTTGATGTATATGTGGTCTCAACTAGAGATGATGAACTGGAAGTTTGTGTGCTTTAGCAGTATAGACTGACTTTTGAACTACTCTGCACCAAAATGTGTAATTTCTTAATGAAAACTGAAGCGTATCTAGAGCAAAGAAAACTGGCTTTCTCAGAAAAAGTCGTTTTGGCTTTTCTACACAGGAGAACTTAAGTAGATATTCCTAAAGATTTTGCTGTGCTTTAGTAACAGACCTGAAATAGTTTCCTGCTACCTAGTTCCAGGGCATAATTAGCAACATAGCCCAGTCTAAGACAGAATAAACTGAAATATCTGGGTTATGTAATAGAGCAGTCCCCTTTTGCGTAGTGCAAACAACAGCTTTTGAAATCATGCTTAGCATGGTTAAATATTCATTCTTTGAACACTGTTTTGACTTTTCACAGGAGATCTGAATGAGCTAGCAGAAGTAATTCATCATCATATCCCAGAAGCAAAATTAATTGAAAGCATTGGTCAGGAACTCATTTACCTTTTGCCTAACAAACACTTTAAACAGCGATCTTATGCCAGTCTCTTCAGAGAACTGGAGGAAACATTGGATGACCTGGGACTCAGCAGTTTTGGAGTTTCAGACACACCACTTGAAGAGGTAACAGACAGATCAAAATATCTGCTGATCTAGCCATTAGTCCCCAAAATGTTTTCTGAAACAGTTCCTGTTCTTAAACATGTAATCTTACTAATTCCTAAAATCCCCTTCAAAATCTAGTCACATACACGGTGGCACACTCAGAAAGTCTTTGGGATGGGTGTAAAGAAAGGATCCAAGCCTTAGTTCATGTTAGCATAGTGGAGCATGGCCAGTTAGCCTGAAATCTGTCTTTGTATCGTAGTTTGTTCCTTTCTTTATTTTTTGAGATATTTCATAAGAGATCTCTGATTGTGTAATAAGCAGGAGTACTGAAAAGGTATCTACATTTTTTTCTGTTACATTAAAGGATGATGTATCATGTTCCAGAGGTCAGGTTATCATACCTGTTCTGTTCCTAACCAGGAAATGTATTTGCCTCTGGCAGGTTTTCCTAAAGGCCACAGCAGAAGCTGACCCTGGAATGCAACAAGCAGGTATAGATCCATGAATCAGTATTTGATTGATAAACTTTTCTTGGGACTGTTCTTAATTCTGAACACCAAGTAAAGAAGAGCCTCCAGACTTTTCAGTCTTTGTATGGTGTTCTTGCCAAAATAAATTTGGTCAGCAAATATCTGTTTTTAGGGCCTGACATGATATCTGAGAAACAAGATGAAGTCAGCAGAAAGACTTTTATTTAGGTTGGATGAGGTTCTTAACTATGTAAATAAAAGTGGAGTGTCAAGCCCCTAGATGTCAATGGTTTTAGTAGTTTTATAAAAGTACTTTGCTGACCCATTATTCCATAAACTACATACATGATTAACTTGTTAATCCTGCTGAGTAAGAGGAGTGTTAACCTATATGCTGCCACTAGATACAGCCACAGCGCAACAGTTGTAATTAAAGCAATCTGGTGATGTGATATATACGGTTTGTAAAATCCAGAGCTCATTAAAATGTTTATGCTACCTTCAGGTATGGAGGATAAAGTGTCTTCTCTGCCTATTTTCATCTTAAACTAGGAGACACTCAAGAAAATTGTTCTACTCTTGGCAAAACTTCTACTGAGAACAAACCAGCTGAACAAACCGCACTGAAAACTAATGACACTTCTCGAATGCCAGTAGGCATAGCAGGAGATCAAAATGAAGGCAAAGGGTCCCGACAGTACAAAGGTTTTCAGCTTGTACATCAGCAGATCAAAGCACTGCTCATCAAACGGTTTCACCATGCCTCTCGCAGCCACAAGGACTTTCTAGCCCAGGTATTGACTTACTTTTGCTGTTCTTGACTCTTTCCCACAACATTCTCAATGCTGTCTTTCCCAGCAATGTCTCTATGCAAAGCAACACAGGTGCTGCAAATGGATAACAGTGTCCCTGACTGTTCTAATTAAGATTTCAACTCTTACGCCTCTTATTCTATTTCTTTCTGCCTGGAGTTTATCACCCAGATCAAGTTCACGATTCGATCAGTACTAGCCCAGCATTTTATTTTTAACATAATAAAGTTCTGTGGCAACCAGAATCTTAACTGAAAGCACTGGAAATTAAATTGTTGGTGTTCAGGAGCTAAACCAGATCTGATCTTTGTGCTCCTGCTGACCCTCTTTTGTTTATGTATATATTATGAGGGGTGTACAATGTTGCTCTACAACATATATCTAATAACCTAGTGTGATGTTCTCATGTTCCCTGCAGATTGTTCTCCCTGCTAGTTTTGTGTTGCTGTCTTTAGTACTTACAGTCATTATTCCTCCATTTGGAGAATATCCCGCCTTAACCTTACACCCTTGGATCTATGGACAACAGTTTACTTTCTTCAGGTAAGAGGAATCACTGAATAAAAATACATTTGTCATATATACACCCTTTCTTCCCTAGCATGTAGGATCATGGGGCCCTGTCTTACTGGGCTTTTCTCACTCTATGTGGTGTGAAAAAGGATTAACTCCACTGGAATCATCAGATTTAAAATAGCAGGAAATTGGTGCAAGTGGAGAATACAGCTGCTAGTATGTTTAACCAATAATCCTTCAAATATCTTGCTATCTTTGGTATTCCCCTCTTCCTACCTGAACTCATGACCTCAACACTCACAAAGTCACATATCCTGCCTAACAGGAGATCCAGGACAGTAAGAAATCTGACTGTTTCTGATATGCCGTTGAACTATTCCTATATTCATAATCTTGGAGAACAGTGAGATTCAAGCCTGTCTGCTGACCTGTGGTAGATTGATTTATAGTTAATGCAGTATTTGGGCAAAGTTAGAGAAAGAAGATGAAAGCAGAAACTCTTTGGTTTTATTAATGCTGCTGCTTAGCAGTTTCTCCCCACACACAGTATCCTTTGGCTGGGTCTAAATTTTTTTTTTTTTTGTCTACTAGCACTTTGTCTTCTTTCATTCTTCATAGAAGCTTCAGTCCTATTCTCTCCAGGTCACTGCACAGTTGCTCTGTCTGTCCTGAACACTTGCTTCACCTTCCCTTCCATGTATTCTAAAACTGAACTTTGACCAAGTCAAAACACATGCAATACAGAGGAAAAGTATAAACAATGCTTAAGTCTAGACTGGATCGCAACTATCAGAAAGCAGCAAAACTGAAGGCAATAATTTTGAAGTATTTTCCTTGAGTTTCATACTAAAAATTTATATGAAACTTTAATTTACACACGGTAGTGTATGGAGCACAGTTTGATAATCATACTTGTATAACACTAGGCACTAGCAATATTTTGTAATCTAATGTTATTAGGTTGTTAATTGCAGGCATTTCACTATTAGCAGCACTGTACCTTTAGCCTCAGCAAATGAAAATGCAGAATATGTTTTTCATCTTATGATTATTACTGAGTGTGACAGGGCTGAGAGGGTAGAAATGTGGATTTGAGCCTTTTTGTAGAATATTGCTATAGAACTATGTCAGAAGCCATGCTTTAATATTAGGAGAAAAGAACCATTGCTTTAGCATATTAACTGTCTTGGAAAGTTCTGGGTTTTTGCATTAATGAATAAAATAATTGAATTATCAGCATTTGGAGGGGGGCAGTTGGTTCTGCCATATGACTGTCCTTCACCAGCCGCTATGTGTATTCCAGTACAATACTTTGAAAAAAATTTTCATAGAGAAGGTCCTATTTTATTCCCTTAGCAATGAGCGTCCTGGCAGTGAGCAGATGGTCTCCCTGACTGATGCTTTCTTGAATAAACCAGGATTTGGAAATCGCTGTATGAAGAATCAGCCTCTTCTGTAAGTTGCTAGCTAATCTGTCTTGACTGAGATTCTAGCATGCTATTACCAGTGGAACTTGAGTAGTGAAACGAGAATGAATTGGCTTGGCTTTTCACTAAAGCCAATGCTTCACATATATTGTTGGCGATAATATCTAATATCAGGTCAAAAGTAACAAATAGCAAGGCAACAATGCCACTGGATTAAGAATGATTCACGGTGCTCAATGTGACTAGCTGGAAGCCAGCTCATGTAGCCCTGTATTAAGCAATCTTGTAATGTATGTCAGTAGGCCAGTGGGCTCACACCCAAATCTTCACAGCGTCCCTGGCACTTTCCACATGCGAGTCCCCTCAGATTCTTCCTGTTCCCACTGGTGTGTTTGGAAGCAATACCTTCAGCAATTGCTGAGATTGTGAAGTATCAGTCTCTATGATTTGAAGCCATTCTCGCTCTGGAGGACGACGTCATTAACACTTGCTTTCCTACCCACTTACCCTGCCTGTGAGTCCTCTTTTGAAGGCATTTGTCACTGGCATGTTATGCTTTGCAATTTGTTCCTTTTCTCCTGCCTCTCTCACAGTGAGGATATCCAGCAACTTGATTCTTCTGTCTGTCCTCTCTCTTCCCATTCCTCTCCTCTGCCTGGTATAGCAGGAACAAAGAGGAAACTTTAAAAAGTAAAGAGAGAAAAGATACTCCATGAGCAAGGAAACGAATAGTTTCTTAACAAAAGATATGTGTCCGCTGCAGATTTCATAGGTACTAATGGGCCAAACAAATTCCCCTTGTTCCTTCAGTGTCCTATCTCCAAGCTTAAGACAGTAGACTTGGCAGAGATGTGGAGGGAGATTATATTTATTCATGTTTACCAGGTACTCTAAGATGTTCTTAGTATTCATAAATCACAGGATAAGGGCTGAGAGGACAATGTCTGCTGAGATGTTTGTGATTTTGTGGATTTGTGAGCTCTCATGAACTGTATCTCTGCACAGCTTAAAGCATCTGTTCCTCTACACAGGAACTACCCGTGCTATAACATGCCAACTGCCTGGATCACACCTGCTGTTCATCCTAACCTAAGCAGCCTCCTGCTGAGCCACAAGTGGAGCCCTGACAATCCTTCACCTTCCTGCAAGTGCAGTACTCAAAAGAAACTCACTATGCTGCCAGAATGCCCTGCAGGTGCAGGAGGCCTCCCACCACCCCAGGTAGTGTCCCTGTGACACAAATCTTTGTAGAGAAGTTTCATGGCAAGTGCTGGAAAAGGTATTAGTGTGTAAGTACTTCGCCATGCCAGCATACATTGAAGGAATGGAATACGTTTTTTTTAAGGGAGCAAGAATTGCTGGAATTTGGAAATCAGTTTCAGAGGCATTGGAAAAGCTTGTACACTTAAATGAAATTTGATTACTATTTTCATCCAAAGTTCAAACTTTTCATACAGAAAAAATCAGAAAAAATATTACCAATGTATCAAATATATTTTTTTTCCCTGCCTCAAAAACAATTCTATTTAGAAGATTGCCTTTCTTTATAGATGGGAAGAAGAAGAAGGAGAAAGAAAATAGGAGGGAAGGAATAAAAAAATGTCATGATTTTGAAAGTCATGGAGTAGGGTCATCTCATGAAAACTGGAAAAAATAGTATTGAGTCAACCCCAAATAATTACTTTTTTACATGTCTTTTGGTTCCATTTCTAGAAAGAAAGTTCTAAGCTAGCAAAATGCATGTTTGTATGCATGTACATGAAGATGGGTAATTTAATAACCACAGATGCTGTATGGAGAAGAGATGAGCGCTACATTCCCACCTGTTCCTATCAATGAATAACCTTAGTAGTGCCCTTTATAAAATGTGCTTGCTCTTTCAAAAAGTAAAGGAAAATTATAGCTTGTTAGTGTTTACATCTTCTAAATGTTTTCCTAACAAGTTAAAGAAAACAGAACTACAGCCACTCTCAGAGTAATAGCTCACTAATTTAATGTCTCACTACGCACACCGTTCAACTTCAATATTGTTGTTTGCCAGGCTGCACACATGAGCCAAATGACTGAAATAGTTCTAGTTTTAACACTAATGTCACAAGCTTAATCTGAATCCAAATCCATGACACGATCTCTTAAAAATACCAATTCATCTTGCTTTGCTTTCTCTGTCACTATTTACAAAACGACAAAGCAAATTTGTTTTAAATATCTGTAGAATTCCTGTCTATGAAGCAAAAAAATAAATTAATGAAGAGGTTATATTCTGACCTGATTCACAGCATCCCAAGTTATTTCTCATTTCCAAGTAATCCCTGTCTGGTGGACAGCCAAAGTTGAATTTTGCTAATTGCATGCTAGCGTATTTGAGAGGAAAATCTAGTCTAAAACTTCAAATCCAAGTAGGATGCAAAATTTTTGTTTGTTTGTTTGTGATGATTCTAGTCCTCTAAGGGAAATGCATTTATTTTAATATTATCCTGATAATTTTGCAGGATATGATAATTTTGTATAACTTGTCAGGAAGAAACAATTCACATTTGAGTCCCCAGGGAAGCAACAGCATGTAAATAATTGTGAAGTATGTCTGAGCACAGACAGCTCATTAATGAAGGCACTATGAGGATGCTACCTGTGTAGTGTCTAGAATCAGCTAGACATCCGTAATGTATCTTCTGTGTCATCCAGTGCTGCCTCTCTGTGGACAAATGTAAGAACGTCTGGAAAGTTCATTAGACTTACTTTCTAGGTCGTTACTAGGTTGTTTCAGGTTGCAAGCTTTGCCCTCTCAAACTGCCCAGGAACCTTCTTAAGTATATTCTACCTTAGGATGAACTCAGCAAGTTTGAGGTCTTGTGTTTCACAGGGACCCTATGTTAACAAAAGATTCACAAAGGCGTCATGTGGCATCATTTTCATTACAAAAAACCAGTAATTTTCATTCAAAGTATTTAACATGCTAGTGAAGGTGAAGTTTTCCTACTAATTTTTTTTTCAACTTGCAAAATCATAGAAAACTACCTTATCTTCACTGGGACCTCAATTTAGTTGAAAAGTTTCCTTCTTTCACAGTAATGAAAAAAGCCTTGGGCAGCCCTGACCTTTGTTGTAAATAACTCGGGTCAAATTTCAGAGTGAAATGCAACTATTTTGTGTCAGGCATCACAAATTTCTGTGATTTCATGATTTCTTCTGTTACTTAGTAAAGTAAGGATGTTTGGGCTAGAAAATGAATGAGCCACTCTCATTTCAGTGTTACTCTGAACCTCAGCAATTCCTCTGAATCAAAGCTACTTTTGCTGTTTTCCTGACAAACACTTATTTAATAGCTTTAAAGATTGTAAAGTTTACTGTAATTGATTAGGTTTTCTTTTTTTTTCCAGAGAGTGCAGCACAGCACAGAAATTCTTCAAGATCTGACCCACAGAAATATTTCAGATTTTCTGGTGAAAACATATCCCACTCTGATAAAAGGGAGGTAGGGATGAATCTCTTTTTGTTTTTCACGTGCAGTTATTTTATACCTGGCCATGAAATTCTCATTTAATAATAACATAGCACCTGATGTGCTACAGTATTGTGTAGACTTGAGTATCATGTCTGTATGCCTGATGTAAGAATAGGAGATGATCATTTTAGGGGAGTTAACTTGTTTTAATTATACCTATTTGTATAATTGGGTACTCCTGTATAAGCAGAGCTAAGTTTCAATGTTGATGGAATGCCATGTTAATAGTAACTGTGTTAATGGTGAGAAAACTGGTGACTCTGCACACTGTGGTGAACTGCCTTGCAGAGATACCAGTTCGTGTCCTTGAAGAACTGAAGCCACACCAGCATGACCATCTGCCTGAGTTAGTTATCACTTGCTTCCCAGAAGTCCTAAAGAGACAAAGGACAATGTTACATAGATACATCTGTCCTACTGGTAGCTCCTCAGCTTGCATGGGTGTTGTGCATGGAAATAGCTGTGCAGTGTCCATTGCCTGTTATTTCTGATTCAGGCCTTGCTACCTTTTCAATTCTCAGCAGAGTTCTTGAAATTTCCGTTATATTACCTATGTGCTGGCTGCCTTTGGCTGATTCCTCTTAGCACATGTCATAATTGCTTTAGATACATCTTTTAAAATAAATTCATTATGGATTTAGGATAGAGCCAGTATGTGTCACTTCAGAAATGTTGCTTGTTTCTGTATGAGCTGGAGATGAATCGTGCCAGAAAACAAACAAAAAAAAACCCAAAACCAAACAGCAAGAAGCCACTGCAGGGAACACCAAAAGTCCTGACAACGCCACAACTCAAAGTAATCAGCAGCAATTAAAAAAAGAAAGCGAATAAAACAAACAAACAACCCAACAACCCACCGCAAAACAAACAAACAAAAAAGGTTTCTAGAGGAAACTGGAGATCTGCAAAGCATAGGAGTTCACCTTTAATTTCCATTTAAGCCTGACAATACCATTGACTTTGGTTCAGTGCATTAAGAGACAGGATTCTCTTTGTCTGTTTCAGCTTGAAGAGCAAATACTGGGTCAATGAGCAAAGGTAAGAAACCAATTCACAGATTATGGTGGTAAATAAAGGAACGATGAATTTCTGTTTAACTGTGGAGCCTCACAATGTTTCTCTGAATAGACAACGGGAATTGTGGCAGATAGTATAGAACAAAGGTGGCTTCAGTGGGAAATAGGTTGGGGGGTCATCAAGGGTTTTATAATAACAAGGGGTTATATTTGTTTGGACTACCCCCACAAGGGTGGAGGGCAGAGGCCCACAATGGATCAATCGCGGGTTTATTATCAAGAAGAGTCAAACTAATGGGATCTGAGTGATGGAAAGTTGCAATACAATACAGCACTACGTTGCCATAGTGCTCTGACACAGCTCTTTCAAAATGCAGCAGAAAAATATGAACCCTCCAAAAAAAGGACCTGGGTAAGATGAAACCTAGACACCAGCCTATCACATACAGAAGTAACAACCACAACTCCTCATCCCCGCTCTGAACATGTGCAGTAGTCCACTAGTGCTCCACGCTTACATAGAGGCAGCTAACCCCAGTGTGATGTCTACACTGCCGATACTAAGCTTAGGAAGATGACTGATTGGCCAGAAGAACATACTTACTTAGTTTTTCATCAGCAGTAGGGATTTACTTCAAAGGTAGCAGCTGGATGGCTGGCTTCCTTCACGGAATATCTGCTTATTCATGTGCAAACATTACTTTTATGGGATTAGAATTTAGTTCATCCCATGCAATATTATTTATCCTAATGGAGTACTGGCTGGCAGCAGCATTGGTGAATACCTGCTCCTCTCAGGGCAACTGAAATTTTAACTGAGGTCCATGCTGTCCTCAGTCCTCCAGGCTGTCCAAACAGTTATATTTCAATTATCTTGATTTGAAGACTTTGCACTGTAAAAATAACTCTTTTCTCCAGATCTCCTATCTAAATAATAATTTTCTCAGAATCCTGGCATGAAGCCCTCAGAAACTGATAGAACTGCTGGTATTTGTAAACCCTATGAAGACCTAATACAACTTGTTAGAAAAGAATGGAGATTTTTATACGTGAATTATATGACGTATAGAAATCAAACTCACATTAAGTGGATTTTTAGTATTTCCATCAATGTATGGAGTTTTGGGTCTGTGGTACAAGTGACTGATGATACTGTTCTCTTTGTTAGATATGGAGGAATTTCTATAGGAGGAAGGCTCCCTGTCCTTCATGTTTCTGGAGATCAAGTTGTCAATTTTTTAAGTGATCTTGGCCGAATGATGAATGTGACAGGAGTAAGCAAGATTTTTATGGGTTTTTTGTCCCTTTCCTAAAGAATTGTTACAAAGCTGAAAACCTGCAGCATCGGATTTTACCCTGACAGCTGATCTTTAGCCTTTTCTTTTTATTTTAGGGACAAACTTCACTGGCTGCTGCTAAAGAAATTTCTAATTTTCTTAAATACATGGAAACTGAAGATAATATTAAGGTATTTGCTGGAAGTAGTCTGCTAACTCACAGTCTTTCTTGACATAGACTTCAAATTGTGAGAATATTTCTAGTGGCATTTTCAGATTAAGAAGAGCTGAAATACTATACTTATAATAAGTAATACGGGATACAGTGTTAATGCGAAGGAATTTCTAATGTGAGATTTTTTTTAACCGTGTTCTTAGTACTTCTTGCTGTCCTGAATACTTCAGAGTAGGACACATTCTGCTAAATTTTAAAATGCGCTTCTATAAAATCCCTTGGCAGTGGTTGTCCAACTCTTAAAAGCATAGTATGTGAGCTCCTCCTGCTGGACTGTGCCTAGGAGCTATGAATCCCTGCTGACAATGCCCACCAAAGGAGACAAAAGGCAGCCAACTTTCTCCTGCAACGGAGGGTTATTGGTGAAGGCTTCTTAAATGAATATCTGTTTTCTGACTCTTTTAGGTGTGGTTTAACAATAAAGGCTGGCATGCTATGGTTATTTTCCTTAATGTAGCCAATAACGCAATCCTTAGAGCTAGCCTGCGGACTGGCCAAGCCCCTGAGGAATACGGGATCACTGCTGTAAACCACCCTCTGAACCTCACTAAGGAGCAACTCTCTGAAGTCACTGTGTAAGTCTGCCTGTGCTCTGCTGCTGGCTTTTACCCCTCCCTCTCCTGGCAGCGTACCACCTCCAGTGTACTCACACTCTGAGGAGAAATATTTCAATTGACAGAACATTGAGGCCTTTCCCTTTCTGATGTATTCCAGAATCTAAAAGCCATAATTTCTTGAAAAAGACACCCCTAAGAAGATGTGACTTCCCACTCATGTCTCCTATTAAGTTCAGAAATTAGTGAACCTGAAAATTTCTGCCTTAGCACACAGGCAAGATCTGCGCTTCATCTTGCTGTCTGCAACTTGCTTGTTTGAGTCTCTCTTTTCCCAGCTCCCAGAGCACTCCGACTATTGTGTCTTAATGTCTAGTTTGAGACACACCATACAGGAAAGGCTGTCTAACTGTGATATATATGGAGTTTAACTGTTCCAGAGAATGAGAGCAAGTGAAAATCAGGGAATGGTGCCACGAACATCTGTATTTGTTAGACACAGTCCACAACACAACTTGGGAAAATAAACGAGCACATTTTGAAATTGGAAAAGTCTTCTACTTAAAAAATAACCTTGCTGCTTCTAGATCTTAAAATTCCCTTCAGATTCCCCAAATGCTAATATAGTGTTGTGTTGTCCATTCCCTTGCTTACAGTCCCTTCTTGTGCTCTGTTTTAGGTTGACCACTTCAGTGGATGCTGTTGTTGCCATCTGTGTGATTTTTGCCATGTCCTTTATACCAGCTAGTTTTGTTTTATACCTTATTCAAGAACGTGTAACAAAAGCGAAGCATCTACAGTTTGTCAGTGGTGTGAGCCCTGTGGTCTACTGGCTGACTAACTTCATGTGGGACATAGTGAGTAACTGCTGATCTGATTTCGTAGCCTGCAATTATTCCCGGGTTTGCATGAACTGGGGACTAAAAGCATTCATTTAAGTGTTTCTCAGAGAGCATGCTGAGGATCTGACCTCCTAACTAATCATAGATACAGAAATTGTCACGTGCACAGCTCATAGTTCAACTAATGAAGCTGACATTATTGTAATCTTAGGGTTTACAGTCCTTACAACTGAATTTGTAATAAATTACAACTTATCATAGCAGCAGAAAGCCCAGTTGCCTAATTCTAGTACTCCTGCCCTCTAGAAGAAGCATAACATGTTTCAAGATATTCAAGAAATCTAAGTGGGAGATTCACAGGCTGCTGGAACAGTAGCTGGAGGCCGGACAAAATACTCTAGGGTGTCTAAAATGACATGGATGTATTTGTTTGGATCACTGAATCACATTCTCTGTGTTATTCCAAAAGGATTTAGACCACAGGCCCAGGCTTGCTTAGACAGGGCTCAGCTACCCTCTCTTCACCCCTCAGGCTACTTTGTCACAAATGAGCAAATTCTTTGCTTGGATGAGGCACAGCAAGGGGTTTATTTTCTTGCCATGTCTGCTCAATAAAGAGTGGCCAAGGGCTTTTGCGATAAGAAAAGCATGAAGGTGGAATAGAAAAAATTAAAAAGAAAAAAAAATCGAAATAATTGAAAAACCCAAAACTCTTTGAGCTTCAGAAGGTGCTCTTTCAGGAGAAGGTAAAGCAAACCATTAATGTAGTAAATCAGGGAAAAGAGGCAGGTTTCTGAGTTCCTGTTTCCTGCTGGTCACAGCAGCCTCCCAGCAGCTTCCTTGACAGGAATTCTGCTTGGCCGTGGCCCTTGACAGCATGATGCAAAGGTATTAATTGGTGTTAGCAGTTTTGTGCTAAATTCCTTCCATTCTGCATGGGAGCTCTGTGCACTGCAGTAGATTAGCACTGCTAATACTGAGCAGAAAAATTGAGAAGAGCAGTGATCAAGCATACCCACTTTAGCCGCCTCCCAGGAATGTGGCTCAAGTAACTAGCTACCTCCTAGCTATCTCCCTCCTACGCAGCCTTTACATCACCAGAAACTGCACTTCCCTTGCATACCCAGAGCCTCTTTCTGTGGGCAGCCTGCCAGCAGGACCGTGAAATAATTGGCTCCCAAACCATAATCTAAGAAACAACAATATATGTTGTATTTTTGATGAACAGTCTGATAAAATATGTCTCAGAAAAATGTCAAGGGCTGACAGGGACCCATTGATCCAAAAGCTTGAGTGTGACTAATATAGCTTGTAAATTCCGGTATTCCTCAATACAAAATCCTTTTGGAATAATGTGTAGGATCTGGATGGGATATATTTACAGACCTTCTCAGGTCTTACACACTGATCTTCACCCTGTGATGTGGCAGGTGAATTATGCACTGAGTGCTGGAATGGTTGTGGTTATATTCGTTGGATTCAACAAGAAAGCATACACTTCTCCGACCAACCTCCCTGTGCTTGTTGCCTTGCTGCTTCTGTATGGGTGAGTGTTCAAGGTTGTTCCTGTATGTGGCGCCCTGTGTTTCAAAAGGAAATGGTTTCATGTTATTGAGCTCAGTACTTACTGAAATCCAGTTTTAAAGAATAAAACTGGATACAATACAGGTTAGAAACAGATTCTGTCCCTGCTCCAGGATATGTATACATTCTGTCCGGCCACATGCTGTAAAGGACAATTTTTTGTCACTGCCTTATATTTTTGAGCATTAAATGTGATCCTTAACAGGAAAATATATTTGTTTGGTTTGCTGCTTTCTGATATGTACCTTGTGCAGGAATTTAGTGGCTGTTCATTTGCCTCATTGACAGCCAATACTAAAATACCTTCCAGCATTTAACCCAAGGGCAAAGAGTACTAAGTCTTCAACACTTCTTTTAACTTCAAATGAGTATTTGTGTTGGCAAAATAGCATTTTATAAGGCTGACTGAAATTCACTTTCTCTCATTTAATTGATGATCATATACTTTTATCTATAAAATCATATTCCTGATAGCCATGCAGCTGATATGGTCTAGGCAAAATGATTGACCAGGTCTATTTCTACAGTTAAAGGAAGAAATTAAGCTTTCATGTTCTTTGAATGAAAATCCTGAGAAAATGCAAAGCATTATCATCATTTAATGACTGTAAAATACCCAATGTTAAAAAATGCTATCAGAATGTTCATTTGCTTTAATTTTTCATTATATCTTTTTAAAGTGCAATAGTGGTATCTTTAATAATTTGTCTGTGGCTCTACATATTTTTTTAAAATACAGTAATTCTTGGTTGGGTGGATGGACACTTAGAATTTTAAAGCCTCTACCAAGATGAAATTTTCAGAAAAAATATAATCACAGAAAAAATATAATGGCAGTCACTTCAATAATAATTTCATAATTTGCTACTCAAAATAAAAAACAGAAAGGAAGGTAAATTCAGAGAGTCGTATATTAGCCCTTGCATCCAGCTGCGGTCACAGTGGAAAACTTAGGATGATTCTTGCTGACCACACGTGTGTTGTCCTGTTAAGCAATTGAGGTGGTTGTTACTGAATTCTTCCTGTCCAGACTGATTGTTGCTAAGCATTGTAAGTTTATTCCAGAGGAATACTCCTTTTGTGCTGTTCCACGTGCATTAACTATGTCCCAGAAACCATAGCACAGGAAGCTCCAAATCAGGAGTAAAAAAAAATAATAATGGTGGAGGAGTCAGAAAACAATATCATAATTTACCATTTCTGATTTCTTCAGACAGTTCCAAAGGCTGAGGAGTATCTAGCAAAGCAGTACATCCTATTTGCTTTATCTAACATTTCTTTGTTTCTCCCTCCTGATGTACAATCCAGTGAGATGTGCAAGGATACCTGGAATGATAATAAACTTCTTAGCTTTAAGTTTTCTCAATTTTAGCAGTTTCTATGGCCCTGCATTTTAACAGGAAAAAAACAAAACAAAACCAAAAACAACTAAGCAGAAAAAGCTTTTTATCTAGTAACCAGGGAAAGAATACTGTAGTGGCACCTCTGATTGGCGAACATAACACCATTTCATTACACTTGGGATGAGAAGAAAGCTCAACTTTGTGTTTTCATTAAGCCAACTGACATGAGAATACTGAGAACCTGTTACCATAATTTTTCAATCTTTTGCATGCAGATGGGCAATAATTCCCATGATGTACCCTGCTTCTTCTTTCTTCAGTGTCCCTAGCACTGCTTATGTTGCATTGTCTTGTATTAATCTCTTTGTGGGGATCAACAGCAGCGCCATTACATTCATCCTGGAGTTATTTGAAAATAATCCGGTAAGTAATGTTTTTGTTGACACCTGGTTTTAAAGAGTTGTGCAAAGGGTGCCCAAGCATAACCTTCTCTAACAGTAACTGGTTTTCTCTACCTTGCCATTTTTTTCTGACAGTAAATGAGTGGGGAACTTGCCGAGTAACTGCAGGGACAGGTGAGCAGAATAAGCCAGAGAAAAGACTCAAGGCAATTGATATATTGGATTACACACACAAGGAATGTCACTGAGTGTTTTTCATCCCTATGAGCAAACTTCTGTACACTTCACAAGTTGAGGAGGAGGGGACAAGCACTGTGTTTTTGCCTTTGCAGCTTGGGTTGTACAGGAAGAGGTAGATGATAGAAAATCATGGAGTCACCACTAAGTAAGGAAAGACACTCCTGCTAGTCATGTTAGAGGAGGTATTCTGCTTATAACAGCATTTTGAGAGTTTCCCAAAAATGTTTTAAGAACACCAGGAAGGTGACAAAAAGTAGAATAGACAGCGAGTGCCAAAATTAGTTCTTAGAAAGGCTATGAGATCAGTTTATAAAACACTGTTAGCTTGTATGCACTACTACTACCACCTCTACAGCTGCTGATACTCTGGCCACTGAGACTGACACCCTTTCTACATCTGACAGCAATCCAATTAGCATTACTGATAGTGCATTTTCAAACACCATGTGCTGATCAAGCATTGCTGTTTGCTGGGGGGGAAGAGCAGATCATGGTTTAGTTCATGGTTTTAAGGGCCAACTTTACAATACTTTCTATCCCTCACATTCCTGCATTCTCATCCATGCTTCTTGATAGCACAGGGTTCAATCTAGTGCTATTCAGTCTGTGGGACAGCAGGCCAGTATTGTTATCTTTGAGAATATGTTTCTGGTGTAGACAGTGTCTCCAGAGGGGAAACTGCCCTTCTCTGGATTCAGTGTTGGTGCAGATGACTGCTACTGCCACTTATGCTGTTTTGGGTGTCTCCACATTGCACCAAAGTCTACTGTGTAGTTATGCCCAGACACTTTTCAATATTATGGCAGTCCTGATTATGGAAATATTCCAGCTATAAATAAAGATGTTACTACAAAAAAATACCACTCTTTCTTGTTGCTCACAGTTGCTGTTTGTAATAGCTGACACCAGAATTACATGTTACCTCTGCTACACAGAGAAATACTTCATTACAAAGATTAATTTCTCTCCCCATTGACAGTTTTTCACATGCACCTTGCCTGGTGCAGTGTATGCCAGCATTCTGCCATGCTGTGTTCCAGGTTGCAGATGCTTTGGATGTAACTTGATAAATACTGTTTTCTCTGTTGTAAGAACACAGAACATCCAGTTTCTCTGACGTGACAAAGAACTTTTCGCTCATGTTGCTATGTTTTCTTAAAGAAGCCTGGTTTCAACTGCTTATTATGTTGTTTCTGTTTCTTACAGTCTTTGCTGAAGTTTAATAAAATATTGAAAAATGTGCTGATTGTCTTCCCACATTTTTGCCTGGGCCGTGGACTCATTGACTTGGCCATGAACCAGGCTGTGACTGAAGTATATGCCAGGTTTGGTAAGTAAGAGCCAATATGCAACAAGTTATATCAGTGTCGCATGTCCTGACCTTGGATGAGGTGATTGGAAGTGTTGTCTTTGAAAATTAGTGGCTGTTTCTGGCATTCTCCCCTTTTACATCATCAGGTAGATGAGGAGCATAAAAGTTCAACCTTTCTGAAGGAATTACAACTACTGATAAGCTGCCAGAACACTTCAGCCCAACCAGTAGTCTGCGTTGGAAATGAACCCATTTGTTCAGTGTCAGATTATGGTGTCTTTTTATCATTTCTTCTGAAGTCCTTAAATCATTACAGTAGGTTATATTGTTTCATTTTATTTGAATACTTCAGTGGCCTTCATGTTAATGCTTAAAGTGGCAGCTATTCTTCAAATGCATCTTCTTGGGGTACGGGTATCTTTGATATCAGACAAATTCTTATTAAAAGAATAATCGTATAGCAGAACTCATCTGTTTTTATGCAGAAAATGTGTCTTTTGCATAATCCATGCAAATTTCATGTTATGATATCCAAATTCGTGCATATTCAAAGAGCTTATATTCATTTTTGCTCCCATGCAGCAGCTGAGCTTGGAGTGTATTTTCTTAAGAATCTTTATAAGACACGGGAAAATGGAGACATTTCCTGATCGTGATCAAATAAAGTACAGGTTTTCATCCTAAACCATTATCATTATGCCTTTTGTTCTGAGGAGCAGTATTTTGTTCCAGCAGTATTTCAGCTTGCTTTCTGGTGCTCTTTCTCCTAGGTGAGGAACATGTTTCCAATCCTTTTCAGTGGGACTTTGTTGGAAAGAACCTGGTTGCCATGGCCGTTCAAGGGGTTGCATTCTTCATTCTGAATCTCCTTATGCAACACCATTTGTTCTCCACAAGATGGTATGTCTGAAAGTTTGTATTAATGTTCCTTTATTAACAGGGTGGGTGTCTTTGTTATTTTCCGTGTCCCTCTTTTTTCTTTTTCTCTGAATTTTTAAGCTTTTTTTTTCTGTTTACTTACATGTTTTCTTCTTAATTTGTTGATATCCTGGTTCAAGAAAGCATTTACAAGTGCGTGTTATCTTAACAGGATTTAAGAATATATTATTAAAGAAAGGAGGTTTTTTGAATTGAGAATTTAATGTAATTTTTTTTTTAGATTAAAACACTGTAATAGTGAGATGATAAAATGACTTGGAAAGTTTGTAGTGTCATAAGTACGGGCATGAGGTACCAGCCTGACATCCCAAGACAGGAATTCTAGTCCATTGCACAGGACAGTTGCAGCCTGGACACTGTCCAAGCTTCCCCTCTCTGCTTTACAAATGTGCCTCTATGTCAATGAAAGCAGCTACCTTCCAGGTGTGAGTGGGTCATTCACTCCTGTTCAAGATTGCCAACAAGAGTACTAATTGGTACAATTATGAAAATACTGTCTTACAGGGAGATGTACTCAAAAGATCTGTAGGACTATCATCAGCTACTGAGGAGCAGCCAAATAGCAAATGCTGCAGCTGAGGGGCAGGTTACGCCATATCAATGACTGACAAGGCATGCTCTTTTGAGCAAGCCATTTCCTCCCTTTTTAGTACTTAGAGATTAACTTTCAAAGGTCAGGGATTCTGACAACAGCAGGAATGCTACAGCCAATGTCACGTTGTGAAGTTTCTGTCCCACTGCTTCCACCAGTCACATTTTTGGTAATTGATTAGCCATTGTTTCACACTGTTATTCTAACTACACCCAGGGCATCTCATTGTTTCTGCAGTCAATCTCGTGGGGTTTTGCAGGTTTGCTGAGACCGCCTTGTCACCTATTATTGATGAAGATGAGGACGTTGCAGAAGAAAGAAAAAGAATTATGAATGGAGGGAACAAAACACATATCTTAGAATTACAAGAACTGACCAAGGTAATATTTTGAGATGAATTAAACAAATGAGTCTAGTGTAAACTTATTCTTTTGGAATGTATTATAGCTGTGGATTCAGATGGTATTGTTTTCAAAACCAACCTTGTGCCTTAGAAAATAATAACCATTTTAGAAGTCAAGGCTTGACATGTTATTTGGCTGTTTCCTTTGATTAGAAATCAAACCACAGGGAAGTCCACCAAGGACAGTGCAAACCTCCCTCCTTGTTTGAGGTTTATTTTTACCTCGCATCATCCGATATGACTGTTATATATTGAGTGTCCATTTCTACTACTAGTCTTTTCTTCTACAATGCTGTTTTTTCCATAGGTGAGTTTCAATCTCAAGTTAACCATTTGGTTGCTTTCACATCAAGGGCTATAGTTATTGCAAATTTATCTTCTTTCCAGACATTGAAGGCATCTGAGTTATGCTATCAGAATGCATGCAAGCTTGAGCTACAGAAATACAACAATTGCACACATTGCTGGGATCTCATGAATAGAGAATTGGAATATCATTCTTCAGGCTATCTTGCTGTATTGTTTCACTTTGATTTGATATGTCAAAGATAATTCGTCCTGTCTGCTCTGTCTCCTAGTGTTAAAGATACGAAGTAAAAGGCTGCATGCAGAAAAATTGTTATTTTTAGGGGTCATTACAAATTTATTTAATGTAACTAAATGTCTGACTTTGTAGAATACTTACTCTTTAATTTTCCGTTTACTCCTGTTTTGGTTCTAAAGTTGCCTCATCCCAATAGCATTGAACTAAAAAATTCAGAATATTTTCTTTGCTGTATATGTCTTGAAATTGGATTTTTCTTTTTTTTTTTTTTCCTGTCAATTTAGATTTATGCAGGTAGGCACAAGCCTGCAGTGGACAGACTCTGTGTTGGCATCCGTCCTGGAGAGGTAGGTTGTTCAATAACACTAGATTACATTCCATGGATCAGTTCGGATTTCATGCCCCTGCCGATTTGTGAGTTGGAAATACTAAAGAATGCAATACATTTTGTAATTTAGTGCTTTGGTCTTTTGGGAGTGAATGGTGCTGGCAAAACAACAACATTCAAAATGCTGACTGGAGATACTGATGTGACATCTGGAGATGCTGTAGTGGCTGGCAGTAGGTAAGTACCTTAAAAAAAAAAACAACCTGTGACAGTCCATTTATCAGGGCAGAACGGCCCAGATCATATTCTCAATGACCCAGCAGCTCTTCTCCAGTTTTATGGCACTGACAGAAACCACAGCTAACACACACTGGCACTTCATGCTTTTAACGCTCTGTTGTAAAATCTGTGGCTAAGTTATAGTAATGCTAACAGTGGGACAAGGCAAGAGCTTGCAAACATAGGATAAACAGTCCAACAGGGTACTTTGAGCTGAGCTTTGGGGCATTTCTCTGGCTATTTCTAGCATCTTTGTTTATACAGAGCTGGCATAATATTGTAAATTAATACAGCATGACCTGGTATTCACTTATGTTAATTTTGTTCTAAGTTGTGTGTCTTCGTTTGTTGGGTGTAGTTGGGATTGGATTCTTTGTCCATTGATGTGATTTGAATAACAGCTATTTTGTTGCAAGGACATGGTCCTGGGCAACCTGCTGTAGGTGACCTTGCTTGAGCAGGGTGGGTGGACAAGATGACCTCCAGAGGCCCCTTCCAACTTCAACCATTCTGTGATTCTGTACTGTTCCTACTACTACTACCAGCAAAGTGTTATCCTTGTGTCTTGCCTGTCTGGTCCCATACTCTGAGATTAAATTGACTGATTTTTTTCTTTCTAGAAATAAACACCATCTGTAAAAAAAATTATCTGAGTGGCTGTTCAAAGAACTTCTTGTTAAGTTAGCCTATACTTAAACATGAAAATAGGTGAGGGAAAATGGGCTTAAACTCTGAACCAGGACTGAGCTGACTTAGATGACAATATATTCATTGCTATTTTGTACAGGCAGATGTTTTAGTAGGGTGTTGTATCAGGAAGAATTCATTCTCCTCTTACAAGAGTTGTTGTCCCAGAAAATAAAGATTTTATGTGGAGGGCCCATCTCTGTCTTAAAGCTAGTATTATAGATATAAGATTCTTTTCTTTGTTTCTCCAGTATATTGACCCACATTTCTAATGTCCATCAAAACATGGGATACTGCCCTCAGTTTGATGCCATTGATGACCTGCTCACGGGACGAGAACATCTTTACTTATATGCACGCCTGCGGGGGGTTCCAGCAGAAGAAATCAAGAGGGTAAAGCGTCCTTGCTTTTGACTTATACATAGTTGCAGTGTGTATTTGTGATGATTAACTGGGTTCATAACATGCCAAGGGCATGAATTTCCGAAGTGGGCTTGCCATTCTGTGTGTTGAAGTCCTGGGAGTTGTTCCTGTCGTTTGGACAGTTAAGTACAAAACTGCACTATCAAATGGCATTAATGCTACTTGCAAAGCTGTGGTGCCAACTGTGGAAGGCTAAATCTGCAGTTGCTTTGACTTGGAACTGCACTGGTTGCTGTTTTGTTCTTGTCTTTAAAGTTGTTCATGTACAAGAAAGAAAACATGAAGATTCCAAAAGAAAATAACTTAAATTCTTGCACAGATAGGAAGTCTATGGCTGGGGCTGGTTTATGGCTTTCCATCGAGTAGTTAGAATTCCCTTCAACGTCAGAAATTTCTTTGGACTCCTCTGCTCCAGTTCTAAAATGAATGTTCTAAAACCCAGGGGATTGCCATGTCTCTGACAGAAGAGGGATGTACCAGCAACCCCGTCTGTTATGCATTAGCTACTGTGTTAAAAAGATGGTCTTTCTCATAGGTTGCTGAATGGGGCATCCAGAAGCTGGGACTTCCGATGTATGCAGACCACCTGGCTGGTACCTACAGTGGTGGCAACAAGCGCAAGCTCTCCACTGCCATTGCACTGATAGGCTGCCCACCACTCATCTTGCTAGTAAGTATCATGGTGATAGTTCAATACAACATCTTGTAAAACTACATGCGGAAGAGGTACAAGGATGTTTATGACAGTCCTTGCAAGCTCCTTTCTGCCCTTAACTTACATCTACTTCAATGTAATTTTGAGTTCTTTAATTTCAGGGATACACTGGGATGCATAACTATGTTTTCAATAGACCCCAAGCAATTGTGAATGAAAGATCTTCAACAAAGAATGGTTTGAGATAAAATCTATAATCCAAACAAATCTGAATTTGAATTTTTTTTCTCCAAGATTTTTTAAATTTTTTGTTACTAACTGGTTAACTGACGTATGTAGGACCAGGTCCTTAGCTGGTGTAAATCAGGGTGACTTCACTAGCTTCTTGGGTTGAGAAACATGTCCTATTTGTTTATGTAAGAAAGGTTACCTGGGGAGAACTCACTCTCCTCTTACAAGAGTTGTTGCCGCAGAAAAGGAAGATTTCATTCAAAATGTCCATCTTTGTCTTAAAGCTAGTATTATAAGATTCTTTTCTTTGTTTCTCCAGTATATTGACCAACATCTCTAATGTCCATCAAAACATGGGAGCCAAACTTGACACAATTTGATGTAACTGCTACTGCACGAGCCTCTTTCAATTTATTTTTATTTTGTGTCCTAAATGTTTTTATAATGCAGTATCACAAATGCTTATATTTTTTGATGTCTAAGACCTTAGACTGGGGACTGCCTTTGTCGTAATGGTCACTGCATTCCCTCCCTTGTAGCTGTGCCAGACACAGACAACATCATACTCTTACCTGCAATTTCTTCTACTTGTTTCCTTACTGCTTTGTGCTAAGTAGTACATTTCTACCCATTCACTCATATGCTTCTCAAGGTGCATATGCTTTCCCGAGGCACAGATTTCAATAGGGAAGCAGCTATATGCTAAGGCCCAAACACACAATGACTTGATTCTAAATAGATTTTCGTTTTCTTATCTGCTTCTCTGACTGCAGTTGACTTAACGTTTCCCTTACAGGACGAACCAACTACTGGAATGGACCCTCAGTCCCGGCGCCTCCTGTGGGACTCTATTGTCAGCGTGCTCAGAGATGGGCGAGCTGTGGTTTTAACCTCACACAGGTAAAAAGAGTTAGAATTCAGAATCCCAGAGTAGCTGAACTTCATCTGCTGGCTTTTATCTCAAATACCCGTTCTTTGTTTTGAAAGTATGGAAGAATGTGAAGCCCTCTGTACTCGTTTAGCCATCATGGTAAAAGGTACCTTCAAATGCCTGGGCACAATTCAGCAGCTAAAATACAAGTAAGTAGAATATTTTTATGGCATTTTTTTAATGCGAAAAATTAGTGTATGTGATGTGTACTGTTCTTAATATAGCAATCCAATCTGAAGAGCTGTTGTTTAAACAGACCCGTTTTTGGGTGCAGCTCTGTGGTATCCTACACAATTTGAACAGACCTCATTTCAACTCTGTTACGCCACACACCGTCTCTGCAGGGCTAATACAGAGCTTCTTACAAAGCTAGATCTTATGCATTATCTTTCAGATACTGTTAATGTTTTCATAGATGATGAAAATTAATTTCCTTCCTGAATAATGAAACCATCTCTTCATCCAACTCCCAAATCCACATGTGCTTCCCAGGTTTGGAGATGGCTACATTGTCACTCTGAAAATCAAAGCTCCAAAGTCTGGGCTGCCTCCAGATCCTACTCCTGCTGAGCAATTCATACACATGAACTTCCCAGGGAGTTTACAGAGAGAGAAACACTACAACATGCTGCAGTATCAGATTTGCTCCTCCTCTCTGGCTAAGATTTTTCGGTTAATAATCTCCAATAAGGAAAACTTGCATATTGAAGAATATTCTGTGTCTCAAACAACTTTAGATCAGGTGAGTAGAAAATAAAGCATCCATGAGAAAGCCTGTCTGGCAAGAATTAGGCAATGCAAAGGGGATGTATCCAAACAACTGAAGGACTAAACTGTTCAGAGTAGAGAATTATCTCACACCTCTTTCTTAGGCAAAATTCCCAGACCCCTCATCAAGGAGGGTGGATCAGATATGAAATCTGTAACTAATTCCCTGTTTAAATAGGTGCCATTTGAAATCTGCTAAGACAGTGTTTCTCAGATGCCAGAATTCACACAACCCATTCCTTCAGGAGCAGCAGTCTGAGCAAGGTCAGCTATTCAGAATAAGGCTTGCCGAGCTGTGAATAACGTTTTATTTTAAATAGGAGATTTGGACTGTCTTGTGTCAAAGATACTGTGATATTTAGTTAAATGTTTATATGTCTCTGTCATACATTTTTATACAGGAGCAATTGGACACACAAAACCTGGAAAGTCCACTGGGACTGTTGGCAATATCCACTTGCTAGAGGGTATTAGCCCCATCTGCCTGCTTTCCTAAGTAGCTGAGGGTCCACATATGCGAAGCTGTCTTGGCTGGGAATCCTAGAGAGACATTCCTGGCTGCCTTACAGCTTCCTACTGAAATGTTCTGTCTCCTCTTTCCCATCACAACCAAACTCACTTACATTGTGCAGGCCATGCAGCCCATGCTGAACCCATCTCCTGCTTGAGAAAAAATAGGATTTTAGTTGCAAGTAAGTCCATCCAAAGGAAGGAAGTTGCAAGGATGTTTATAAAATAAAGACAGAATTAGCAATCCGTGCTGATAACACAGTGCCTCAGTTCAGTTCATGTCTATGGATTCCCCTTTCTGTCTCTTCCCTGCAGAGAGGCCAAGAGGATGCAAATGTACAGAGACATTCCACTAGCTCACGTCAGTTGATGAGATGGTGACACTTTCTGCTTTCCTCACACAGGTTTTTGTGAACTTTGCTAAACAACAGATGGAGGATGAGGAAATTCCTTTGCATCCCCGTGCAGCTGGAGCCAGCCGAGAAGCAAAGGTGTCCCCCTCTCTGCACCAGCAGGCAGTTGCATAGACTATTACTAGAGTCACTAGGGCTTAGAGTGTGCACAGTGCAAAGATGTGCCATATCAGAGCAGTACAAGGGTAAAACAAAGGTTCCCACACTCAGTATTATACTGATTTTTTTTTTTCCGCACCTTTCTGAGCACTGTGCTCACAACAGCAACAGTCAACTTCTACTGCTCTGCTAGAAACACTACATGCTGAAAGTGTCAAAGGAAAGGCAGGTCCTTGCTATACAACAAAATCTTCCTCTAACATAAAGGTCATTATAAGATACAAGAAGAGAAGTCTCATTCCTCATTATTGATGTGTGAAGAGCATCATTAAAGAAAATTTCTCTGCGTGGACCTTTCAGGCTGTTAGGTTCTTCTTGTTTAACTGTTAAGTCAACTGCTACCAGTCAGCAGACAGTTCTCAGGGCAGAGAGCATTGCCCAGCTTAGAAGTGGATTCCTGCCATCCTGAGTGCACAAGACTACCAAGGTCAGAACATCAGTGCTGGCTGAGGGAGCTAGTGCTGGGAGGCTGCTTCACTGACTCACCAGGCTGCCAGTGAAAACACAGTTGTCTCAGCAAGAATGAGAAGAATTAATTCAGATCCTCAAACCCAGGCAAGAAATTTGCTTTAAAAAAGAATCTTAATGAAAATGATCTCATACTCATCTCCAAGTTTCTTAAATGGAAGCAGAATGTCAAAATGGAGATTAAAAGGAAAGAGAGGATGTCCAAATCTGCCAAAAGTTTTTTCTTCTCATAGAGGCCTGGAAAGATATCTTTGTTACTAAAGAAGATCAAATTTTTCTTCTTTCCTGTGACTGGACCTTAAGTGGGTGTAAAGTGTGAATAGGGTATGTGCTTTCTCTGTGCTCGGAAGCAAAATTTCAACCTGCTTGTTGAAACTGAACTGAACTCAGTGGGAAATTGACTTTTAGCTCTTTTCTGTGGATCACAGTTAAACTAGTGGAAAGCTGATACTGAAAACAAATTCATAATGATCTATTGCTTCAGTTATCTATGAGGTCGAACCATCTTTAAGAAATTTTCTTTAGGTTACACAGAAATAATATCTGGGTCATGTATTTTTGCCGTGTTAGGTTTTTTCTTCAACTGATGTAGATCTTTTTTTTTAATATATATAAGGACATTCTTGCTTTTTTCTGTACAAAATATTATGAAACTTCAGCAACCAGCTGTCGTATTCTTCTTTTGCCATAATTATTTCAACTGATTTCAAAATGTAGTCTAGAATTTATTGCATGTTTCACCCTTACAAATAGTTGCAAAAATCTTTCTATACATCCATTATAGATAAATAAATTAATCATGAAACAAAACAGTATCTATGCATTCACTTCATATTCTATAATTGCTTCTTTAAAATGTCATTCAGATAGATTGCAATAGTCTTTTTTCACTAGATTTGCACAAAACCCAACTAAGTCCCACTGAACATCTTGTGAAAAAGAAAACACAGGAAGTCCAAAATGTAGCTGATTTTTCTCCCTGGCTCTGAAAACAGGAAGGGAGCTAGCATTCTGAGGACTTGCAGACACTTCATGTATTTACAAAGTGTATCAAAAACTATTCAGAGAACACTGACATAAAATGCTATGTAAAAGGTCCTTTAGTATCATAAAGACTTGTTATATGAAAAGAGGCCACATAGCACAGACATAGCATAGATCAGATCTTCTGAACCTTATTTACTAGTATGCAATTTACTAATGAAGACTAAAAACAAACAAAAAAACCTCAACAATGCAGGATGTTACATCCACAAATACTACAAATAGTTCTTACTTTGGATTCATTTAGCAAATTAGGGGTTAGACCCAAATCAGGGATTTGAGATATTGCCTATTTCTTTATTCCAGGAACTGTTCATATTCTTTGGTAATGTTATTTGTTACAAAGCACCTGCCTCCAGGCAGCACGCTCTCTTTTTCAAGTCAAAGGCGGCATATCATGCAACTGTCTTCGGGCCAGCTGGCCGTGCTGACTGAGCTGAGCTCTCTAGTAGTTAGCTGGTATGTCCTCGTTCCAATGTACTTATGTCTTGCAGAATGCCACTGCTAAATTTGGAGCTGCTTTTCAGCACAGACTTCTCAGTATCTCTGATCCATCAATCTAAATAGACTAGTACCGGAAAATCTAAGTCAATCAGGTTACAGTGAACTGAAGGGGCTTTTGACTACCAGCTGTGCAATGAAGCCTTATTTTTTGAAGGTGCTTCTCAGCTGAGAATTCTTGAATGTAAGGAAGTGTAGCTTTCAAGTGCATACAATTTCTCTCAGCAGTGGAGATTCAACATGCACCAAAATCCTTTAAATTAATTCACTTATTTGGCAGGACGTTCATGAGCTTTTTCTTCCTGAAGTTCTATGCAATATTCAAATTAAACCTTTTTCTTACAACAAAAAGGGAATAATTGGCATTCGAAGACTTGGATAATCCTTGAATTCTCGTAGGTAGGTGCAGTGTTTATCCTTTGCCCAGATTGTCATCTGAATGAAGCAAAGCAAGGTGAACAGCCCCACTGGAAGGAAGGGAGAAAAAGATATCTTTCATTATCAGGTTAAAAACACGCTCTTGTTGCTGACATAAGGATGAAGTACCAAAACATTACTCACCTGGAACACACTGAGTCATGACAGTGAAACTGATCCAGGTCCCCACCTGTTTTGGCCAAGGAAATTTAAAATATTTCTGGTGACAGCATTTGCATTTATGTCTCTATTGATCAAAAACAACCTTGTCCTAGTATAGGTAAATAAAAAAGCCAAGGTCAGCCAGATAATTTCTAGTGTTAATACCCTTTAACCAAAAATGTGAACAGTGCCTTATTACCACAAACAAAACCTTCATGTTTGCTTCCATAGCTATTATAATGAGAAAATTTTAAGCATTACAACATAGTGTCCTTTCCGTTTCTCTGACTAATTTTCATTTGTCACGCCTCCATCAGTGCTAGGAATGGTAAAATTTTATAGTCTGAGGCCGAATGCGGTTCTCATGAACTTCTGTAATCTGCACTGAAGTTAAAACCTGATGCTGTCCTTCTGTGTAAGAGTGAATTTTACACTGGGTCGCACTGGTTTTAACTGCTTTTGAGCTGAGTCAAGAGTTTGGCTCCTGATTAAGGAATACGAAGGGATAAACTGATTCAAGCTTTTAAAGCAGTCACCACCAGCCCAAGCGACTGTATAACTTAAGAAAATGGGGAAGAAGATCTGGGCCTATTTCCTATACCACAGTATCTTCTGTTCATCTGTTTCCCCATTTTCTCTACCACAATATCTTCTATTCATCTGCCCACTATCTTCCTGCATACTGTGATAGTCATAGGCTCTCTTATATTATGAATCCACCAGTTGCCCCCATCCCCTCATTGCAACACACTTGGTGGCAATATCTCCCTTTTCCTGTCTGTAAAATCTGCACTGCTTTAAAGTGTTGTATCTGTCTTGTCTAGCAGCCACAGTGAAGCATAGGCCCAGGGTTCGGGCTGTCTGTTTAGGGTTAACCCCATAGGTACTGCCTCAAGGGAAGAGAGGAAGAACAGACAAGTCCCTATCTGCAATCTGATTTCATGGGGTTTAGGGGAGGAGGGGAAATGTATGGAGCTGAACTCTTTCAGAGGTTTCTTCTATGTTTAACATTCCAAAAGAAATGAAAATACATTCAGCAAAACTAAAATCTGAACATCGTGTTTGAAAATACATACCTCATATGTATAGTTAGGGCAAGATACAAAGAAAAACAGCCATGTGAAAGGATTCTTTGTTGGATATGGGATCTTACGGGTTTTGGATCCTATAGATTAGAAAACAAATCACAAAATATTCACACTCCTAAACGTATTGTTTCCTATAAAGACAACCCAACTCTCCCTACTCCTGTGTCTCATCATTGTTAGAGGGACAAGCAGGATGTGGGAAAACAGGATGTCCTTTGGACACACAAGAAGGAATAGGATAACTGAGGAAATGTTCTGGGCATTAGAAAGTCATCTACACGTGCCTTTGATCACAGTCATTCCTGTAAGAAGAGGTACCTCAAGTTTTAGATTTAAAAGTTAAAGGTTTTCTCAGGCTGTCACAGAATGTGATTTTAGCTGTCATAGTTGATAGCTGTGGGATGTCTGGCTTATGCCCAAGGAAGCCTGGCCTGCACAGAGACCTTGTGCCCCCTGTAGAAGCCAGTGAAATGACTTTCCCTTGTTCACCAAAGCATAGCTTATGCTAGCACCCTTTCCTTTTGCACTACCAGTGTAACTTATATAACCGCTCCCCCCAACACAGCCTATAACCGGTAAAAATTACAGTAAGATAAGAAGTGCCATTTAACAGTCACAGTCTGGTGTTGGATTCCTTGCACTGTCTGATCTCCCTTAGAATCCAATCTTTACAGTGCTGAGCAACTCCTGCTCCCACAGCAGCCAGCTGGCGGGTATCAACGCCCTCCAGCATCAGGTCTTTCATGAGGTAGAGTAACTGCAGAAGTACTGAATGGCTGCATAAAAGTGAAAAACGATAATGCAATTTTTACCATTTCTCCGGAGGTCACTGAGTGCAACATGAATGGAAAAATTTCCAGCTTCACACAGCTGCAAGAAAAAGCATGATGGAGTTAAAAACGTGCTTCCCTCCTATTTACACTTCTTCCTTTTGTTATCTCCTGGGGTACTTGAAAAACAAAAAAAAAGGGGGGGGCAGGCCGAAGAATCTATTATAAACTTAATAAATATCCTTAACCAAGATTGCTGTCTGACAGGAGGATGGAATGTCTTTGCTCAAACATGAGTCCATATTATACTCTTACATATTTATTATACTTGCCAGCAAATATGGGCTCAGTGTCCAAAAGATCAAATTTACTACTTACATAATCCCCATGATATCTAAAGGCAATAAACCAAAGGGGATAAAAGCAAACCCAGGAGATACTTGCTTTATGTTTTAGTTATTCTTATGTCTTTAAAAACACACAAAAAATTGATTTGGATAGTTTTGGTTTCTCAAAAGTTATTAAAATCTCAAGGAAGATATGGGTTGGACTCTAAGTAAGTTTTCTTCTCTAGAGTATAATTGATATGAATCATGAAATATAACTGACCCAGCTTCCTCCACTTGTTTTAAATAATGCTTCCCCAATCAATTATGCAGAAAGTGTATTGAAATGACCCATTTATATGATTATGGACAGTCTCCAGTGACTGCAAATCATAACTACTAAAGCAAATGACTGGTGGTCTGAGCTCCGGAGTTGTACTACCAACTCTGTGTTTTCAGTTATGTGGTCTCTTTAAAATGGGAATAGATTATGAACTCTCAGAATTTTCATACTGGGAAGCTGCTTTGAGATCCTGCAGTCACTGACAATTAGTTTCTCAAAGCAAATGAACAGCTGATGTTCTAAACGAGTTACACATACATAGGAAAAATGGGTACATCTTTGTTGGCTACACTAGCGTTGCTTCTGGATGTATGAAATTTCTAGGAACTGTGAGAATGAACACAGAGTGACTTAAGAATTTTGCTTCATAAGGAAAGCTGTAAAAAATTTCTGAAGCCCAGCAAAATGAACCTCTACTCCCGGAAATTATCAGCAGTATACTTTCTTAGTTGGCCAGTTCTCTGAGCTTTTATGATCTATTGTGATTCTTAACACTCAGTAAACAGATCATAAAACAAACTCACTGTTTTTTTAAACAGTGGTAGTTCAAGAATTCTTTTAAAGATGATGAGAGATCATCCCAGCAGATAAATATCCCAGTCTCAGAACGGGTACTGAATCAAGATCTTCCCTCGTGTACGAGACCTTATTAAGAACTGAATGTTTTCTCCGTTCTGCATGCAAGTGCTTTAGTAGCATATCCCAAGTGTTCAAGTTCTAAGTATCTGCTTATCCTACTCATTCCTCCACTTATACAACATAAGAAATAAAGCAACATGTTTTAGCGTTTTATAAAAAGAGCAACAAACCTACCAGAAACATGATCACAGCAAAATTTATCTGTTTTTTCCCATAAGCTATTAAGAAAAAAAGAGTTTACATGTGATTAGTACTAATAGACAAACACATAAGTACTTAAATCATATTGAGGGTTGTTTTGCTACTTACAAGGAGGAGTGTAAAGAGGATGATTGATGTAATAAGCAAGCCAAGCTGCAAATCCCCAGTAATACAAGCAGTTCTGAAAAACAGGGATTTTTTTCTTTGTTTTAGTACAGTCCTCTAGGCCAGTATTCAGTGCAACGACCGCTGATAACAATGAATTGGGCTGATCCTTCAAGTTGTTGGCAGTACAATAAAAAATGACAATGCTAAGTGTGGTAAGGTGGGAGCAGACAACAGGAAATAACAGGAAGGAAGTGGAGCTCATAGAGTATTATTTTGTCTCAAATATCTTGGAGCTCTTTATAAACTGTTTTAGTAAGTATGATCATACTATTGAAAACAAATTTATCTTGTCTGGCAAGACATTTGACCAAAGATGAAGCGCCATACAGACCGTGTTTGAGAGAGAGACTTGTTTTGCTAACCCCTGAGACTTTGTAAAACCAGATTTAGGCACTGTGCTCTCTTCCCTGCTTATTACTTTCTATTGCCCAACCTCTTGCCTTTCCTCTTCTCCTTCGGCCTGCCAGTTTTCTTTCTTTCCCATGCTTTAACTTTTCCTACCTAAAGTCATGATGCCTGACACTTTCCTCTGCCCTTTCACTGCGATATCTTTGGTTTGTCCCGTTTGCTGCTGTCCTTGGTTTTCTGTGATCCAGCTTCCATTCTCTAAACTCTGATAACATAGCTGTACCAGTGGCTGTATTGACTCATTCCTGACCAATCTCAGAGCTTGTTCATAGGCTTCATCCATGGAAAAAAAAACTACTTACAATGACGATCTATACCTCTTGTTTGGTTTTCCTGGACCTGCCTCTTGTGGTTTTTGTTCCGCCACTCATTACTGCTTCAGTATCTTGGTAACAGGTTATCTTTTCCCTCCTTATATACCTGTAGGTATGAGGGATGCCCTTGGCCCATTCCTCCTCTTCCTTTATGCTGTCACCTCTAGGTGCCACTCTCTTGCAGACAGACTTTAGCCCTTGCCAACAACTCATAAATTTGCCTCTCATCAGTTGAGATTTCTTCCTTTATCAAACCTAGTGCCTCAGTTTGTAATGTTTTAGGGCATGTTTAGTTACCACCTGTAATTCAGCAAGACCAAAACTGAGTTCTGTATCTTCTTTTCACCACTTCTACTGTTCTTTTCCTTCCCCTTGTCTTCCCTATTATTTTCACTCTTGAGTAAAACACTGATCCTCATACTCTTTCTGGTGATGCTTTTTTCTTGGCCTTCCAATAGGTTCATGTACTTCAGACATTTCTGGGTCTTTCTGCTTTCTCCTTCACAGCTTTCCTTTCCTGCTCACGCAGCCAAAATTCTTATTCAAGGCTGCATTCTTTCCTGTCCTCACTGGTTTAACCATTTTTTTTTTCTGGCTTTGAGTTTTGCAGCTTTCTTCCCCTATATATACCAGAACTGCATTTCTAGCAATAATACCTCAAAAAGTGATTACCTCAGCGTCTGCAACCCACACTAGCTGACTGCAGTGTCTGATGGTGCGTTTTTCTGAAAATGCTGGTGAGCGATAAAACCCCCCATCTGCTGCAGTTGTATCAAACATTGTGTTGTATTTCCACTTTCTTTTCAGAATTAATTGAACCATTGAAGTGCCCAAAGACCTCAGAAAAAATGGACACTTTTTTGGGTATGCTGTAATACAAGCACATAGTATGTCCTTGCTCTGAGATTATATATTAATAGGTAGCTGATGAGAAAGAGCCAATTATTAACCAATAATTACAGATCAGGTGGGACAAAAGAGGAGAGAGATTAAGTAACTTCCCTGTGACAACTTCCCTTTCCCCCAGGAAAAGGAGCAGAGCCAGAAGAATGACTCCAGTGAGGAACAATCTAGTTAGTGTCCTATCCATAAACTACTGCTTCCTCCCTAACACTAGCTTCTTCCACCAACACCTACAATTTACTAACTGCTGTACAAACTTAGGTGGAAACAGTTCCTTGTTATCTTGGCACGGCATCTTATGAAAAACCTTTTCCTAAATTTGGAGTTTGGCACAGGATGGATCATATAGCAATGAATTTTCAGTAAAGTAAAATTAAAAAAATAAATGTTCATGGCTCAGCTCCCAACGATACATGCTGTAATTAAACTGAACAAGTACTATTCATCCAAAGAACATGATTTACTGCAAGAGTATTGCTCAGTTACAAGAAAAGGAACTTTAAGATGAGTGGAGTCTGCCACTGCTAAGGTCCTTAGCAGTGACAATACAGATGTCCAGCTGCCACCGGAAGCCTTATTGCTCATACGAAAGCCCCCAGTGAGGTTCAGACAGGAACAGCAGAGTATATGCGGGCTTCATAAACTCACTTGAAATAAAGAAATTGTTTCTGTGAATCTTTTCTATTCCAGGTGAATGATAAAGTTTTACAATAATCTCTTTATAAGAGATTTTGTGGATCAAGTTCAGGAATTGCAGGGATCCCATAAATAAATTATTCTTAAGTTTAAAACGTTATGGTTAGGATTTTTGTCTTCTCTGCTTCGATTGATGATCCCATGATTACCAAAACTATTTCTTAATGCCTTGCCTGTGTTTATTCATGACCAGCATGTACCCTTCTGTTTGTCTCATTATATTGTCTTATGGCTTAAATGGTATTTCTTTAGGTCTAGTGTTTTCTTTCCTTCAGAAAGTGACAATATCCCTGCTTTTTACCCATGAAAATGTTCAGTAAGACCAGTTATAAGACTAATCTTTGAGGAATTCCACTGGTACTTCCCTATTATTAAAGGTCTGTCAGATTTTTTTCTGGCACAACCATGATCATCTTTCCTTTAGTTAGTTCCTTTATCATCACACAATTATTGTATTGATTTTATCTTATTCACCCTGAGACAATTGTTTAATAAGTCCAGATAAATCAGGTATTCTATCTTTCCATTGCCTAGAAAAATCACATATCTTAGAAAGAATTATACTATGCTAGCATAAGCATGAACTGCTTTTGGCAAACCCCTGCTGCATTGCACGGCATCATTTTTTCGTACTTCCATTTGGTAAACAAAGGGTGAAAATCACAAGTCTCACCAGTTCCTGTCTCAGATCTCTGCTTATTGAGACTGAAGTGTCTCTTGTTAATGGTAGATTTCCATTGCTCTTAGGAAATAAGCTATCCATATCTGCTATGTATGTGCTGAAACACTTAAAGTAAGAAGCTTTGCCTACCATCTGTATGTGAGAGAAAAAAGGGAAGAGGGTGTGGCATTTTTCTCACTGGCACAATTTTGGAGTAACACCACCAAAGTCAATGAAATCATAAAAGCAAATCAAACCCAAGCACTGCTAAGCAGGTTCAAGAAGAACTGTGAGCAACTTTACAGATGAAAGCAAGTACCACCAACCTGAGAGGTGGAAAACCAGAAGTCATCACAATGACTGGTACAAATGCCAACTTTAGCAACAGTTTGTATGGTCTGAAAGGAACGAGTAGTTGTCAGAGATGGCAGTGAGAAAATGAAGATTTATGACACTGTACAGATTCTTTTTCAAGGTAAAGTTGCTCATTTATTTGCTGTTTAGCATGCATTAGCTACTATTCTGTCAAGAGCAAGTCTTTAGGAGATCTGATAGCCTTTTAACAACTCCTGCACTCTTCTGCTGCAGAAAACACAGTAAATTGCTAGGGAGGATTCTTTCTGAGCGCCGCTGCTCAACTACAGACTCTCCTTCCATTTAGAAAGCATGAAGCTATTGCCAGAACGACCTGAGTGGCTGCGCAGCTGTAAGGAGTTAGCCACAAAGGAGAGCTTCAGCTGCTGGGAGCACCACTGCCATAACGCAAATTCCAGGGGACTCTCTAAATACCGAATGTTAAATACTCAAATACTGATGCTATACCATACGCTTTTCCAGCTTCCTGTCTTCCTGAGTATAAAGCATATTTTTGAATACTAGTGTGTACTCCGTTGGAAATGTTTGTAAAATAACTAACTACAGCCCATGCACAACCGTGCAGGCCGCTGTACTGCTCCGCAGCCATCTAGGAAACAGGGGGTCTGCATCTCAGCAGCTGCCCCATGCCACAGCAGCGCCAGTGACATTAGGGACTGCTCCTGCGGGAGAAGAAAATGCAGGACAACCGAGCTGCTTTGCGCTAGAGCACAGGTAAATTAAAGTTGCTTAACAGCAAAGAGAGCATTAGGGACAAAGAAGACGTAAAATGACTGTCAGAAAATGTACTTTTTTTTTAAAAAAAAGCAACCCTCCCAACATTGTGCCTGCCTGTGCTACCTTAAAAGTTAACACTGTTACTAAAACCTTCACAGCCAAGGCCCTCAGTGAAAAGGAAGGGTACGCTGAAGGTTTAAAATTCTAAAAGAGCAATGAGACTAGTATAATATGAATAACAGTATGGCAACATGTGGGTTATACAATAGCGACATTAAGAAATCTTTTAAAGAACTACAGCTTTACGGGTGAGATTTGCTGTGCGTTACTACAAAAGCCACATCAAAATTCTGTGCTGCAGAGGCAGAGCATAGGTCGGCTAGGTTGGATTTGTAAGGGGGGGCTATGGATAGATTCTGACACAATTTACCTTCACAATATTCCTCAGTGGCATAGTTCCATGGGAGAACCGATGAACAAATACTGTTTCAATCAACCTTTTGATGTAGTGGAAAGAATGGCAGATACATGCCAAGCTAGAAACAGCAAGACAAAAGCATTTAAGAGTGCTTAAAAAAACCAGGTGTGGCAAGACATTTGGAATAAGACTACAATGCTAACAAGAAATACTGCTCAAGCCTGCAAACGGACTTACTTAACTACTGGATGCGGGCTTGATGTAAACCTCTCATCCAGTCCATAGACAAAAGGCATGCGGAAATAAAACAGAAAATAGATGAACAATGGACCTGTATATTCTATCAAAAATACCTGCAAAAAGAGAGAAAATAATTAGACAGCTGAATTAGATGATGGTTTTGCTTTGGTTTCTTTGTGATAACTAATGCAGTGGGATAAACACCTCCACTGGCCCAGGATGGCATTTAGAGAGTCAGGGAGGGAACAGCAGGTTTGGGCTTGGGCTGTGAATCTGGTAGACATGCACGTAAATGTTTTGCGATGCGTTTGCTTCAGTTGCATACAAACAGCCATTGCCAGTGCAGCTGACACAGCATGGGTATGAAAAGATAAGAATGGCAGCCCAGAGATCATGGTAAATATGCATGCATGTTACATTTAGGCAGCTCTCACCCTCCTCTTGCCCTCAAAAACTGTTGCTTTATTTTGGGTAAAAAAGAAATTTGGTGAAGAATTTATCTTGAAAAAGAGGAGCTTTGTTTCTAACAAAATAATTTTGTTTAAATTGGAAAAACAGCTTGGAAGTGTTCACAGATGACCCCATCTGTATGAACTGTTAGCACAGCAGATGTCCCAGGAAACAATTCATTGTTTGTTCAAACAATATTTAATTTGAACACAAATGAGAAAAAAAAAAAAGAAAAAAAAAGAGGAAACTAAAGAAGCTATTATCTAACTTGATTTCATTTCAGATAGGTGTGCATTTCTTAGGAATGCTGCTGTAAATTGAAGTTAACTTTGGACCAAACATTAACAGTTGGATTTTTCACACTTCTACAAAGGAGGAAGGTAGGCCCATACATCATTTATGGAGAAAGAAGGGAAATTGGTTGTACTTCTCTCAAGAAAACCACCCAAAACCAACAAAACCAAACCAACAACCAGTCACCGTTTTCTAATGTGTTTAGGGTTATTTTGATACTCAGAATAAGTTGTGTTATCAACTTCTGTAACAACCAGCATTTCCTCTGGTGAAGATCAGATTTGATTGTAGATGAGAAGTTTGTCTTTTTATTTGATAAAACTGAAGGATATCTTGGCTTACATTTGAATGAAGTAGCTTGAAGGGCAGGGAGAGCAGAATGTGAAAGAAAGATTATGGAATGGCAGAAGTCTGGTGTTACTCTGCACTGTGATATTTTGGTATATGTTAATGCATGTGTGTCTTAGAGTCTACATTGCCATTAGAAGTTTCTGCCCGTCTTACTGTTTTTTGGATTGTGTAATAGTTGCTTGATTTATCAGCATTGCATCCAAAGTAATGGCGTGAATATTCAGTCTTGCAGAACATTTGACTTTTTTTATTTTACCTTCTGTGTATGTTGTCTGTGCTATTTGTCCTTAACACAAGATTTTATTAATGTCTCATAGCTAAGAAATGGTAAATGTGCCTTTAAATTACAGGGTATTTTTCTCTTTGTGCTGTTTCATTGGAACTAGAGTAATATGTGCATCATGGACTTTCTGAAGAACTGAAAGGGTCATTGATCACCTACTGCATAAAGAGCAGTGCAGTGTTGCGTGCTGAGTTGTGACAGAATTTGCGTTTGAGCTAAAACAGTAAATATGCGAGGTCTTTGTGGATGGCAACAAATATTGCAGAGATTCTCAGCTGTCATTAGCCTGCCACTAGCATCTTGGGACACAGCCACATGCAGACAGCTAACTGATCTTACTTTTGTGCATTTTCCTGCTGAAGTCATTTCAATTAGTGATATGTGAAGCTGCCCACATGCCTCTTTGCAAACTTGTAGGAGCGTAATACTGATCTTTATCAGGGGAGTTACACAGGCCCTGTGAAGCAGATCCCCAAAGGCATTTAGACACCTAGTTCCTAGTGATTTTGTAGTAGACATCTAAATCCATTTGAGAACCTGCACCTCAGTTCAGTAGAGCCAACCTGCCCTGCAGGAAGTTTTCCACTGCTGCTCTCCCGGGGAACTAGGCATTCAGAATATCCTGTTACTGCTTTCCCTGATTAAATGAACTGAAGCAATGAGGATTCATTGCCTGCATCCACTGTCAGAGCAGGCATCATGCAGAAATATTGGAGAGAGACAAAAAGTGATGTAAGGATTAATTATGGAAAAATTGCCATTAAAATGGCTCAGACTTGAAGCATAGCTCACCGTAGTCCATCCTATCTGTGGCCCTAAATCTTTAAAGTATAAGGTAGCAGTTGTGCCAACAGGGAGGTGCTGCAGGATTTCCTCATCCCTCAGGGACTTTCCTTCTGAGAAGGAAAGAAGTAATTACATCTCAGTGAAATTCAAGTCAACTTTGGTAGCATACTAGCTTTATATTGTGCTTTAACCAATCTGGAAGATTCTTTGACATGACGTGGGTTTATTGGAGTCTCAATAAACAAATGAAGAATGTTTATACTTAATTTTGATTTATCCTTGTAATCACATATAAGCCTGGATTGTCTATTCACACCAAGACAGTTAGGAGAATTCTCAATCCTACGTGCCTGCCTAGTCCAGTAGACTTGTTTCATCATTGCTACAGCAGAATTTGCTGGTAGGTCACTGCCCTTTAACATAGTTCATTGACCTCCTAGTCAGCTGCACCTCCAACTTTCTCCTCTCTCTTCCTCTCTTCTCGTTGCTCATTGTCAGACAAACAGAAGCTAGGATAAGCTGAGATTAGAAGGCTCTCCTACAGAGGTTTTCATTGCCTTCTTTTTTCCCAACCAGCCAGCCAGGAGGTGATTCCACGGGACTTGAGCTGGTACTCAAGCTTTTAATGCCTAGATCTGGGGGAATCTCTAGAAGGCTAGCATTTTCGCATGGTGAATCTCACAACATAAGTCCATGGAGGAATCTGACGAGGTGGATCTTTGAAGAAGGAAATAAGATACTCATAGGCCTGTTTTCTATGGATAGATTCTACACAATGAACTAATCTCCACCAGCATACTTTTAAGGGACTGTTTAAACAAAATTATGCTTAATGGAAGCAAAAGAAGAAAGTGCTACATTTTATACTGAATGCTAAGATGAATTAACAGTTTGGCAATTAGACTTTCTTCTGTGCACCCATGTACTAAAATGCTTTTAGTAGCACTACCTACAACTGCATTAATGAAGTCAGCCAGCTGGCATCAGCTTTGTCAGCAAATCCTACATCCATGGCAATGTGTTTTGCGTTAGCTTACCTCAAAAGAACTGTAATTCCTCCCTGAGAGCAAAGGATTATGTGAATTGATAGCTCTAACTCATAGCCCTTTTTAGTACTCCCAGCTGATCATCACTGTGGAGATCACTTCACTGCAGCTAAGAGAAATTAATATCTAGATCTTGTGCTGCCTGTCTTGAAAGTGAAAGTGCTCCATAGTTAGAAAGTGCTTTGGAACAATGTGCAGACTCCCAAGTTAATTACCAAGCTCAAGGCATATGGGTGGAACTCTGCTTGATGCTTTCAAAAAAGTAAATTTTTTCTGGATTCTCTTCAGCCTTCATAGTGCTAATTAACATAGCTGGAAACTCATTCTTAAGAGCTAATGCCCATGCAAAGTACACATTTTTATGCCAGGCCCCTGCTCAGAGCTTTGTTACTCTAGCCCTCACCAGCACTTACTTGGATCAAGTTTTATCGACTGCCTTGCTGGATACCACCGAGGATCTGTAAGACCATACAGAATTGTGTGATATGCAATGTTTGGTTTAGATCACCCACTATTATAATGAATGCAACACAACAGAATGAGATTTAGTTACAGATTTTTGAGAATATTTATTCAACATGAATATCTGTGAGAAATTGTGCAGCAGAAAAAATACAGAGGTTTATCAGGATCGTATAAAAATTATACTGAATTCTCACTGTGATCGCATTGGTGTGCAGGTTACTTAGCATTACACGTGTACATCACATGTTGCAAATTATGTTAATTTTCTCCTGTTTATATAGTGGATATTCTGACGTGACATGAACTGCTGCAAAAGTTATACTCACATAATTTATGGAACATCAATCTGATCTCCCTAATTGTGGCATTGGGTTCCACCTAGGCAACAAAAAATATCGCATATGTAAGATGCATATTGTGAAAGACAACTACTAGGTGTAAGAATATTCAAGAAGAAATGTGACTTAATGTAATGGTATAACTTTCTTACAGATGGCTAGGATTGGTATGGGTGATTCAAAGTACTTCTTACAGGAAAACAGGAGGACAATTTGTGACATCTGTTTCAGAGGCAGCTTCTCTAGCAGTGATCGGGAGTTACTACAACAGCATTGACAGTTTGATGGCTTATGAGTGAGTAAGACACAACTGGCACCATCTTTCTTAGTGAAGCAGCTGAAGTTGTGCCCTTTGCCCAAAAGCTCCTTCTGGAAAAGGGCTGAAGTGCTCTGTAGTCGCTATGAAGTGTGCATAATCGTTGCCTCTTCAGTGGCCAACGAAAGGATCCCGGGCCATGAAATACCCTTCATGAACACTAAGTTTACTTAAGAAAAGTTAGTAATTTTTAAATAGTGACCTAGCATTTTAAACAGATTTTTGTTTTACCTTATCTAGGAAGCATAGCTGTTTCTTTGTCTTCCAATCGAGGATTTCCACCTGATGGGACACAAAATGATAATTATTAATTATTGGTTAAAAAATATCTAAACGTTTAGTTGATTCTCAAATTCACAATCATTGTTCAGAGTGAGATAGCATTTTTCCCTGATCTGTAGACTGTGTTAAAAACACTTCTGATGTGCTCAAGAGACAGCTTTAATCATAAACAGGTTCTCAAAGTGCTCAACTTGCAAAAAAAAATAATATTCTTGCCAAATAAATTGTCTTCCTGGATATATTCAGAAGCAGAAGTAGCTAACTTATTGATCAAAACACATTGATTTGAGGTATTTTCTTATGCTAGAGCAAAAGGAATAAGTAAGGGATAGAGTAGTTTCACAGCAATCACTAAGGAACAGAATTTTTATGATTTGTAAAGCTAGAAAGATGGTTTTAGGAAAAAAAATAAATATGCACATATATGCATGTAAGCAAATATTCTGAGTACATAGAGCTTGAAGATTAATGTGCATTGTTCCCAGAATATTTTTTTAATTTTATATTTTAATTGTAAAGAGGATGGAATATTTTAATTGTGAAGAGAGTGTAAAACATCAGTGAACATAATGAACAAATGCAGCTAAAGATCTGGACTTCACAAATTGTTAGGAGGTTGTTATAGGAATATTCAGTGTTACTCTTGCCTCTCAGATCACCTGTATTAGTAACTACTTATTAGCCTTTTATATTCCAAGCAGCGGTTTAGCGGCAGCTCTGAAAAGGAAAGAGCAGTTTATTTCCGTGATCATATGGCACTTTGGCAAAAGGTTACGATTTTAATCAACAGCCAAGCAGAAAAGTCCCCAGACATTTCAAAGGCCAGTTGCAGCAGGCTAGCAAGACCTGAAATACAGTGATGGTGGTTTCATTTCATTTGTTCTCATCAAACGCTGTAATGGAACTTTGTGGTATAAGAGTGAAAGTCCAAAGCTTATCTGTCACACTAAATGACTGGGAGTATCATTACTTAATACCAAAAGCATTTGTTGATTATTCTTTTTAAAATAAACATCTATCATTAATAAAGTTTGGTATTAACTGGCCAAGAGGATAGATTAACATTAGACTTTAAATATGATTCCATACTAAAAATAGGAGTCACAGTCCAGTATCTTTCTAATTGTGTTGCTTTGAAGAGATCACTTGGTTAGAGTATCTTATTTCCTTGTTTTACTTGTCCCAAATTGTTCTTCCTCTATTGGTACCGCAATGGAGCACTTCAGCTCCAGCCAGAAGTATCATACCTGATCTCCACAAGGATACTAACGCAGTGATATTTTCTACCTGTGCTTTGTAAGCTCTTAAGTGGACATCAAAGGATGTAAGCACTTTTCCTCCTTTGTGATGCGTAACAAATGTGTGACCAATTACTGGGATATTATATGTTTTCCCTTCATTTTTTTATATTTGAGAAAACACAAATTTCAAGTTTTAATGTCTCTGTTTGTGGGACATGCCCATGGGAAAGAAAACGAAGTGGATTCCATTCCCAGAGAGCTATTTTCGAAATACAGCATTCTGACGCTTGCAGCCCACAAGTACTGTGAGGGCTGTAAACCATTTTTTGTTCTTTCTGATGCCAAGGTGCTATAGGGATTATTGAAAACTTTGGTGTATCTCAAAGGTCTTCTGGCAATGAATACCATTGGTCTGCCCTAGAGACTGCAACTGCACCCACAGTTTTAGCAGTCTCCTTCCCTTTCCATAACCATTCCCAGCATATACATTCTGGATCAGTTTTAGTCTATGGCCTTCAAGTGGCTGTATTAGAGGAGTCTTCTCCAGACCAATTACAGAGTGGTTTGGGTATCTTTCTGCCACCTATGCACTTTTAATTGGGTTATTCTCGTTACACACAAGGCCAGGCTGAAAATTATGGAGCATTTTCTTTTGCTCTGTGGTTTTCGTGTGAGTGGCTGTACAGAAATTAAGGTATTTCTGTGAACCTTTGGAATCAGTGTGGAAGACAAACAAACAAATCATCCAAGATCTTCTATACTGTTGTTTGGTTCTATTCCAGTATGTCTCTCTGAAGTGCCAAACAGACATACCTGCCTGTACTGGCCCGTTTCTTCAAATACCTAAAGGGAGCCTGTAGAGATGATGGATTCAGACTCTTCTTGAAGGTACACAGTGATAATGGTGAGAGGCTATGGACAGCAATTGCAATATGAGAAAATCCGATCAGATACAAGGAAATTTTTTTCACGATGATCTTGGCCAAACATTGGAAGAAGTTGCCTAGAAAGGATGTGGATCTCCATCCTTGGAGGTATTTAAAAATGGACTGGATAAGAACCAGTGACATTTGATCTAGTTGTATCTGCTTTAAGCAGGAGTTGGGCTGCATGACTTCCAGAAGTCCCTTGCAACCTAAATTATTCAATGTTTCTACTTTTTTTTTTGGACACCCGTTCCTGAACCAGAAACATTTCAGTTACGTTCAAGATCTAAGCAGATATCAAACATTCTTTCCCTTTTCAGAAAGACAGACGCAGGAACACAGCTTTAGATTCCACTCCAGTCCACAGAAAGTTGTGCGACAACAGAGTGAAAACAAGGTGACTGTTTCCTCTAATTGTCATGCCTCTTAGCTGTATCAGAACATCCCCCAGTGTTTCGATGTTCCCTGCATAAGGGACAGAAAAGCCTGATGCAAGGCAAGAAACGTTATCTTTTCTGAACATAATGGCCAATCAGATAAGCCCACCTAGCACTGAACACAGTGTGTCCTGTCTTCAGGCGCAGCACCAAGTCAGTTAATGTATTGGTTGGCAACAGCTGATAGACACCCAGCAATCTGTTCTTGGAACACTTACTGATGGGTATCATCCCTTTCAAACATAAATTGTTTGGCTCAGAGAACTTTAATTTCTATGTGTTTTCAAAGCATTTACCACAATAGGACACTGACTGTTGGCATGCACTAATGCAGTATGACTTACAGTCTGCGTATTTGGTAAATTTTTAACGGCATTTTAAATGACAGCTTCTCTAAAACTTTGAGTAGAACTTAATCAATAGGCAGATTTGTGCAAGACAGCTATGTTTATAAGTGACTACAAATACATATCTTCAATGTTTAGATAACAAATTTGTTCTAGTGCATAAGGATTAAAGCTTAATAGTGTCTTTGAAAACAAAAAATCTTGATTATTATTGTTTAGAACAGGTTGAGGGCAAAGAATAATCAATATACGATATAAGCAGAGAAAAGTACATTCAACTGTTAAACTTTTATTCAGAAAATAAAAGTGGAAAATAAAAGGGGGGAAAGTTTATTCATAGGGGAAAAACAGTTGAGCAAACAGCATTTAAAAAAGATTTTTAAGATGCAGTGCTCCTGCAACAGGATTACAAAAATGTAGTCAATCAAATTCATGCAGTTTAAAGGCATATCAAATGCTTAAGGATCAACAGATCTTCAAAAATTATGTGATAACTATTATGGAAATACTGATACACTTATCATGTCTGTGCATCCTGGAAGGTTTGTTTGCAGCCGTTTGTACTCAGCAGATACAGTAAACTGTAGCTGAGTGAGATTTTGGGAGCACTGATGTAAGCATATATTGTATTGATTTCTTTTGAAATTACTCAGTAAAAAAATTTGCTTATTTTACAGTCTAGGAACCAACCAGCCCAAGAATGAGTAATGTAGAATGAATTTTCCCTGAACTATTAGAGTGCTTACAAAGGCCAGGTTCCTTGAATTTGCACTAAAAAAACCCAGTGGTTGTCACAGTCCTAATTAAATCTTTCTAAATATTTTATTTTTCCTATGGAATTAGTAATTTTCTTTAGAGTTTTCTGGTATACTGTGTTGTTCCTGAAGGAAGTAAGCATGTCTTAGTGCGATCTCACACTAGGGCATATCAAGAATAACTTTATTGAAGGCAATAGAATTAAGGTAAAGGGAAATTGCTGCAAGCGTGCTTACACTGAAACTACGTTTGTGCTGCTTCTGCTGCTACAAATGACTTTCAGTCTGAAATTTCCCTTGCACATGAATGTGCAAACTGTTGCAGAGGAGGAATCTAAGGATCCATCAAGAACGGTAGCTTTCTTTCAGATGCAGCCAGCAGCAGGTGGCTCAGAAAAAGTAATTAAACAGGGCAAGAATATAGAGAGTGGGGGTAAGGGAGGAGGCAGACACAGAGACTGCTATTTCCCTGCACCAGAAGTGCTGCCTTTGTATTAAATAGCTTTTCATGGATTTTTCCTCAATTAGTTTATCCGCTTGCCTTTTAAACCCGTATAAACATTTCGCATGCACTGTGTCCTGAGGCAGGGAGTTCCACACCTTAGCCACATGCTGTGTGAGGATTTCCCAAAGCAGAACCAAGGCAAATGTTTAGCCACAAAGTGAAATTTCATCATCTTACCTGCAGACCTTATTCTGCAAGTAGTCCAACTAAGTAAAGCCTTACTTCTCTGAAGCAATTGGCTCATATTTCATGAGACTGGAATCTTATTACATTATTTCACTGTGTATAAAGAGAGGAGATAACAGTGACACCCATACTCAAAGGGGTTTATACAAGTAAATTTCACTTTTGTAGAATTTAGATGGCTGAGATTTACAGGTTCACAACATACATATTAGGTACTTACTCATCAGCTTACTAAGTTCTGTTCCTATGCAAGCCAACAAGCACCACTGTCTGAACTGTGCCGAAACTCACAGTACACTTTTATTTCTTCCACCTGTTTCAGATTTGTTAGGCATGCTTCCATGTAAATCCTCGAGGACCTTGATCCAGTAAGCATCCCAAAAGTCACACATCCCAAAGTCAGCACAATGCACAGCATTTAGATTATAGAACCACAGGATAGTTTGGGTTGGAAGGGACCTTTAAAGGTCATCGAGTCCAACCCCCCTGCAATGAGCAGGGGCATCTTCAACTAGATCAGGTTCCTCAGAGCCCCGTCCAAGCTGTCCTTGAATGTTTTCAGGGATGGGCCATCTACCACCTCTCTGGGCATTATTTCTGGGTGAAACTAAACTGTCAGCAAAGGAGATGATCTAGTTCTTCATGCTTTATATGTAATGGTTAGATACACTGCCAGGAAGTGGGAAAATTGCTTTAGGCTGTCTTCTGCCATTCACCACGCCTCCCATTGAACACTTGGGCCACCAAGCAAGGAATAAAGGATTCAAGAGAGACCAAAAAGTATAGGCAGGAGTGGACAGAAGTGTATTCCAGTGAAAAGGGCAGTCTCCTACCAGAGAGAAAGCCTGAATTCTTGTCTCTCCGGGCTGCTTCAAGCACTACTCCCTTCCATTGTCATTCTGTTCAGCATTTCCCTTTTGGGATACCACACAGTGAAGGGGTAGAGTTGAAGTAAACTGGGATACCTTAATCAAATTGTCATATCCAGTTTTGGAGATGGGTGCCTAACTTGAAGGCATGGCAAACGCCAAATCACTTCATGGGCCTGGGCCTGAGGATGATAACAGTTGTAGAACTACAAATGATCATCTTTCAGAAAGACAAATCCATTTATATAATTGACAGAGGATAAAATGGGTCTATGTAAGAATGGTCAAGAAGGAAAAGGAAGGTGTATTCTCTTTGGAGTGGGAGACTGGTTTATTTTTCCCAAAATGGAAGACCTGTTAAAGATCTGTGCTTTCTGGGTCTCGAAAGCCTATGAAAGCTTTCCAGCTTTCACTAGCATGACATCTTGCAGGAGGATACACAAGATGGGAAAGGAACCTGCACCAGTGAATACTGACTCAGTGGGTATTCACTTACACTGGCTAACACAGAGCTGCACATTGCCAATTTCCCAGGCATACTGAGGAGTCACATCATCACTGAGTATCACTGTCACTATGAAGCAGGCTGGAGGGCCTCCATCTGAGAACCTATGCCAGCTTTGAGTCAACACTAAGTAGACATCCAGGTTTTTCAACACCACTGCATAGCCTTTTCCACGCATAACAGAAAACATTCATTGCCTCAGGGTTTTAGTTTACGGCGACTGTTTTCTGCTATGACAACATTCAGGTAGAAGAGGTTTATAAATTGTTTGTGAAATCACAACCATTTCTTTGCACCAGCACTGTGATTTGCAATGTTGAACTACAATATCTATAGTTCCATTACTACTATTCGTGGATCATTTGGTATATGGATGTCAAAATGTACATCCAGTGTTTGCTTTTGGCATGGAATTGAAGAGACTGAAGAGAGACAGATTTTTTTTCCCTTTTTTAACCTAGAGGTATCAAGGATGGGTCTGCTGTCTTTTGACAGAGCAGGGAGCCCTAGGAAGTTTGGAGCCTTTATACTGACAGATGAACTCACAAGATTTGTATTATTTTTAAAAAATACACTTCAAAGAAATATATTATTTTGTCTCAAATATTATCATCTCTTTCTGTGATAATATCTGATGTGTTACTTCTGAAAACAGAGCAGATATCTTCAAATAGCAGGGCAATCTTCAGCAGTGTCCCTTTAAATGACCATTCAAATATCTCTTACGTGGCCTTGTCTTGCTCAGGCAGCTCTTGGAGGATACAGAATCTTAAAATCCTCTGCAGTCCTGCTTTTGGCACTTGCTCTTGGTGCTCTTACTTGATGAGGCTTTAGACAGCATAGCTCTGAGTGGGAGAAACCTTTGTAACAGGAGCTGTGACATCTCAGCAATGCTAGCTGGGCAGCAGTCACCCCCCCCCGCGCGCGTTCAGAGGGTTTTCATCACAGTCAGAAGGGGGAAAAGCTTTAAATGCCAGCAAGGGGGGCCAGTACATTATTGCTTTTAGACTGTACTGCATATGTCAGTTCAGTCTATCCGCAGGGAGTGAAGACTCCAAAACATTTTTGGTTATCGCTGCTCACAGAAGGCACTTCCCATCCAAACCAGTTAAAGAAGCACAAGTAGAACTGCGGCTTTTATGACAGTAATTTTCTGCAGTACGAGTGTATTAGTTCAAGTATCTTTCCTCTAGGAGGTCAGAGCACCATACTATTTGCTTTATATGAAGTGCTTTTGCAGACCTAAACCTGTCAAGTAGAAAGAAAGTGTAGAATTAATTAGTCTAACTTCAGAGCTCTCTACTACAGACATTTATGTCTGGGCACGTCACGTAGACATCCTTTGTATGGAAAGGAGAAAAGCAGGCACTTTTAGGATAAACTGTATCATAAGCTCTGAAACATATCTAAAATAGGTCAGAAGAGTTGTTTTCTAATCAATTTGGAGAAATGAGCACTGCTAGAGAATATTAATCATGCAGATACAAGTCTCTGTCATAAATCTCTAAATTTTCAGAGGTGAATCTCCTCAAATTATCAGGTGCAGTACTTTCAGGTATGTACATATTTCTTTAAACTGTAGTTGCTCTTGCTAAGCTTCTCCTGAGCTATTAGTGACAAAAAAGCTGAGGTGAAATTAGAAACATACCAGTACCTGAAGTACAACAAGACCTATTTTAGCATTATTACAGAATAAGAAATATAGAGGCAGACATGAAGACATAGGAGTACAGGGACCTGACTGTGCGTATCAGTTCTAATACGGACATCTCATAAGTAGAGGGAAATCACTCAGCCACTGGGGTTTTTGCTGTCCATCCATTAGGTCTAGCATACTTTGGGTTAATTAGGCGGTTGCTGATAACTCTTGGTACTAAGATTGAACACAGCCAATTCTAAATAAGGAGTTAAATGTACTTCCAAAGCTGAATCTGCCTTTCACTGGCTTCTTAATAGTCATTTTAATACAATGTTGCCTGTTTTTTGAGTGTTTCTGTCTTTAGCTGCCTGAGAAAGACAAAAGATAAAGAAAAGGAAGGGAATTAACAGCCAGTGTCTCAGCACTCGGTCTGATGTTCTTGCCCATCTTGTTGCACATCCATTCACCAAAGAGTAATTATGTTCATGCATAAAAGGGAGAGGACCTTCCTACATACTCAGGAACCTATGAAATTGATTGTGTACTAAAAGAGGAAGAAATATTCCACACCAATAAATCTCTGCTAAACTTGTAACAGTCATTTTTTAAAAAATTCAGGCAGCGACAGTTTGGTGACTGTAAAGCGCTTTGTGATTCTTACAAGGAAGCACCAGAGAAGACCAATAAAGGGTAAACAGTTTAGAGATGTACAGAGAAAAGTACAGAACTATACAGTACCTCAAACAGGGAATGCTAATGTTTCTAACACCAAGAGAGATTCCTGCCCCCAGGAAGCATTGGGAGAGGTTGGACAGTTACCTTCTCTCTTTTGGTACCTCAGTTTTGAATGCGTGGTGGGGAAATGCAATTCAGAATTCAAATTCAATGAATTTATAACAGAAAGCAAATCCATGGGGAGAACAGCACAGAAAGTGCTACGCAACAGCACTGCTCAGTGCTACCTCGGCTGTCTTTGTCCACATCCTACACCCTGAGTCAGCTCAGACACAGACTGGATGAGCTAGGCAAATCTGTTTCCACCCATTAGCTGCCATACAGAGAAAAAGACTAAGACATACAAGGCTGACATGTAAATTCATGAGGCATTCGGAGTTTGGATTAGTGTCGCTTAGACAGAAGATCTTGATTTAGGGCTCAAAAGACCTGTATCTGCTGCTATTGTTCTGCCTAGCAAGAGGGAGCAGGTCATTCCACTTCCATGCGTTTCCCCATCTGCAATATCAGGTAACAATAACCATGTCCATGATTTTGAGGTCTTCTAGTAACAAGTGCTATTCAGAAGTTCAGTATGGCTAAGGCAGAAGAGCAAACCTGCAGACCAGACGATGACCGAAGACTTTCAGGAGGGTAATACACACGTGACTGCTCCTGCATTTGGATCTCTCAAGAATTTGGGACACTGGCAGAAATGCAGGAGGCAGTGAAAAGCTTGGTTGTTTTTCCTGAAAAAACAGGGAAGTCGTCGCTGCAGAGGAAAAGACACTGTGCAGGTGTCTACCTCACACCCACAAGAGCTAGAAACAGATTATTTTGCTGAATTGTTCGTGATGTCCAGAACACTTTTATAGCTGTGAAAAGCAAAATCTGAACTTCTAGGTCATGGTAAGTAACTAGAGGAGCAGCTGTTTTTCAGATTGTTTTGGATTCTGTTAATGTTATTATAACAACTGGTTTGTATTTTGCATGGGGGAATGAATTGTGTTAATTTTTAGGCAAGTCACACTGGAAAAACTGAAGTGTAAGCCTGCAGAAACACATTCAGGATTGCTGACATTTAGCCCGTACCGACCTGTTTTTGTAATACAAGCCACCCTTAAGGATTTTTGTATTAGCCAGCCTAACTAATTCCAGCAAAGAGCCGGAGTGGCTGTGTATGGAAGTTGATGAGACACGCTACCCTTCACACTCCCAGGTGCATGTTACTCTGCACTTGCTGCGCACAGAAGGAGCTAACTGTACTGCGCTCCCCCTGCTGTTTCTCATTTCCCACGCAAGACCGGAACACCCCGTGCTAAGCAGGGGCCGGTCGAGCCAGCGCGGGGCGGGGGCCGCGGGCCACCGCTCGCCATCGCTCCCCCGCGCTGGACGGCGCCCGGTGCAGCCGGCCGGGAGCCGGGCCGGGAGCTGTGCCGAGCGCCGTCCTCTCGGCCAGAGCACCAACTCCCTCCCTCGCCGGCTCCCGGCCGCCGAGCCGAGCCGCCCCGGGGTCGCTGCCGCCCGGGGTTCGCCCGGCTCAGCGGGACGGCTCTAGGCGGGGTGCATAGCGGCTGGCGACAGGGTCTTCCAAGAAGTTGGGGACAGAAGGTGCCGAGAACATTCCTCGCTCTCGCTCTTTCCTTAACGGCTGGGACGCGCTGCCAGACGCACCCCGGCAGCCTGACCACGGCTCTGCCCTCGGGGGGCGGTCCGCGGAAAGCCCAGAGCCATCGGTCCGGCGCCTCCGCGGACCGCCGACAGCCCGCCTGGTGCCCTGGGACCGCCCCCCTCTCTCTGGGGCCACGTCCGAGGACCCCCGGGGACGCGGGGAAGAGGAGCGGCGAGGGGAACGTGCCCGGGGAAGCGAAGGACGGGGCGGGCGGGGGCCGCCACTTGCCTCTTCGCTCCGAGGAAACCCCGGCGAGCGGCGTGCCCCCCGCCTCGGCTTTCCCTCCCCCGGTCACTTGCCTTGGCAGACCCGGGAGCGGATGGCTCCGGCTCCCCAATGCAGATGGAGAGGGAAGAGAGAGGAGTCTGCCGGGATCCCGGGCAGACCCGTCCGCCGGCGGCGCGATGCTGCGGGGCCCGGCCCGGGCTCTCCCCGTCCGACCCCCGCCCCCGGCGCCTCCCGCACCCACCTCGAAGAAGCCGGCTCTGCCGCTCATCCTGCGGGCTGCCGCCGCGCCGCCTCCCGCCGCCGCGGCACCTTCCCCGGGCCCTCGCGCTGCGGCCAATCCGGCGGCGCCCGGCCCCGGGGAGGGGGGAGCTCCCGGGGCAGCGCCGGGCCGGGGGGGGCGGCGCTCGGACCCCCCCGCCCCGCCCGGGGCCGGAGCCGGTGTCCGGCGGTGCGCGGCGGGGAGACAATGCCGCGTCCAGGCGGCAGCGGGGCCGCCGGCAGCCTGCAGCAGTGCGGGGCCGCCGGTGCCTCCCGGTAGCCAAGTTCTGCAGCTCCCGGTGTTCAAAAACCGGGAGAGGAGAGTAATGTTCACCCACCGCCTGGCGTGACGAGTCAGTGGCATTTCGTTCGAAAGGGTAATTTATTTTCCTTCGAACGGCACAGAATTACTGCAGGAAATCAATCGCTTTTCATATTTTTTTGCAGATCCGAAGCAGCTTAATGAGATAACCTGCTAGAAAGCATCCTCCTTCCTTCCTCTGATAGTTTACCTCAGGTTTCAGGGGTGATTGGACTGACAACAGAACTCTGCCGAGATCACATCTTCTCCCGTGATGTGTTTCCTGCCACTGCAGAGAATTAAATGCATGGCATAAAGCAGTACAGAGGCTGATACTATTTTTCCTCCAACCAGTCTACATTACGTGATATCCTTTTTCTAGAGCTAAGGTAATTAAATATCAGAAAATTCTACAGTGCTGTAAAGGAACATTGCTTTTTCACTGCCATAAATTTCCATTAGACAGAAAGATTTATGGAATACACTGTTTGAAAACCTTCTGCAATCCCCAAATTTAACCAGCTTCCATAGAATTATAACCATCAAAGCTACTTAAATGAAATACCAAAGAATAAATTTCACCAAAAGAAAAGGCCTCTGCTGGAAAGCCAGAAGGCTGATCAGAAAGACCCAACAGGACAGAATTCACTACTAGCATAAATATGGGCAAACCTGTGAAGGCGTATGGAGGTGTATGCTCCTTCTCGAGCCAATTACAAGTCTGGATGGTCAACCTTTGGGCCAGGCTAGACATTCCAGATTTTTATGTTAAAGAAAAAGAAAACAAAACTACTGCTTTTCTAAATAAGCTGACATTTCTTTTGGTATACTTCACTTCCAGATGCTCTGTATTCATACAATGAGGAAAACCTTTCAAATACATGAAAGTAATCCAATATGGAAAAGTAATCAGAACACAAATACAAAGAACATTTAAACTAACCTTCTGTACCAGAAAGCGATCAGGCAGTGCTTCAAGACTGACAGAAGTTATGCAAATTGGTTCTCTGTATTAGCGCAACATGCAGCCTGGGGAAGAAAAATCTGTTAGAAACACAATTCAAATTCCCGTGCTGACAGCAAGACTACAATTTGCGGCTCACTGTTCCCTTTAACTGTAGTTATGAAAAAAAACAAAAAAAGAAAACACAAATACAGCCCCCCTTGAATCTCCAGTACAGAAGGACTTTCACATTCAGAGTGCAGTTTTCCAGAAGCCACCTGCTCTTAAAAAAATCCTTCGTTTCACCCAGTGTGTCTTCACTGAAACCAGCTGGTGTAAAACCGGAGTTACACCCTGACGGTAAACTTCTAAGTTTCATCAAAATGTAAACATAACCAAACTCGAAAAGCATTTGGTTTCCTTTTTGGGGCCTGTTATCTCAGTGTCTATCCTAAACGGCTATCTGTCACTTGAAAGCGCCGTGACCAAAATTCGGGTGGTTCCATCGATTTTTCGAGCAGCTCCACAGCTGCTGTTTGCGAGGCGGTGACACCGGGCCCACCGCAGTCACTCACAGCCCGGCGGGCGCTCGGGGGCCCGCGGAGGGGGGGGGGGGGTGCGTTACCGAGCGGCGGGCAGCCACCGCCGGGCACCGGACGGACGCGCACAGACGCCCTGGGCGGCCGCCACAGCCCAGCCGGGGCGCGGCGGCACCGGCGCCAGGCCCCGCCCCGCTGAGGGCCCCCGCCCGCTGAGGGGCGGCGCGCAGGCGCGGCCGAGCGGCTCCTGCCCGCGCCGGGCCCGCCCCGCCGCCCATTGTCCTCGCTCCATGTGACCGGGAACGGTTACAAACCGTTCCTCCCGCCCCTGCCGCCGTTGTTCGTGCTGAGTCACGGCGCTGCCCGGTGCCGCGGGGAGCCCGGCGGCCGCCGCCGTAGCGCCAGCCCTTCCCCATGGGGACGGACGGCGCCCGCGCCCTGCTGGAGCGGGCGGGCACCCTCACCCTGCAGACCGGCAACCTCCTCAACTGGGGCTGCCTGCGCAAGAAGTGCCCGGCCACCCCCGGCGAGGAGGTGAGCGGGGCGGGACCCGGGGCTCCCCCTCGGGGCGCCGCGGTGGGCCGCGGCCGGTGCGGCGGCGGGTGGCCATCCCGGGCGGTGCGGGGCGTCCGAGCGACCGAGGCGTTATCCGGAGCAGGGCTCGGTTTTGTGGCGCTGGGCAGGGCCGCCTGGTGTCCCTCATGCAGGGGAAGAGGTCTTAATTAATTGCCTTAACGGCCTAGGGCCGACCGGGCCGCGGGAGCGCCTGAGGGAGCGCGGCGGAAGGGCAGCGGGCTGGCGGTGTGGCGAGTCCGAGGGGTCCAAGGGCCAGCCAGGACAAGCCTCAGTAGCAACAGTTCCCCCCCGCCACCACTACCGTGCCCCCGGAAGCGCTTTGCTGTCTTTGAGTTTCTCTGAAGAAACCAGACCGTGTTTCTGCTGTCGGGGAATTAGGAATTAAAATGCTTGCCAGTTCAAGTGCTGTCTCTGGTGGCAAAGGAGGCCCTTGGTACTGCCTTAGCAAGAGGAACACATGAAAAGGCGTGAGCTTGCGTTGCAAACGGTGAACACTCTCTTTTCTAACCTGAAATCAATTTTAATAATTTCTTGGTGGTGACAGGTCTCAGGAAAATTAGTCATTGCTGCTTTATTGAAGTACAGCTGTCATTCTTTATTAAAAAAATTGAAAGAACTGTTTAATCACCACTTAAAAACTATTACCTCTAGCAGTATGTGTCAACACTTATAATAACTCTGATAAAATGGCTGGAGATCCTGTGGCCATGAACTTCAGAACCTCACTGTATTTGCTGTCTCGTCATGACACAGTAATCTGAAAATGGCCATTTAATCATCATAAGAACTATGGGTTTGGCTGGTTATTGCTCTGTAGTAGCACTGTTAGTAACCTAGAAGTTGGTTGATTGCATATTAACCATGCACAAATGGTAAGAAAGGCGACTGGGAGGATGATGTAATGAGAAGGAAGAATTCATCATACTTTTATTTAGTTGTCACGTGGTAATAACTTTTTTTATTTGGACTGGTTGCTTATTACAACATTCTGTGATCGGTGTAAAATAGTGCTAGATTCTGTAGCAAAGACAGAGTAATATGGTAATGGGCACCCTTGCATAAATAGTTTCTGGAGGGTTATTAAATAAAGAGTGGCTAGTGTGCATAACTAATCATCTAAGATATTTAAATTCATTTGTTTACAGGGAAATCTGCATTTAAACATAAGGCTGTCTGCTTTCCAGAGTTGCTGTAATTCCAAAAGCAAATAGTTGGCATTACTTATCAGAAATAAATCGACTTTTCGCTCTTCTATTTGGTGTAGTTAGTGTTTGTATAGTTCTCAGTGGCAGAATATAAGCTAAAATTTTGCAAACTATGAACACTAATGTTAGGAGTTAGGGAACGTATGGGATGTTAGGGAATGACCAGCTGTATTTGGAAAAGCTGGTCAAAGCAGTCAAATACACTGCACTTCTCACATGTGTTGAGTGCAGGGGAATGGTGGACTTTGGAGACAGAGGCTTGTGCATACTAACTTCAGTAGAAATATAAAGTGTGACAGCTGCAGAGTAGCAATATATAGAATATACATATTTAGTGCTGTCTCACTTTCCCTTGGAAAGGAAAAGATAACATTATAAGTTGCATCAAAGTAGACTAAAGAGTTCCAGCATTGTGGGTAACTATTTAGTGTGCAGGAGTCAATTCTTATCTTTTTAACTCAGTTATCTTTTTCATGCCATTTTAAATGACTGGGAAAGAGTGTATAGAACTTGTGCTCACAAAGTATTACTACTGTATTACGTCTTAAACTTTGTGATATCCAGTTTCACTGTGGGGGTGGCTTCTAGTTTGTCCATAGCATTATGAGCTCTCTTAATGTTAGGTGTCACAGGAAATTGCCATTTAATGGTACAAAAAGTAGGTATCCACATAGTTATAAAATATATTGCTAAAAGTGAAGTAAAGCAGCAGCTCATGGAAGTGCTCCATACCTGTGGCAGATAGCAGTCTTGACAGTGCGTTTACTTAGCCTGCAGGATAACAACCCCCAAGACGTATCAGAGGGAAGGTAGAGTGTTGGTACAGCTAAAGCACTGGTGCAATCTGCAGTTAATTAGCTGATTCAGACTTAGTAGTTATGCCTTACTAACTTCAAGAAAATCCATGATCAGAATCCTAGTTAAGTTTATTTTGCATGGGTGGATGCAGGAAAAATGCAAGTGTGAGGTAGGATCTGAAGGTTCCCCCTTCAGTAACGAACGACTTAAAAGCATTAGTGGCTTGGCACAGTGGTATAGGTAGGCAGTAAATGAAAAGGGTCAGATGCATCTTGGAAAGATAAGTAATTAATATAACGAGTATTTAGTGGTTGATTGCAATGTCTCATTTCTAACAATGTCACGGCATGTATGCTATTATCTGACTGCATTGTAACTTTAGAATCTCTACGCAAAAAAACCGCACAGCACCCCACACCCTAGTTCTTGTTGCTTAGCATTGTTCTTTCCTTTAAAGATGGCATTGGTCTGAGAAATAATTGAAGTACAGTACTTGTATTACTGCTAAAACTCTTTGTGAAAGAGGAGAGGAAAATATTTAAGTAAACTAGTTTGGACAAGTTTCAGATGGAAGCTATGAAGGAAGAATCTTCTGTGGTTGAAGGAATGATTTCATGAGTTCACGTGCTCAGTCTGTCCTACACACCTATGAATCACTATATTTCTGCACAGCTGTAACATACCTACACTTCAATATGAAAAAAATATTTTGTAGGTGCGGGACTGCATTCAGAAAACGCTGACTGAATGGAGCTCAAAGATTGGACAAGACCTAAATCAGGTAGGAGAGGTGTTATGCATGGTATCCACGTTACATGTGAAAACAGAGAAATATGTAGTTGGTTGCACCTTTTAAAATATAAATGAGTGTATTAAATTCCTGTAAAATTATCTGCAGCTCCAGATATCTTAAAAGAGTACTTCTGTTGCACACTTTTTTTTTCTAATATTTAGTAAATTTGGAGAAGTTATGAAATACCAAAGTAAAGAATCCTGTTGATGGCAAACAAGGTAATTCTTAGCAAAATAAAAGTCCTGGTCTGTAAGATTTCAAGGTAGTTGTTGGGCAATCACAAAAAAAAATAATCTGTGTACCTTAGAAGTTTGCTAGTGTGCTTGTAAAAACTCAATGGAGAGTTATCTAAACTATGGAGATGACGAACTAGATAGCTGAAGATCATCCTGTTTGGAGGGGAACTCTGAAGTATAGCCTTGGTTGTCTTAGAAATATTTCTGAAGATGCAGAAGTGGCAATTTTTCCCTTAAGGGCTGAAGACTTCCACATAATTCTTAAAATCACAGTCATGGGCATCTGATGTCAAGATCTTGGTGTATTTGCATACTTCTCTTTCACTATTGCTTCTGAAATTCAGCAAAGCAGTAACTGGTTTCCACTAAAAGGAGTATTTGCTCTGTGAAATATTAGCATGTTTCTTTTAAAAGAAACAAACAAACAAAAACCCTAAATAACTCTCCGGACTGTTTCTTTGGGTTTTGTTACCAGTTCTTGTGTAATGGTGGCATCAACTGCACATTGCTGCATTCCGCGCTGGAGTGTGGTGAGGCAGTTATTTCTGAATGATCTGTGGAACATCTAATGATTGTTCAAAAAGACAACAAACATTGGTCTCTAAGATGTACTGATCCATTTAAAGTTAATTATTTATTGTAAGCAAGGTTTTACACTCAGAACATGTTAACTACATAATTCCAAATTCTTTCATGAATTGTAATGTTTTGCAGTAACTGAAAAAAGTTAACTTTTGTTTAAAATGCTGAATGTATGGAATAACTCAAAGACTTGCTTAAGGATTTCTTGGTAGGGCAGCAAAAATTACCAGAGAGTTCTTGGTTGGGGGCGTGGTGGGGAATGTGTGTGTGTATAACACAATTTCATGTGGGTAAAGACTTAAAATAAGTCACCTTGTGAGATGTCAGCCTAGTCTTAAATGAGGTCAGAGGGTGAAATCTCTGAAACTTTGTTAATTTTCAGTTTCAAATTGCAGAGTACTTTTATGCAAAGATGTTCCCTCCTAACACCCAAACCCCCTAATTCTGCTTTTTTTTTTTTTTTTTAGCTGGTCACGAGGCTTTTTTAAAGCAAGGCAGTTTGAATTGGCACAGCAATCTGTTCACATCAGAAAATCAAAACACTACTAAATCTTATTCCAAAAATTCTTAGCCATAATTTGTAATTTTTTTGTATTAGGGGCATATACATATATGGCCTTTTATATACCTTCATTTTCCTGACCTCCCCTCAGAGATCAAGAAGCATTGGGTTACTTTCTTTCTGTCATTGCATTTTCATACAGTTTTTGTTTTGAACTGCTGTAAGACTTTTATTTTCTTTCCCCTTAAATTGCTTAAAAACATTCTTCAGGAACTCACTGTCTCCTCTTGAAGAGTTGTCCCTAAGTCTCATGTACTTACTGCAGGAAATACTGGAGGTTCTGGAATGTACTGTAGCTCAAGCTATAGAAAAAATAAATCCTGAAGAAAGGGATGAGTTGAAAGTTTCAGGTAAGAACGTAGTCAAAAATCCAGTGGCATAAAAAGGTTTCATGTGCAGTCATTAGTAGGATCTTCGTATATGTATGTTTTTCCACTGTGTTTTGTAATTGCAAAGTCAAATGACATTGGTGCACACTGTCGTACTTTGGGTAATCTAGAAGTTGGCTAAGACAGATTTGAATTCATACTCCAGGCTTTAAAGCAGCTCACCACTTTTCTAGTTTAACTTATATCCCCTCAAGACATTTTAAGTGTATTTTGTGAATCTTTGACTTTTCTGAAACAAAATATTAGAGATGATAATGCAATTAAGAAATAGCATTGGAAGCACATTTATTTGCATAATTTTTCCAGGTTGAATATGATGAACTTGAAGGAGGCAGTCCAAACTAACAGTAGTACATTTTGAGTCTCAGTAAGTTGTGAAGAGGTCTGTTTGTACTATTATGTTTGGGGTTTTTATGCAGGTCGTTACGGTTATTGCTTAGTTTCTTGATGCATAAGTCCTAGCTTTTCAGCTTATTAGATCATCTAACCGGATGATTCTGAGACTGCACAACAACTTTGGAATTTAAGAGAACAGTGTCTTTATTGGGCAGTCACCTTTCAGAAAGTTGTGGTTTTTTCCAATTTTCAAGTAATTAGTGTATGTTCTAAGAATCCTTTACCCAAGAACTCATAAGTAGTGTATATAGCAAAAGTAAATAGCGGTATACTTAATAATAGCTGGCTTGTCTAGTTATTGATTCCAGTTTCTTTGAAAATAGCGAAACTTTTCATCGTTGGATCAAACTCTTCATCAATCAGAGATGCAGTTGACCTGGGTAAGTGTGAAACTTAAACTTCCGGTAGGGTTTCTTTTTTACTTTAGTATTTAGAAATAAAATTAGAACCTTTTCCATTTAAGTGGTGTATTTAGTGACTGTCACAAATATTTAGTGACTGTCACAAATCACTGTTTTCCTGTTAAGAGAGATTTAGGTAATCGAGTCTATTTACACGTTAGTTCAGTCAGTAAACTTATTAAACGTGTATTGCTGTAACCTTGGGTCCACAAACTTAAGTCTGATTCCTTGCTCCAAGCAGAAGCAAGTTTTTATTCTTTCACACAAAACTTGTTAAAAAGTGAATAGCGTGTGATGTTTTAGTAACTGTGATACAATCGTTCTTACCGGTTGTTGTTAATTGCTAGTTGTTTTTAACATTATGAGCTGTGCTACTAACTGTGCAGTATTTCAGAGATTATTTAGGAAATAAAACAATGCTGCAAGCAGCTGATGAAATATTAAGTTTTATTGAAAATACAAGACTATGGCTGTACTGGTACATAAAGTTTTGTTAGCCTAACGTAGCAGTAATCATAAGCAGCACTAAACTTTACCACTTCAGAAGATAGTTGGGCATAAGGGGTTACCAAAGAACATAGGATCAGACATCATTCTTTTCTATTGATGCCCCAGTTAATAGCCTCTTTATTGTATGTTGTACTACCATTTGTTAAAAATACATTGATAGAATCCTCCTCCATAAGAAAATAATTTACTTAGCTACTTTGTTTTATTCTTTTTGCTGTGCAGAAGAGGCCTCATGCTTGCATCATTCCTGAAGCTCAGTGATACTCCAAGACTTGCCACTGCTCTCTGGCAGTTAAAATCTCCATATTCAGTGTGCTTTCAGTCTAATTCCTCACACATACCAAATCATGGAATGGTTCAGGTTGGAAGGGACCTTAAAGATCATCTCATTCCAACCCCCCTGCCATGGGCAGGGACACCTCCCACTAGACCAGGCTGCTCAAAGCCCAATCCAGCCTGGCCTTGGATACTTCCAGGGATGGGACCTCCTAGTCCATGCTTGAGTGATACTTCAGAGTGAGAGTTACAAATTTTGGAAGAAATTGAGAGTAAAGGAATCAAGAAGTGTGTGTCACCACTGTCTTCAGAGACAAAAAATATAGTTTTCACATTGAAAAAGGAGAAAAAAGCTCCACACTTTGTGTGTGGGCTGGGAGTGATGATTTGTTGTTTGTGTTTTTTTTCCACAAGACCTACAATTGAAACTTGGTGTTCAGCTGTATATTTGATTCTTTGCTAAAAACATTGTGTCACTATCCTTGACTGCTGATAGCTCAGAGTTTCAAGTGGTGAATGGGAAGCTAGGAGAGTGAAGCAGGAGGTGTGGGGTTTTTTCGGAATTTGAGGAGTCATGCTGCTTATGTTTGTATCTCATAAAAGGCTTTGCAGTGTCTGTGTCTTTTTTCCTCAGCATGTTCTGCCCTCGGAGTTGCCCAGTTAGACTCAGTCATTATTGCTCCGCCTCCCATTGAAGATGGAACTAGCCTCTCCTTGGAGTATTTGCAACCTTATTGGCAAGAACTTGAAAATCTAGTTCAAAACAAAAAGATCGTTGCCATAGGTACCTCTGACCTAGATAAAACACTGTTAGAGGAGCTGTATCTGTGGGCACAGGTGAGAACAAACTTCCTACTTGTAGCATTTCTAGGGCAGAGAAACCGTTGTTTTGTTGGCTGCCACGTTGTTCTAAACAGGTTTATATACAAAATATTAATTAGCCGTGTTATTTTCAGCATCTTATGGATGGTCACAATGTTGTTTAAGGTGGAGGAGGCTCAAAGTGTGACTGTCACTTGTTCAGTGTTCTTACGTACAGACCAGCAAAGGCTGGAAACCACAGGTCTGTTCAGTAGCAGGTTCTTTGAAGTACTGAAGGTTTGAGTTTGGAATGCTTTTATATTTAGGAAGGAGTGTAAACAGTAGTTTTTCTTAAACCTTCAGATTTATTTTAGTGAATCTGAAAACAGCTGTTTTCACTTTAAATGGTGTTATGAATGGAGGGATTTCCCCTTGGAAAAATGCTCTCTGAATGCTAAGCTTAAATGTAAAGAGGAAGGCAGGCTATGAATGAAGTGGCACAATACTTTGTTGTCCAGTGTGACGAATTGCCTCGTAACATTTGAGTGATGGAGGTCTGTACTAGTATGTGCCCATGCTCGTGTAAGCTTGTGGATTTACGATTTCCTTATTAGTTCTTTAAATACTTCTCTTATGTAGTATGTCTACGTATGTCATCTGTATAAGAGGTCCTACTGAGAGTCCCGATTTGTGCTCCTTGGCTGTTTTGTGTATACTGAGAGGAGGATAATTGAGGGGATTAATGACTACCTGCATGGTGATCATGAATGCAGTTTGTGATGAGCAGAGAGAGTCAGTGGAAGAGTGCTCCTTTTAACTTAATCTGATTTAGGCACTTACCTGAAGGCAGAGAAGACTGCAAATTATATATCCTTAATAAAAATTTATCTGGATTTATTTTATTTGAAGTCATTTTCAAAGTAATGTCCCTATAATGTTTTTACGGGGGGTGGGGAACCCCAAAGCCCTGCTGCTGTTCAGGGAGCACAGCAGACAGGAAGCCAGAATGGGTTAGTAACTCATTTTGCTATGGCAGCACCTGAAGTTAGATCCTATTCTTGTTTTTGGCTTTGTGCTGATGTAGGAGTTGCCTGTTCAGCATCATGCAGAATTAATTAGCCTTGTTCAGACCTCAAAACAATGGTCAAAGGCAAATTATTCAAAGCAAAATTTCTGTTGCAATAAAGGGCATGGGGGAAACAACTAAAATAAGTACATAAATATTATTTTCTTATAAAAGTATTCTGTTACTTTCAGGTGAAACCAAGTAGTAATCAGGTGAACCTAGCTTCCTGTTGTGTGATGCCACCTGATCTCACAGCATTTGCAAAACAGTTTGACATACAGCTGTTAACTCACAATGACCCAAAAGGTAAGGCTTTGCCAGATAAGTTAACAGAAGACTTCTATATGTATTTATTTAGTACAGAATTGGGAGTAATCTTTCTCCGAAGTTCAGAGTTTGTTACAGTTGAATCCAGAAAAAAGGATTCTAAAAGTTTCTCCGCTGTAAAATATTTCTATTAAATTCTTGCTTTTGCTTCAAGAAAGTGGGGGGAAAAAGGCAGTCTTCCAGCCTTGGACAGTTTCTTGAAATTGTTTTAATCAGAGAAAATGAAGTAAATAGAAGAACTAACTACTGAGGAATTTATATTGCATATGTTCAAAAAATAGCTTATTTCTACAAAACGTAGAATGAAATGAAAGCTGTATTGCTGAAGGCCAGTAAATGACAAATGAAAATCCAGTGGCCCAGAACTTGTCTGTGAGATAGCTTGCATAGAAATGTTGAGTAGAATAGTAATGGAAGAGAAGATAATAACAGTAATGATAAAAGAATATATAAAATGACTGATGCAATACAACTGCTCACCACATGATGAGCCCATCCCGAGCGGCGATTTGTGGATTCCTGCCCCGTCCAGGCCCCATTTATATACTGAGCATGATCTATGCTATGGAATATTCCTTTGGCCAGCTTGTCCTGTCTGTGCTCCCTCTCGGTTTCTATGGGAAGATGAAAAAGTCCTTGACTTAATATGAGCATTACTTAGCAACAGCTAAAGCAATATATGTTATCAACATTACTCTCATACTAAATCCAAACCACAGCAGCTACTAGGAAGAAAATTAACTCTATCCCAGCTGAAACCAGGACAACATGTAAAACTACTACACTTTAAGCAGGATTCTTTCAAAGTAGTGACTTCTTAAAATAAAATTATTGCAAAAAGAGTTGGTGTAAATTCTTTACTTGTTTTCTGCAGTGATTCATTTACTAAATGATTGAAGGACTTGGAGGCTTTCCTTATACTCTAGAGCTCTGAGTTACCAGCTCCCCAGAGTACTCTGGGTTATTCTATTAGTTTCTCTCAAACATCCTCTGATCTTCTTCGCTATAATGATCCCCTAAATATCTTCCTGGAATTGTGAGAAGTCTTAAACAATATTTAGTTTATTCCTTCGCTACATTCTTCCTTATGACCAACTATTTATGATGACCATACTTTTCCTTCCTTTTCCTTTCTTCCTGTTCCCACCCAAAGAAAAAAAAAAAACACTTGAAATGCTATGTATGAAGTGCATGCTTTATAGTACTACTGTTATAACTAATGAATTTCATCAGTGCTTGTATCAGCACTGCTCTGGCAGCATACAAGATGATTTGCTGTTCAATCATACAATTTCCATGTCCTGTGAAGTCCAGCGTGTAACTTGCAATTTAATACATACTGTATATTGAGAGTCGTGAAATGAAGGAGAAGATGATTTGGATAGAAAACAAAGGAAGCAATGGTTCACTTGCGCATTATTTGCTAAGCTTAAATCTTCTCTAATGGTCAGCTGATCTATTGAGACTATCTTTTGGGAACACTCCTCATCAAAGAGATTGTTCCCTTGACTGACTTTCCAGAGGAAGCTAGGAGGATTTGTACTTGCCTTCCTTTTCCGCTTTGTGGCTTTTAAGCCCATTTTTTCTTAATGCTTTCTGGGCTTGTGGTTATTATGAGCCTAGTTATGCGAGATACTATAAATACTGAGCTTCCAGTGACTGCAGAGGTAACTGAGAATGCTCAGTACTTTGCTGATTTCAGGCTTACGTGTTACCCCTGGTTTCTCTAGCTAATATCTCAAATTTAATGTTCATTTCTTCCTGCTAATGGCTCTGCTGATCAAGTCCATTTGATATTGTAAAAATCTCAGTTAATTAGTTTTGTGGGAAATACTCAGTGTTGCAAAAATAGTGTCCTGAAAATTTCTTCTGTAATATACAGCTGCTTTCACCCTACATCCATTCCAGAGGAGTGGATCTGTGGAGTATCTGGCACTGCTTAAGACTTTTGACTGTAGGAAAAGGCTTCTCTTACTAAGTGTTGCTTTTTGCAGCTGTTTACATGACATTATTTAAAGCATGAATATCCCTTTTTAACTTCAGAATTACTTTGTGAAGCAAGTTTCCAAGAAGTTCTTCAGGAAAGCATCCAGAACACGAAAGCACATGAGTGGATTCCTTTATGGCTTCTCCGGTACTCGGTCATTGTTAAAAGCAGAGGAATTATCAAGTCCAAAGGCTATATCATGCAAGCTAAAAGAAATGCCTCTTAAAACACTTTTTTTTTTTAAATGGCTTACTGTTTTAATTTCTTGGGGATGGGGGGAACATTGCTTTTTTTCATAGAGACACTTTTACAGCATTTGTAACAAAGACCAAAAGTTGTAATTATTCAGTGTGATGTCAGCAGGAGTCTGTGGTGTTCTAACACTATTTTTCTTTCTTAACCTATTGACCAGTTCATTTAAAATATGAAATATTTTGGGTTTGTTTGTTTTCAAATGAAATTATCTCTAGAGAAACAGTTTAAAATATTTTGCTTTGTATGACCAGTTCACTGTAAAATTATCATTATATTTTAGCTGCCATTAGGTAGTATAGAGAAACTTATATATTTTTATTTTTTAAAAAAATTAATTTCTCTTAAATAATAGTTACTTATCTGGTAGGTACATGGATTTCAAGCATTCAGGGACTAGTTTTTCTAGAAAATTGTAATCTTTTATGAAAAATTACCCCCAAAAATTAAAATGATATCTCATTACTTGGTATGTATATATAGGCAAGTCAGCTGTTTAATTTGTGTGGATTGGAGAATGAGTTTATTTTTAATATAGTGTAAAAGACCTCTATGATTTAGAAAAAATGCATCTTCCAAATTACTTTCTGACTATTACTTGAATTCCTTCTGGCTTCTTTGTGCCTCAGTATGCTTTGTTTAGTGTTTGCACAAGTGCGATGGCATCTTTACTGTTTGAAATAGAAAATGTATTATTGTGTGAATGTTTAAAATAAGAATTGAAAACAAGCGATTAACAAATCTGTTCATGAAAAGTTGAATTGTGCCTGTTGTCTTCTCTACTGTGGCTTGTTTTTTTGATACTTGTGAACTACACAATCAGAATCGGCCAAGTCAGAACAGACAGTAAGTGTTGAAGCTGTTCTCTACAGGATTGTGTAAAATGGATGGCTTCTTTTGGGGTTGCCTAGGAAACTTTCTTGCTTGAGTGCCAGTCAGAAAGGATGCAAGCAAGGGTTAGCTTCAAGTTAGGTCTATTTCTGTTTGGCAGCAGCTTAGCATGCTGGCTTTTGAATCCTAGAGAGATTGCTGCAGCTAAGGCAAGGCTTCTGGTTTATTGTAGCCTTTCTGTCTAAAAGGCCTTTTCATTTTCATGGCCTTTGAATCAGAATAGATAGCAAATGCTCAACTTGTAGTTCAGCAGGAGCTTGATGCTGAGTATCAAATACTCACTTGCCTCTTGATTTCAGGTAGGAGCAGGACTTCATACTGGTAGTACTCATTAACTTAGTTGTACGTATTTTTGAACTTTGGACTGTAAAGGAATGAATTTTCACCAACATCTTTCAAATTCTGTCACATAGGCAGCTAGTGGGATTAGAATGCCTGTAGGTAGTCGAGAGTGTCAGCTTCCTATAATCCATTCCACTAAGTTAAAAGATGAATTTTTTTTCAAGTTACGTTTTGAGTCCTCAAGCATCTTATCTGTAGGTGGCAAATACTGGGAAATTCTCCTGGACTACTTCAGCTCTTTTGGTAAAAGAGAGGGGAGGAACTGGAACTAGTAACGCATCAATAAAAGCTTGAATTTTTTTCACCTAATCAAAACTTGATCTTTTTTTAGTGTTGGGTCGGCATGTATCGGAGTCTCAAAATTACATGAGTTTCACTTTAAACTTCCCTACCAGTTGTGTGCTGGCTGCTGGTGACTATCTGTAAATGCTGTCTCCGTGTTTGGCTGTTGACATTCTGTATTGTATTGCTCACGTGTCCTCAGTTTTGTAAATTGAAATGCTACAAAACAAGAATTGAGCTAAAACCAGCTAGAGGCTGCTCTAATGGGATAATTATTTATTTCCTTTCTGTAAACTGTTAACAACTTGCCTGCTGTAGCAAAGTACCCTTTAAGACATGATAATCTTATTTTTCTAGAGTCACTGATAGCATAACACTTTATCAGGCTGTCTCATTAATTTGTCTTGCATCGAGGTGGGAGAGATGGGATTTCCTTCCGTGAGAAACTTGAAAGTTTGAATTAAAATTTGAAATTCTTGTGGGCTTTTAATCTGTGCTTTGTATGGATTCTCATCGTCTCCATAACGCTATTTTACGCTTTTGTCATAAAATGGTCGTAAGCATCCTGCTTAAGGGTGGTACGTACCACCCTGTTCCCTCACCGGGGCGTGCCGCTCTGCGCTTCCCGCACGGCTTTTCCACGCAAACCCCACACGCCACCCCTTTTCCCCTCACTGTCCCTTTTTTACCCGTTTTTATGACCTGCCCTTCGGAGGCCGGGGCTCGCCCCTCCCGCCCGCTGCGCCGCCGGAAGGGGCGGGCAGGGCTGGCCGCTGCTGACAAGATGGTGGCCACCAGGCGGGCGGCGGCGCGGCGTCGGGAGCAGGCGGCGCGGCCCGGGGAAGGCAGCCGCAGCCCCTCCGTGCCCGCTGGCGCGGCGGAGGTGAGGGGGGCTGGGAGCGGGCGGCGCGGGCAGCCGGTCGCCACCCGCCGTGCGAGGCGGCGCGGCGGCAGCAGCAGCCATCTTCACGCACACGCGGCCTCCCCACGCGTGCCTCCGCCGGTGTCCGCGGCGGGTGGGCCGTGGAGCCCGACGGCTCCGTGGGGCTCGGTGGTGGCGGCGGCGTAGGCCGGGCTGGCGACGGCGGGGCAGGGGCAGCAGCGGGCCCGGCTGCCGGGCTGCCCTGCCGGTGCCGCAGCGGCGGCCTGCCGCGGCCTGCCCTGCCGCCGCCTTCACTCGTCAGGGCTGTCAGCCGCTGTGGGTCGCTAAACGCTTAGCGTTGCGAGTTAAAGGTTAGGGTGTTGCTTGTTTGTTGTTTGTTTTTTTTTTTTTTTCCTTTGTACTACGGTTACTATAGTATTTCTCTAGGGCTTTTCCACTCGCGTAAATGCAGATCGTTTATGTAGCGTGGTTTCTGTCGTTACAACATCGTTCTGTGTTTTGGGAAGATCCTGATGTTGCAGAGTGTTTTTTCTTTCCAAAATCTTGAATTGCTTTCCAGGTGACTTAAAAGCATCGTTAAAGAGGATGCCCCAGATTATACCTGGTGCCGCAGTTGCTGTGAGGCCAGTCTGTTCCTAAGACTGCTGAAATTGGTTATGGAAACCATTTGGGGGCATGTTCTGCCAGTTGCTAGGCTTCAGTGCTTTATAGTTGAGCAAATTTTTGAATGTTTCTGAACATCACTTGTGGATTGTGACAGCTTGCCAGAACTTTTTAGAATTAGAAGATACTTGTTTATATTTCTTAATTGATGTGTGTGTTTATTATCCTGCCTTAGACCAAAAGGCAGTAGACAAACAGATAAGCAAGGGTTGGTTTGTTAACACTTTTTCCACATAAATAGTGTTATGCAAGGAAATGTAATATGTTGTCAGCTTGATTAGATTTGTTTAAGATTTATTAGTGATTTGCGTAGCATCCTTTTTATGGGGTTATTTTATTTGTCAATGGCACACCTTTTTCTTTTTTACTCCTTTTCTAGGTGGCATCTGCTGAAATTAGTACTCCTGTGTCTACGAGGACTAGAAGGAGTAGTAAGTCAATTCACAAGCGAGAGGTAGTTCAGGAATCTCAGTTTGAAGAGGTGGAATGTGCAGAAACAAAGTCAGACGTCAGTGATAGCTCAGAGAAGCAAATTACTAGAAATGAGAACACAACTGTTTATTCAGTACAATCAGTTGCTGAACCACAAACTGATGGGGATGTGTCAGAAACAGAATCAAACTGCTCTGCTGTGTCTGGTCTTCAAACGCCTTTGTTTGTAAGAGTAACAAGAAGACGGCAAATTGTAATTCCTTGTCAACCGGATTCTCCTGACAAAAAAAGACGTGACAAGACAGCTTTTCCAAGTAAGTTAAGCAGAATTCTGGATGAAGATGATATCTCTGAAGCTGAGTCTTGTTCCTCTGCTGTTTCTGGTGTCCGGATGCCTAATGTTACCAGAACTACAAGAAGCAGGCAAAGCAAAAAGAAATTGCAGCCAGATACAGTTCATGAAGCCCAGAGTGAAGATATTTCTGATGCAGAGTCATGCTGCTTGAGTTCTCATATGGAACCGTCCATCACTACCAAACGAGTTACAAGGAGCATGCAAATGAAATCACAAGCAGAAATTACTAAGCAGACTGAGAAAGGAAACAGAATTGTTTCAGAAGATGAGAACTTAATAGAAGACATCATTAAATCTGAGCCAGTAAAGATGTCTGATTCTAGACCTGCTGCAGAACTTGTCTCTGACACAGAAGATGCTTCCTCTGTCACTGAGGATAACAAAGAACCCAGTTCACCTAAAAGCAAATGTTCTTCCAAACCTACCAAATCAATCTGTAGTGACGTGCAAGAAGGGGTTTTGAATGATGTAATACCCAGCAGTCTTACAGAAATCAAATTTAGTGACACTGAATCGCCTGGAAAAAAAGCAGGAAAAAATAGACAGTCTGTTGGGGTAGACAATTCAGAGGGAGCGTGTGGACAAATACAAGAAGAACACAGTAAAATACTTATGAGGGAGGGGAAATTAAACCATATGAATCTCTCTTTGACTGATTGCATGAGTCCCAAACAATTTTTAGAATCCCAAGAGCAAATAACACCAAATGAAAGTAAAAAAATTCCAGAATGCAAAAGAGCAGATGCTGAGGCAGGTGCACAGCAGTCTTTCACCCACGCTGATAAATTAAGAAAGGGTGAGGAAGCTAGTGCAGTGAGCAGCCCGCAAAAGGATGTAGCTGTTGCACAAAGAACTGATAGCATTGGTAGATGTAGGATGTTTGAAATCGGTGCAGACAGTGGTGAAGACCGAACAGGAGAATATGCTGAATCTGTATCCCACAGCAGTCAAACATCAAGCAATGGAAATGATTCTGTTGCATTGTTTCTGAGCAAAGATGAAAGTGATGAATCTGAAAATAGTGATGTGGCAGACATAGACACAGTTGAAGAGAATCTGTGTTATAAAGAGGCAGATAAGAGGACTCCTTCCGCCAAGAAATCTTTGAAAAACAGTTCACTGCATGCTGAAGGGCTTTTTGTAATCGATACTGAGCCTGGCATGAGTTCCAGCCAAAAGTATTATCTAGATCAGGTAGACCAAGCTAGTGATGCTGAAAGTACGCATGAAGGCAGTGAAAAAGGTGAAGAATCCTCAGATCTGGAAGAGGCTGAAGAGGAATTGATAGACGAAGATGAGAAAGATGAAGATGATGATTTGTTGAAAAATCAGATTGATGTGTAAGTATCGTTTTGGGAACAAAGAATCTGCATTTCATTCAAGCATATTCATAGGATATGTACATTAAGTGCTAAATGATGCCGAATAAATAAGGGAGCAGTCTCATCACGTAAGTCATATTGATATAGAAAGTGGGGTCGCACAGATCATAAAATAAAAATGCAGTCCATAAATTCAGGGTTTGGGTTTTTTTCAGTTTTGTATATAGCAGAAGAGAACTGGCATCTGGAGGCCTTGTATGTTTTTGGCTTATAAAATGTGATACTGGCTTAAACGGGTCAGGCTGACATAATTGCTTATTCAGGTCACAGTTTTCTTAATAGTTTATTTTTTTAGTTTGGATATAAAGAACAAAATGTCCAGTAAATTCGTTACACATTGCCTAATTAGATTGCGCTTTTTAATCCTAAACAGTTGCATATACTTTTATGTTTTCAGTTCTTATTGTGCTGTGGGACGGTGACACTTAAAAGTGAGATCAGCCCAGCACAGAATCATAGAACAATTTAGGTTCGATGGGATCTCTTGAGCTCTTGTAGTCCAACTCCTGCTAAAATCTTCATATGCTTCATATGTTTAGAGCATAATACTCTGTTTAGGCTGGATGAATAAGTTTTATTCTTCCGAAAATCTTCAGGAAGGCCAGAGGTCTTGCAAAAACTTAGCCAAGCATTCATTGTAAAGGTATTCTAAAAGATTAGTCACAGTTTAATAGGCAGTTGTAAAGGGGTTGTATTAATAAACATTCAAGCTACAATAAATAAATATTGCACTTTTTTTGATATTACCGTATTTCTCCACAATACTTTATAGCTTTTAAGCATTCTTGTCATCAAAAACCTCCTTTTAAGTCAGCCATCATTTATTGTTGGTGGATACTTTCCTTTGGATGCCTGAATGAAGTAATGAAAAAATACTAGCTTTGAAATGTTTAATAACATTATTCCTAGTACTTTTACACAGACAAGGACTTAAACATTCTGAGGATGAATTCTATTTTCTTCATACTTTTCACTAAGAATTGACAATATTTTTACCACCTCTATGTTTGTGCTTTTGCATTTGGTTTTTTTTTTTTCTCTTTAGCTAGCAGGCTTCTCAATGTATAGAAGAAGGGTGCTGGTCATGAGTTCTTTTGGCAAGGTTAAACGAATTCAGAATTCAATTTTATAGAAGATAGTAATATCTAAGATAAGAATACAGCATTAGTGTTAATATGAAGGATTTGTGGAAGTGATTCCACGGGTACTGTTTTTTAACAAACTCTCACTTCATACAATGGCATGATTTCCACCCCCTGCCCATCTTTCACCTCTAAATTATGTACTACTTCTAGATACTGAGACTTAAAATCATTGCAGAACTGAACCTAAGTGGGAAGAATAAGAAAATTTTTTTTTCTGTTTATCTGTCTCAGAGGACAGCAGGTGGTTTAGATGCATGCTTGTTACAATATTCTAATCATTAACTATTTCTCTTGTAGCTTACATCTTTCCAGCAGCATAGACCCTGGTTTGAATGTCAAGAAGCTTGGAGGTTTATATATTAGTTTTGATGCAAAAAAACAGAAGCCTAGATCAAGTGTAATTAAACAACTGAAGGAGAAAAAGAAGGACCAGGTAACATGTTTACAATTATGCAGTTATCTGTGACTATAGTAACACAAATATGTTAATTTAATAAGGTTGGCTTACTTGTTTTTAAAGAAGTATCCTGTTTTACGGTTTTCTGAGAACTTCCATTCTTTTTGGCCAAAGTGTAGCTTTACATTTGGTTTTAATGGTAAGAATTTAAATATATGTGACACTTCAGAAACTGAAAAGCAGTGCAAATGCCAGCATTATCTTGTAAAATAAAGTTGATTATGCCTGCAGTTTTGCCTGATCGTACATGAGCTGAAGGTCTGCTAACAAGTCCATAGCAAGAATGAATTTCAGTAAATAAATTCTGTATTCTCCCTAATACAGAACTGGCAGTTTTATTTCAAAAGCACCCGTTGAGATAAAGGAAATGTGTTATTTTCATTGAGACTGTTTTCTTAGGCTCTTTTGTGATAGCACTCTCTTTTCTAGAGCATTTGCTATTTCGCTTCTTCCAGAGCTAGCCAACTGCTTTCTGTTGTTGGCCAGGGTTCTGTTTTGAAGATCCCTCCTACTTTTTTTTTGTAGATCAGAGAAGCTCAAGTATTGTATTATAACGCTTGTTTAGATTCTGCATGATTCCTTTAGTAGGTTCTGTAAATACAGTAAAGCAGTAAAATTTATATCCGTGAGATGACTGTCTAACATTAAAAAAAATTCTTACAGCTCTTGCAGAAGAGTATAATAACTCCAGATTTTGAAAAAAAAGAATGTGTCCCACCCTTCAGGGAATCACTCCACCAGCTAAAGAAACAGCGCAGGGTAAGTGAAGAGCCGATAATGCCTGAAATAACAAAACAAGCTTTGGTAGAAAGCCCCATGCTGGAACTGTGTGCGTATAACGGGCCTCACTGGAAGTGGAGCGATGAACTGCAGTTTAGTGTCTTCCTTGAGCCATCCTGTGAGCCACCAGGACAGTGAAGTGAAAGATAATGTGATGAGATGGTACAAATCTGTCATTAATACAGTGATGATAACCTTCTTATTATAAGGGTCATAAAATATGCTTTTTAAAGGTACAGAGCTATGTTCTAAATGCTTTATCCGCTTTTGGAGGGGAGAGTTCCCTGCTTTATCCTGTCCTAATGCTGAATGCAAATTTATTATTCTTGGTATTGCATCCTAGGCAGAGCGAGCGAAAACAACGGGTGACGGTTGGTTTGGTATGAAAGCCCCAGAAATCACAAGTGAACTGAAAAATGACCTTAAAGTTTTGAAGATGAGAGCTTCATTGGACCCTAAGCATTTTTATAAGAAGAATGATAGAGATGGTCTACCCAAGTACTTCCAGGTAAGGAAGCAGCAGAAGGTGGCATGGTACTGGTGAAGTTTTGAACAGCTATTCTTATTCCCTCCCTATTTGTAGGTAACCTCTATGTTGATTTCATTTCATAGCTTAATTATTAAAGTATTTTGATTACTTGGCTGCAGTTTACAACTGCTTAACTCTGTATTACGTACGTGTATATGCTAGGTGTTTTAATTTCAGCTGATTCATAGTACTGAACAAACGTCTGTCTTCATCTGTATTCTAAACCCTCAGTGGACGAAGTAACAGCCTTTTTTAACAACTGCATTTATTTGTTTACTAGCTGATACAATTTGAAAGGAGACAGCCAGCTTTGTGATCAGCCAGAATTTCTGCTGCTGTAGCTCTCAGCTTTGTAGTGGTTTGCATAAAGAAAATAATTACTGCAGAAACTGTAGAAATAGGCTTCCATCTACTTACGCCTGTTTGAATAGTTAGCATTCTTGAGGAAATTGTTTTTATTTCTCAAAATATTATCACTTCACTCTCAAGGGTGGGTCTTGCTTTATGTTTCTGGCAGGTCTGTTTTCACACCCTGTATCTCCACTGCTAACCCAAATCATCAGAACTGGCTAACATACTGGTTGCAAATAAATGTGATGCATTCCAGGATGAAGCCCTTGTGTTAGAGCTGGATTAACTGCTGTGTAGCCATCAGCAAAACCACCACAATGACAGAAAGGGGAAAGAGTTAAGATGTGTTGATGCAGCAGTTCAGTGTTGAACTCAACAGTCTGAAAGCTCAGGCCCTCCTCTGTGCGCTAAAAAATGAGACAAAAAGTGACTCTGCCTACAAAACATTGCTTAATTCTTCTGATATTTTGCACTTCTAAGATACCATTCTGATCTTCTCTGTAGGTGTCTTTACATTCGTCGCTGAGGAATAAAAAAAAAAACCCCAAATAATGGACATCTTGCAGTACAGTAATAATGTTTTCATTTCTCTTTTCTAGGTTGGAACTGTGGTTGATTCGCCCATAGATTTCTACCATAGTCGAATCCCTAAGAAACAAAGGAAGAGAACAATTGTTGAAGAGCTGCTTGCGGATTCTGAGTTTAGAAGGTATTTAAAAACAGTTTTGTAATTCTAATACCCTATGTAAGAGAGGATTATTTTTAATTAAGTCACTTTTTTGTGGTTTTTATTCAGCTTGTATTTTTTTTTTTTTTTATACTTCAAAGAAAACCTTTTAGTCTGTTTTAGCACTCCGGCAGCGCTGCCATGGAGAAGATCTAAGCAACAGAATAATTAGACTGAGACAGCATATTTTTTACATTCATGAAAGGGTTTTATCCAACTCAGGTCATCGCTATTGGCAGCCACTCTTTAAAATAATGTCAGTGTTGAAGAGATAACATATCAGCCCTATTCTGGTTCACTTCTAAAACAAGTGTCTGCACAGGCTTACACCAAAAACCAAGGGCTCTGAATGAGTGATTTATGCCAACACATGCACTCTTTTTTTGGTGTTTAAAGACTGAATATTTTTTCTGGTTGTAATTGGTATAAAAGTGCTGACTGTAATTCTATTAAAGTTGATATGATTTCATTTTATAAGCATGTCAGTCTGTCACCTGTCATAGGAATCAAAATTGCTCTAGAAGTCTGGATTAATTAATGTCTGCCTAACCTACAATTTCTGGAGTGGATCGCTTAGTTGATTCATTTTGATATTGGTTATGACATGATGATAATCTGCACCTCTTTTTTCACATAATGACATGTTTTCTTGGAAGTACATGATTTGGGATTATAAGGTTAATGTTGTCAAGCTTGTAAATTAATTATTAATGTTGGGAAGGCAAGTTAGTATAGCTATTTCTTAACTTGTTTTCTGGCTTGACCTGATTTATAAAGTATTTATTAGAAGCTATTTTTAAAAATTAATGTCTTTGAAATTTCATCAGTTAATTTATGTTGTGGCTAATTGAGGGCTTTAGCCAGATACTTCAGCATTAGTGCAGGTATTTGTCAGGTTTCAGTGTCGCAATTAAAAGCCTCAGTACTGCTTAGCGTGCAGTAATCCGTTGTGGTAATCAGTACAGGTACATAAGAATCTGTATTAGAGGAGCTAGCAACTCGTATTCAGTAAGTATATCCTGTTCATTGTTTAGTATTAATCTCATCTCAGTTTTCGATCTTGAGTAAAGTGGATTATCTTGAGTTTGCTGAGAGCGCAGTATAAAAATGGGTGTAATTTGTCCATAGTGTTGTCGAAATGGGTGAGTCTTCACACTATGAGCAGTAGCAGTGTTTTAGCAAACTGTCCAGAATGTGATTGCATTGAAGAACCCCCTGGTTATGCCAAAATTAATGATTCTTCAATCAAATTTACTTCAAAACAAATTTACTTGCATTTATCATTAATTCAAGTGTGATTTCCCTTTACCTATGCATAAATGTATAATATTAAAGAAATCTGACGCGGAAAACATGAGAGAACTCCGTTTGGCAAATTACATATGTAGAGTGCTTTCCATGTTATCTTTTCCTGAACTTTGATTTACGATGCTTAAAAGTAAATTATCTATTTTGTTCAGATATAATAAAAAGAAGTATCAGGAGATCATGAGTGAAAGAGCAGCTTTTGCAGCAGGGAAGAGGAATCGGAAGAAGAAGAAATTTCGCAATTAAGACTTGAAGAAAAATAACAAGCTGGAACAACTTATTTGTTATAAAATTTTTTACAGAATGCTTTGGTTGTGGTGTTTTTTTCTTTTTGAAGATTGCAGGTCATGTGCAAATTAAAGTTTAGGGAATTCCTTGTAGTGGGAATTTGGCAGGGAGCTTTATCAAATTATCAAGTATCTAAATTTAAATTAATTTATATTTTAAAATTAAATTTTTATTTAAATTAACGTTTATGTAAAAAGATAATGATATGAAAGCATATTGTTAAATCTGAGCACAAAATCCAACTTCAGGGATTGTGGTCTTTTCAGGCTTCAGTCTTTACATCAATGAATTAGTAAATTCAGTTTAAAGTTATGTGTGTAATTCACCTTGGCGCCCATTATGTGCCAGAACGAATTTTCCCATGTCTTTACAGAGGTGCTGCTGGCCAATTCCGTAATAGAAGGTATTGAGAAATAGTTTGGTTATGAAGGGTTTATTTCAACATTGACCATAACAGGATTGAGAATATCCTGGAATTCAGCATATATACATACATACATATTTATATTAAAATATAAATAATATATATAATTTATAAATTAATATAAACAAATAGTAAATAAGATATAAATTTCATATTGTTTAGTGGATAAAACAATGAAAATATGTATTATTTATATATAAAATTGTAGCATTCAGTCATATGTTGCTTTTATTATTTTTTACCATTTGATAATTGTCTGACGATCTTTCTGAAAATGACTTGGCAGTGGGATCCATTGTCTAGGGTGTAGTGTGCAGACTGCGGTCTTGTAGCTGTCTTGGAATAGTTCTTCAGGTAAATGAATAGAGTGAGTTTGGAAGGCCTCTGATACTGTTATGGAACCAGAGATGGCTTCAGCACAGTTCTGCTTTAGTGACGGTTCATAACCTTTTGTGATTGTCAGAACTGTTGTGGTGTTTGGTTGGTTTTTAATGACTTGGTTATTTTATTGCTGTTACAATTAGTGTAACTCCGTTACTTACTCAGGTAGCAGAAAAGATGGATAATAGAAGAAGTAAAACTGTCACTACATTGTCTTAGGTGGATTGGGTGAGAAAGATTTAGAAGTGATTATCAGAGGACCAGCGGTGTTGATTGTATCCTTATCATATGAGCATTGAATTTTAAAGGCTGCAGATCTTAAACAAGAAGTATGCTCTTGACCAATGTTTAACCATGAAATTTTCTACTACTGAGAATGCGAACTAGTTGGTTTTTTTAACAATTAGCTATTTGCACTGGAGATAGCTAAAATGAAATCAACATCGTGGTATATATTGATCACCAGCTGAAGCTTGAAAGAAATTTTCCCCGGATCCTTTGGAGTTTTTTATATTCTTCTGAAGTTGACCATAATGTTTTGCTACCAGAGACAGCTGGGAATGTAGATTCCTTGAAAAGTCTTCACTGCCTGGAGAGATGAAAGGCATGCAAAGCCAAGTGAATTCATTGGGAAGTATCAAACACGTACAAGTAGAACCACCTGTCCCCAAGTCTCAGATAATGTGCAGATGCTATTCTAATACAGTTATATGTATTAGAACATATTAATTATATATTATTATTATTAATAACCCACATTAATTATATGTATACTAATATCTCGATTCTCTGTAAATGGTAAAAAAGCCAATAAAAACAACTATGGTGTCTTGTTCTCTGGATGAGACATGGAAGCACAAAAAAAAAAATACTGAACACTGAGGAAAGAAAACAAGGCACCACAGTAATTGCCATTCTGTTGCATCCTGGGATGTTCAAATGCAAGTTTGGAAAAGCAGCTTACAACTCTGAAAGACCTTCAAAGAGAAACACAAGCTTTGGTGTTACACAGCAAGCAACAACTCGATGTCTGTTGCTCAGGCTGCTCAATAGCTAGTTACAGAAATTACTTCATGTACAACATAGCTAGCGAGGGATTTGTTTTATGCTCTATATCCTTTCCCTTCCTTTGATTTTTCTAATGTCTTCTGTTTTGTTACACACTGTGCCCAGCAAGTGTCCGTGTTCCTCTCTGTGAACCAGAGGTGAGATGTACCGGAGTGTTCGCAGGGTAGTACTTGCAGGCTGTGTTTGCTGGTTTGCCGCTCAGCTATTGCCTGAGCTTGTGCTTCAGCCGCTTTTAGCTAAGGCACTAGTGTACCTTTTCTCAACCACCAATTTTCATAAAAGCATAGGCAGGTAGTATTTTGGACTCCTCTACCTTTCAATTAAATTTGACTGAAATTGACAATATGGTTTAGGTTGCTGGGGAGAGAGTAGAAACAAAATGTACCATGGTATTGCATAAATTATCAGATTTCCATGAAAATACTCAAATACATAAATTATTTGTGAAACACTAGCATCGTTTGAAAAACTTTGCTTATAAATGTTTCTTCTAATGGTTGTCCAAAATATTTGTGTTAATTTGTAATTTTGCCTTTATTGACAGAAACCATTATTAACAAATTTCTCTGAGATTGAAAGGCAGTAGGTACCATGTTGGGGCTTTTTATATATGCACTTACTGCGGTTTCGGATGTCACTGGAATGTTTTGTGCAGACAGTAGTAATTTCTTTCTCCTGTTTCTTTATGCTCCCCTTGGTTTTGCCAGTATTCCTTTTGCTTCTTGCCCCTGAGGTGGGGACTACCCAGTGGTTGTACAGCCCAGTGAGTTCACAGTCCATCTCCGAGATGTTGCAGTCGGAAGGCTCTAATGAAAAAGGATTGGGCTGACAGTGGCCGAGGCATTGCTGGTGTGGTGCCACTAGTAGGCATGGTTAGTTTAGGAACAGAAGGAAAATACCTCTCGCTTTTCTCTGTCATGCTCTCATTGTTCACATTTCTTTTTCCATCTTTTGAGGCCTTTAATCTTTGCAATCAACTTAGTCTCCTTAAAACTTAAGGAAAATTTAATTTTCTTCCTGCTATTTTCCATGTGATAAAACTGTTTTTGATCTCTTAATTTTTGAGAGGTCCTGTCTTTACCACAGGAGCCTGCCTAAGTAAGTCTTGCTGAGACTTGGAATCCTGCTGTAATGGAGGGTGGAAGGGACCGTGAGAGCTTGTCCTGCCCAGCCTCCTGCTTGGAGCAGGGTCAGACCAGGTTGCTCAGGGCTTTACGCAGTCTTGAAATCCTGCAAGGATGGAGACTGCGCATCTCCCAGAGCTCCACTGCTCGACTGTCCTCACAGCAAAGAGGTTCTTCGTATCCAGTCAGATAGAAGGATTATTAGACTGCCTCTTTGCATTTACATTGCTTTCTTTTTTTAATTACTCCATGTCCTGGTTTGAGGACATAAATGCTACTCCATAAATTCGTAGCAAGCAGCATCTGTCCAATCTACACTGCTTGCTAGAATTCTTGAATTTTTTTTCCTGATTCTCTTCATGCATTCTGTGCAACGTTTTCCTCAAAGCCCTCTTCATACAAGTATTTTTTGGATTGTGTTCCTATACTTTTCCACTCGGGTTCGCATTAGAATGTGTTACAGGGCCAGCGTGGTAGGAGAGCCATACCATACGGAGAGTCCCCGTGCTTAACCTCTAGGAAATGCCCTGCTCTCTATTTCTTTTGGACTGTAGCCCTTAACTAACTTCTGCATTTTTAGAGTATTGATTCTGTAAATATTGCTCGCAAGATGCAAACTTGTATATGTAAAAGCCTCTGCCTTCAGATTTTTTGTTTGACTTGGAACTAAGCAACTTTTATGAAGCTGTCCTTAAATAGAAAAAGTATAAAGGGAAATAATATTTGGACTGGAAAGCGTTGCTGGAAGTGACAGACCAAGGAGGAAGGTTTTGTCTTCTGCCATTTGATTTAGTTGCATTTTATGAAGTTAATGTAGAGATGTTTTTTCTGCAAATTCTGAGAAAGTTTGATGTTTCTGTAAAGGGTTATATATATTTTATAGCTAGATGGCATTCTTGAGCAGGTTACTGTGCTGCAGAACAGTGATCATTAATGCTCCTGATGGTGTGTTTCGTTTAAATTATGTGTATTTTTCCTTTATCGCTTTTAAATATTACAGTTTGGAAAAGAAGCCGGTCACACATGCAGGATTATAAATAATTTATCAAAACTCCCACAAATTTAATGAAATCATGAATCAGATGAATTTATAATTTAATTAAATCCTGAGCAAAATGAAGGAGGTTTGTTCAGTGCTGCTGCTGCTTTTATTTACTTGGGTTTTTATATTTGATATTTAATTGCTGCTGCTAAAATGGCTCTTTATCCTCTGTCTGTAGGTATGTGTGAGTTAGGAAGAGAAGATGGTATTAATTCAAGTGTGAAATGCTTCAGCGTTGTGTACTGCGTTTTGTCGGCTTGTTCTGTTGCTTGAAAATACCTTTAACCAGGAACGCGTGGTGGGCTGAAGTGAAAAAGTGTCTTATTTTCCAGTAAAATTACTTTCGAAGACTGTCCTGGAAGCCTCACAGCGTGAGGCGGCGGGTTTTTAGGTACTGACGACTCTCCCGGAGCCGTCGCTGTCGCAGGGGTTTGCGCGGTGGCTTTTCTTTTGTGTGGATTCTTAAAAACGGGGGCTGCGTGCGCGAGCTGCCGCCTTCCCGCCGCGGGCTCCGGGCCTGAGGGACGGGGCGGGGCGGAGGGCAGCCCTTCTCCCGCCGGCAGACGGCGGCCCCCCTCGGCCCTCCGCCTTTCTCGCCGGCGGTGAAACACCTCAGCGTCGCCGGGGCCCAGCGGAGATTGGGGCGGAGGCGGCTGCTTAGCCGCCCCGCTCGATGGAAGCCGCTGCCGTTGTCTCCGCCCGCTCCCAGCCATCCCCGCTCTCTCAGGCGCGCCGGGAGGCGGGCCCAGAGCGCCTCGCTGACGAGAGCCGGAGGCCGGGAAGCGCCAGGTCGGCGGAGCGTATTTTTCCGGCGATGAGGTAAGGGACGGGAGAGCAGGGTAAAAAATTTAAGCCAAAAGGGGGAGTGAGGAGGAAAGAAAGAGGGGAAAGGGGAAGAAAAAAAAAAAAAAAAAGGAGAGACACGACTCCGCCGGGACTCGAACCCGGAACCTTTGAATCCCTTCACCCTCTAGAAGTCCAATGCGCTATCCATTGCGCCACGGAGCCACCTGTTGGAGTTTTTGCGCACCGCCCAGAGAGCCTGCGCGCGAGACTCCCCTCGGGGGGCGGCGGGGGGCCTCCGCCACGGGTGGGGGCGGCGGGCTCTTCGTTTTCCTTCTTGTTCTTCACCAGCATGAACAGGGTCGGACTTCCAAACCGCTGTTTAAACGAGTGTGGGGCCGCCTCTACGTGCCGCTTGATCGCTGCCCCCGACCGGCTCCCGGGTGCGGCCCACATCTTGCTTTGAAGCGCTCGCTGTAGGGCTACGTCATTATTTCTTGTGAAAGACCGACTTTTTAAAAGTTCATTAGTAATCAATATAAAATATTTGTCATCATCCCACTTGGGCGTTTTCCGAGTTAATCCTTATGTTTGGGAGAATATAATTATATTCCACAATTGCCTTACGTTGGGGAACTGTTCCTCTAAACAGCCATAAATTTACATAAGTCTTTATAGGGTCTAGTGGGAGGTGTCCCTGCCCATGGCAGCGGGGTTGGAACTAGATGATCTTTATGGTCCCTTCCAACCCGAACCATTCTATGACTCTATTATATGATTGGGTCTTTTTACACAGATGAAGGTGATACATTGATGGATTAGATCAAATGATTTTGCTTTTACAAATATGAACATTACTCACATTGCAGTTATTTATAATGTGCTTTTAACAGCAGTCCAGTTCTGGAGTAAACATGAACATTTCAGGCAAAGCCCCTTTCAGTCATAGCATCAGGGATATGGAAACTACACTGGGTCAGTTCCAAAATTATTTGGAACCAGGTTATTTTAACATTGTTGATTTCCAGCATTGTAGGTTTTTAGGGACAGTTTAAACAAACAGAGGGGTTTTAGTTTGGGTTTTAAACAATAGCATCTGAATTAAAGGAACCTGGAAAACTGTGGTTATGTTTACTGGGCATCCCATGGACCACAGCATTTTGCTGGCTTTCCAGTGCCACATGAGACAACAAAAATACTGTGTGAGAATCTGAAAGACAAGACATAGGTGACCAATAAAAATGTGTCCATCCAATCTCTGCTAGACACTGCAGCAACTTATTGTGAGTCGACAGGTAGAGAAATAGGATGTGGGAATCACACCTGGAAATTAGCGACTGATAATATTTTGGAGACATTAAAAAGCCCCTTGTAAATTGAAAGAACAAAAAAGAAAATAAGTTAGGGATACTGTTCTATTGCGTGACAATATTTTCAATGTGGATGAAAACATTACAGTGGACTTGGATCATCGTTCCAAATACTGTGAATGTCTATTACTAAATCCATTAAAGGGAGTAATGACTGAACTATATCTGTTCTAAAATCACCGTAAAACCCTCAGTGGATTTAGTAAAACAAGACTTATCCCTTAAAAACCTGTAACTGTGGTCTGAAACAAGTCTTTGATGTTATTTTTTAAAATCAAGAGTAGGCACATTAGAAACCCCAAAAGCCATGACTATGAGGTTATTCCTTCTTCAACCCTCCCCGAAACTGAATTCTAAGCCCAGGTGAAGCCTATGGCTTTCTGCTACTGGAATGACTCCCCAGCTTGGCTCTCCTGTAGCCACCCTGGCTGGGCTCGGAGAGGGGGCATGGGGCTACCAGGCACCAGGTCACGCTGAGGGGTTCAGGGGAGTGAGCTGTGGCCGGAGCAGGCAGGGCTGGAAGAAGATCTGCTCTGTAGTGCCGTCGCCTAGGGTATGCAGTAAAACGTTTTTGTGAGAATCTTGTGTTTCACTTGATAATAATTTAAAAGTATCAGTATCTGTAAGAGTGGAGAAAAACGTGGAAATAAGTGCACCCTAAAATGTGAGGAACCAGGAGGCTAATCAAATCAATGTACAAGCTGATTAGGGTACACAATCTACTAGCATTGCATCAAGGGCTGAGATAACGAGTGTAATGAATAACCAAGGTGACTCGGATAACGAAGGCACACTGGTAGTATGCCCCGTGATTCCTATGAAGTCAGCTAGTGCGCCTGTGGCCAGCAGCAAGCCAAAGCTCACGAGCTGGCTGATTATTAAATAGCTCCTGCAGGGCTGCCCAGAAACTGGGGGGTTACTGGAAAGGTTCAGTAGTTACAGCAAGTACTGTATTGGAGGTATACCCCCCGAGCTAACAAACTCTTGTGGAGCCACAGCAGTTGTAAACGCAGACCAAGAATCGCCAAGTTGACAAGATTCAGAGCAGGTCTGATTGAATTTACAATCTCTGGGTCCATACGGTCTTGCCAAAACTGTTCTGTTAGGGAGAGAATTTAGTAGTGCTCCTGGTAAAGGAATGCAAAGAGTGGAGAGTTTAATTTGAGTCCTTAAGGCCCTGAGCTGCATAAAAGAAACAAAACTTTTGTTTTTAAAAACTGAGTTGATCTTCAGAACAATAAGCTTAAATTTATGTTGTGCAACTCAGATAAACCACTTGTAATGGACAAATCTCCATAAACATCTTGTAGTCTTTGAATACCTTGGGCACATTTATTGTGCGGTGAAGTGAGCATCGGTATCTCACTGATGTGATTTGGTAACGTGGTACCTTTGGACACCACAGCACTAAACGGCTGCAGGTAGTGAAGAATAGGAGTTTGCTGTGAGAAGACTAGTTCTGAAGATGTACAGGTAAAGAATCCTGATGCTTAGATGATTATTTCCTCTTACATATTTGTTTTGTTTAGTTGGTTTACACCGGTAGGTAAAGGTTGGCTGTGGGTTCCGTTCATGCAGGAGGACTGACTGGGGAGGTGTTTGGAAGGTTTCCGGAGATATTTCAAGTTATTCACAGAATCACAGAATGATAGATTCAAGTCAGATTTCTTTTTTATTTTGTAAATGTAGTCTCAATGCAAAGTCCACCGTTCCTTTTGGACAGCAGATGGAGCTGCTGCATGAGAAACACGACAGCTTTCTGTTTGTGAACTAATGAAATGTGGTATGTTAGGCAAAAACAACAGATGAGATTAACCTTTGCTGGCACCTGGACCTGGATGGGTCCTTTGGACTTTCCTTCTTCTGGGAGCAGCTGAAGTCCACTTCTGTTGCACACTGGCTTTCAACTTTGCTCCTCTTCAACTTTATGCTCTGTTTCAGGGAGTAGAAGTTTCTTGGAGTACAGTTGTGCTGGTTTTAGTTACTGGCACATAGAAAATTTTCGTTGAACTCAGCCAGGTGCCATTTTGCTAATTTTAAATAGGAGGAGAAACTGAGGTAGGAATACCTTGACACAAGACTGCAAGTGTATCAACGGCAGGCCAAAAATAGCACTGTCTTATAGCGCTCTTCCATTGATTGGAAAAAAAAAAAAATCTAGAAATTATGGAATTAAAGTGTTCTTCGACTTTTTACAACTTGGGTTTCAGCATTAACTTCTGTCACAATGAAGAAAAAAGTGCTATGTACTGTAAATCCAATTAATTTTAGCAAGGTTTGAGCTTCAGTGAATTTATTAAAAAGGCAGTTTCCAGATTTACAGAGCTTCCACAGATGTTTGTTGTGAGTGGCATCATCTTTCCCTGAGAACCTTTATAGTAAATATACTTGTTGAGAGCAAGAGGTCATAGAAGGCTGCAGACAGAGAGGTTGTAATGTGTAGATTACCTAAATAGGACACTTACACAATCTGTACATTTCAGGTTCTTTTCTTTCTCTCAGTTGAAGTGGGGATTATTACAACACTACTACTGTAATGATTCATCAGTGTAGTGCAGCAAGGGAAAGCACTCTTGGAACTAGTGTGAAAAATGCGGGGATGCACAGGGCCTGAGGATACTGAAAAGAACGCTTTCAGGGAGGGTTTCTTTCAGTAGTTTACAATTTTTTTATTTATTATTTAGTTAGTTTCTTAACATGAAGATAAATGCTTCATGTTATAGATGCTTTTGCATCTCTGCCTTTTCCTCAGTGGGGGCTGTAATCTCTGTGACTATCAGGGCATTGGAGAATTACCCCTCTTTGTCAGGCTGCCGGCAGGATGACTGCTGTTAAAAACCTCTTCCAGTTAATCTTATTTATGGCTGTTGTTGGACTAATATATATTCTGTCCTCTCACGTATATTTGGGTAGGTGGGAGTAATGCCCAAGGGCAGTGTCTTCAGGAGTTGGGGAGACTTGAGCTCAATCATGCCAAATCAGTCCTACAAGGGAGTACAGTGTTAATTCTACAGACAATGTTAATTCTACATGACTCTATTAACAGAGCAGCTGCTGCAGAGCTGCCTGTGAGATGAATACAATCTTCTGATGTAAAAGTTTGAACCCCTTTCCTCATGTTGCATAAGTAATTTTTTAATAGTAATTTTTAAATACCTGGTGTACATTCCATGAAAAGTAGTCATTTTTTTCTGTGATGATGCAATTGGTGAAGACCCTAGGAACTGGTTGAATGGTGTCACTTGCAGTTCATTCTTATTTGCTCAAATTCCTTCTAATACTTTCTTTTGGAATAAAAGTGAAATGATATTTATATTTTCATCATTCATATTTACAGTTTTATTATGTAATGTATTTATCTACCATGCATTTATTATTAATTTCTTACTGATTTATTCTTTATATGTTATTTTATTTCTATATTTGTTGTTACCTTTTCTTCAGAAAGCAAAGTATGTAAATCCAGGTGTTTACAGTGACTTCGTTTTTGTGAGGGTTCTTCCCCATGTTTTTCCTGCTTCCTGAATATGTACATTTGGAGGCCACTCACTGCAATGGTACAGACTACTAGCCAAAGGAATGTTTTTAATAAATGCAGATTATTGCAGTCAGGGTCAAGAGTGCTTTCTTCATACCACAAAAGGATGAAAATCCTGACTACAAGGTGCTTTTTATCCTTAATTCCCATATCCTTTGTGATACTGCTATTGACTGTTTTCACTGAAAACAATTGGAGCATTAGCACCTTGCAGGAGATACTCAACACTTCCAGAAATCAATTTCCATAATCACACATACAGATTTTTTTTATTATATTTTTTTTTCTGGACGATTGAAGTGGCAAATGCATGACAAACATTTACTTCAAGAGTGCTCCCTATTAGTGCGAAACCCATGCAGTCACGTGGAATCTCTCTGAGCACTGCAACAGGACATTCGAAGTGCCAGCTAGTGCCTCTCGCCTAAAGTGGAGTACAACTGACTTCTAGAGAGATGGGAGTCTGTTTCAAGACAATTTCAACATTTTCTGTTGTTAATTGAATGTGTTTTTTCATCAAGGGATATCAAATTTTCTTTCAGAAATGCGTAAGATTTGTGTCAAACATCCTTTCTTAAAAAGCACCCTTTTTTGTTATTCTTAAAATCACATTTTATGAGTATTTTTCAGAATTTTGTGCTTGGTTTCCAGTGGGAGTTTGCTTTGCAGAATTATTTCTTGCTTGGTTGGTGGGCATTTTCTACTTTGAAATTTTATTTTGAAATTTTCCATAGCTTAACACAGTGAGAATTAGCTACTAGCATCTTTTCAGTGATGCTATATAGTTCTGCATGTCCCTCATCTTGTATTCCACTGCATTTCAGAAGCGTAACTTTTAATGCATTTCTGTTGCCAAAGGAGAGCCTGTCTGTGTTATTCTGAAAAGATGTTCTTTTGCTTTTTATCAACATTCCAAGTTTGGTAATATGCCCAAGATTCTCATTTCTCAAACTGTTTTAGTCATGCAGCTCTTTTCAGTGTCCTTTTGTCTACTTTTCTCAGGTGGTATTCTGTGCAAAGTACTCATCTGGGATGCATTTTGAAAGAATTTTCTTAACTACAACTACCCTTCATCTTTGGCCTCCCTGTGCTGGGATTTCGGTTTGTGTTGCAGCTCTTCATTTCTGTTTACCTTAGTTCCGCTTTTTGTGTGTGTGCGTGCGTGTGTGAAATCCTAGACACATGATTTCATTCACATTATTTTTCTGTAAACATTTGTTCTTCTTCATCTTAAGGTTGTCTCTTTGGTATTATGAAATTATATCTAATCTCTTTTTATGTTATTTGTAATTTCCAGAGCAAAGAAAGTGATAAGCAACACCTATTTTTGTCTCAAGTTAATCCTCAGTTTACCTTTAGTGCCAAAGCAGTCTTAAAGACTACATCCTTAAGTTAGTAATTATCAAAGACAAAGTTGACAGTGCAAAGTTTTGTTCTTGTCTTACATTTTGAAATCTAGGTGTAACCATCTGGGCTTTTATTTTTTTAAATTAACATCAAGTCAATGAGTTGTTCCTTTAAAGCTTTTCAGATGCTCCTATGCAGATCATAAGAAGAAGTATGTATCTGTGGTCTAGTGATTTAATCCTGAACTTCTGGATTCTTATTCCAGCCATGCAGCTACCATGCTGTGTGACTGTAGGCAGTCTGCTCCGTTTTCCCTTCTGTAAAGTATAGACAGTAGATGCTTTCTTATTCCACGTGTTGTTGTGCAAGTTAGTCATCTACAAGGTAACTTTGAAATTTTGAGATAAAGCTTCCTCTGGAAATGCCTTATTATGTACCTTATTTTGTTTGTCACTTTCCCTATAGCAAACCTGAATGGCAAAAGATACCTAATAGAATCTACCCAAGTGGCTTAGCTGCTTTTCAACAAGGTTCCCTTCTCCTTTGTATGGGTTTACTAAATGGGTGACGGAGTTCTCCTGTTGCCTGTTTATTCAGTTGCTTCCTCAGCTCAATTACTTGGTTCTTCATTTTTGTAAGAATGAAGCAGTTGTATTGTCCAGATAAACTTGAGACACTGATAAAGCTTATGCTGCCTCTGCCAGAGTTTACTTAGAAAACAAATACTAGAAAACCAACAGCAAGTATACAGATTTGGCCTCAAGACTTCCAAAATAATCGAGAGGAGCAGGACATGTTTCTCTAGCATATGTGCTAAGGTGTAGTATGTTGAGATTATTGATATATAAATTTTGCTCATCATCAAGTATGCAGATTAAAAGCCTGCATTTGTATATACAATTAAAGGATCATGAACGTGAAACAATCAAAAAAAAAAAAATCCTTACTGCCTTCTGCACTGTTTAAATGCGGTATTTGCTTTCTCTCCTCACCCATGTGCTCTGGGAACGATGTGCAGCGTTGAAGCACTGGTGCAGTGCAGTCATCTGATTCAGTGCAGATAACAGGAACGTTTTGTAAGTAAAAACACTGGGTTAACTTCTGCTTTCATTTGAATCATTCTGAACAAAACCAAGCCAGTGGAGTTATTTCAAGGCTATATCATTGTTAGTAAGAGTATATTTTGGCCTGGAGTACCTCGCTTTTTGTAATGGACAGAGTTGGCACAATGCTCACTTTAACAGAGAAAATGCAGGTGATTTTTGCCAGCCTTTCTTTTGAAGATGTCCCTGGTTAATAAATCCAGGCTTTAAGTGTTGTCTTTACCTTCCTTTCAGGGGAAAAAGCTTTTAATCTGCATTGATTGGGACCTCCTCTGAATAGGAAGAGAAATGGCTGCAAACTCTTGTCTCTTTCATGAGGGATACTTTAATATTATGGCATTTATTGCTCTTTTTAAATTTCCCATAGTGTGGCACTAGTACTGTGTGGACTATTTTTCTTGACAGATAAAAGTCACTGTGGGGTCAGAGTGTCCTGTCAACTGTTCGGATCACACTGTAACTGTGTCCTTAAGGTTGGCTGTGTGTAGTCAGTGCCATGTCTGGAAAGAGCTTACGAAGCATGTTCTAAAGGGATGAAAAGCTTTTATTCTTGATTAAATTTTGCTTTTCACTCAGTTATGAATCTGAGTGACTGACTCAGCATACCATGTGAATACTGACTCTGATCTAATTGCAGAAACAATACTATTTAAACATTGTGTCCTTTTGCCAGTCTTTTAATTGCAAATATTACACAGGCTGGGAATCTAGCCCAGAATTATATATACACTCATATCCTCCCTCCCCCAACAAGTTTTTACTAGATCTGTTTCAAATGTATGTTGATTTTACTGTACTGGAAATTTTCAGCAAAATTATCCCTCTGTGGATTTTTAGAACCAGCAAATGTGGATTGTATTTTAAAGGTTTATTTGTAAATTTGTTTTATGTACTTGAATATTCACTTAATGGAACTGTATCACAATTTATGAATTTCATTTTTGTAGCTAAACTCAGTGTGCAATATGAGGTAATGGACTGTGTGCCAGGAATTCCCGAATTCTAACCCTGTATTTGTCTTGGCCTTGCAGCGTGGCTTGGCAAGCCATTCACATTTTCTTGTAGCTAAAGTGAGGGTCCTCTCCAACTCAGTGTTCTGTAGAATTTTAGCTCCATAATATTTCTATGGAATTGACTAACTCTTCAGTCAGTACCCATAGCCTTCTAGCCCTATGCTGACATTCTTCATCTTTCTCACTCGTTTACTCCCACTTGGGAAGTGTGAAGGGAGCGTGACTGGGCACCTGACCCTGCACAGGCATAACTGTGCAGAGAAGATGCTCAGCAGCTCATGGTTCACACACATACAGTGGACAGGGAAGATGATGAGGCACCTGTACTACAAAGGAGTTACCTGTGGATACTCCAGCTCCTTTGAATCGAAAGATGTGGCTAACGGGACATCCCTACTGTCTTAGGCCTCTTGCATCCCTACATGCTGTCTGCCAAGTGGGAAGCAAAGCTCATCTTATTTTGCAGGAGATACAGAAACTTCAGATTTACTTCTTGTGAAAATAAGCATTCTCTTTTATACAGGTAGAAACCTGAAATTATTTTTGTAGTAAGCAGTCAGAGAAGACTTCAGATTTTTTTTCTGATCCTACAGTGTAGATCAGAGATGCACAGAAGTAGATTGAATCTTGTGTCAAAGGAGTAAACAGAGACCCTGGGGGTTATCCGTGGGCTAGATATGGATGTGATGAGTGACATGAAGCAGAAGTGGGTCTGTGGTCAGTGTAATAACAGGGGTGACACTTCCACAAGAAGGAATGGTATACCTTTTTGATATTTTATAAGTAGAGTAAATGGGAACAAAGGAGTTTCAGATTCACAAGTGGTTTAAGTGTGAAATATAATTTTCAAATTTTATGTATTATTATTCACAACACCGTCAAAATTCTCGTTTAGAATTTACAATTGTGTTACAGCTAGCTGTTTTCTCCATGGATTAGGAAAAATTTTCATGTATTGGTTGAAATGTGTTTACTATATTATAGGTGTTTTTCAAAAATAATATTTTTAATGTCCTTTTTTTTGAAAGATAACTGGAGATTATTTGCTATTTGGTTATTGGTAATGATAGGCAGATGGGGAAGCTGTGATTTTGATTCAGTTTGGGTTGCAGTCTGCTATAAATTCTTCTCTGATTAAAATGTGAGGAAATTCACTTTAACAGAATTAAATTAAAGGCTGCCAGCCAAATGCTTAGTTCTAGTTGTTGCCGTGACCTGAATATAAAGAACTCAAGCAGCTCTTCATGTGAAAAGGGCATGTCTGTCTTTTTTCCTCTATTTCCAAAATAATTTATTATGAAATCTTGTTATGCGAATATATATTTTTATGTGTAAATAACATATCTTGTCAATTTTCTATCACATCTCCAGTTTGTAGAGCCTAGAGGTGCGCAGTGATCAAACATTCTGTAACAGTAGGTTCTATCATACTGAAGAGTATGTATATTAAATGTAAAAATCCCCAAAGAAGAGTGAAATCCAAACAGATTTCTGCCCCTAAACCCTCGGCTATCCTCTTTAGGTCTATGTGAGAAGTATTTAAAAATAAAAAAAGCGAATGAATACTGATAGAATGGATCTGATTTTGCTGGGAAAATTGGAAACGTCTGTTCCCAGTGGCATTATTATAAACAAGGTAGTTGTGCTCATTGATATTTGGAATTTGAAAATTGTTTTACTTTATACCTTGACCCTGTACATGACACATATCATAGGACATCAGCCTTTTGAGGTTTAGCATAAACAAATATGACACTGAGTGACCATATGGCAGGAATTCATTTTCTCACATAAACTAATTCCTGTTAAGCGCTATACCAAAATTGATGGCATTACTCAGAGGGACCATTTAGGGAGTGTCTAGGTGTCTAGTGCTTCTCCCTGGGCATGGGGGTGCGGTGGCCATCTTGTGGGAGGTGGGCTCTGGCTAAGGACCTGACTGAAGAAAAGAAGCTGTGGCAGGAGGTGAGCAGGCTTTGTACCATCGGTGAAGAAAGAAGAGATCAACAGGAAATCAATCCCAAGATGGAGAGATCTGGAGCCTTGTTATTTCTGGCAACAGAAGAGAAGGCTCCCTCTCTGCCTGCAGAGCTGCAATTGCAGAACAAATGCAGCACTCTGGGAAGAGGTAAGGATGAACAAGGACCATTGGTGGAGATGTCAGAGCCAGCTGAGCCTGAACCAAACATCAACAAGAAGTGTAAAAGACAGCTGATAGGTATGTGCAGAGAGATTGTCAAGGCTTGTCTGGTCCTTATACTTTTGCCCCTTGCTGCACATCTGCATGGGCACCAAGGGCATATCAGGAGGGACTGTGAGGCTCTGGGGCTAAGCGTGAAGGTTACAGCGGCCCATATGTCTCAGTCCTTTATGTGAGCAGAGGAGGCTTGGATAGGAGAGAATATGTCCTGAGTGAAAGGTTGTCATAATCTAAAAAGAAGTGATGACACAGAATCAGTGAAGAGGTGTCCCTATGAGGAGCGAGGATCTCATTCTTCCTCTGTGGAAGCAGCACAGCAGGGGGCCTATCTTAAGTGCCCATACGTAAATGCTTGCCATGTGGGAAGCAAACAGAAGGAACTGGAAGTTTGTGCACAGTTGGAAAACTAAGATGTCATTGGGATTATGAACATTAGAAATAGCATAGCAGTTACCTGGAATGTATACTTTGATTGTGACTTTCTTAGTAATTTCTAGCCTTTTAAAATTCAATTTAATGATATCAAATGTCTTTGTAAAGCAAGATACATTGCAGAATTCCAGTTTTAGGTAGACTGACTCATGGTTAAGTGACTTGGTCAAATATATCTGCCAGTCACTAGCAGAGCCAGGTCAGCTCCGAGTTACCCATCTGGAGTTCTACTCTATCCTCCTTTTTCTTATTTTTCCATTCAGAAAATTGTATAATGAAGATGATTATATAATGTAGTTTGACTAATATTTTCAGAACTGTAGATCTGCCAAGTTTATTGCTGGTTACAATAGATTATGCTCATTATTTAAGGCAGATTTACCATCTTGTACTGTCCAACTTGAAATCTGGCTAACTTGTATTACAGTTGGAAGATTTAATTTATCATGTATTGAAGATAATAGATGTATCTGACAGAAAACAGCAAAGTTTCCCATACACCAATTACATTAAAATTTGCTTTCAAGTATCTTCGTTGGAATGACTACGTAAATAGGCAGCTGCATTGTGTACTGGTATATTATAGTATAGAATACTGTAGTTTGATCAGGCTTCAAGACGGACAAATGGAAAAAAAATGCGCTTTGTGTCTATAAACACAGTAAATTTGTTTTGGAAGTCATTTAGATACGGTGAAAGTGACTGTCATGTTGCAATTTTATAGTTAGCGTAAAAACAGAACACCAAATTCAGATTCTGCACTCCTCTAATCTATCAGTAAAACTTTGTTCTAACAGCCATAGTGGAAGAACATGGAACTAGGAAGTGTTTTTTATAGCTAATCCTTGCTTAATTGTTCTTCCATATTCTTCCTTCCAATTTTTGTCTCATAAAACTGGCCATTGAAGTTAATGCAACTTATAACCCTGCAGAAGTTACAGTGTGAAGAAACAAAGAAGCTGCACATCAAAGGCTCTTCTGTGCAGACATAAAGGCTTCTTTGTGATGAATGTGCAGAGTTAGCTCTGCTACTCTAAATCAGCGGTGAATTTTCCTCAATTCTAGCATCGGAGTAAAATAATGTCCTTTGTTCTTTTAGGGGGCTTTACTTTTATTTCCAAAATGCTGGCAGGCAGTAAGTGTTGACTTAACAGCTCAAAAAATTCATTTCCTGTGTTCAGAATTGTGATACACATTTATAAAAGTTTCCCTTGGTTTATGCAGATTAGTAATAGGTACCAGTCATTTCTGCAGCAAAGTGAAACAAGCAGCTTCCAGAGTCAGTGATAGCTGGAAATCATAGGAATCACTGATGACAAGATCTCTTATTTTTTTACCATCACCCTCCATGGAAAGAATGTAAATATCATTATTATTATTGCAATACATTAATTTTTTTTAATGTTCAAGTTCGCAACCACTAGGGTGTGAAATCCAGAAAAACAGTCTGAAAAAGCTGAAGGAAATACCATCACAGCCCCCATCCAAAATTACAGAGAGATTTGTGTAGATACTTACACACAGATAGCGGCTCAGGGACATTTCAGTCAGACTTTCATACAAGTGGTCTTTATTCAATAAGCTTGCTACAAAATTATTACTTGCTTTTGTTAGTGTTGTGATGACAAGGTAATCTGTTGCTTGTGTAAAAGTGGGAATATGGCTTCTTAATTTACATTCAAGCACTAATCCTATTCAAGGCTAGTTTGGAAAGGAAATGGGAACTTTCTGTATTTGGTATTAATTGCTATGTAATTGTTATTAGTTCAACAGAGACCTTCCGTTTTTTGACTGAAAGTTTTGCATCTTCTTTTTCAGCAGTACAGTTATCTACTAGAGGTAGTTGTATGTTTTATGTTGCTAATCAGAATGAGAAAAGAGTGAAACAGCATTTGGTGAAAGTGTGAGAAATGGTATCCTCTGGGCTGGACAAGTAGCATTCACACGGAGGTAAAATGGGATAGCGGAACCTGGCAGAGGAGTTAACTCTGTAATCCTTGGAAGATGTGAGAGTACAGTGGAAGGGCCAGGTGAACAAAAGAAGGGGCAGAGGAGAAACATAAAGGCCTGGGCTATGGTGAAAAAGAGTAATATTGATGGTGCTAATAAGACTTTAGTAGGAGGTTGGCTTTGGTTTGAGATTGTTCTTTCAGGGCCTTCACTCCTGCAGTGCAGAATGGGGTTGGGTTGAGTGTGCAGCTAATCCCCAGTAGAACACGATGAAATCGGTCCCCTACAGCCTGTACTAGTTTGCATCTTCGTAAAATCAGAAATTTAGACAGTTTCACAATCTCTGTGCTGGCAGAGCTTGTGTGACATACATCTAGTGTGGGAATTTATACCTGCAAGGCATATGTAGCTTAACTTTAATATACGTACATAAATGATGAAATCGTTAGTTTTCAACTCACAGATTTCAACATTCCTGACATCATACCTCTCTTCCTTGGGGTTATACCTAAAAGCAATCTAGTGACCTGTTGTTTTGTACCAGGAGACACTGATTCTTTACAGTCCCAGTAAGGAAAACACTCAGACTGTAAAGTATTGCTTAAAATACCATTCATGGTACCTAATACTGTAAAGAAAAAGGATAGTGGAGATAATTTTATGTCCTCCAGATTCTGAGTTGCGTGGTATCGAACAGATCTAAAATCGGAGCCCAGTACGCCAGGCAGATCCTGTCCATGGAAAGGTCATCTGACGTTTTGGTCTTTGGAGCTCTTACAGAATTTTCTTAAAACAATTCTAGTTTTTATTTCTACTGTTAAACAGAAAGGCAGTTCACTTGAGAACTGTTTGCTGCACTTTTAGATAATGACAAGGACGCACAGGGGATGTCCCTGCCAGTAGCGAGTGGGAGCTGCCTGCAGGTTCCCCTGCTAGAGCTGGCTCCCTGGCTACCTTTATCTTGCAGCCAAGGGAAATGTGCTGCAGAGCACAGGTCTGACAGCTGGGCTGTACGTGCAGCGCAGCACTGGCCTGCCCCTGTTATGCAGATCACTAACTCCTCAATACAGTGGTCTTCTGGTTAGTATCAGTGCACCAGTGACTGAAGAAAAAATCACTTGGATAAATAATTGCAAAGTGATGCAATTATACATCTAGGTTTTGAGAGCATAAATGTTTTCAGGGCAGATATACAGCCTAGGTGAATGGGGAATGATCCAAACTAAAACTCCTAAGAGGCTTCTGTAATCAAATAATAATAATACATGGTAAAATATAATGTGATGCCTGGAGTAGGTAAGTTTACCACTCCCTATTAATCTGTTGAACTGTGGATGGTGGAGGCTGCTTTGAGCTTGTGCATAGTTTCACATTGATGTAAACACGTCAATTTTATGGTTGTTGTTTGGGGGGTTTTGTGGTTTTGTGTTTTTTTTTAAAAAAAGGTTTTTCTTCTAGTTTATAAGTAAACTTTCTTTGAAGGAATTCTTTGTAAGAAATATTTTTTAAGAAATAGCCTGCAAAACTCTCATCTGAAAGTAGGAACTTCTATATTTCATGTCTCATCGGCAAACAGTTGGCACACTTTTCACCTACTAGAAAGGTAATAATAATAATTTAAAATAAGGTGTGGAAAAAGTTCACTCAGTATACATCTTCTCCTTGATTTAGGGGGAGGGGAAAAAAAAAAAGAAAACTCACTGCCCAGCTACCATCACTGTGATTCATCAGCTACTGTCTCCTAGGCAGGTCTGACTGCTGATTGGGCATAGGACTTCTCAAGGTGTGTCTTTTACCAAGAAGCTCTTGCATTTTAAGAGTATGTAATAGACCATGATAATCTCCTTCCATGGTAAGAACTGATATATGTATATTTATTGATCTGTCTTATCTGTCTTATCATTATGAACAGTGCTCGCTGGTTAATAATAAATAATTAGGTGTGCTAGCAGATGTTTCCAAATCAGCTTTTTGTGGGTTTAAAATTTGTAAAAATCTTAATCTTGGATCTTAATTGTGGCAGTTATTCCTCAGTATGCTAGTACTGTTTTTTTTAAATTAGTAATGAAAAGAAATGTGATTATATAATAGTAAGGGATATTCTCAAATCCTCAGAGAATAGATAAAAATCTTCTCTGTAATAATGTAATATTTTGAGAGAGAAATGTTTATAATAAGATTTTTACATGGTCTGCACTTTTCATAAAAATTGTGTGTGTTAACTATTTGCAAGTTAAGTAATACAGGGAATCTTTCTTCTCATGTTGTATTATGTTCAGGACAATTTTATTTTTTTCAGACATCTGAATTAGTTTGGGGGTTTTTCTGTCAATTTATCAATCTAAATTATTTGGAAGATAAGTTCATTTTATTTGAACGTATCTTTTCAGCTGCCTTTGAAAAAAATAAGGGAGAATCTTCAGGAAAAATACAGGAATATGTTGAATAAGTTTTTGTTTTGTAATTGGTAGTTTTATGTCAACTTTACTATCAAACAAAAAGATGCAATGATTGCTTTGAGAAGAGACACAGAGGGATTGAAAAGATTTGAAACATGCTACGTGGACTGGTTTGCCTGCAAATGTCTGTGATCTAATACTGTTGGAGCACCGTAGAAAAGGCTTAGGAAAACAGCAGCTGTAATACTCCGTCGGTGTAATGTTTGCTTTCCCACTTGTACAGCAGTAGTGCTTAGAGCTCATTGCACATGACTGTACTTGCTTCTGCTCTTGGAAAAATGTTGCAGTCATGGCACAAGCATCAGCTTCTTTGTGAGGGATGATACAGTGAGCCATACTAAAAGGAGGTTTTCGTTTTAACGTTGTGGTAGTGTTGCGGTAGTAATGATCTTATTTTTAGCAAATATATAACTGAAAACAAACAACCTTTTAATGATAAATAACTCATTTTAAGCAAAGACATATTTAAAATGTAACTTTCACCAAACTGTATCAAAAATACAAAGATTTTCTTAGATATTCAGACAAAGGTTTCTTGCTATTAAGTTACATGGATTGGGTTCTAGTGCTTCTGCATATTTATTTTTGGAGCACCAATTTTGTGCTTTAGAATAATAGAATCCTCTTCTTTACATGTATCAGCAGCATCTCCACAGTTAGTAATGTTAGGGAGTGGATTTTTTTTCTCAGAATTTTAACTCTCAGAACCAGTCAACACCAGAGGGTGCCGAAGTGTAATACAATATTCTCAAATTCCTAGTAAGTTAGCGTTATATACATAATATTCCTTTTCTAAACATTGCTGTTTTGATCTCTCTCAGCCTTTTCTTGTTTGCATGTTCACCACCATGATGCTGTAATACAGGAATGCCCCTGGTTCTAGGTTTCCTTATAACGATAGCGACGCATTCCTCTCACCAGCGGCTGGCACCGTCAAAGAAAGATTTTCAAGTATGCAGATAAACTTTACTTAGCTACAGCAGTAATTTATGTCATGTCCTTGTCTTGCTTGTCCTGGCTTTAGTTCTACGTTCAGGGCTCAGAGGCTGTGGTTTCTATTTCTATATGCCATGCTGTCAGCAAAGGAAGACGTTAGTAAGAACTTTGAAATGCATTAATCATCGTTAGGCAAGACCTCATGGTGCAATTAATTTTATAATTCCTTTATTTATGACATGTTTTTGTCCAGGCTGAAGCTTTTACCCGGGCTGAAGGATCTACCCGTGATCCTCTGTTCAAGCTCATTTCCTCAAAGTCTTGCAGCTAGCATGCTTCAACACAAGGGGAACCAAAATGCAAGTGCTATTGATAGAGGCACTTGCATTTTATGATCTTAGAAATTTGACTTTAAGAAATGAGATGTTGTGCCTTTTTTCCTTGTGTGGCAAAAATTACAAGATACACTGACTGAATGACATATATTCTTAGGTTGTTTTTACTTTCAAAAGATTAAAAAATACCATACCTTATAGTCCCTACTGCTGAAGAACTGCAGTGTATTTCTAACGTTGGTTTTAGTTCATGAACCAGCTAGGGGAAGATACATGTCTCCAGCTAAAGAATACTCTGACCGTATTTGTCAGACTTGAGTTAAGGAAAATCGTTCAGCAGCTTACAATCATTATAATGGTGGACCGGATTAGTGAATGTCCTCTATGTGCACATGCATTTGATCAAGTGCTCCTAAAGAAGCAAATGCTTCTTTGTGTCTTCCTCTTTGGTAACCCTCAGTAATAAACTAAGTTCAAATTATACACTGCCTAGTCTAAAATTCTTGGAAGCGACCATTAATTTAATGCCCGTAATTTTTTTTTTTTTCTGCCACAGTAGCTGATTGCAATCACCAGTGCCAATGTCCAGACCCTTACTTACCTGGTTTGTAGCAATGAAGGTACATATCTAAGTGGTTTTTTGGTTCCTGCAGTAAATTACACAGTAAATTGTGCAAGGATTGCATGATCCTTTTCAGTGGATTATATGATTGGAATTATAATTAGATGCCAGGCTAAGAACTCTTTTTGTCATATAAAAGGGTTTCTGAAAAGAAGGAAAATAATCTAGTCACTGTTGGAGTCTTTTCTGTATATTTTTAATAAAAGGCCTGTCACTTTATTTGTTGGAGTAGTGTCATCAGATTAGTGCTGCTTTCTTAACTGTGTCTAATCTCATTCGATTCAAGCATCATGGAATAAAAAAAAAATCAATGTAGCATGGGTTTGTTTTGAAATAAAGGGTGAGGGTTAGCAAATCAGTAAACATAAGTTCATCATGTTTAATTAGCTAACAGGGATTTTTTGAACCTATTAAGCAGGATCTGAACATGCAAATTGGATATAGGCTTATTAAGTTATAGGGAAATTCTCATGTGGAAACTGGAAACTTTAAATCTGACTCTGTTTTCTTTTATACAGACACTTTCTTTTTTAATTTAACAGAAAATTATTACAAAAAGGTTTGTCTATATATTTTCAGTAGCTCCTTCAATAACGTGAAGTGTTTCTTTTAGTCCCCTTCCACCAAGCTACGAAATCAAAAAGATTAATATTTGCCTCCATCTTTGGATCATTTGCAGGAAATAAAAGATCGTAAATAACTCAGAAATTCCTTTACATATCAATATATCAAATGCAAATCAAGTGAACTTTGCAGCGTTAGAGCAGTGACCTTCAGCTAGACTCTGAGTCAAGAATTTCTGTTTCCAAGGCTTCTCGTTCTTGCTGAGTGTTTTCCTGGCATAATGTATGGATCTTTTGTGGTGTGTTGATTGCTGAGAATGAATGAAAGCCCTCTGGCTCATTTATCCTACTGTCTCGCTTGGGATTTGAACTATGTTGCCAGAAAAGAAAGTCCAGTGCTCTCACTTTCCATTCTAATCCCCTCATTTCTTCATTAGGGTTGCTATAGCAGTTCCCTGTTGCATGAATATTTTTCAACTACAGAACCTAGTGGTAGTTTGGAAGAGTCAGTAAAAGTTGAGTGGTTTTGAACAATAGCTAACATTTACTGAATATTGCATGGTTGTGCTTTTGAAAATCTCCATTGTCATAAACATTTTTTATCTTAGAATGAGAAAAAAGATCTGTGTTTTTAATAATTTCATTTCACTTCCTCCATACACTGTCTTTCTTTTTTCAGTTTGGTTGATGTCTTTTTGTATTTTCGTTGTCTCAAACAGTTGAAATGAAGGTTATATGATATATCATCATAACACTGATATAAAAGGTATACTAGACTGAAAAGGGTTGTTGGTTGTTTTGGGTTTTTTTGGGGCGTGGGGTGGAGTATTTGTAGGTTGGGTGTTTTTTTTTTTAAAAAGGACTCAATTTGTATGCAGGCAGATACCATTTAAGAAGAAAAATACTTACCAAATATAACTGTCTTGATTTCCAAATCAAGGAAATACAAATTGCTGTGGAATAGATCATGGGTTTTTTGTTCACTACATATAGAGTTTATACATAATTATTAAAAGGCTTTCCTTTAAAAATTTAGGGGGTAATTTCAGTCTGACCATTGAAACTGCACATAGCTTCTGGTTTAAATTGTATATTTACGGTATAAATACACTGATTTGTATGTGAGGTTCATTTTGCAGATCCAGAAAGATGGGTGAACATCTAATCTTGTGCACATTTTGTTAATGGGGTAAGGAACAAACTCCATTTCAAACATTCTTTAGTGGGAATGCATGAGACATTTTTTGTAGTAAAGAATGATCTTTTGTGCAATTATCTTTAGCTGGATTATGTCACAGAATTGCCTGCTATTTATTAACCTCCTGGTAGGTCTGGATAGCTTGCTGACAAAATAATATAACCCTGTTTTGACAGAATGCACTTGTTAGACATAGTTTTTGGGAGAACAGATTAAATTATTTTACGAATTTTCTTTAATTATCCAAGAAATGGTAAGGCTGTAACCTGTGTAGTTTGTAGCCTTATTAATTGATTTTATTAGAATAAATGGTTATTAGTAACTTTATAGAAAACCTATTATTACTTACCATGAAGCTTAGGATTTTTTTTCATTAAGGTTCCCCAAAATATCACTATGATTCTACTGAATGTATGAGCTGTCTGGGGCGTCTCTGACCAATAGCTGAGTTTGTCTCAATCTGTGAAGGAGCGTTAAGGAGCATCAACAAAGTTGGCCAAGAAGAATGTGTGGAAAGCCTGACATTCATCTCTAGGGAGGGCTGTTATTATTAACAGACTGTAACACTGGTCATGGAATAGCTGCATCAGTTCTCTAAAATGATAACTGAATATTCCATTCTATCAGAGATCTATGTTGATCTCTGTAACAGTCTCTATTTTCTCCAGAATGAGAGAACATCTAGGATTTTGAATTTTTGAATAATAAGTATTTAGATACTAAATACCAAAATTATTTTTAGGAATATCAATCCCTGCTCCAGATTCCCTAATTTCCACTGGCATCTCTGTTGGATGACAGAGGTGTTATGTACCCATATCTTTGAGGACTGATATATTTGTGATTTCTTCTTTAGAAATCAAGTCTGATTGTTTTATCTATAAACAACTAACAAAACTTAAAATCCAGTTATGGCTTCAGCTTTTTCTGAACTTGCTGCTTCTTCATTGCATCAGCAAAGGACCTTAAACCAGTTACCTAAAGCAATTGTAAAATGTCATAGCTCATCGTTCTGGAAAATACTAAGTGGTGAAAATCCATTGGAAGCTTTGTGACACGATGAACATAATATAACCTGGAAAAAGTGGTAGGAACGTTGATGTTTCATTACACAGTTGAAAGATTAAAAATTGGGATATTTTTAATCCTAATTTTCACTGTAAAGTAGTGGATTGATATATTTTAGACTGATCTGTTATTTTTAAATCTATGATCCATTTGCTTGTTTAAACCTCAGCTGTATTTCCGCAGTATACTTTTCTGTCTTTTTCTTACCCTACGTCACAACTGTTCAGAATATTAACAATTTATTAAAAATCCCACACCTCTGCTGTTAACTCTTCCTTAAGACCTGACAAAATAAAGCTAATCAAAAAACTGCCTTGAGGAAGGCATCACTTTACAGAGGTTCAGTCAAAAAATGACATACCCACTGATGGAATTCAAATATGGAGGTTTTTTAACAATGGGGAGAAAAATTGCTTTTTTAAAAATTGGAAACCTATTATCTAGCCAAGTGTTGATCTACTTCTAGGGCAGTTGACATGTTTACATACTCTTCCACCAGTAAAACTGCACTATTGCTCTTGTAATGGTGGGGGAAAACAAAACAAGGAAAATTCTTGTGTGTCAGTTTTTTCTCTAACTGTGCTTTACTGCAAGTTTTCAGAATTTTGTTTTGGTCTGTGCTAGATTCCTGTTCTCTATTCTCTTTACTCTCTTTATTATCGGCAGCTTAAAATTTTCTTGATGTCTTTTTCATCTGGCTGGTTTTAGCTTCTGTTTTTCTTCCTCTTTACTGCATCTCACATGTCTCTCTTTGTGCCTCTTATTAATATGGAGTTTATTTCCTACTTTTTGAAAATACTTTTAGAAAGACTTTTCTAGAAATGGAGGAGTCTATGAACCTGTAAGAGGGAAAGGGAAAAGCAAAAGGACAAGGTGGTTTGAGAAAGGGGATAAAATGGAGTTGTTCAGTTATACCTAAAAACAGAACGACTTCAGAAAAAAACACAATAAAATTAAAAAAGATCATAATTAGCAAAAACGGTTTAGGAAACTTGTCACATTACTCTGTCCATGGAGTTTGGGAACCATCAATAATCTCTTAACATTTCAGTGAAGGAAAGAAGAGCTCTCAGAGTGATTTCTTTCATACAGATAGGAGGCAGAAGTCCTCAAGTGCCATGTTCTTGGCTGGTGTTCCACTGTCTTTCTGTGTAAAAGGTCTTTTTGTACACCCATGCCCAGCCATTACAACTGAGAGCAGAAAATTTCCTTACAATGTTAATTATCTTACGGAAATATTTCTTTATATTGTAGCTTAAGTACTTGGGAGACTTTAATATAGTCTTCTCACAACTACACATGTAGTAGGATGACTACTGTGCTGCAGACTGGTGTACTTCTTCCATCAGACTTCTGTATGTATCCGTTAATGTTAGCGTGACTATTGAGATACTTGTGCTAATAAACTTCAGGTGTTACAATGCAGTGTTGTCAGTCTTGAACCTTGCTTACCCTCTTGTTCCAACAACGAACAGACCCTGCCCCAGAGTGAGCCTAATCCAGGCTGACTCTGAAAGTTTGTTTTTTTAACAGGCCCTACAGGACAGGAGATGAGCTAGGCTCTGGTTTAGTTTCATTTTGTGGAATACTACTGCTGATGTACAAGTCTGTGTTACTTTTGCATGCAGATTTACTATTGTATTGTAAACACTTAGAACGTCTTTGAAATAAGTGGAGTATAAACGAGGGAAAATATATCAAAGGAGAGCTGCTGTTACTGCTGCACAGAGTTGTAAATGAGCTGTTGCTCTTCTAATGAGAATACCTAAAGCTTCAGGCAGATGCCAGAGGAAAAGTTTAATGAGTTAAACTTCAGTGCATAAAAGCACTGAAGCACTCCTTTCAGGTTGTAGTTGATGCAGCATAAAATTTGCGATGAGGAGTTTTATCTGGTAATTGCAAGATTACAGATGTAACACAATCAAAGGCAAAGTAGTACTGCAGTTAGAAGCCCAGTGCCTCACCTGCAACGTGTTGGGATTTTAATGCAATCTAAGATGCACTTGTGTCACTCAACAGGTGTTCAGATATTGGTGCAAATTCAGGGGTTGGCTGAAGCAATAAGCTTTGCTCTGAATCACAGCTGAGTTCTTTTAGGGGTTTAGAGCTTTTGTTCTCACTTGAGAACAAAAGTTATACTTGATGGTGTCCCATACTGTAGCAGTATGGATCATCCTGTCTCTGCACTGGTGCTGTTATTGCAGCAGATTGCTACATAACATGGTGAGGCAAGGCTGGAGAGCCTTCTGATGAAGAGGATCAGTGCACAGGGCATTGTCACTGGAAGCTTGTTATAAGGAATGCCGCAGTACCCAAGTCAGCAGGTAAGGAAAGCTCAATGGTGATAACTTGAGAAATCAACAGAATCCAGCCTTTTATTTAAAGGTGGTTCATGGCTTGAATGCAGTAACGCTGCATCAAGGAGCAGGAGGGAAACAGGAAGGGACTGGAAATAAATCCTTTGGGCTATCTGCAGAAAGACCAATAAAATTGTTGTGTAGACAGACTTGGTAAAGCATGAAGTTTGCTACCACAAAATTAATCAAAAATACTTCGAACAAATTTGAATTGGCATCACAAGTTTAGACTGGCTCAGCATTTTGTGTTATCTACCTGTGGTGTTTTTTATCTGGTTCTAGGAATCCTGGCACTGCCTTTACCCTATCTTCAAAGGGAAAGGAAATAGTTCTTTGTTTATTAGACTTGCCCTCTTTTCACAAAAATAAGACTGGTAGCATTTTTGCAAGTAAACTCAGTTGATTCAAAGAAATTCCTGACTCACCAACAATGTTTTCCTTAACTAGAACACAGATATCTTAATATTTTGGCTAGCTAGCTCTTTGGGTTCAAAGGTGTAGTGGAAAAATAAGCTATTTCTTTTTGCAAATACGATCAGATGCTAGAATTTAGTAAGTAAAGGATCTGTCTGACTTTTACAGGCAGATTGACTTACTAAGAAGGTTCATGAAATTATGACCCACACTGCCCTTTGTGACTGAGCTCCCCATAAAGCAGCTTCTGAACTGTTGCATTCTTTAGCCCAAGTTTTAATGATACTCAGAATTTTTTTTTGTTATTAGCTGTCTCAATGGAAGTTACCTAGTCTTGTGAGTTATAGCCCTAAATGTCATGTATGCAAACATATTCAGTTTAGAAGAGGGATAGAACATAAATCTAAAATTAGAATAGAATTTAGGTTAAAACTACATTTGTTCCAGCTTTGCGCCTGTTGCTCTATAGATCATTCTCACTGAATACAATAGTTTATTTTAATAAACCTGACTCTGATCTTAAAGGTCTTTTTCCAACCTAACTGATTTTATGATTATTGATCATCTTCAGGAAATGCATTCTTTTTCTGTGTTAAGAATTTGATTAAAAAGAAACAAATCAGGGAGTGATTTTACTTTCCAAGAGGGTTGAATTTACAATTAAATTATTTTTCATTTCAGACAAAGTTAATTATTTCTGTTATTGCTTATTATGCACCTTTATGAAGTATATCTGGAGGTAGCAGGTAGTATGTTGTGTTCTGCTCTAAACCCCTAAACAGTTCTTATCATTTCATTATCTTTGCTAGGTAACCAGGCAGGTTACCTACCTTAATCTTAAGCAGTAAATGGTTTTGCCATTCACTTGCTTTAGAAATAATACTGGGAAGTTTTCTAACAGAGTATAAGTTGCTATGATATCAGTTTGTTATGTTCTATAAGGAAGAAATATTTTTATTTCAAAGTAATTTAATTTACTGTAAAAGGATAAAGAAGCAGCCTTTTATGTTAAATGAAAGCACCATGGCTTAGCAGGAATGTTTTCTTCCAGTTCTTTTAGATTTTATTGTTAAGTGTATTTTGTCATTAGGATTTGGTTTGTTGGTTTTGTGAGATTCAGTACATATCTGGAACAGTTACAATCTAAGTAATCAATATGAAATGTTTTGTCTAGTGTCTTTTCCTTTTAATCCATTATTTAAATAAATAGAAGTCATTTACATTAGGGGTTGTGCTTGAAATTGGAAAATAAAAGTCAACAAAACTGAGTCCATAGATGGCTAGGGAAATGAACCGGGTATGGCTTTGCAGCTTGGGGTACCAGACTAATGGGGGGAGTGAGAGGCAGAGAGAAGGGAGGAAGAGACAATTGCTGTTGTTAACTACACAGTTCAGAAGTTTAGAGCAGCTGAGCAGTAAGAATACATGTACATGAGAGCAAAGGCTGGTTGCGGAGTAGAGAGGCCCAAGACTACTAATCTGTTGCAGAAAAGGAGAAGCCGAGCTCTGATAAACCAAGACTTTTGTTCTTATCTGTTTCAATGCAACATCATCTGGGTTTGCTCAAATCACCTTTATCAGTGCCTTAAGCTAAAAAAATTAATTTAGCACTGGGTATGTGAGGACTGACAACAGTTCTTTCTTTGTTACACTGCAATAAACTGGAATACAGGGGCATAACGAAGCACAACTTGAAAAGAGAGTGTTTGTCCCTTGGTCATAATTTAGCGAACACACACCTGTGCTATATTTTGTTGTTATTACTGCTGCCAGTTTGATTCTTATCACCAGTCTAACTTGGTAGATTAGATAGCATTCAGTTCCTATGGTTAATTGGTCATGTGAATATCTCAGCCTTTTAAAAAAAGTTACATTATTTGTAGAACAACTTGAAAGAAAGACCTGAATTTACCATAAAAGTTCAAGTACCAGAGGGCAAATAAAAAGCATATTGTTATTAAACAAAAAATTGTGGGGCCTGGTTCAGGAGTTCTGTGTGTATGAGCAGCCTTATTAAAAAAAAAAAAAATTTCCTTGCCATTCTGAAGGGTAGAAGAGGTGAAGAGGAATCTATTCTATGACAAAAACATTTCAGAAGCCTATTGCAGTATTGAAAGGAGCAGGATGAGAATGTTTTAAATTGGATTAGTCTACAGTGAAATTTTAGCTTGGAATCACATGTATAATTTCATTTTTTCTTGATTCCCTGTCCCCACAGAGAGCTTAGCTAACATGCTGGCTTTAACCAGATTTCTGATTATATGGCATATGCACTTACAGTCTATTACTGTTGGGTGCATTATAGGCTCTGGCTGTTCAAGCTGAGAAGCAGCTGTGGAGCCTTTTCAACAGTACATGTTGGCTCCAGTTCAGCATTGCACGAACACTTATGCTGCTTGCGATTAGCTTCAGGTGCAGGTAGAATGAATTCCCACCTAGCTACAAAAGACCACATAGGCATATAGAAAGAGGAAAGACTTACTAGATTGTCATGATCAACACCTTTTGTTGAAGTGCTTGATGATCTTAGTTCTATTTGTTTATTTAACTAGAGTGTGCATCACATAAGTACTGTTACAGTTAGCCCTAGTCTTCAAAATACCTGCTAAGTTGCATGTACTGAATGAATTTGGAGACCTGTACTAATCTTTTCTGGTGAGATGCTAGGTTCATTAATACTTGATCACCTGATTTCCATCAGTTCACCTGCTAGGGCAAATCTGACCGGCATCAAGCACGAACATCAACCATTTCTGTCAATCAATAAGCATACACAGTATACTATTCATGTTAACTTCAGGCCAGTTGCAGAAGGATGGACAATAACTAGCCTGGGCATAGAGTGAAAGAATTGTCAATGTGCTAGATCAAGTATTGTTAAAATCTGCAAGAGCAAAGTGACACTTCCAAAATTCTTTGAACTAATTTGCACTCGTGGAGCAGGTTTGTGCCAGATCTGCACTCCAAATGAAGTGCAAGAACATCTGCACGGAATCAGACCAAAAGTGTATCAGTCACTTCACAGGATAAGCTTATGCTTATAAAAGCGAACAAAGAACATAAGAATACAGGGATACTTAATACCCCAGGATATCACCACAGCTGTTGGTAGTTCATTGAATTTTCACAGATTTTGGTTGTCTCTGTGTCTTTGTTTTAAATAATTTTTGATTTTGTTGTTTTGTTTTCTCTGCACATGCTGTCTTTTAAGCTCGTTGATACTTTGCTAGCCAGAACATCTGTGGCGGTATGTTCCCCATTGAATAAGACTGTGAAAAATGGCTTCCTCTGTTTTAGAGCTGCTGCTTAATAATTAAAATATGTTGATGATATGAAGTAGAGAAAGTTGCACTTCTGTTATGCAAGGAAGGCAAATGAGGGGTCGTTAGTCTAGGCCTTCCATAAGCAGTACATGAAGAATGGTGAACCACTGTCTTAGTTGTTTCTGGTAAGCTGCTGGTGGTAGGTATTGGCTGCCTACCAACTGAAAATACCTGGTTTGAAGTCTGACGTAAGGATGAAGTAACTCAGTGTTTGTGGTATTATTTGTGAAATGTCTGGAAAACAGAGCTGTATCACAGGAGAAAAACGAATAGATACATTCCATATAACTGAATTATTCAGACACAATAGTCTGAGTAGATGTTAAGGCACACACTTTAATTAGCTGTGAATGATAATCTGCTGTGTGGTTGCTGAGTCGTTGAGTCAGCATGAATTTAAATCCAGATTGGTATTTTGTAGACACTTTTATCTTTACATAAGCATTGGCTGGATCAGCTCGTGCAAGTCGAGTAGTGTTTTGTGTTTGTTTCTCTGCAGTCTTTAATAGATTTGCAAATGTCAGACAGAACTAAAAATCCAGGTTAGATGTGTCATTTCAGTGCCTAGCCTGTCAACAATATTTATGCTAATGGTTTCTTTTCAAATAATTCGGTATCCTTAAGTCTTTCACAACAATTTGTCAAAATTTTACCAAAACCATTTTGATTATGATAGCTGTAAAACAACGATTTGAACAAGGAAACATGAAGCAAATCAGGGATTAAAATAAATGAGTGAGAGTATTGGTAGTCTGCTCAGTACACTGTGTGATATTGCACATTGCTACTGGCTCTGCCTGCTCTGATCTATGATTGTAAAAACCACTCCTCTAGGTTCAGGCTGAACAGCATGTGTAATGTCTGTGACAGTTTGAGCCCTTGGAGATGGAATTGGTTGAACAGAGTAGTCTATTCAGATAAATGCAGGGGATGCATTCACATGGAAATCTTTCCTGGCACAGTTGATACAAAGTGTGAGTGAAAGAGGAAACAAAAAGGAGCCATAGAGAGCTTCACCCAGCACCATAGATCAGCAGAGCTTCATTGTTCACGATACACGTAAGTTACTTTACATCACAACAGTCTCACCCAAAGTTTTAAGATGTAGTGGTGAGACGTAGTCCTACAGTAAGACATTACTTTAAATTCATTTGAAACCTGATTCTCATTTATGTGTATAAATAAACCATGTTATGCGATTATAGCAGCAAACTTTAAAGTGAAGTGATTTTCATCTTCCTTAAAAGCCCATGGCTGTTTTTCTATAGTACTGAAAAGTTGGATGAGTCCAGTTTAAATCGGTAAACAGGGTAGAAAAAAATGCAGAGCTAGCTGGTACCAGCAAAAGCCTGGTTTTATGTCTAGGAAATCTGTATTTTTCTGGATTTTGCTGTGTCAGATGTCCTTCCACTAGGAGGAGTTGTCATCATATACTTACACTGTAAGAGTATCAAACTTGTGCTTTAATTATTTAACTCATTTGATGGAAAACCCAAATGTAACTTACAATGTAAAATATCTATAAAATTCAGTTATATCTGACTGGCTTGCTTTACTTCCTGGTAATTGGTATCAATATAAATATGAAAGGAAGCTTACAGCTGGTGGTATCTTAGAAGCAAACTTATGTTTGTCATTTACGTTTAGGGCAAAAATTGAGTGCATTTCCCAGAGATTACAATTTCTTTTTAATTTCATGTTTTCCATGGAATATTGCAATAACTTGAGATTTTCAGAGTTTTAAATTACGTTTTAATAGTCACAGTTAAGGGAAAAGCTTGAAATTAAATGCCAGGGTGTCTAGAAAGCCCAAGAAAGAGGCAAGAAGGGAAAAAGTTACATCTTATATGTGCACAGTCTTAAGATATTTTTTGTTTAGTTGTTTCATGTTTAACACTTAGTTGCAAGTACTGATTATGACTGAAAAATATGGTGCTTTAGAAGTATGGGACATACTTTCATTTGTATTTTGAATTCAATGTAATATGGTTACTGCTTGAATTTAAGTGCTTCCTTTGATGTGTTTGCCATTCAAGTGTTGCAAGACAGTGGTACACTTGGTGGTGCACAGTTTTGCTTTGTTTCTCATACTCTTGTCCAGTAGTCATCTCTTTTCATCAAATCATGAAGTATGATTCTAGTAAAATGTATGTTTTGGTAGTTTTTCAGCAATACAGCTTCTGCATAGACTCCTGTGGGATAAAGAGACAGAGACCTTAGTCAAACCTGTCCTTTCATTAAGAGAAGGGGACTGCTTAAGACGTATATCAGCTTGGTATGTTTAAAAGACTTTCAGATTGTTCTAGAGCAAAAGAAAACAGATGTTTAAACCTCTAGGGTATCACAAACCAGCACTGAAGTTTTCCATGCAGCGTTACTATTTCTCTTGTCTAAGGGCCTTGATTTTTGCGCTGAATCAAACAGCTACGGTGCCTTACAGGGCTGCCACTCCCAGCTGTCTTTCCCATCCCTTTGCTGTCGTTGTTTCCACAACAGAGTTGGCAGAAATAAGAAAGTCGGTGCCTCACTTGCTTTATTTTGCAGTCCAAGATGTATGGTGTATGTTTACATGCAGACTGTGATCTGGATGGCAGAGGAGTCCGTAACTTGCAGCAGAATTTGACAGGAGACTTAATGTCTCAGATTCTCACTTTTGCTGTTTGACCACTTCCTCATCATTGCTTGCTTTGGGCCAGCACAATCTTTCCTGTGGCTGTACAGTGAAGGAAATGAGACCTGATTTGGCTTGAAATAACAACCTGTTCCTCTGGGTCATTTTCTCTGCCGGATCAAGTCTCTGATCCGCTTACCTGCATGGTCAAGCAAGTGCTGGTGCTGTCACAGCAAAGGAATCAGTGCAAGGGAGGCACAAACACCTTGAGTTGGAGACTAGGAATAGATGGTAACTACATAAACTGGCTTCAGCATGCTGGCACCAGACATGTAACCATGGCTGAAAGCCACTGAAGACTAATGGTTATAGTCAAATGAATTTGACAGAGAAAAGCAAAGCAGTGTGTATACAGTCTATTGGAATACAAATACATTTCTTCTCTATTCATTTTTACAGCTTTTATTCACAGCTCTTGAAAGCACAATAGCCAAATGCTTGGTAGAACCAGAAGAAAATGGTTCTTTTACAATATATTAAGTGCACGTGTAATATAGAGAAGACATTTCCACATTTGTGGACAATAAATCTTCACATTTTATGTGGCCAGTACAAGTAAATATCAATTTATGTTAGCTTACGAGTTTTTGCTATATTCCAGAGTCTCAGTTTAATTAATTTTAATGAGGTCTTGTAGAAGAAAAAAAAAAAAGGGGGGAAAATAAGATTAAACTCTAAAAAAATTTGTATCAGTTAGCCAAAGACTTTGGGCTTTTTTGTTTGTTTGATCCAAACCAAATTTTATTATTCAAGTTTTTTGATTTATCTGCCAAAGTAAAAAAAACTATTTGTCTGTTCGGCACTGAAGAAGTCAACATTGAAAATGCAAATATATTTCCAAATTTTTTGACATGGTGATATACAACCTAACAGTAGCTTAGCACAGTTTACGTTAGCCATTACTGTATACTGCCAGCAGCATGGCATGGTCTGTGCAAATGCGTAGTGCCTTTGGAGTGGTCTAATTGATTTGCTTGGACTGGTAATATTTAGGATGCTGGTTGCTTCAACCAGCTTACCCCAAACTACTTAAAACCCCAGTAAGTATTTGTTTGCATTCTCAATATGTACAAATGTATTTATTTTGAATTGCTGATGTGACTCATTACACAGGAATGTCAGTCTTTGAATCTATTTTAAATTGGATATCTAAAAGAGAAATTCTCAATAGTTTCTTCTATGTTTCAGTAAAAATCACCACCAATCAAAATAATACACTGGAAAAAGTAGAAATGTAATGATGATGAAAATTCAGCTGTGTGATACGATTTATGAAAAGCTAACTGTAGCTAACACCTAGCTAGCTCTAGCAGATAACATTTGCAGTGAACATTTTCATGTTCACTAATTTGTCCTTTTAGTTTTCTTTCTTCTGTTCAGTTAATCTCTCCCAGCACAGTATGGGATTATTAAAATGAAGAAAGTTAAGTACATTAGATACGTGGTTCGACAGCTATTTTAGAAACTGCTAATTACTATTGCTTATGCTCTTTTGACAACCACCTTCATTTTATAGATATTTTAATTGTAAGACTGCATCTTTTTTCTGTTACGTAGTATGAACAACACCAGAAAGGAGTCAACTCAGTAGCTTCCTTATGTTCTTTTTGTGGTCGAGCTTACTGAGTACCTGCTCGTGCTCCCTTCGCACTCCCTCATGTATACTTCCAGATTTTTTCTGACATCTATTCAGTTGCCCGTTCCAGTTCCTTTGCATGCTGCCTTATGGAAATAGCTTGACCTCGTATTTTCTCCTTTTCCAGTACTGTGATAGCACCTTGGGTCTCTTACTGCTGTTTTGACTCTGCATGCTTACATGGTACTGAGAATAGTTTTATGTTAACAGCTGATTCATAAATGCAAAGGCATTAATAGTTCAGGTCCAGACTATATGGATATAATTAGTTTCCATGAGAATTGAATATGTATTTCACTTTACTAGGCCACAGATTTTCTGAACTTAATTTGCATATCTTTATGTTGTCTTAAGTAAAATAATTGAATCAGCCACATTTCTTTCCATGATTTTCCTCTTCTTGTGTGTTTTTTGCATCTTGTAACAGGGATTTATCAGAGGTACTAATTTGATTGCTTTTATATCTTTGTTTTATTTTGTTAAACCATCATCATTGTAAGAACATCAGCCTTTTTTTTACATTATGTTCTTATGCTTTCTTTTTCCTTCTCCATGCTTGATGCCCTCTGCGTGTGGTTTGTACGTAGGTCGCATACCCCTCTGTGACATTTTCTTATGTAGGCAATTCTTCCCTTGTAAGGTGTTTTTTGATGGAAGTCTAGAGATAGAATCTGACTGTAGTAATTATTACATGATGAGTAGCTGTTGCCTATTATTCCTTTTCATGCAGAGTTAAGCAAAACTTTAAGGTTTTTTTTCAAGAAAAAAAAAAAAACCAACAGTGGTAGCTTATCTTTGATGTCATCCAGTTTATATGCAATGTACCAAGCTCTGCTTCTGTGAATATAAGAAGATTGACATGATAGGGGAAACAGGTTTTTTTTTTTTTTGGTCATAGTTTGCCACAGTCTTTGGCCCAAGAAGTGCTTTCTCTGGACTGTCTACTGGACAGTGCCAGTATTTGTTTACTCAGTGTCTTGACACTTTGGGTCTGCTGATGGATTGCTTTTCAGGTATTTCTCCAACTTCTGTCTCTTGCCCTGTCTTGCAGATGCCCTTCCCTTTTGCTGGCAGAAAAGATGGAGATGGCTTTATAGTACACTGGTTTTGACCAGTGTATTTCCAGCCTGTAGCCTTATGAGATTAGGAGAACCATGCTCAATTCTTAACTAGAAAATTTCCATTTTTTGTTTAAGGCAGTAGGCTAGAAAAGTCTCACAGAAATTATGGTAGTTCACTGTATTAACAAGCCCTGGAGAAGGTTGCTTTTCTCACTAAGATATTATCACTGCCATAGAGATGAAACAAGCTTTGGGTCATTGACTGGTATCTTCTTATTTCACACTCTGTATTTAGTATTCCTTTTACAGAACAGTCAGCTTCTGAGATTTTTCCAAAATACACAGATTTACTGTCTTAAACTGTACTACTGACAACATGCTTTACACTTGGCAAATTGTTTAAAGAAGGGAGAGGAGAAGTAGAAACATGACCTGGGCTGCAAAAGAAAAGGTAGCACTTTGGTCTTAAGATGGTAAAATCTCTGAGAGTTGGCATCACAAGCATGATGACCACTTCCAGCTTTTCTAGTTTTTCATTCTACTGTGTTTAGAACCTGGCGCTCCAGTGGCAGAAACTTTCTGCCATTCAAACATGCATTACAATGGAGCATTCAAGAAATACCTGTCTAAATCACTCAGTTAACCATAAATAGTTAAGATGTGATCAGCAGAGAGAGCAGACCTTTGGTCAGTGTTATTACTTAGTGTCAGAGTACAGGGCCTGAGGTGTACAGTATGTGGTATGGGAAGATCAGCTTTATTGAAGCTGTAATTTAGAGAGTTTGTTGATTCACTGATGCCAGAGGAAAATAAAGATGCATCTGAAAATGAAAGTACACCTGAGTACATCTGAAAACAAAACTGATGGGCCCTTGATTCAAGGGAGCTAGTTAGGAAGGCATGCCAAGTACAAGTGATTAAAATCCTTAAGAAAACTCTTACTCATTCAGCTGTCCAATTAATCAATTTTTGCTAATAAATGATTGCGTCACAGCAGGAGGCTAGTCTTAATTTGGAAGTACAATACAAGTCAATTTTGCTAAAGTAGAAAGGCACAATAAGAGAAACGATTTTCCGGATGAGATGAAATTGCTGTCTCTGCTGGCTCACCTGAGGCACTTTGGCAGGGACAGGATTACACCATGATACATGGCTTGCTCCTTGTCATATCACAGCCTGAACCCCCAAGGGAGACTGAAAAAGGAGCATGAGTAAGTCCCGCAAATACTTATTATATCCACACAGTGATTTGGAGTAACTCAACGTTGGTGTCTTGATAATACACACATACCGCTTTTAAAAAGTTACAGTGAAGCTAGTTTGATGTAACCATAGCTGAATTAAGAACCTGGTATTACATGTGACTTACTTTGTGTCTGGAGTATAACAAGCCAACGTCAGCAGCATCATCTTTTGATAGTTTTGGGATATTGTGATAGAGGAAAGAAGAGGACTAGTGAATTATCAGTAAATTAAAGCATTGGATTTAAAAGCTACATAAAAACACCTTTCTCTGTGCTTTTGCTTCAAATATGCCCCAATATGTATGATTGCAACTGTAAGCGCATTTTTAAGATAATACAGAAAAGCACTCCAAAAGTAAAAGCTATGTCCAGTTCAGTAGATCAGAGTGCCACTGTAGGAACCTTCCATTATTACCCATTTGATAACTTCTTGGCAACAACTTCATTTCATCAAAGCCTCTGAACAGCTGGTGTTTGGAAACAGAATAGTACAAATCTTGGTTGGATTTGAATTGTTTATTTTCATGTAAAAAACCCTGAAATTGTACACAATTCGTGTGTAATACTGCAAGACCTTTCACATAAGGATTTCAAAACACTGTAACTTCACTCGTGAATTTATTAAGTAATAACAGAAGGAAAAGTCTCGCTGAATAAATAGAAGCAAGTCATGCAGCATCCCATAAAAATCTGGTGACCTGACTAAGCCTATGACGATCTCTTTATTGCAGGAAACCTGAGATGTACAGGAAGTGACAGTGTTTAGAATGGGTAAATAGAACCTAGATCTTGTGTCGCCCTCCAATACATGCTGTCATCTTATATTTTTGTTTCCTTCCTTCCTCTGGAAGGGAAGGATTTTCATTTCTCAGTGGGGTGAAAAAAATACGTGCCCAACATCTGCCATACACCTTATCGGTGTGTTTATGATTGTGTCTTAGATGTTAAAAAATGTTAGCATTACCTGCCCTATGCAAGGGTTAAGCCTATTTTCAGAAATAAACATAAATAGTGTAAAAGTAGAATAACAATAGGAAACTCCCTCTGCCTAAAACCAGTTTTCATAATGATATATTTTAGGGTCTTTTCTAATTTATTTTGTAATTCCATTTTACTCTTAACCTTGATTAGGCTCTGAATATATCTTGTGTCCTGACCACTAGGTCGTACCCTGCATTCAATTAACAGTGTAATATTGGTTAAACAAGAGATGTTTGAGTTAATGTTTCTGTTACCTTTCTTCACCAACACTACCATTAGCAGAAAGATTAGAAAGGCAATTAGTTATCTTGTGGGAGAGAGGGGATTTTTTTTCTTCTCTTTCAGCTGTAGGAATAAATTTTTCATTAAAACGGTAGGGAAAAATCCACAAGGGTGTCAAGGAAGACTTAATAGCACATCAACATATGCCATAAAATAATCACATTCAAAGGTGTAAGTGCAGTACATTCGAAAACAACACATCTTGTATCTTTCAGTATCTTGTCATATAAGATTAACATCATTTTCTGCTTGCACTTGAATTTCCTTTGGTATGGGGGTTTGGAGGCAGGGGGATTATTAGTGGGGTTTTTTTGTTTGGTTGGTTTTTTTCATTTGGTATAAATTAATAACAGAGCAAATGCCAAGTAAGATTAGATAGCCACTGTTTGTCACTATATTGCTTAAAGAGAATGTTGCTTTCTGGAAATTCTGGGATTCCTTTCACGTTTAGTGCAGAATTTCTTTGTTCTGGCATGATGTGTGGTGACTCTCCACCAAATGTTGTAGATACTTGTTAATTGTCACGTGCTAGCATGGAAGACAAATATTCAAAATTAAATATAAAATTTTTAGTCTTAAAAAATATATTCCTAGTGAAGTTGTTAAACAATTTTGAAAACAAATTCATTTTTGACAACAAAATTAAAGTCTGTGACTGAAGTGTATGAACCAGAGAAGAGCTATTTGTCCACAGTTTTACTAATGTCCTAACCAACTAGCTGTGTTTTCCTTTTATCTCTCTGAAAATCATATGCCTTTCATGCTGACCATCTTGCAATCTGAAAGTACCTGTTTAAGGCAAGCCAATAAATGAAATATTTCAGTGGCTGAGCTTGTCCTCGCCTCACGTAAGAATGTTCTTTGTGGCTTTGACATTCCTCAAAGAAATTCTTTTGTGGTGTGTCTACTAAATGTTGAAATGTTCTGATTGTTGTTACTCCACAAGGTGCTTTTAGTTACTGCAATACCACCATTCTTCAGACGTATACTTGTCATCCATAGCCTGCAATGTTTTCACAATAATACAAAACCTGTCATAAAGCAAGTAATATAGTGGACTATTCTGACAGAGGATAGAGGGATTTCACAATGTGTTTTACAAATTAGCAGGTTTGTTCTTTAATAGATCATGAAGTGACAAATTCAAAGATTGCAGCATCCACAGTGTGATGGTGTATGTGTCTCTGAAGTGTAACCATTTTGACTTGTTTCCAAGGTTGACCACTGAGTCAAAATTCATAGTGACTTGCAAAACACTGTGTGTCTTACTAACGGTACTTGTTCTGATTTAAATGCTTTAAAAATATTTCCAGGAATGTATTGTATTTATAAAAAAAAAAAAAAAAAGCTTCAGTACTTTTCTAGTGCTCCAAGAATCATAAAAGTTTCTTTGCTGACCGTAACATGTCAGCCTTTGGGCAGCTTCTTGTCACATGTTCAGAGTAGACAGATGTGTTGGAACAAGTGGTTTGTGGCCGGAAAATCATAATTCCAGTTGGTTTATACAGAGCTAATGAGCAAGTACTTTTCCTGAAGTATAGATGAGAGGAAAATCTTCAAATAAAAAAAAAGTATCAAAAATGTATGATTAAAGACACTACATGTCTGAACATGAGCGTTTCCTGCTTCTGGAGTCAGTGCTCTGATAGGAAGCATTCAGGTCACAAGTTTAGAATTGGGCATCCTTGAATTTATTTAGTATATGCTCCAACTTGCAAATAGAAATCTCTTCACAAACTCAGCAATTTTTTGGAAGCTTAAGTATTTGTTTATGTAGATCTTGCATAACTGCTTACTTAGAGCAGCGATGTTGGGAGAATATCTTATGTGTCTGTCTTCTGTCTTCCTGTGACTATCATGTGTCCATCTCACTGTCTATCTTTTATTTCATTTTAGCAATTGGAAAAAAAGTAACAAAAAGTATTTTTATTTACAGTTAACTTGAATTCAGATGACATCATGACGGAGGCCGAACTGTAACAATCTCCCAGTTGCTTTTGTCATAGGAATACTCTCTAACAGGTTGACTTCAGCTGCGTTCACATCTTGAACAAACATCACCCACAGAACCTTTTTCATTTTGACTGTCTTACAGAATATGCAGTTTCATTCACTTCCTTCATATTCCTACAAATAACACTGCTCCTTTTGCTATTCCACTTAACTTTTTACATTTTGTCCATTTTGTCATATGTGTTACACGTGTAAGAAGAATGTCATTGTCACTGAATGAGCATATTGAGGAACATTCTCTTTGAATACAAAGGCTGAGTATTTTTTAATTGATGCTACAGCATTGAATGACTGTTGATTCATCTTCTAAAAGATTAATTCAGCTGTGAGAACTAAACAAAATATAGTCTTCAACATTCCGTTTGTTACAAGGATTACAATGAATTAAATGTAATAATTCTAAAGCATAGCTAAATACCTATTACCAAATGTCCAAGAAAGTATTAATATCTTTGTCCATGACAGTAGAACTTCCATGCTATTAAGTGCTTTCGAAGTTGTTCAGTTGTTTAATGTTCCTAAGCAATAGCATTTGTAATTGGGTTTTGGTTTTGTTTTTCAGAGTCAAAGGCATTGTGAGTTGAGGGAATAGATAATGAAGTATCTACCCATTTCTAACTGGCTGACTCAGCTTGGTCTTGCAGAATATTGCACGCTCTTTGAACAATATGATGACATAGAGGTAGGAATTTGGCTTTTTCAATAAAAGTCTTGAGAAAATGTCAAGCAAGGTGATAATAATGCAAGTGATTAATGTTCCATGATAATGATGTTGGAGCAAAAAACCCAAAAGCTGATGGTTTGCTTTTGTCTTAGGAAATGGGAAAATAAAACCACTGTATTTTGTAACTGTGTACTAAAACTCACAGAGAAATAGAGTCATTTACTGGTGAGCTAGATAAAATGAATATTTTGCTGTTTCTAATGCTGCTTCTCCTATGTTACTCTTGACTGTCTCAGATTGTAACAAATAGGCGTGTCCACCAGAGCAAGAACACAAAGATAACTTTTCTTCTGCAAAAGTTAACAAATAAATTTATTTTGTAAAATTTAGAATTAGATAAAATATAAACTTATGTGCCAATTGTTACATGAAGTTGCTTATAGGTAAGTGGATACTATGTGGCTTAAGAATAATCTTTTTATTGCGCAAATATCACATTACAGAAGGACCCTACATCAGTCATCTTGAAAATCCCTAGAAATGTATTCAGAAATTCTTAGGAAGCCCTTTCCCACAGGTCTGTCTTGGTCAAAATTTCCTTTTTATTGTCCATTTTGCATTTTCCGTTCTTATCATCCATGTACAAACTTACAGACTCTTAACATATTATATCATTAATTAAATGCTTATTTGATGTGTTTTAATTCTGTTTTGCTGTATTCCTAATTCAGGAAATAAATGTAAAAAATAGAACTGAATATTCTCATCAACTCAAAATATCCTTGGATTGACTTTTAAACAATTTTTGTACTTTTTTTTTCTTGACACTAATCAAAATTTCACGAAGTGGCACTAAAGTTTATTTAAAATTTTCTTCTGTGTCACATCTGTCCTGTTTGTATACCAGAGTTCTCAGTGAGTGTCATGGTAATCTCATAAACTAAGTTAAATAAAAATAAAAGTATTTTAAATATAAGTAGAATTTGTCACAAGTGGGAAAAGAACAGTATTTTTTACTTTCCCACAGTGATTCACACTACCATTGTGACACAGAAGACAGAATATAGGACCATGGGAGAGCTGTTTTGACAGTCACCAAACAAACAAAAAAACCTTTAGCAAAGAGAATTTACAGTTTACCAAGCCTGAAAGCTGCCTGTAAAAAGGTTTTGCTGAAGTACAAAACTTTAAAATAGGCTTAGTACATCATTCTGGTTACAATGGACTTTTTTTTAAGTTCAAGGCCATGAGTCAGAATTTCAGTTCTGCAATATCTGTAGATTACAAGCATTATATCATGTCTTAGTTCCTCGGCCAAACTGGATATTTTCCTGAAACAAAACTTTAATTTGAGAAAATGCCTGACTTCCCTGACTTCACGAACTTGCTAACGTGCTTAATATTAGGCATATGCTTAAGAACCTTGTTGAACAAAGCTTCTAAGTTCTTGAAAGTCTAAGTAATTGCCTTTGATGTCTTCTACTTTTAAATTACTAATAATTACTAATAACTATTTACACTGGGTTTTTTTATCTCTGCAGTAGAAGGTATGATTATATCCATTTTGCTGAGGAGGACAGTGGTGCACAGTTTCTTGAGTTAAATTGTTTTTAGCTAAGTAGTAAATTCATGGCAGTAGAAGACAGAGTTCTTGGGTTTCAGTCAACTGCTCTAGCCAGTTCTTAAGCCAGACCAGAAAGCACTTATGATCTTGAATGAAGAAAGAAAACTTCAAGGCAGGAGACTGTTCCCCCTGACAAATAAAATTTCCACATATTAATGTTGTCAGCTACAAAATGCAGCAAATTCTTTAAAGCAACTTTAAAAAAAACCAAAATGTGTCTATAAAAGCTCCCACTTTGTTACCCTGAGCATATGCTGTTCAGTACCGGAGTTAACACCAAGCCTTTTTGTGTTCCTCCTTACAAGCTTTTTGCTAAAGTTTGAACAGCATTTATTACTGCATTTGTACTTCTTTGTGTGTGTTTTTTCTTGGAGGATGATTTTGGGGTTTGAGGGGGGAGGGTGTTGGGGTTTTTTGAGAGAAGCAGAGGGAGCCTCTGTCCGTGTCGCCAAAGCTGAAAAATCCTTTCTGATGAAATCTGATTTCATCATTAGTACTAATTTTTGCATTTAGGTAAACCTAGAATAAAGAGTAATAATTATTCAACACCCTTCTCTCATGTCATTAGATACATATGAGGTATCATTTGAGAAGCACTTAATATGACACTTTCAGGCATGGCTAAATTTCCCTAACAGCTTTTGAAACAGTTATAGCTAGTGACATAAAAAAAATGAGGCTTTCCTCAATTTTTTGAGGAAAGTCTAAATCAAAGAATGTCATGCTTTTGCAGTGGTTTTAGTTTGAAAGAAAGATTTTAAAATAACAACTTCAAAAACAGTAGCTCACTTAGAGTAGAAATTTTGTGTCAATTTTCTTATTTACCTAGGGGAAAAAAAAGTGATTTTTGTATTTTAGCATCCTAGGCCTGACTTTTCAAATCTCCATTAACAAAACAGGGAACATCCTATGGATTTCTCTTTATCTGGTTTACAGTGAAAATACAGAACAGTAAAAATGAAAAGAAATACATTTGATCATAAATTTTCTGCTTTGGATGTGTTTTCTTTTTGCTCTGAAAGATGTCATCATCAAATGAAATTTTGTACGTACTTATAAATCAACATAAAATTGAAATTTTGTACTGACTTATAAATAATGCTTTGAGTTATTCAGCATCTTGTTTTGAAAAAAAAAATAACGATTTTGTGGAGAGAAAGGTTCAGGTTTAATTAACAGTGTCACAACCCATGTTATCTACTAATTACAGTGAATATCCTCTTGATTATCCAGAACCCTCCTTTCCAATATTATTATGCCCCCCAATTCACTCTGAGATTTATCTTCCTTCGTTAGCTTAAGTACAATTGGCATATTGGAACTTTTGGGTTTGTTTCTTGTTTGTTTTTTTTTTTTTTTTATTGAAAGGAGTCATAGCTTTTAGAAACTCTCCAGATATCCTGACCAGTTGTTTTGAGGAAAAAATTTAGAGACAATGAATTCATTTTAAAAGATAAATTCTTCATCCCTTCAATGTTATACCTTATAATGACAAAGGGGCTTCATATAACACATAAATATACTTACGTTTGCTGTTACATAGCTTGTGATATCAGAAACAGCAAACCTATCTGAAAGAAATTCGAATTCTCCTGGACTAATAGGTATAGCATGTTCCTTACTCTGGCATTTGCTACAGGACTTACTCCATCTTACAGAAGTTGATCTTAGAAAAATGGGAATTGAAAATCAAGTCCACCGAACACACATCATTTCCAACATCCTGCTGCTTCAGGAGGTAGAAAAAAAGAGAGGTAAGATTTCCATGTTGTCTCCTAAAGACTAAGAGAATGAGTTAAGGCAACCCGAGCTTTCCTGTCACAAAGAGGTGATAAACTAATATCCGATTCAGCCTAGGATACTGCTCTGAATGCAGACACAGGGGTACTTTACACAGACAATAAGAAGAATAGCTAAACATTAATCTTGTGGCAGGGTTTTAAAAAATAATATAACCTGTACTTTTTTTCAGTGTTGTCTTTAGAAAAGGCTCCACTCATTTCACTTTCTGTTGCTCTCGCAGTCTTCTGCTTAACTAGATACAGTAATGTTAACAGACCATAATTGACGGAAGGCTGCGTCACAAATGTCTTCCTCACTTTGAAAGGTCGTATCAAAAGGTCTAAACCAAGCTACTTTGTGTACATGCCACCTCATCCCTAGCGAGGAGAGAGGAAGAGTGCTTACACAGGCAGTCCTGACTCTCATTTTCCATTTGGGACTCTGCTATGAATTAAGACTTGATCACTACATCTTTTGTTGCTTTTATCAGTTCAGTATCAAAATTCAACTCAAGTTCGTGAGAGCTGGAACAAGCCCTGTAAGACATTCTATTCTGAGTGGAAGGATATAGTGAGATGTTATTCAACTATGACTTATTGTTCAGGATATTTTGAAAATAGTCAAGAAGATAACAAGATACAAGTATTACGCAGTCCGCCCAATTATTCTAAAGATCACTGCCTAAGGCTTTTACGAATTTAATGTGAAGCAATGGTTTACTTGTCTAACATTCCTGCTTTTACCCTCTCTTGGTCAAAATAAAAAGACTTTTGGAGCGAGTGTAGAAATTGAATATTCATAAAATGTGTTTAGCTACTTCAGCTTTTCAGAAGAAACTAGAACTGGTTGTGTACAAGTATATCAGTATATTTTCTCAGTGTTTTCTGAGGAGTTCAAAATTGGTTTAACAATTACATAACTTCTACAGTTCATTGGTTTAACTTTCTTAAAATATTAAAATAAATATGATATTTTTGTAACTGCTACTGTGAACAGATTAGGAAATTACTCAAGTTGATTACTGCAGTGAAACTAGATGTATTTCAATTAGAATGTATTCTCATGTGGCTTTGTGACTGCATTTTGTAACCTTTTCAGGTACTGGAGTGAGGAATATATTACAGTTCTTAATGTAGCATTTTTTTTGGAGGAAAGGAGTGTTCAAACTGTCATTCACACGGTGAATTGATTTATAGATCATTATGTAACATTTCAATCAACTCACTGGCATGTTCCAAATTTTATTAATATAGCAACAACTTGTGATCAGCTTCAGATAAGTTGAGCTAAATCTAATTTTGCCATACTGCTGGTGATTGCAGTGAATTTGAATTTGAGTCAAACATTTAATCTTCAAACTGGAGTGTATGCCTGACCTCCAGGCGTATGTCTTCCAAGGTGACAGCATGATGCCATTTGTTTCTCTTTTTTGGTAGTTAAGTGCTAGAATTCTTTAAGCTAAGTTCTAGTAAAAGTAGTGGCGGTTCATATTTTTATGGGCATTTATCTTGGTGAGCAATGTTTTTGTTCACTGTCTGGTTTTGGCTAATGAAAACAATTCAGTGTATAATTGAATTATGTGCTTGAAGAAATAGAGCCAGCCAAATTGATCTCTGACTTGTTCTGTTTACACCAGGATATTTACATCCTAGATAGCTTTGTCTATTGTATTAAAAATTCTGGGAAGGCTGCAAAACCCATCAGTTCAGTCAGTCATACATGAGTGCAGACTCTTTTGTTTTCACGGTCGGGACTAATGGTTGTTATCTAGTCTCCAGCCTATTATGACATGGTTTTGTTTTGTGTCTGTCTTTGACAGTGCTGTGTCTAGGAGCAAAGCGCCTAATCAGTTACACTGAAATGCTTGTTTTCCAGCACTGAACTGTACTGAAGTCAGACATGAGAAAAAACCTTTTTTTTAAATCTTCCATTCTGTTAAATAAATACTAATGTCCTACTAATGTACTTAACAGTACAAAGCAAAGGCTATATAATGCTGTTTGCTGTTATTTTGAGCTTTAAACAGCAGCATTGTATTTGTTGCTGGTTCAACAGTTTCCAGACAGTCCTCGATGTGATAAGTCACTTTAATGTGTAAGCATTTTCACAAGGTTAATTTTATAGGACTAAGCGTTTCTTTGTACAGTGAAGTTAAGTTTTGGAAAATTTTGTCAAAATATTTTCAGTTTTCTTAAATGTTAACTGGTTCTTAAACTACTTTGAACAGAACGTGTCTCAGTACGCTAAGATTGGGATTCATCCCATCTGACTCTTAACTATTATTAATTACTGCAGAAACACAGCCCAAGATCTGTTCATTGACATAAAGCCCAGCAACACATTCGACCTGCATCAAATATGTGCACATGATCACATATCTGTTGAATTAGGCAGAGTACACAATACAAAGTTCACTACCTTTATGCTTTTACGCTGTCTTTATGCCAGCCAATGGTAGGGAAGTGATTAGAATACCTGGTTTGACGTGAGTAGCATTAGCTAATCAGTAGAAAAATAACCATTCAAAATTGTTAAACCACTTCAGTCCAGCAGAATGAATTCTATAGTGGGTCAGTGCTTTGAATAATGGGGCTCTGATATTTTTGATCTGTATTAGAAAACTGAAAGGCTGCTGTGCCATTGACTCTTGACCTTAATTGAAGCTGGGGTTCTAAAATGCCAGCCTAAGCAGTCTGTGCCCTCTTCACCTTTCCTTTAACTGCTTTTTCCCATCTCTCTCTCATTCCTTTTGTTGTCAGTAGAACTATCCTGCAGCTGTGTGGTGAACCCATTGGGAAATTTATCTGGCTGAAAACCAACTTTTTTCCCCCCTCATATTCATCCAGGCGAAGTCCCCATGCCAGTTCACTGTTCAGCTGGGCAAACACTTGTATGAGTACAAATGGCCGAGGAAGAGACAGCAGAAGTGAGGCCCTGCTGCCTGAAGGGAAGCCACAGCTGAAGGTCTTCTATTAGGAGGCAAGCCACTCTGTGCTCCCTCTAGGTATTAGAAAGAGACAGATTAATTGAGTTGATAATTCAGTGCACTTTCAATTTGAATTACCTTATGTAGGTGCCTGTATTTTTTTGTTGATTGCAGAGATATCCCAGGACGGCTGGGATCCTGGCAGGTTACTTGGCAAGTGCTGACAGCTGGTTGAATTAAATTAGGCCTAAAAGCTACAACTGCAGTTGGCCTTCTGAGTGCAGCCTTCAAAATTTCAAGAAAGCGTTTGTTTCCTTTTCTCTAAATCCTGATGATCTCAAATATTTGCTCAGGGCTTATCACTATATTTCACTTCCTTGCCAATCAAAGTACACAAGCGGAAAAATATTTCCAGTTTCTGCAAACTTTCTTCCTAAATGCAAAACTGTTATTAGTTCTGAACATACTTCCTACCACTCTTTCATGAACAGAAGACCACAAGGCTGTGTACTGAGTCACACTGATAGTTGCTCAAGTCCGGGATCTTGTATCAGATTGTGACAAAGCAGATGTCAAGTGAAACATGACAGAGCACCTCAACCCATAGCGATGCTTTCCCAGAATACTTTCTCAGCCTCTAAATGTTTAATCTAATGAAAATGAAGTTTCAAAAAGGTATGAATGTGAAGAGCCATAAATACTCTTTCTACAAGGCATTTGACAGTATCTTCCCTTTTGATGTGCACTGCAGCACGTTCTGGATCTTGGTGTCCTGCCATCTAGACAAGTATCCATTCATGTATTTATAGCATGCTGTGACTCCTTTGAAATGTTTGGTTTTCTCCTTTGGTTTTCTATTCCAGGGAAATCGTAGAGTCAGAGGGTGGGGCCTGCAGCTTGCCTGGGCTTGTCCCAGTACGGAATCAAGATGCATTCAAGATTTGGGTACTAAACCACTCCTAAGTAAAGCAAAATATGGTCTGTGCTTCTGTCTGTACTTATAGGAATGTTCTCAGCAGCTCTCTAGCACCTTTTTGTAGTCTTGGATGTGTTTGTTTGGCATTGCAAAGAAGCCAGGAAATAACACATCCTCTTCTAGAAGTAGCTGCTTCTGTTTTGAGAGAAACTGATGACAAATTAAGTGTAATCTGACTCCTGTATTACACAAAAAGGTCTTCCTTCCCAGTACATGAGGCATAGCGCTCTGTCCTGTAACAATCAGCAGTTCAAACCAGACATCCTGAAAGCTATAGCCCAGTACTTATAGAGTAGTGCTCCAGGAAGGAACTGTGGTTTTCTCAGTGTCCTCTAATACAACTAAAGTAAGGTTTGATGCTATGTGGGACTGGGACAGCGTGATATTTAATCGTGTTACCATATCGTGCTGCAGTTTTTAGGGGTGTGGGTTTATTACTATTTCTTATGACCTACAGTAAAAGAATAAATCAGGTTTCAGATGTGTTGAGGAATCCCACCATGATGTGGCCAGCTCCTTCAGCGCAGTAGAAATATTAACCTATAGAGAGGGTAATGTAAATATATAAATGCAAATGTCAATTTTTATATAATAAAAAAATACCTTGGATATTGCCAGATATGGAAGACATTTCTTGGTTCCTTTATAATCATGAATTTAAATACGGAATTACTTTGGAACGCTTTGTATCATTTGACTATTAAAATGTTTGTGTACGTTTATAAGTATTCATTATGTACTTTTCTGTACATCATTCATTGAGTTATGAGTGGAAAGATACATAGAAAGCTAAGTGACAAGGTTTTTCTAAGGTGTTCTAAGAGCTAGAACTTTGTTTTTCTAGTATCTTCTTTTACTGAGCTGAATTCTGATTAATGGCATTTTATGTCTTAATGTGATTTCATTAATATATTAGAGTGTTTTCCTTTGAGACGCTAAAGGTATAAAGGATCTTTCCTTTTTGTCTTGTATGGATTTTCTTATACAGAGAGATTACAGTTTTAATAGGATATATATTTGGATCTCTTAAAATTTTATTTGTCTTACAAAGAAGGCCAGCCTTAATGGATTTAAATAAAATATATGCATTGACGTAATTTATTGTGAGTGAATATAAAATAATATGCAAATCTGAATTAGATTAAATGTAATTAATATTCCATAACTTCCAGCTTTTGGTTGGGAAAAGAGATTTTGCATTTAAATTCTTAAATAACTGTTTCTGCATATGTTGTATTTCTTGCCCTGCTGCACTAGTTTAAAGTATCAAGTGCTTTCTTGACATGTGGGTCTTCTGCTTGTCATTCATTATATAGAAGACATAAGATGTGTGCTATTAAGAAGGAAGATGAGCGAGCAGTACACATCCTTGCTTGTGACAATATAGAGACAAGTCCACCTTCAAAGAAGGTGTAAAATAACTGAGGCACTCCCTCATGTATTTTTATTAGATGGCCAAAATAATTAACAAAAAACAAAAACTGTTTTTGCCTTGTCAAACCCAGATATCTTGCCTTTGACACTCTCAGATAAAGCCCTTTTACTCACTCTGGTTTTGTTGCTTCTCTTTGAAACATTACAAACACAATCAGAGTGCTTTGGAGCAGTGGTATGTAGTGTCAACCTGGCAGATTCCAGACCAGTGCTAAAGTATTCTGGTAGCTTTGCCTGTAGATGGAGAGGAGGCTGCTTTGAACCCTTTCATCTGCGTAAGAGTTAGAGGTGGTATTGCTACCCATGTGGTCTATTTTGCTCTCACTGACAGACATATGGATTTGAAGGTTTTTGGCATTTCTGTTTGAGGATGCCAGAATTGTAGATGCTGTTGTTACAAAGTTGTAAACATACACCTCTGACTATACCATTGCATCTGTTAAAAGTTCCAAATTTGTTTATTGCTGCTTTCTGGCCTTCTGTTTATCCTTGTCTCTACATCAGTTAAGTTCTAAATGAAAAAGTCCCTAGCATCTGTCACATGCACAGAGAGGCTGTTAATTCTCTTGTATTTGAGACTTTTTACAGAAACATGGAAAAACAGAAGTTTACAAGGAAATCTTAGCTCCGTAGTAACAGTTCTTCTACTGCTAGAAGCGAAGAGAGGAAAATGAAGAGTAGGAGGGGTAGAAAGGGTAAAGAGGAACCAATAAAACCTTATCCAGCTTCTTTCTGGTATTGTCTTCCCATTTAATATGTCATTTACCAAAATTAGTCAATAAAAGGAAACTGGTTTTAGTGCAGTTTTATCCATGTATTTCAAACTTGTGAAATAGGTCTGTCTAATCTATGCCAGCACAAGCTGTTTGACATGATTTTCAATACCAAATTGAAGGCGGAGTGGGAGGAACATAACATGTTATTGTCACAGAATATGTGCAATAATTTATTTTTACTGATTTTTTTTAATTACTTATTTTTTTTTGTTAAAGATGATACTCACTTTTCTTGTATTATATTTGACAAGGGCTGTACTTAGGTTTTTTGGTTCTAGCAGTGTCTGATACTAGCTGACTCAAAATACATGGAATTCTGTAGCCCTGAGAACTTGCGATAGCTACAGTGAAAACTTTTTTCCAAATCCTTCCAAAAGTTTTGGTTTCTTTCTGACTTAAGATTTATAATAGTGAGCTGCAGATTAGAGGAGTTTAACACTAAACCAATTTCTATTGAAAAATACTGATTTGTCAGAAATAAAGTTTTTAGCCAGTAGTAAATGAAGATCAGACATCTGGTGTTATATGTATCCAGTTTGTACTCTTCTAGGTCTGCAAAAATTAAATGTGCTGTAGCCAGAAGCTCCAGCAAGCCAGAGCATGTCCATGCTCCAGTTTGTCACTGAATGAGCTAAGATTTATATAACTCCTCAAACTCTCCTGCTTTACTACAGCATTATTTCCAGGATCGTCAGCTATGGGACGTTCTTGCTTGCAAACTTCTCTGAGGCTAGGGATCACAAGTTTTCTTGACTGTGACTCGTAACAGATAGCACTTTGGGAGTTTCTGAAAGACTTCATGTCTCCAGATCTAAGACAGACCAAATAGCCAGACCGGTAGCTTTGTTATTGAGGTCTGGATAGCTGATGACTTAAACTTGTCCATTTCAGTTGGCAGCCCGGGGAGACCTTAGAAAGCACAGTTGCCGTAACTTATAGTTTTCAAACAAAATATTGTCAGATTTCAAGTACCGGAGCATTTTTCACTTTGTATTGTCATTCTAATTTGGCCAGATATATCTTTGATTAATTTGAAAATTACCAGCAAATAAACTTGATTTCCTAGCCAACAGTTCTGCTGATCATTATTTTTTCTAGGTGGCATCTGTGGGAGTTAAGGGAATGCAGCATTTTATTTGTTTGGGTCCTTTCTCTTCTAAGACAAGTCTAGAGTAGAAACTTGCTTTGACTTTTGTTTATCAGGAAATCTACAAGAACTGCTGTGTGAGCAATCCATGCATACCATGTCCTCATCTTGTGTAGTTAGTTCTGCATTTTATCATTGCAACCATGCAGCAGTGCTTTTATAGTAGATGTATTTTCTCCCTGTTATTTTAGGAAGACTGGAATTCTGATGTTTAAGGTCAAACTGAAAAGTTCCAATGAATCATCTTTGTTTGTGCCATCATCTCTTTTGTTAGCACAAGGCAGGCACATTTTGAAAATGGTTGTTAGCATAAGGCAGGTGCATTTTGAAAATGGTCTCTCAAGAACTGGCAACTATCCAAATCTTGGCACAATTACGGTACCAAGCATCACAGCTTGGAGCTACAGCATCACAGGTCTTGGGACCTGTGTCCCAGTTACTGTTCCTCCTCACTCATCAGATAGCTGCTTGTATAGGTGTCTCTGCGCTAGATGGAAAGATGCATCTGTACATACTTCCTGCCTTCAGAAAGCAGAAGTCAAAGGTGACCTTAGAAGGTCACAGCAGTGTGTCACGTGTGGCCAGCTGTGACCAGCACTTGGCTGGTTTCTCAGCCTCCCCTAGGCTGTTGTCGCAAAGGACAGTGCTTCGCTGCTAACATTTCTGTGGCAAGGTGATACACAGCATGATGCTATATAGAGAAACAGATAGTTAAGGGGTATGGCAGGTCAACATGGAATACTGATGGGGATGGCTTGACAGAAGTGCTGTGCTTGTTTCAGCGCATTGGTGCTTCCAGACTTAATCCCATGTCTCAGTAAACCCATTTCCAAAGTAGATATAAAGTATGAAAGCAACAAAAGTTTTGCAACAAGGAATCTAGTCTCACTTAATTTAAAGTAGGTAAGTGTAGGCAGTCCTGTGAATTCGTCACTTTTACAGGTTGCAGGCAAATTCTCTTTAACAGCTTTGCATCAAGTATGTACAAGGATGGATTGTGTAAATTGTCATATGTGAAGACAAAGACCAATTTTCAGTTTCATCTGAAGACACACAAAAAACTCCTAGGGAAAGGATGTAATGACTCATGCAAAAGTCATCACAGTTCATGCAGGGCTGCCCAGCTACCAGTTCCATTACTTAGCACCCAGTCATGTAACTAAGGAAATTACTTCTCCTTTTCTAGTTCTTATTCATAAAACATGACATTGAAGCATGACATTACTTCCTATGTAATTACAGTGCCTGAAAATTTCCTGAGTTTTTAGAATTGGTCAGTGGAGACCATCTTACGTGCTAACTGCTCTGAGTTTTTGGTGTACTTTAAGATGTTTTTACCTGAACCATGGAATGTATGATTTAGATAGAGAAGCAAGATGTTTTCCTTTATGCAATGAGGAAAATAAATGTGCGCTTCTGTACCATCTTCCCCTTAATAAGCTGATAAAGTACTGTACAGGCTTTCACAGTAAAAATGTCTACCACTCCAATGTATGTTACAAAAATATAAGTATAGGTCATACAGGAAGTAAGTGGGTCAGAAGACTAGAACTGAAAATGTAATCCAGGTATCTCAACTCCTCTTTCTGTATTCTCACCATAATTCCATTTTTCTTGCACAGGACATATTAGCAGGACATTTTGGTGCCCGAGATGGGATAACAATCTCTTGGGTTTTGGTTCCTTTCTCTTTGTCCTGCTCTTCCCTTCCCTCCCCCAGGTATATTTTGAAGAAAGACCATGCCTGAAATATCCCAGGGGAATTTCCCATAGATTGTTACTTGTGGCAGTGAAATCCTGGAATCTGTCACTGTGCCGGAAGCATTTCTAGTACCTCTCTGTCCTGAATACCTGGTTTTGCATAACTGGCAATGACAAAAGTAGAGTGCCATGAGCCTATTCAAGACTTGCTAGCTTTCCTAGTTCATCAGTAGCTCAAATGTCATTGTATTTGGGGAAAAACTTAATTTAAAAAAAGATTCGAGTGAGTTTTTGTTGTGCGTTTAGGCCTGATTTTATGTGAAATTGGTTTGAATTTTGTTCTTAACTTCAAGGTTCTATTCAGTTTCAGTATGATGTTATAATTTTCTGTAATTTGAGGGGAGAAAGTTACATATGTGTAGAAGTCTGCGTCCGTCAGCATGCCACAAGTGGCAATGTACGTCCTAGCACCAGCGAATGAATCCTTTGGGAAACTGTTGTCTTTCACATTTACTTCAACTTTTCTGGTTTGGAAGTTGTTACTGTAAAAGGTGCGTGGCAATAGCAACAGTGATAATGCTCCTGCTCAGGACTGCCTTAAGGAACCAAAGTGGGGTTGCTATGGGAAGGGGAGCAGCAGTCAGAAATGCCACTGTGAGCTTCCTTTACCTCGGTATATTAGATAAACTTAATTTTCTTATCTTCTGTCTCCTCTTCTTCCCTTACTGCGTATTTGAGCGCTATCTGCCTTTAATTTTTTTCTCTTTTATTTTATACTAAACTTCATCTTACATGAGCTTTCATATGCAAAGTTTCTACTTATATTTAGGAGAATTACTAGACTTTTCCAAGAACTTTCCTCTCCTGTTTCTGCAACATACATGATGGCTAAAGAATCTTGTCTTGATGAACTACGTTTTCTTAAGATGTAGCTACACTTGAAAGGAAGGTCTAGTGCTCTTTCTGTCTTGAATAGCTTAATTTTTTGAAAAATTCATTTTGCTGTGAGGTAATTTAGATAGCTCAGATTGCAAAATTCAGTGTTCTGGACAATGCATAAAGGCCCAAACTACAAAAAGGTAGATGTCCTAGTTCTACCCAGTACCCAGAGATGTCACTATGATGAGTCACCATGTGGAATTTTAATCCTGCTGTTGTCACTAGGTGTAGCTTGTTTGAGAGAGAATACTGGAGTTTCATTTATCTTTGATGATTGGTTTGATAATACACAGAGGTCCTGAAAAATGAATAATCTGCTCCTTAATGACATTTATTATTTAGATAGTTTAGGACCACAACTTGAGCAACATCATGTGGTCTGGCTCTGAAGTAGATACAGCAGAAGAAGCTTATGAAAGCTAGTCCTGGTAAAAATGGAGAAAGAGAGTGAAAAGATTGAACATTAGAGTGAAATGAAAATAGCGCATGAAGAGGATCTCCCAAAACAGAACAACCATGCAACTAGTAGGGATCAAATATTTTATGTCAAATTCAATTAAATGTTTAGTTAGGCAGAGAAATATTTGCCTCTGGGAAGCTAATGCCAACAGGATAGTGTGAAGAGGTTTGCAGAATGTTGGCTTATGAATTCTGACAAGAGGGAAAGAACAGTGTTATCAAAATTGTTTTGTACAACTGGAATAACTGCAGCAAAACTGAGAAATGTTGGCCAGGCAGCCTGAAAGACTGAGCCAAGAGGAAAGAGACAAACACAACGTTAAGGAAAAAAATTTGATCTAGACAGTGCTTTAAAAGTCAACTGAGTGTGTCTTGATTCCTATTTAAGCAAAAGCCCTTTGGCTCAATCAGTGGTACTGCTGAAGGTGCCTGAGGTAACGTGTTCTGTCTAAAATGAGTGGTCTGTCTATAGTTACTGATTGTTTTAAAGGGTATACTTTACAAAAGGTTAACTAGCCGTCTATTCTGTCGATAGCTCTCGATCCTTTACAGATATTTGACAGTTTGTTTTAGAAAATGCATTTTATACCACCAACCTGTTGCAGCGATGACTCCCTGTAACATGGTGGGATGAAGGGGAAGTCTGCTCGTGTAAGTCAATTGTGTCTGTAAAGACCCTGAATTGTCCGTGAACAGGGTGGATTTTGGGAACCTCTTAATTTTTGCTGCAGCGCTGATTTGGGAGACGAAATTAGGGAAATCGAGTTCTTAAATCCGTGGAAAAGGGCAAGGAGAGGTCACCGCCTGTAAACGGCTGGTGCGCCGGGGTTCGGCGAGACCCGGCCTGACGGGCCCGCGGAGGGGTGGGGTCGGAGCGCCGTAAATCACGGCTGGGGCTGGCGGGGCCGCCGAGAGCGCCTGCGGCCGCCGCGCTGCCTGCCGGAGCGACGGCGGGGGGCTGCGGGGGCCGGCCAGGCGCCACCGCCACCCTCCCCGCCCCGCGCCCGCCGGGGCCGCGGTCGCCAGGTGAGCGGCGCCCGGGAGGCGGTCGGTCTCGTTTGCCAGGGTTGAAAAGAGAACCAGGTCCGTACTTTCGCAGCCCGGACGAGCGAGCGATAAGGCGCGCTTAGAAGGCTCCGGTTGAGTCACCCTTAGTTCAGTTATTGCGAGCTGCTCTTCTTTAGGGCAGGCTGGTGCGAGGGTGCGCGCCGGCGCCGATCGCGGTACGGCTGATCACGGCCATACCTCGGGCTCTTCTGAGAACGTCCCGCTTACTGGAAGCGCTCCGGACCGCTGGTGGTTGCGGGTTCGGCCTCCGGCTGCCCTCTCCCCCTGGCGCCGCCGCCCGCGGGGCTCCGCAGCTCCGAGGCACCTGGACGGGACTCGCTGCCAGGAGGTCGCTTGGACCGGGACAAAACCTCGGGCTAATCCTCAGAAAGCCTGAAAGGAAGCAGCAGTGATCGGACGGGTAACGGTGGGGACAGTGTTGTGCTCTCGGGCATAGAGTGAAAAGCTGGTTGTATGTGTGTGTGTGTGTCCCGTTGTCCCTCCACATCTATCGGAGCAGGGAACGGAGGAGCAGGGCGAGCCCTGAACCTGGCGGCGATGACTTGCGGACTACCAGAAATGTAGTGGCAGTGGCTACTGAGATGTTTGATTCAACGCTTAGGTTTTACAGGAATTGATCCCATGGAAATCTATTAAATATTCTCTAAGGGTAAAACACCGGTGTCCTCGAGATGCCGAGATACTTCACTAAGTAGAGAGAAAGTAAATGCTGTGTCTTTTTTTTTTTTCTTTTTTTTTTTTTTTCACTTTTGGTCATTTAAAGAGGAGCGTATATAAAAGCGCTTCTTTTCTGTCCAAATTGGTAATTTCCAGAAGTCGGTTGTTAGTTCAAAATAATTAAGTGCATACTTACTGCTAAAAAGGTTTTTTAAATACTTCATTTTCAGTTAGAGTGGGTTGTTTTGTGGGTTTTTTTCAGTAACATCGTGGGAAACAGAGGAGCAGGCAAATGACTTCCTATACTAGAGGAGGAACAAAAGCTTGTATTTTGAAGCATTAACTGAAAAACGCTGAGATTTGGCTGTAACCTTGGTGAAGTCCTCTATTTCTGCCAGCAAAATGGGGAGAGAATGTTTATTTCAAGTCGAGGCTTCGTACCGTTCAGGATTACTCAGCTAACTGGTTTGGCACTTAAGTTTCTGAGATAATTCTGTAGTATAGGCCGAATGAGGAGGTCTCTAGTTATTGAATCCTCTTCAACGATCACTTTTTCATTATGTTTTTCATAGATATCAAGGTATTCTACACGAGAAAACTCATGAAGAGAAGTGTGGGCTTTATCTGTTTCTCTCATCTCAAAACAAAAATTTCAAAGATAACTTATCCTGGCCTACCTGCTTTCTGTTGAGAATAATAGTTTAAAAAAAAAATAAAAATTAAATCGATTGTCAGATTGTAGTGCAAGGATGTATGGGGGGTGGAAATGGTATGACATATGTAAGGGGAGAGAAAGAGAGCATGAACATTTGGGTAGCACTTCAAGACCCTTTGGAAGCACTGACCTGGCTGTAATCTCGTGGGGAGTTTTTGATGTTTGACAGACTCATGTTTTTTCTGATAGTAGCTTAAAGCCTTTGAACTGTTGCGTATGCTTTCTCAATCTATTTCTCCTTATCATAACAGGCTGGAGGTTCTTGAACCTCAATATTCTTCTCAAAGTCCTATGACCTATAGTTTGCTATAGCAGCTACTGCATCAGTTCATCTTTTTTTTTAAAAAAAAAAGCAGAAGATACAGGTTGTAGAAAGCTGGTTCTAAGCCATTTTGGGAGCAGGAATCCTGTCTTTTTTGTTATGCTAATGAAGAAGATTACATTACTTCTTAGGGACACAATTAACATGAAATCTACCTTGAATTTGTAGTGGCTATAGTTTTAACTTTATTTCTTCCTACCATACGTTAACTTTAGTGGCTTTTCAGTAATGCTTTTTCTGTTTCCCTAACTTACTCTCTTATTACACAAAAAATAAATCTAAGGAAATTGATCTGGTTTTTGTCCTGAAGTTGACTTTCCTCACCATTAAGGTTGCTTATTTCATTATTTCTCGTGTGCATCTGCATAGCGCATGCAAACGTGCCAAGTAACTTAGCAGGGAGAAAAGAGCAATATATCTCCCACTCATCCTAATTTATTGCTCTTGGTTTTGTGGGAGGCAGGGCAGGTGTGTGGGGGAGGTTGTGAGGAAATTTGCTGTGTCAAAAGTAAATAGGGTTTTCACGAAAGTTGACTCCATCTTGTAAAGACCTGAGAACATAAGGTAGTTGCTCTTCAGTTGGATGTATTATACCATGTTCAAGCCCTCTTAACTTCATAGCATATATAATGATAAAGACATGGTAAGGCTTTGCGTAAAGTATTGTACCACTGGTGGTATGGTAACACCAGGTAAAGACTTCAGAGAATTTGATCTGACAGGGGGAATCACCCAGACTGCAGATCAATAAGATTCTGAGAGAAGTGTAATCTTTTAATGTCCAAAACTGGTTTAGATGTAACTCAGATTTTTGAGATAGCTTGATTCAGAACTCCAAAATTGCTTTTCTATTTCCTTTTATGAGGTTTCCATTAGCATGAGCATATACAGCCTTGGACTGTTTGTCCTGAATCCCTGAGGCCAAACTGGAGACTTCCCTTTCCCTTGCTCCCCCTCCTCAATGTATTGAAACAACAAAGTAGCAGCCATTGCCACTAGTGGTGTTATGTTGTGGTATGGAAGGGGCTCTTATTCTTGTACCTGTTATCAGGTTGACTGACCCATCAGAATGTTTCCTCAGACTGTGTGAACATCAGAAAGTTTTCATGAAGACAAGCTGAGCCAGAAAGTTTGTGTTTTCATCCCAAAGCCAAGAGGGCATGAGTAGAAGGATATTTTATATGTTGTTTTGGGGAAGCAAAAATTACTTGTTTCATCGTTCATATGGTGTCTTTTTTATTTTGAGCAATGATATGAAGAGATGCACACACCATCGGATTAGAGCTTGGTGCATGTTTGGTCTTGCCCACAAGATATGTATTTTATTCTACATCCAGTCTCATACTGTTTTCCTAAATGCCATGTTGATTTTAAAGACGTCGTCTTTTGTATTCCCTCACCCTTATTCATAACAAAAAACTAGAACATGTCAGAAGTTACCTGGAAACTTTTCATGCTCTCCAGTTCTCTGAATTCACAATCTGACTTCGGCCAGTTCTATTCCCTTATACTTTCCCAAATTACAGACTGAAGAAAGAGAAATGTCACTCTCTATAAATACAGATTCACTTAGCATTTTTAAAGTTATATTGGCATAACTCAACCTTGTTTGCATCTAATTAGGGGAAGCTTGTATGACTTTGGAAGTGCTCTGTTTTGTTAGATGCTACGTTTTGACAAACAGGAATGTGTACAATTAAATTTCAGTTCCTTTTGGGCTGACATTCTGCTATAGTTTCTACCGTTTCCATTATTGATTGCATGATGGCAGGTGTTCAAAGCACACTGTCTCTTAGGGAGTAAAATTTTCAGGGTTTCTATATCTAGTAAAGTCAAACATTCTTTGAATCATATGCTAAAGTATTTGAGACATTCCAGAGTCTTCAGCTGAAGAGGCACCCTCCTTGCAGTGTTTACATTCAATATGAGAAAAATGTATGGATAGTTTGGCAGGACTTTTGCTACTGGGCTAATTGTTGTAATTCTTGGTTTACATTTATGAAGAATACATAGTACAGCAGCGCATAAACAAGCAGATAAATTTATGGGTAGAAGTTAGCAGACCTGTTGTTTTGGGGGGTTTGGGTTTTTTTGTTTGGGTTTTTCTTTTTTTTTTGAGGGGTTTTGAATGGAGGATTGCTCAAAATATTATCAAAGCTTCTGTACACACATAATTGTGGCTAAGTGTCCTGCCAGTTCTTGAATGTAGGTATTTCGTGCTAACTTTGGAACTCTAACTTGATTCCTCAAAACAAAACTCAGGCATGAATTTGAGCATTGGGTATTGAATTTATAGATCATGGGATATTACTAAGAGTGACTTAAAAGGTGTGATGATTAGGACATGACTGAAGGAGTTTGGTTTTCTTAGGAAGGGCTTCTTAGGAGGGGAGGTTAAATGGAAAATGCTGTGCTTCAGAGGGTCATTGTGTATTTGTTGAAAATTCTCAGACTGTTGGATTGAAAATGTGTTAGATTGCTATAATAATCCTGTGATTTGTTTAGGAGAGGGAATTCTTAGCTTGCTTTATGGATCCTCAAAAATGAAGTGCTTGACAGTTTACTGTCATTGTAATCCTATCATGAACTCATCTGGTATCAACTGTTAAACCTAAGGTTTCGTTGGTTATATTTGTACCAGCTTGGTCTTGATACCTATTTGCATGAAATGTCACGTGTTGCATTTCAGCATAGTCGTGGTAATCTTGCAGGAAAGCTTAAGGAAAATCTCTCTGACAGGATAACCTGCACTTCAATAGTCAGAATTTAGAGGTTTGGAGGTGTTTTTTATAAACCAATACGAAAGTATGAATATTAAGTACAGAATCCTAGCAGTCCCCAAAAGCAGAGTAACAGCATGTTTATGCTATATGAGCAAGCTAGCCTCCAATTTTTCAGGCTCATTATAAATGGTGTTTGTTACCTTACTCCAGTAAACACATAACATTGAGTTTTCAAATGGTTGTGTGAATTCTAAGAAGCCCCCCCCCAGTTGTTTGAGGTAATCTTTATCATTCTTCTCTAATAATAATAAAGCTAAATTTACTGGAAACAAGCTCTGTCGGTTTGCTTTAGCTATAGGAGGTTGTAGCTTTGTGCTAAGCATTTGCGTTTTAGAGCTTCCTATCTGTGGACCGGTTGTTTTGCTTAGAACAATTGTAATGCAAAACTAACTTTACAGACCTTTTTTTTTATTATTATTTTGAAAATAATTAGGTGATATTTTTAATACTAGCCAGCAGAAACTGTGTCCTCAAACCACATGGTAAATGGAGAGGTGATTTAGCATTTCACATCAAGGGCCCATATGATAATTTATGGCAGATTATTTCTGAGAGTGTAGTTTGGTTTCTTTAGGACTTCAAATTGTATTTGGATCTGTGTAACTAAAAGTGTCAGTTCTTATTAACTTCTCAACTCTTTTCTACTCTTTTTCAACAAGAAACTTGACCAAAGCCAAACAGATTCTCTCTGGCAGAGGTGCTATTTCCAGAAGTTTTTCTACTACAGTATAGCTGTAGGGCCAGGGCCTTGGCAAATTGAAGCTTTAAAAAAATATCTAAATACTGTTTATCATCTTTAATTAATGAGTATTTATTGTAGGACCTTCAATAAGGGAGAAGTGGGGATTTGTTGTTGGAGTCTGGAAACCTTATACAGCTTATGAATCCCTGTGATGCAGCTGAGAGGAAATAGCAGAATTCTTTCATAAATTGGAGATCAGCTTTAGTGTTACCATAAAACTAAGCCTCTTATGATAACCTCTGAGTAGAAGAAACAGTAGGTTCAGTACAGCAACGCTTTGATAGTACCTGTGATGCTGAGGCTGGAGAAGGGAGCAGGAGTGCTGTAGAGGCAGCTCTGTGTTCTGTGTAACACCTGTGCATTCCCCCAAACCAGAGGAATTCTTGTGCAGCTGTAAGCAGATGACTTCCAGGCTGCTGGGCCTTCAGGGTGCTACTCTTGTTTTTCAGCATGAAACTTGTCCGAGGTCAGAACAGATTCTCGCTGTCCATAACTTTTATTTCCAAAAGCTCTTCTGCTTTCTGATTCCATATCAATCTCTGCTGCCTTTGTTGCTTTTCCAATTTTTATAGGAGACACCTGGCTGACTACTACCTAGGTTAAATAATGTAGGACTGTTTGACCTTTAAGCCTGTGTGTATGTTCACAGGGTGGCTTTTGCAGGCTAATATAACTGGATAGGATAAGGTAGCCTGTCTTCTGTAATGTAATGCTATAAAGTGAGCACAAGGCAGCATTTTTTGAGGAACAGAACAGCAGTCTGTTAATGTGCCTGAAGTGTTTGTCTCGTGAAGTTTTTTGCTCACGATAACAGAAAAACCTGTACTGTATGGCAGGCTGTAATTGATGGTAGAAGAGACTGACAGCTATGCAAATCCCTAATGTCAACAACGATTTGAGCCAGCCGTCTGTGCATGCTGAAGAAGAGAATCCCAGTAATCTGCTCCTGCCCTTATCTCTTGGGTAGAGCCCTTTAGTTTACAGCCTGTTAGAAATATGTGACCAGTTCTCTGCTAGATTTATCACTTGAGCAAGACTCTTCAGAAACAGTTTTTTCCTCACAGTGTGCCAGTTACTGGGTTTAGAAACATACTTTTCCAAACCAAGCTGTAGAGTGTCCTTTATTTTTTGTCAAAATGTTCTTAAAACTTTTCTTTTTGTTAATGTTTCTAAGTTGATGTCTCAGTCTTCAGATGATGTGAAAGAGCAAAAAAGAGGAACTTTGTGGATAAAAATGGAGAATTGCTCAGGGCCTGCTCTTGCATGTGTGTCCAGAGGTGTTGGTTTTTGTTGTGACTTTTTGCATTTGTAAGAGTTAATATACATGTGTGCTTGACATGCAGTTGGGAGTAATGTGACTGTATTATAATATAGGCTACATCTTGAGGTATCTGACTGCCTCAAAACAAAGAAGTAGTTCAGTTCAAGATGCCTTTGTTAGTCATGCTATTTAACTTCTGTTAAAGTGGGGCCTTTGTGAGTTGATGCGCTACGATAAATCTTGTTTTTGTTTTTCCAGAACCAAAAATGATAGCTGCAGGAAAATTTTCAAGTCTTCCCAGAAATGGCCCAGTGAACCACCAGTTCTCATTAGCTTCTTCTATGGACCTTTTGACCACTAAACCTTCGCCAACTGAGCATCGCTCAGACTCCTTTCAAGACATCTCTATCCATGGCACTCTTCCTAGGAAGAAGAAGGGGACAATTCCCATCAGGTCTTGTGATATGTTTAGCCACATGGGAACATTGCCATATACCAGAACACACCGGCAGCAGTCACCTCTTGTACAGGATGTTATAGAAGAGTACCCTCCACAAAGTGGGAAGAGCAACAAGCTTCATGCCAGGTACCTTGTAAAGCCTTAATTTACATATGTTTGTTGCATAGGTTTTTATAGACCTCCAAATGTCCAGTTATAGGTGCAGCTGTTTATTATAACTCTGCATTCTAACAGAGGTTGATTTTTCTCCCTAGTACTCAATTTAGGTTTTTGATGGAAGAAGCAAAACAAAAACCAGTGTGAAACATGCAGGGTGTGGACAGGGAGGAGTGAATCTGATGCATAGATTTCAGGAATTCTGAGAATTTCTTCTTTTTTTTTTTGACTTACTGACTAGCTCAGGCTTCAAAATAATTTGCCTTTTGCAATAAGATCAGCCAGCATATGAGCTGTTAAATACTCATGCCTGTTTAAATGTCCTTCTATACCACTCTTTAAGTGGGATCTAGTGATTTGGATTTTTAGTCTTTTTTTTGACATCTGTGTAGTTTTTAAAAATAATTTTTAAGGACTAGGTCTCACCTCTAAATGTTTAAAAGTTATAGTATTGTATGTACTGTTCCCATGAAGGAGACTTTTAAAAGTCACTGAATTGCTTTGAAATGACCTTTTGCATCCTTGCCTATTATTCTTGCCTCACTTCCTGGTTATAATATCCATGACTCTTGAGAAAGAATTATACTGTCATAGATAGCATTTCTTTTGGGAATCTGTTATCATCATTGATATTTCGTTGCTTACAAAAAAGTAAATAATTATGTAAGTGTTCTTTTTTTGGTTCTGATTTTGAGGTCTATAAAGTGGGAAAAAATTTCCAGCTAATGCAAGAAAAATGCAATGTAATGCAGTAGATCAGTTAAAGCCACAAAGATGAGAATGAGTTAGGTTGCTTGGGTGACAGAGTTAAAGGTTGAGAAAAGATAATCAAATGACAACTTCTGAATTAGGATTTATAGTTTTGCTGTGTCCATCACTATAAGATTTCTTGTTTTTAAATCCTGTGAAGGAAGGACGGTTCTAATTATGTGGGGTTGTGTGTGTAGAGTGGTTTTTGTATGCTTTTTGCTTGCGGCACACGGGATTGGGCTTTCTTCTCACTTGAAAATAAGTCTTTCTTCTCTATACCCCATTCACTTTGAAAGAAGAAAGGGCCTCACTGTGTTTAGTATTCCTCTGTCACTGATCTCTGAGATGTACCTGCTTACATGAACCGGCTTTTTAACATAATTAGCTTCTTTGATTTGCATACTTTTAGAGAATGCAAGCAGCTAGGGCTGCTGCCATAAAAAGAATATGGTGGTATACACTGAAGTTTTACTTAATGTCTTCCTTCTCAAGAGCAGTTACTAAACATGATTTGCAAGAGATGTTTTCTTCGGAGACCAAAGCCTCCATATTAAATATATTTATACTTGTAACAGATAACTTTCCTTGTCCTGTGAAGAATACTTTTGCATAACCAATAACAGAATGCTTCAGAGGAAGATGTCAAGAAGTTCTGCCTGATCAGAATTAAAACGTGATGCTTTTGAAATAGTAAGAGATTCAAAGGATGTTGTTAGTGCAGCTTGTTAATAGAATTTGTGTCTTTTGAGTCATAGCAGCAAATGCTGTTCCTGTGTTTGGTCTTCCAATTGCTTTGCTAAAATACACATGGAATGCTATAGTAACAACTTCTAACTTTTGCTTTCTGTAACTTTTACAATGGATCTTTATGCATTCTGCGGCATAACCTGACAGCCCAGTTGTATTAGAGCAGAAGGCACTACCAACTTGACAGTCAGCAAGTATGTCACTTCTTGAGCCTTCTTGGGATAACTCAGCACCTTTTATTAGCATACTTAAAAGAAAATTGAGAGCAAGTTTGATTTTTCCTGTGGTAAGCATTCTACCATATATGCTAGATATATATTCTGTTGCTTACACTCATGTTGAAATTAGTTGGGACTAATAGTATAGGGAAGTCCACATTTCTTTATCAGAGTTTTGTGAAAAAAAGTCCTGTAATATTTCCGTTTCAGTGTAGGAACTCATGAAATAGTGTAACATTACATGGATATTCTCATTCAGGAGTAAATCAATCTTTCATTGCTATAATGCTGTTCACAAAAATTAAAAGTGTGAACACACATTTTAATGAAACTTTTTCATGATGCATTGTTCAACCGAAGTGCTGTTTTTGGTGTCGGTGGACCAGAACTAATAGTCATTAGGATTACAGTGTTTATGTGCACATGGATCTGATTATACTAAACTGTCACTCAGGCATGTCATAGTTTAAGTTTGATTACTTCTAATTTTAAAAAAACATAACTTTGATAAGGTTTTAAATAATTCAAAATGAGTATTATAAACTTTAATATATAAATACATAATACATAATTTTGTGGAACAAAAAAATAAACCAAAGTGATGAGAAGAGGAAAAAGATAATTAATTGTGTCATTTTCTAACGGAACTCTTGTGATTTACAGAAGCTTTTCTCCCATCTTATATTACATCTACCCACTTGCATTACTCTGCAGCCCAGATGAAGTCTATGTATTGTAATTTATCCATAGGATTCTATTCTGTCAGGATTTTTACACCTATATGACCATAAATAGTATGTCTTTATGGAATTTCTAGTATCTTTGGGATTAACATGGAAAAATAAAATTTTGATATACAAAAGCATCTTCTAATGCTGCAGTAACTAATTCATGCAGTTTCAGGGGGAAAAAAAGAGATATGAAGTCTTTTCAAACCTGAGAGTCACTTCTGAAGACTTGGAGAAATTATTTTGTCAACTTTCAATAGAGTAAGGTTGTGTTCTCTTCTGGCTGGTTTGGGAATGTACACATGTTCTACTTAGTTCAAAGGGGAAAAAAGTTTTCTTTCTTGAGAAAGCCTGTGTCTGATTTTTAGTCTCTTGGAAATAATTAAATAGGCAAAGTTAGAAGCAGCTGAGCTCTTGAAAGTTAGTTTTACTGTCTAAAATAAGAATTCTCTCTTGAAAGTTAAGAACTTTCTTAAGAAACTTTAGCCTGTAAAACTGTAAAGCTGTTTGCGTGTATTGTCAACATCAGATAATAAAGAACAACTAAACCTAAATAAAGCACAATTGGAATTTTCCTTTGACAGCTGGTCCATGAGTTATCTTCGTTTAATTAGATTTGCCTTATATTATGACACCTTTATTTAAAAGAAAAATTGTTCAAATGCATGTCTGTTGCTAGAACCTGTAGTCTTTTTTTTGGTCCGGTGTCTCGTGGCTGCCATCAGGAAGTCCAGAATTTCCAAGTTCTTTTTAATTATTAAAGTTTCACACTTGGGTGGATGAAGAAAAGGGGGTCAGCCCAGGCATCTTTCTTGCAGAGGCAGAGAGTACTGGCTGTATTTGCTCTATCAAGTACTTCGTATGTCGATACCCATGGTCTTGCACAGCTATCTTGACCAGAGAAATAGAATAATTCTTGTTTCTCTATTCTAGTGTTTTGGGAAGGATAGGCGGTTCTTCCCCCACCCCAATATTTCCTAGTTTTCACAGGCAATGCTAGCTCAATTATTTGCATAATTTTAGACTCTCTATAGATCTTACAAGGCATATTCAATTTCAAATAAATGAATATTGGAAATGTCAAACTCACTTCAGTTTTTCTGTGACCAAGCACATCACAAGTCTGCACTCCTTATTAGCAAGATTTGTCCTACCTACAGTTGGGCAAAAATCAGAGATGATGAGCCATAGCCTCATGTTCTTAAAATCAAAAACTTGAATTTACATTGGCTTAACAGAAGAAATGGTGTCACTTGGATCTACCTGTGCACTTGGATGATTATGGTTCTCCCTGACTGATGTTCCAGTTTAACAGACCTGTGGAATTTTCATGCTTTTTCATTAATGCAGCCAAATAGCCCTCAGATAAACAAGACCTGAAAGCAATGCAGAACTAGCACTATCACAGCACGTTTGAATGTAGTGATGAAGGCAGTTGTTGAAGACCAATTTCAGCATTCTACACCATTTCAGTTGGATGTCAACAGTACCCATGTAGTCTTGGGTTAAGGTAGTAGTTGTCTCTGGGGGTCTGGTACTGCCTCTGATACAAACATACATAAATGTTTCCTCATGTAGAGATGCAAGGAATTTCTGAGGGTTGTTAAGAAGATGGAATGGTGCAAGGATTTTGCAAGTATTCCAAAGCAAAAGTAGATTCCAGTACTGATCCTATGTTCTCCATTTCGTGAGGCAGTGTGGTTGCAAGAGGTAGCAGAACAAGTAATTGCTGCTTGGATTGTCTCGCAGCTGACAGCTATACTAGTCTGTATTCCTAAACTTCCTGATAAAAAATTTAACAAACGGTTTCATAAAAACTAACAGAGTCTGATTCCAAGAGACATATTTCTCACACAAGGCTTATGTTTTGTTTGAATTTCAATAGCGCTGCATATATACTATCCCTTATTGGTAAGCCGATCCCCATACCAGGGAAAGAAGAAGAAAGGGGAGCATAAAACATATTCTGAAAGTTTTTCCTCCAGTTGGGGTTTTGATTTGAAATTAGTACTTTTTCAAGACACACAAAAATCCATTCCATAGTCATGGGTGCTGCTGCATGTATTCTTCAGTACTTACTATAGAATAAACATCAACAAAGACTTTTTCCGTGGTTAGGATATTCATAGTGTTTATTCTTATGTGGATTCTCTGACTAATAAATTTTGAACCTCGTGACAAAGTTGTCTTCTTAGCAAGTTGTCATGGAGGAAGTCATTTCCTGCACTGCCTCTAGCCACTTAATTTTTGAAATTGTGAGAAAGAAAAATATTTCTTGATACCCAACTGTCAAACAGGTCATTAGTTACAAAGTTGTTTCGTGAGGAGAGAAATAATACAAGTTGTGTTCTTAGAGAATCAGGCTAATAAAGATGTGATCTTCACAATCAGTTTAAAGCATGGTGAGGAAAAGAAAGAAAAGATATTCCTTTCTCAATACTGGTAATTTCTCTACTGCCTGCAAAGTAATAGGAAAAAAAAACCCAGCCTGTATTCCTGTTGAAACAAACAGGCTTTGCAACAGAATTGAAATTCAGTTTAATAACAGCTCTGGTGTGAAGTTATAAACTGTCAAGAGGCCAGAAATAGGATGCAAATTTGCACAAAGTTGGTATTGTTGGTTTTATTTTTTCTCTTCATGATGCTTTGAAGGCATTTAATAAAAATTTCAGGATGGATAATCTAGCACAGTAGTAAAATCAAAGCTAGACACAGTTTCTTACGAATAGGGTTATTAATTTTTTTTATGCAGTTTGTAAAGTAACACGCCTATTTAAAGCACTTACGTTTCACATGTGTCCAACGTGGACTTTTTAGAAAAGATACTTGACTGATAAAAGTATGCGTATGAGAAATTTAGCATTTGATGGAAAGAAAGATGAGTTAACGTCCTTGCCCTGTATGTGTAGTATGGGACTCTGAAGAGTAGAGCTTTGGATATTTTAGTAGTAACTGTGTGGTCACACATTTGCATTAAATTACTATTTTCCCTCTGCTCAGCCTTCCCCTCGGAAGTGTTGAAGCCTACCATCTGCCAGAAATGATCACTCTAAGTTTTCATGCTAATTAAAGCCTTCAAACAAAGTTGACATTAATTTACACTGGCTGTTTTCCGTTACACAGGATGCTTGTGAATATATGCTGGTTTCATTCCTGTTTACTAGCTGTCCTTCCAGTAACCATTTCATCTGTTCACACTTGCAAAGACAATTCTTTGTTCAAATTCCATTCTTTGTCAATACTGATGTTTCAGAAATGGAGTCACTGATAAACAATAGGGCTCTACTGTTGAAACTGGCTTGTAATCAAAATACTTTGTGCGTTTCTCTAAATTATGTATAATGCCTTGGATGCTTTGTTTTGTCACTCTTTGTGAGAGGTTCTGACATACCAGCTGGTCAGAACTAGATTTTTTCCCCCCTGTTTTTAAAGCTACTTTTAACTGTTTATATATTTAGAAGCATAAAGTTGTAACTACAGAGCTATAATTTTAATCTCTTCTGCTTTTCTCCTGTCTTGATTTTGTGTTTTCAAGCCCTGTAAATTCCTGGCTATGCTGAAAGTCCTGAATGAGATTGTAGCTACAACACTACTGCTGTTTTTATTGATGTGTCTACAAGCTATTCCTTTTTGTAGGTAAATAGAGCATAACAGCTTCTTTTCACTCTACCAAAATCTCAAACATGAACTGTTCGTATCCAACATTTTTTTAACATGGTTCAGGCATGTTGAAAAAGAAAAATTGAATGAGGGGGTGGGAGGGCAGGTTGTGGTTACCTCGATTCTTTCACTGAGGAAATGGGCAAACCAGTGGCTCTAATGTCTTCCAGTGCTCACTGAACACTGTTGCAAAAGATCAAAATGTGGCAAATAACCTGTAAACCAAAATGTATTTTATAGACTAGCCCTAAGTATCTACATACAGACAATAAGAGTACACTTAGTTTCTGTAGTTCTGAAGGTATGATAGGCGTGTCCAACTGTGTATCTAGCTAGACTTCAGACTCTTGAGTACTGGTCAGCAGACTTTTTTTTTTCCCATCTTGTTTTTCTGTGTCAGCTTTTTTCCCCCCATTATTTCAGATAAAGTGCTATCATTTGGCATTGGACTTTTCTATTGCTGCAGCAGAGTTGTTCTAGAGTAGATTAGTTTATCTGGTCACTTGGAATGTTCTGTACTCTTCAAAATTTCTGGTTTTCAAGGTTCTGCATGTTTAGCTGGGCGAGACTTGCGTACTTGTCTCATCTTATATAACTCTGCGGGGAGGGGGAAAAAAGTTCAATTTTAAACTTGACTAGTACCACTGACATTAATAGGGTAACTTGATCAGCATAAAGTTAAACAGGCTCACTGTCCTCTGCAGGACCTTGTCCTTGGAGGGCAGTGCATTTGGAAGGTGTTAGCAAGGTGTTAGTCTTGAGGTATAAAACCATTCGTGACTGGATTCTGTGTTCCTGAAACTTTTCCTTTCCTCTTTTGTATTACCGCAATAGATGAGACCTGCTGAAGTCCTTGAATAGACAGTTGATTTATAAGGGAAAAGACCAGGCAAGGCAGTACTCGGTGAGGAGCACACCGTTCAGGGATTTGCTTCTTTCTTGTCAGAATTTGCAGTCTGTTTTGCTTTACCAGATGCTGCAAATACTGTTTTCCTTTGAGTTCTGAGGATATGGTGGGTCAGGTATTTAGACAGCATTTATTTTGTTCTAACTAGTGATTTTGAAAACATTGTACATTGGATAATTTTTAATTTTTGTTACTTTTTATATGAATGCTGTGTGTGCGCTTAGAGCATATGGCTAGGTGCATTTTGAAAATTAAAATGAAAATAAAATTTTATCAAGTTAAGATCTGAATATATCAAGTAAAATAAGTATTTTACATGTTTCCTGTGTGGAGAAAAGTAAATAATACAGTTTGTTGGGTTTATAGAATGCAGTTCCCTTTAAATTTTAGGGTGAGGTGGGGAGGAAATTGTTATAAAACCACAGAATTTTTAAAGTAAAAATAGTTATAGTTTTGGTGTAATGCCTGAAACTTCCTTTTAGTATGAGTTTTGTTTTCTAAAAAACCTGAACCAGACTGGGAGTTTGTGGTTCTGATTTTGTAGTAAGAGTAAGACAAGTGTGGTGAATTTAGGGCTACTGACTATCTCATTGACTTCTTCCATGCACACAGAAACAGGCTCTTCAAAAGAGGATGCATTCCTTAGATGTTGCCAAAACTTCATGCTTTTTGTCCCAGAATTTCCCATTCTTTCTCTTCATCTGTCCTGTTCACATATGCACCTGCAAATCTGACCTTGGCCGTCTCAGAGGTGGGGCAGAGCTACCCACTAAAGCTGGTTGATGTTTGTGGTAGAAGGAAGGCTCTGTTGTATACGCAGAGAATAGCTAATGTTCTCTGCTTACATTCAGTGACAAATCCTCTTATCCTTTAACTTTTGGGGACTGTTTCTGGTTTGGCTCGTCTGCCTTTCGTTTCCAGCCCCTCTGTCCGTTGTTGATGTCAGATTCTTGTGTTGTTTAGTTCTACTCAAGTTCCATTCAACACTTCACCCTTTTGTTCCCATTTGATGCGTACATCTGCTGTCTTTGCTTGCTTGACATAGACCTGCAGAACTAAAACTTCACTTCTTGCTTTTTATGGGCATTTTGAAAACCTAGCTACAGGCAACAATTATCAAAATCTGCCCATGTGGGATCTTGGGGGAGAGAGATAAGGGGAACTGGACAAAATGTCTCAAAAAGAGAGACCATCTCTCCAGTATTGGAGATTAATTAAAGCCTAGTCCTTCAGCTTCTGAGCAGAGGAACTGAAGTGCTGTATGAGATGGGCACAGTTGTATCATTGTTTGAAATTAATTGTGGGATCACGACCGTATTGTTAATGAATGACTTGCCAGGTAAACTCGAGCCCAAATTTGTCAGAGCCCCAACCAGAATGAGTATATGCAATTTTTCAAAAACTTCCTGAAAAATTCTGTCTTTACGGGCCGATTCCTCTTTGGACAGAGGATGCTGTATGTAGTAGAAAATTTCTTGAATTACTCCTTCCATCACACCCAAAGTTTCTGTCCTAGCTCTGCTGTTTCCTAACAATGTTCCTAATGCTCACTCACAATATCCAATGTAGAGAGGCATTTGATGTAATGAGCTTCTTAAATTGGGGTAAGGGAGGACAGTTCTTCCTCCCACTGTCATCTTATTCAGTACTAAAGTATAGGATTAACTTTCCTGTGCTTCACTACAAATACACATTCCTGAAAGCCATATCAGCCAGGTGACAGCCACGCTTTGTGAATAAACTGTACCTAGATTTAGGAATTTCAGGTGAATTGATGGAGTCTGTGATTCTGTTCAGCATTTGTCAGTCTTTTGGGAGTGCGTATATTTATTTTGTAAGGTTAAATAATTTTTGAACACTTAAAAATTTGTAGAGCTGGATTCTGAATAACTACAGCAACTAAAGCACTGAATGTAAAGAGTTGCTAGCTGAAGGTATAAGTTGACAGACGACAGCATGTATGTAGAGGGAGTTGTCTGTAGAAATAGTGATTGTTTTGGATAAGCAATAGTCTTGCTGCCCAACTACTACTTTCACAACATTGTAACAGTCTTGGGCATAGGAGATTTAAGAAGGGCTTTGAAGAACAGGGGTTTGGCTCTGGGATTCCTAAATGTTAAGGAAAATAAAGGAAAAAGAATGGGAGCGCCTAGTCTGAGCTTTTGAAGAGGTTGTAGAGACCAGTACTGTATGTGGTGCAGAAGCAGAAATTTATTTGGAAAGGTAGAAAAAATGGGGTAGATTTTTCTGCTGTGATAGGTAAAATGGAGCAAGTTGGGGGGATGCAGAAGATTGAAGTGGTAAAAATAAATGGCTGTAACGTTATCTTTGCAGGGGTACTCTGAACAAATACCACTGAGATTTCATTTAATTCAGAGAAAAGTACGTTGTATCTTTTCTTGAGTTTTAATTATTGAAGAGTCCCTACTGTTCCTGTGTGAACTGCAGGTCATTATGCAGTTAGTCATAGCAGTTTGCTCTCGTTTCCACTGGTGTTTGAATGAGTCACGTCCATGGTGGTGTGCAGCTGTAGACAGAAGGGTGGAATGGCCTTAGGAATGTAGTGGGAGTGTGTGTGTGAAGCAGGGGCTGCTGGAGGATAAAATCACTGGATCTTTTACTCTAGTTTACAGTACAAATAACATCAGTCTGCAGTACATATACTTAAACACAGTATGTCTAGCATGCTCAAACTTGCACCTTCATACTTAAGTAGTAGTGTATTTCTTAAATCTACATAGATGGAGAGATTTCAAAGACACAAAGTGAAGAAGGTATTTGATCCCATCTGGTCTCTTTATAGCAGTTCTGTCTGTGTAAGCAGCAATGCAACAGCTTGGTACATTTTCAGTACAGGCTCCCTTTGAGCCAGTGTTGTCTTCACTCTGATCTGGCATTGCTACTGTTGGCATTGCACTATTGAGAAGATTGTTCTTCTCAGGATCACTCTTTCAATGTAGTAGCAAGGAGATGCCTTTGAAAATGTCCCCAGCAAAGGTCACTTTAAAATAAACAAACAAACATACTTTCATATATCAAGTACTGGCAACGTGTCCTAATGTTTTTCCCACAAGTACATTTATAAAAGTGTGGAGTAGCACAAAGCTGCTTCAGGGCCATTCGGCAGTTTCTATCACTGTAAGAGTATCTACGTGATAGCTGAATGGTGGTGAAGATTTGGGCATCTCTGATAATACTGTTGCGTCTATGCTTGAATTTTATTAAGGTTATCACAGCTAATTTATAATTGTGATATGTCTGTGAGGATGCCAAAGGCCTGGAGAAGGCAGACGCTTAATATGGCTTAGTCTGTCAAGGTGTGTACGTTGCGGGATTCTTTACAACAACAATGATGAGAGGGGGTAACGTACAATTGTTAGTAGAAAGGTGGAGGTTTTCATAGGTTCAATGGCTAAAGATTACAGGATATCTGGTTAAAAGTTCTTAATTGAAGCAGTTCTAGAGAAAACTATTGGACAAACCTCAGAGTCTGAAAAAAAAGACCGTTTCTGAGTTACTGAGATTCTGGCTATTGCCCTGCACCCACTGGACCGAATGATTTGCGTTGGGGCTGAACTTCAGGGTTCAGCTTTTAAGTTGTAGCATTGATTATAAGTACATAACAATTTTATCAAATATTTTTGAAAGAGTGACTAGTTATTCAGACTTCAGTGTTTTCTTTACTGGATTTTCATGTTTGGTTGCTCGTTGTCATGAAATCAATGCAGGATTTGAAGTTGGCGGTATGGCAGTAATTAGTTTGTCATACCAGAAGTACAATTCAGGTTACTTTATAGGGATTTTTTTCTTTTTTTTCTTCCTTTTAGCTGATGATTGCTGATGCTGACAGCTTCAAAAAGCTTTTTTTTTTAATTCTTCCCACACATTTGGCTGTCATTTAGAGGTGTTGGGAAGTGGAAGAATAGCATCCAATAACATCTGAATTCCATTCCCTTTTCTCATTTCAGTCAGCTTTAGCTGTATCTTGAAGGAATCTACATAGAACGATAATCCTTGTTTCTGAGAAGTTATGTTGGTTCTCAGTGTTCAAAGGTATCAGTACTTCCTCACAGACAGTCACTTCCAACCAGTATGCCACCAAGCATCATTGCAACAGCATTTTGGGGGAAGAAGAGCAAAGGAGCAGCTCCACATTTTCAGTTGTCTTGTCTTTGTCTTTTTGTAGGGTTGCTGGAGCCCCATGCCTGACTTGCAAGCTCTGTGTATTTTCTTGACAATATCAGTAAGAAACCCATACATGGAAAACCCGCCATAATTCTCATAAGAATGCTGTAGCTGGACTGAAAAGAAATTGAGATAGTTTCCAAGGACTGCTAGGGAGAGATTAAAGGGTTGTATGTCTGCAAGATCAGCCAGCAGAGAAAGGTGTTGTCAGATGTCAGTAGGGATGCTCTAGAAATAGTGTGTTTCTGGCTTAGGACAGCCTCAGAATGGTGAAGGTTAAGACTGTGATGACTAACATTTCTTTTAGTGATGAATTATTACTGGAGGAGTGTTTATGCTACTACAGTTTCCACACAAACCTTGTGGATGTGGAGGAGGGTCAGCAGAGGTCTCAGGAGAATGGCTTAATTACATGTATCAAGTCAGGCAGGTTTTGGAGTTTTTTTTTTCTATGAGCAAAAAAAAACTGTTGGAAAGGGATTTTGTTTTGTCATGAAATGAGGTGATAGAGTCTGGCAGCAATGTGAATACCTGCAGTGGATGTGAGAGTGTGTTTGCATCCCTTTCTTAAATTCCTGTCTGTGACAGAACGAGCATGTAAAGAGCATGAAGGTAAATGCTGTGTGTCGTACTGCAGCGCTTACCCAACACCTTAGCTTGAGGTGTTCTGAAAACTTCTCTATTCCAAGTGACATCTTTCTGTGTTAAATGTGCTTTTTATCTGAATGGAAGTAGGGCTTATCTGATTATTAGGAACCCAAAATGTGTAATAAAACACAATTTGTGAACCCACAGTTTACACAGTATTGGTTGACTTATATGCAGACAGTAATACATGTGTTGTAGGTAAACAGATGCAAATGAATACAGATGTAAATTCAAGCATATTATGGAGGTAAAAATTAGCATTACTTAAAATGTAGTAAAATCTGATAAAAGATGAAGAACTTAGTATTATTGAAACAAATTGAATTTATTTTAGAGACTGCAGAGCCTGCAAGTACCTTTCATCTGATCTGGTAGTTATCTGAAAGTATTAATTTTTTTCTGCAGATCATTTAATACAAGAAGTGAGATTGTGGGTTCACCATTTTTGTTAAGATTCCTTGAGAGGGGAAAATGGAAGGGAAAAGAAGTACTTTATATTTTTCTTAGGTTCCTGACATTACAGATTTCCTTTGCTGGGAGCATATGGCATAAAGGAGCACATCACCATTGCTAACAGAGAGCTGAGATTCAGCAGTTAGTTTTGTGATCTAGTTATTTGGTTAGTTCCTAGTTATTTGGGCTAACTGCTTAATCTGATTTTCTGCATATAATGTGGCAGCGTTATGGTGGAATTGAATGACAGGAAAATGCAGTAGTTAATCTTTAGTACTAGTTACTGCACATCAATTAAAGTTACTATTCCTCGAAAATAACTTTAACAAATTTGCACAAAGATTAAGACTTAGACAGCAAGGGAAGATGGGGAGAGAGAGGGGTCAATCTGGCAGGAGAAAGGTATCCGAGGTGAATAGGGCTACAACAAAAACATCTTTATGTATAACCTGTGCTTGTGGTGAGTTGCAGGGTTTCCTACATTTTGTTGTGTAACAGCCTACCAGATTAAATATTATAGTACTTGTGAAGAGACTTGTTACACCATCCATTTCCTAAAGCGCAAAATTTCAAAGCACTTTTGTCATGTGGATGGTGAAGGAAATGTAGGTCCCTTTTTTCCCCTCTATCTTCTGGTTTGCCTGCTTTATATAGCAGTAAATAGACTGTTTTGTCTTAAAGTTTTTCTACCTCTTTCATTTAGCTTTGGCTTGATCTGTCCTAAAGATCTTTTGTCTTGTACCTGACGTCCGTAGCAAGGCTAGTCTGCAGGAGTGGAGTTTGTAAATGCAGACTGTAAGAAAACGTGCTCACTGCTGAAGTAAGCAAGTAAACGAGTTGTTAGTCTTATTGCTCAGGTTCATGCTTTTGGAGTGTGTTGCATATGCAGTGCTGGTAGACTCTTTGTCCTGAAAGTTTCCACAGGCCAGTGAAGAACTGAATTGCAAAGTTTTTCAGAAGCATTTCATACTGGCAAAACTGCCTGCAGATCATTTGAATGTGAGAAGAGTTCAATCATGCTTAATGACTGAACTGATTAAGAATGGGATTTTTTTTTTTCCCCGGTCAAATTGCAAAGTGTTGAGAGATAAACTTTTTTCTGTTTAGAAACTTCCTTTTTCTTTTTCTTCTGTGCTTCACCCCTGTAATCGCTGCTATGCTTGTACATATTTTATGTGTGTACTGTTACCAAGCTGCCCCTTTTTGTCTATTGGCTAGGAAAAAAGTTTCCAATGGTCCAAATTCTATTTCCCTTGAATTTCCCTTGAATTTGTTGTTATTTTTTTTAAACCAAGCTGGGAATGGAACTTGACCCTTGGTAAATACTGGGATAATGTGAAACAGTAATGCGCGATACAGCCTAGAACCATCATTCAGCACCATCATTTATGAGCAGGGCTAAGAAGTAGGAGAGCTCTGGTTTTGCCCCTGTATAGGTATTCTGGATCAAAAGCTGTTAGGGAACCAGACTAAAACTGTGTATAAAATAACAACTTAGTTTCAGCTGATACACATTTACATTCAAACCAGCACAGGGTATTTAGGCTATATTCTGGGTTGGTTGATTCCAGCGTAGCCCAATTTCTAAATATATGAAGCTGCTTATTAGTTTTCCGGTGTTATATCACCGTGACAACCTGCACTAAACAGGATTCTGTTTCTAAATTTATGGGCCGTATGTTGTCTGTGTGGCAAACTTGATTGCTATAACAAGCTCCTGATCCCTCTGTAAGTTTGCAAGGTTTTTGTTGTGCCTGTTACATGTTCGTACTTAAGGCAGCACCATGTATGTCCTGTCAGGTTCCGTAGAAAGCATCCAATCATGTACTGCAAATTCCGTTAACCTGCTAGTTCTCAAACAAAAGCAAATATACAAAACCCTTTAAAAATGTGTGTTTATTTCTATTTATGGAAAGAGTTATAATTGATCCCAGGGCTCTTCACTTAGCCTTCTGTGCCCTTTGTCATCTGTATGTATAGAAAACCTGCAAAGAGATCTTTTCTTTTTAAAATAGGGCAATGGCTTTATATCTGTCTTTCAAATAATTGTGATGTTGAAATTATGGTAATTTTCAGAACTTTTAAAAGAGTGCAAGAACCATACTTATTTTTTACAAATGTAAAATAAAACATTTTACTATTGCAAATCTATGAATTCTTTGCTTTGTTTCTATAAAAAGTGAATGTTTTACTTTCTATTTTCTTGCGTTAGCAATGCCCTCTTAATGCTATCAGTAGCAGTAGCTTAAATGGGAAAACACACAAGCAAAGAAATAAACTTAGAAGCCATTGGAAGAGGTCTCTTTTAAATTTATTTCAAATGTTTTAGGTGGTATGTAAGTATTTTCAGCCATCTGTTGAAATGTCAAGATTGCTTTTGCTTTGCTTAAAACTGTATAATTAATTTTATTTCCCAAATTAATACTAGTGGCTCTACTACCTGACGTAGAAGAAATCAGTGATTTATATATTTGTTAAAAGTTAGATTGCATAGGCCGTCTAGCTATAACACACAGTTTTTAATGAGTAGTTTAACATATCCTAGTAGCCTGTTTCTCATCTGAATGCATCCCTTCAGTATGAGATTATATTTGGACTCACCATTTGTTTTTTTGTTTGTTTGTTTTTGTGTCCGTCCTTCCTCCCTCCTCGCCCTGTTTTCTTACAGAGATCAGAATATTCTGGATCCTACTTTGGAATATGTTAAGGTAAGGTACCATTTCTTACCCTCAAAATACTTCATTCAGTATATAACCAGAACTGCCAGAGCATTTCCAGTCATTTGTAGTTAAATAGTGCTTCTGTCTATCTTTTGCTACAGAAAAACTAATTATATGTCAGACTATTTTCTGCATGCTTCAGTGAAATACTTGTGGGCATTGCCCTTTGGGAGTAGGTTGCATTTTTAAATCAGGGCCTGTTTTCAGTTACATGGTGAGTACCTATGATCTTGCCTTTGTTAACAGATTAAAAGAATCCATATTTCTTGCTTATGGATTTCTGGGGAACTAAAGGAACACATCTGAAAAGATCATAAAAATGTCAGATTTAGGTTTATGGTTTTAGTAATATAGTTACTAACATTACAGTTAAAAATGTGGTCCCAAAAGTAACTGGAATCCTGGCAAAATTGTAAGGTCTGTATTCCATTTGTACAAGATCAGAGTGCTGAAAGAGTATATAAATGTGTGTTTTGTTAGAGTAAATAAAAAATACTCTGGAGCATTTATAAATTTTATTCAAAAATCAGTCCTGGATTGGCAATATAGAAATTTCGGAAGAAACCTTAGGGATGTGATTCTGTATTGAGAGTGTCTTGCCATGCTGTAATTTCCACTGAATTAGTACCTTTCAACATGTTTCATTTAAGTGACTATCATTTCTCAGAACCTTGAAAGAACCTGGCTTCTATGTCATGTCTCTCAACAGTGGGCTTCTTTAATTGTTGGGCTGTGTTCTCTGCCTTTTAGAAGACTATAATCTTCTGAAAAGTGTCTGATAAGCACAGGTTATCTTTGAATGTAGGATATTTCTGTAGATATTCATGTGGACAGCTTGAATTTCTCAGAAAGCTGAATTTCTGCTTCAGGTTTGACTTTGGGTGAGGAAGAGACTGAGGAGAGTCAGTCAGCTGGGTTCCGCTGCTAGAATTCCCTTGGTGGGTGTTCCTAGTTGAGGGAAATGGAGAGGCGCCCAGGTTAGGGTTCAGGTTGATTGAAAAAGTGAGCTAGGAGAACATAATGCAGTGTTGAGAAAGGAAAGAGCCAAGAATTAATTTGCCTGAAGGTATGGAGGGGTCCTCTGCTGGACTTTCTGCCTAGGGTTGGGGTAGGGGTAGGAATTAGGGAGAAGAGAAGGGGAAGAGCAGAATGTGAAGATCTGTGGAAAAGAGGCTCTGAGGACTGCTGCTGGAATTCCTCTCTGAACAGTTAGCTCAATGTTGCAAAGTCCCTGGCCTCAATCCCAGCCTAAAGTTGGGATACAGTAAAGTAGCAGAGACAGAGAAGGCCAAGAGCCTTCTGAAGAGTACTGTAGAAGAGGGGATGCCAAAGGCAACAAAGTGGTGGACATGTTAATTGCTCTATTTAATTTACTGTGTATCTTGCACTATCCTGTACAGAGTACGTTGTTACAGTTTTAATAATATGACCAAGTAGAAGGCAGAGGTTTCGGGTGCCAATTCATCAATATGTGTGTCTTGTCTTGTTGCAGCAAGTTCTGTATTATAAATGTGGTTTCTGATCTTTTCAACTTTTCTAGTAGAAGCTTGTCTTGGACTCTTGTCAATAGCAGTGGTGCTAAGCTTAGTTATTAAAACTTTGATGTTGGGGAGGAAAGCCTGAGGATAAGACTTATGAGGGAGAATACAAGGGTTACCATTCCCTTCTTTTCTCCTTCCTCTTTCATTTTTTTCTGTCTATATTCCTACCTTCAGTGAACTGTGAGTTTGGTCCCCAGTTCAATGGTATTATAACAGGAATTCTAGACAAGAAATCTTAAACTACAGCTTTGAAAAACACGCAGAAATTGCTTTCTAATAAATATAGCCCCCTCCCAAAACAACTGATTCCAGAAATGTATCATTAATACCAAATGAAGGAGGACTCACATCAATATTTTGTTACCAGTTTACTGTGACTGTAAAACATGTGGCTGAATTCGCAACAACAGGATCTTGGAACCCCCTTTGTTGGTTTAAGTTTCAGAATGTATGTGTTCACAATCTTTTATAACTTACCTTATGGTAACTATTATATTAACGTTTACAAATTTTCCATCTCTGAACAAATTATGAGGGCAATATTGGGTCAGGTATAAACTGCAAAAAACTAACTACTGAAGTTACAAAGCTGAAAGAATAGATTTCTGTAGCATCTCACTATGCTACAGAACATTGCCATTTGCACAAGTCTGACATATAGTGTGTACATATTTAATTTGAACAAGGAGGGTTGGTGCCAGTTGGATAGGCTTTGACAGATGCTGCTTAAGTGGTGGAAAAAATACCTTTAAACGAAGAAGAGATAGTAAGAGAAGAGGGAGCAAACAAGAGCACTTTTGGGAATCCTATTTTGCTGATTCAGCATACCAAAGTTCTGAGAGACAGATTCATATTTCTGATGCACAGGAAAATATAGTTAGTATTGTCTCTAGGCAGAGAATTGTTGACTGACTGACTGAAAACTCATAAAAACTTGAGTATTAACCACTTATGATGCATCAAGCAGACATCAAAACTAACTCTAGAACAAGCTAATTGTACACAAAGTCTTGATACTGATTCTTGTTTCTCTCGTCTTGCTGTTCAAATTGTATGTAAAGAGGAGGGAGACTTTGGATGAATTTTCCTTGTAAAAAATTGCATTATCTTGAAAGTACTACGTGTCACAAATTTTAAGTTGTATTAGGGTAATCTGGCTGCTGGTGATTCTATATCAGAGTTACTGTCCTAAGCAAAGTGTGCTAGGTCAGTGCCCTGAAGGCACTAATTTGCCTTAAGTGTCATGACTAGCCTCACTTAGGACCTCCACCCACAGCCACTGAGCAAGGGCTCCATTTAAGCTGGGGCCTTCGGGCCCTGTCTGAACTGTGTCTTAGGTGTGCTTGCCCCTGGCACTGTTCCTGAAGTGCTGTGTGGGAAGCCCTGGGTGGACCTTGGACTTAGCCTGTTACCCTGTCTTCCCTGAGGCTCCCTGGACTGGTATAGAATCATAGAATGATTTGGGTTGGAAGGGACCTTAAAGATCATCTAGTTCCTACCCCTCTGCCATGGGCAGGGACACCAACCACTAGACAGGTTACTCAAAGCCCCATCCAGCCTGGCCTTGAACACTTCCAGGGATGGGGCATCCACAGCTTCTCTGAGCAACCTGTTCCAGGGTCTCACCACCCTGACGGTAAATAATTTCTTCATAATATCTTACGTAAATCTTCCCTCTTTCAGTTTAAAACTATTACCCCTCGTCCTATTGCTCCACTCCCTGATAAAGAGTCCCTCCCCATCTTCCCTGTAGGCCCCCTTTAGGTACTGGGATGCTGCTATAAGGTCTCCCCGGAGCCTTCTCTTCTCCAGGCTGAACAACCCCAACTCTCTCAGCGTGTCCTCACAGCAGAGGTGCTCCAGTCGTCTCATCATCTTTGTGGTCCTCCTCTGGACTTACTCCAACAGGTCCATGTCCTTCTTATGTTGGGGGCCCCAGAGCTGGACACAGGTCTCACCAGAGCAGAGCAGGGGGGGAGAATCACCTTCCTCGACCTGCTGGCCGCTGTCGGTGTCATCACCCTGCTCAGCTGGCTTGCATCTCAGTGCTGTGGGACTGCACCTTGTTGATCAGCATGTTGCCCACCCTGTGGATCCACTCTTGGATCGCCTTCCCTTAGGCAGCAGCCCCACTCTTGCTGCTCCCTGATGTGCTAATTGTAGCCAGCTGTTTTGAAATGTCCAACATGATCAAATATGTGCCATCCTCATAACTGATCCACTTCATCAGGCTGCACAGGCATACCTAATCTTCAAGACAAGCAGCTAGTTTTAAACTAGCTAGATTTAAAAAGTAATTTTTAAAGGGAAGGCTGGGTGCACAACTGATCCTGCAGCTTCACAGTTATGAATTAGCGCTGTTTCTGCAGTGATGCAAGCATGCGGTTTGAGTTTCTTGTGAGTCCCATAAGGAAGATAATTAATACTTGCTCAGAATGTGCTCCTGCTAAGGAGTGATCAACATCTCTTCAGAACTGGACTCTACTGTAAATAGAACGTGGAGAATTAAATGAGGTTTGAGAAAAAGTAACATGGTTATTTCTTTGATGCAGTGTGCTCTGTTTCATGGTGAAAAGAATATCATAGTGTTTATTGTGACAGTAGCAGGTGTTGCTGTACAGGGCAGAGAAGCTGACCGTAAACTTTGAAGCTGAGGGACATTTGCTTTTTATATAAAATTTTCCTTGCTAGAGTCTGGTGACTAAAAGTAATATAAATAATTCCTTGTATTTAGAAATACTCCAGACAGAGGAAAGGCAAAATAAATTGCTTTTCCTCCTGTTTTATTCTGTTTGAGATACAAGACAGAAAGCACTGATTATAAAATTAATTCTCTGAAGGTGATTTTTTTTTTTAGAGAATGCTCTCTATAGATGCATTATAGTTTCTAATACTTGAATCTAAATTGCAGCTCACAAGTGGCAGTTTCCTGCATCTTGAATATTGATGTATTAGTTCATTCAGTGTATAAAGAGAGCTAATTATGCAAAAGCAAGTTCTAAGGGAAAAAACCCAAAGCCGTACTGATTTGCTGGAGTCTGAGTACTGAAGAGTCCATATGGCTTCAGCCCTTCCTTTGTCTTCACAGCCTTGCTGAAACCATGGTCACAGTTAAATGGCTCTTTCAAAAAACCCTTTTATGGTAGAAGTGAAAACAGGCCAGACTGCTTTGAGTCAGGCTGCTAACCAAGTCATGAAAGGGATTTACAGACACAATAGCACGTTGTACATTCTGTGAGATTTTTACAAGTTTTATGAGCCAAATAATAGATCCATTGGTAGTCTCAGCAGGTTCTTCCCACACCCTGAGTCTGCACATCCATAGAACAGACTCCCACAGGGGAGAAAGGATCAAGTGCTGGCAGCTTTGAGTGTGTCAGAGAACTTCTTGTGAATTGTTTTGATCAAATTCATGTGAACTAAAGATAGCTTTCTGTCCCATTCCTATTCACTATAAATACTTTGGGATCTTTTAATAGAAGTCTGTGCTATAATCATTAAGGCTCTATCAGAGTGGAAAGAAAAACAGATTCCTCCTTTCATGGAAACCTTTTGAGCTTCTCCTGTGGAAATAGTGCTAATAATTACAGAAATACTTATTAGTGATGAGTTGATGAGTAGTATTATAGCCTGAGGTTTTGGAGTTGTATTTTAATCCAGTAGCGGAAAAGTTACAAAATTTATGACTGATTGTCTGCTCAGCGTGGTCATGAGGGAAGTTTATATTTAGATTCAAACTTGAAAAAACTGTCACTGGTCTGAGGAAGTTACAGCTGCAGAAGAACATTATTCTCTTGTGAAGTTCTGCTGAAGGATTTTTGCTTGTCTCAACCCGATAGTGTTAATTTTTTCCTTCTTTTTACTCTTTGATTTTGTCAGAAAGCAAACTGTTGTAGAAATTATTGCCATTTATGGCAGCTTTTGTGAGTGCAACTGAAAATAAAATTTTTATGACATTCAGATGTGTTCGTCGTTACCTGTAGCTCTGCAAAATAGGGCAATATTTTGTGTGTTTAATTCAATGTCAGGGAACTTTGATCAGGCAATGAGGTTTACTGACGCACAGTTTGTATAGTTAATTGCACAAATTCATAATATTTATTGTGGATACCAATCAAATATATGTGTGGGTGTTTGACTCTCATCGTTCTAATGGCTGTGCCAAGAAGATAATATGGTAAGAATAGTATCAAAAGCAAAGTTTGTATATGTGTATGCGTGTTTGGGAAAGTTTAGAAAAAAATCTGTGTCAACGTGACAAGTAGTCCCAGTTGGGGAAAGAATTATTCCTGCTGATGTTAAAAATTCATTGCAAGGAGCCTTTTTTAGACATGGAAATATATTAGAGACATTTCCACCTCACTGGAAAAGTTGCCAACTACAGCGTATACCTGCTCGTGAGCTGTTGCGTATCACTCTCCTGTGAAGACCTGCCTGTTGAGATGCGAGTTGTGACTTGTGAGCAGAAAGTGTGTTGGGTTTCTGCATTGTCTGACAGCGTTATACATGAAGTATCTGAGCTTGGAGGAATTCCTGACAATAAGGCACCAAATGATCAGGAATTTCTTTATGAATCTGTAGCTCTGATCATTTTTTGTTTAACTTTTTGCAACAGCAGCAAGGGCAACAGCATCACAGAAAGTGGAATTACCAGATGGAATGTATTTTGCTGAGGAGAAAAGGAGTATAGCTGTATAGCTGACTTTGACTTTACACATGTCTTTTTGTCATCGTGGATTTGTCATCCAACTCAATGGTCATTATTGGTGTCAATGATATTTCAGTCAGAAAAGGAGTATGCCGGTATAGCTGACTTTGACTTTACACATGTCTTTTTGTCATTGTGGATTTGTCATCCAACTCAAAGGTCATTATTGGTGTCAGTGATATTTCAGTCAGAGATATTTACCTTTTTTCCCATGTTTCTCTACTTAGTAGGAAGTGAAGCTTCACAAACATAACTCCACAGCAGTTGCCTCTTGTATACAAGCTGTATAATTCAGAAAGATAAGATCCTGTTAGAGGTAATCTAAATGTAAATATATATATTTATCTGTCTCAAAATGAAAACTTTCAGGTTTGATGCTTGATGGGTAGTTGCTAGTTATACACTGCCCTCTGCTGGAGAAAAAACACTCTAAGTGTATATTTTTTTACTGAAGTCACGGCTATTAAAATCACATTTTTCATAATAATTTAAAAGTAACTTTCCTAGTAATAAAAAGTCTGTAGCCTGACTGTTGGAAGTTGGTTGCTTTCTTCTCCAGAGGCACAGCTAGGAGGGGAAAGAGATTCCCCCTCTTCTTGCCATTAAGTTACAGAGGTCCTAGAGGGAACTTGAGAAATTTCTTTATCAGGATATCACTGAGATTATTGAATAGGTGTTCTGATTGGTTCAAAACATCCATCAAGAGATTCTGTAGCGTCCCAAGATAATCTGTTCTAGCTCCCAAACTAGATTAGTCTAACAGTCTTTTCATTGTTACTTTGGGAAAGTTTTTCATAAAATGTGATGTAAATAATCTTCTTTTTGTCCATCTGTCTTCTTTTTGTTACCTTGATTTAATTTTCTAGTGGAATAAGTTTTGTGTGTTGCAATGAATTGGACAAATCATCTTGTCTTGTACTTTTAATCCTGTTCTGGTAGTAGTCCAGTTTCAGGTAGTAGAATTTTTTCCTCAGCTTTATATCAGGCTTGTTTTTTACAACATGTACCCTTTCTCTACTTAGAAGGGGCAACTATTTCTTTAAGTATGTGTGATGGTTATTCTTAAAAGCTTTCAGCAGCCCAGGAAAATTTCAAAAAAGACTTACGGAGTTACATACCTAGTTGAAATTCAGCAGCTCTCAAGTAGTTAATTCCCCTAAATCATTATTAGAAACTTGCCCCGTTAGTCTGGAGTTAATGAAAACTTGTTTTATTTGATAAAATGCAGGTATTCATAATTAGAGATGTTATCTTACACCCAAGTTTCAGTATTTTCTCATGTTGAATTTTGTTTAACCAACAGGCTAGTCTCTGAAAAGATGTCTGAGTCAGCAGTTCTGTAATCTTTTGGGTGCAAAGTGATGAATAAAATCTAAGCTGGTGTTTGCAGGAAGTACGATTCTGCAGCTTTGTGTCTACTGTCCTAGTTCACGTTTTCCTAGTAGAGAGATTCCCAAGTTTGTCTATTACTGTTTGGGGCTTTTAGTTGTTTCCCAGCCCCCAGTTCCTGAATGACCTGATTAGCTCTAAGATCTGGGGTTTTTGTGGGTTGTTTTTTGGGGTTTTGTTTTTTAGCATGCTGTGAGGAGGGTTGGGTTTTTTTTTTGTTGTGAATGATAATCCTTATATTAATTCACTCAGCTGAATAGATAGTGGCTTTCTAATTATTCTGGCTTTTACTGTGAAGTCTTTTAGCAGTGGCCCTTGCATTCCCTTCTCTTGATGCTGAAATGGAATTTAGAGAATTTTTCTTACGGAGCATCTGTAATGCTGGGTATGCTTTGGTAAATCTGAAATGTTGATAATTCTTAGAGCAGCATACATTCTCTGTATTTGCATGCTAAGGGTTAGTCTTACATCTGTCCTATTGTGAATTTGACCCTGTTAATGTCTCTATTCTACTTATTGTATTATTCCTCATTAACTCTTAAATTATGTCAGATCTGGAGTCATCAAAGGCTGCTAGATGCCCTGAGGTTGCACTGAGCTTTCAGTTGAAAACTGTCTATAAAATTTCCTTGGCACCAGTAGTAATACTAGTTGCAGTGGATATTTAGTTGATCTCTTCAATATCTTTGTTAGATGATCACTAACTACTACCAAGCCTTATTCATAGATGAGAAACGTAAACTGGAAAGGTCTAAATCTGAACCACAGGATAAAAGTTTTGAGATACAAAGAAATATTATTCTTATTTTGTCTCTAGTGATCTTGTGAAACTTAGACTTAAATGAATTACCCCTTTTCTCCAAAATATTAATGCCTCTGGCTCTCAAATGCTGACAGTTATTCGTGGCTATTGATAATATCCCCAAGTTAAAATGACAGTGTCAGTGAAAGAAAATACTAGGAAATGGTGACGTGCATTAACTTTTCAAAGAAAGAAGGGGAAAAAGGGTGGTTTTTACTTTTAAGACATTGTCTGGTTCACATTTCTGATTCTGATTTCTGATTCTTTTTTGTTGCAAACGAAGTTATTGTATCTTCTATCAGATACAGTGATTGTTTAAGTGACTGGTCATTTCTGACAATATTTTCATGTCCCAGTCAGCTTTTGCTATAAGTCCATCTTCAAAATTATGAAAACTGCTTTCCTGTACTGAATTAAGCCAAGGTGTAATCCTGGACCCAGTCCATTGCACTGCAGTAGGCGCTGTATCGCCTCATTTGCCAGAAAAGAACATGCCATTTCCCACAAAAGTGGTATCTACGGGGAAGAAAGAAACGTGCTGAATTATAATATTGCCATGCCTAATTTTTTCTACCTCATCTGTAGTGAACATTTTGTCTATCTTGGTAAGAGCTACCCCATGCGTAATGAAAAGGATCTGAAGATTTGAGTAGAGACTAAGCAGTAAAATGCATAAAACTTTATCTTCATATGAAGTGAGAACGGTTTTCTTTCTGTTCTCAATTTCTGTGCAAATACTTGTGTCAATTGATCTTTCGGCCTGTATGATGACATCTGCTGGAATTCTTACAGCAGGCTTTTATATACATATATGAATAGTTGTGTATATATATAAAAGGTATGAGTGCCATACAGAATTTTACTCCTTTTTATATGGGATATTTAAACTGTTAATAACAGTAGAGATCTGACTGCAGTCTACCATGTTGGGTATTGATCTTTTCTTAACTGTTTCTGAGCTGTCTCTCTTTGTGGAATACTTATTTTTCTATTCATTTTGGACTTTCAGTATTGTTCCACAAGAACTATGCCTTGAAGATGATAGTTATTGATGTTGGTTGATCCTTTTCATAATTTTGAAGATGGACTTATAGCAAAAGCTGACTGGGACTTGAAAATATTTATATTTAACTCCTTCATAGCAATGCCTTGCTGAAGTTGATTTTTAAATGTATATAAGCATATGAGCCACAAGGGGGAGTGAGTATATAGCTTGTGGAAGCCAGCTTATTAATAAGCATTTCGGGTACTCTTGCTGATAAAGCCTATGGAGGTAAAGCTCCTAATCTCTTCGAGCTGTGTTTATAGATAATAATTAGAGTAAGACTGGTACATTGTGCATGCCTGTACATCTTGCCTCTTTGGAGACATACTGATAAGATACAGTTTGGTCTGTGGGGAAGGCAGCATCAGTACATTTCAGTTGAGATGCCATCCATTGATGGGTGCTGTCAAAGGAGCAGGTTTGTCTGAGATTTTTGTATGTCGGATACTATTAGGAACCAAGCACCTGCACAAATGAGGGAGTATAATGTTAATTTGGCTATCTAGAATACCCAGAGGTCATGTGCCTTCCTGCCCTCAAATCCTTCTGTTAAGTAGAATGTCGAAAAGGCAGTATATGAGCTGAGGTGAGCCTGCTGCTTTTGCTTCACCAAAGTGCAAAAATGTGGCAGGGAGACAGGTCTCTTCAAACTCATACATGCTGGTAAAGACTTTTGAAAAACTGAGCTCTGATAGAGCCCAAGTCACTTGAGAGGTTTATTTTCGAGTGCTACACGTCCAAAATCTCCCTTTGTATAAAAGGGAAGTATTTTAGAGTATTCAGGAGTTTTAGATAAATAGTTAATTTTTAAATGCCTCTGCTTACCCTGGTGAAGTAACAGAATTTTTTCATCTTTGAATTGTATTTGGAATTGGTGTAAATCTCAGACAAACACTTTACTTTGACAGGACTGGGGAGGCTTTCAAACACAGAAGTCTGAAGCTAGCGATTGTGTTAATGGCTTCTTTTTATATGCGAAAGCACTCCTATATGGTTTCCAGAAATGCTAATCCAGCTAAGTCAGCAGGAAAGAGAAGAAAATACGAGCCATAGATTGTGAACTAATTATGAACAAAAGGAAATTCGTGCCTTTTCATATTCCACACACACACGCACACACAGAGTCCAAGGAATAAATTAAAGGAAAGGTGGGTGAGACATTATAAAGTTGCTTCATTTTTTGTAGATGGGTTGGCAGACAGTAGGTGGAGCTCCAGAATATGTATGCTATTTTTTGGTAGCGTCAATAAAACCTGCTGGTGGCTTCTTAATAGGAAGATGGCTAGTAGGAAAACCAGGCCTATTGCCAGATGACTGCAAAGTCTGTATGTTTTAAGTATAAAAGATGAGATTTTTCAAAGGTATTTGGATGTCTTAAAGTGCAGATTAGGACCTAGTAGGAAGCTCATAAGCAGGTTGGGTGCCTATTTTTTGTAGCTGCCAATCTGTTTTTTTTTTATGTGAGTCAGATTTTCAAAGAGATTTATTCAAGCAGTACTGAAAACTAAATGGATGCAAATTCTGTTTTCTCACTATTCCTATACAACTGCAGCGTGTTTCTGACTTTGCCTCACGGAACTGCATTAGAGAGGAGGAAGAATTTATACTGACCTCTTCCATACCACACTCCTGCAATGCAAACAAGTGTAATTACAGTTGCAGCTGTATCTATTGCTTTATGATCAGAAGCTGCAGCAACAACAGACTGCAGGACGTAAGGTTGTAAAAGAGAACATGGAAGAGTCAGTTCTATTAAGAATTGACACAGGACTGGTAGGACATGAGCTTGGTGCACTTTATGCACTTGTAGACGGTTGAGTTAGGAACAGATAGAAGTAAGCAACATTTTCTGACAGTGTTGTCACCTGCTTTCTTACACTTATTCTACACTTTAAAAAGTGTTCAGCTGTAAACAGTTGGGCACTACCTGTATTTGGAGGCATCCCCCACAAAACTTCGTTAGACGTGGTGGGCCATATCTGAAGGACTAAGAATGAATGGTAATGGGCATTCTGAAGATGGTGTTTGCATGGACAAATGATTTATCAGTTGTTGTCCCCTGTTTCCTGACTTTTTCTCACATTAAAAACAACAAATAACTAGTTATAGAGAAAAGTCTTTTGTATTAAATGAATCTTCATATCTTCAACCTGAAGATTTAAATGCTTTGATTTTTTTTGTTCATTTTCCTTTCAAATTTTATTCATATTGTACTTTATTACAACCTTACAGGTGCCATTTTTTAGCCATAGGCAACCGTAGTTAGATTGTGCATATGCACTGTGTAGTCAGGACGTATCTATATTCCATATGGCGTCATTAGTCCAGCGACAGTAGGCAGCATGCTCTGGATTGGCTGCGTGCTGTATCAAATCAGATTTATGTTGTTGACTCTTGTATGGTACACCGTGCCAGCTTTCGTTTACAGCTGTCTTTCTGCCTGGATTGTTTACTTTTGTTTAGTGGAGAGAAATTTAAAGCATTACATGTATTTCACTGAATATTGTCAGGCTGATTTGAATGCTTAAGTGACTTGTTGATGTAGTACTAAGTAACAGTGGCAAGCCACCAGTTCCCTCATCTAGTTTAGTCTAAAATTATTTCTCTGTAATATGAAATCACAAGTCCTGTGTGCCTGTAAGTGCCTATAAGCACTTCCATGAACGTGAGTGATATTTGGTTCAACATAGCTTCTTGTAGATCTGCAGACTGCTTTGATAACTTCAGAATGCTTGTGAATTTTTATGTGTTTATATTGTTATGGAGTTTGTTTGCTTTACCTCAGCCACTTACAACTTGTAAGCCAAAGATTTTTATTTTTATTTTAGATGAGAGAAAAAGAAACCAAACCCTCATAGAGGAATTATCCCCACATTCTATCTTGGTTAGCCTGTACAATTAAAGCAGCCTAAAAGAATTCCCCCAGAGCAGGTTTACGCTATCCAGTGTGAAGGCTTCAAGCTCCTGCATATGCAATGCACTGTGAGTGAAGCTGGACACGGTTTAGGTGTGTCAGGGGGATAGTCCCAATATGCAGTGCTGGGTAAGTGTAATTTAAACCAGACCTTGAAAACAACCTCAATAACTTTAGATGCTTTGTAATAACACAGATGGGGTCAGCAGAGACACCTTGGTTTCTCTTCCTGATGGACTATTAGGAACTCAACACAGAATATAAGATCAAGTGTCCTTAGACTTATTTGGCCTTGAATTCTATGAACTTAGAAATCCTTTCTTAATAAACTTGGTTATCAAAACTACTCTAGCCAGCCATCCTTAGAAACAGATGAAGGGGATTATCAGATATTTTAAGATTCTTGGCAAGGATCTTTGAAAACAAAGAAATGGAGCTGGTGTTGGTCTGTTGATGCTGGAGAGCATTAGAAATACATCAACTGATAGACTTAGCAGAAAGATTGTATTTGATGTTTCTAAGGCACAAGAAACAGATGGTTTATTTCTCGTGTGCAGAGTCAAAGGACCAGCAAAAAGTTGCAGGAGAGAAGAATGAAAATGTGGCTAAACCATCCTTTGTTTCTCCGAGTCAGTATTTACAAGTGTAAATCTTATCGGCCTGTGAAGTATACTTTGGAGCAGCCTGAAGGCTGTTCTCAATCATGCTGGCTGAAAACAGCTTCGTGATGGCCAGCAGTGCAGGAACTATCATACTATACTTCCTGTAGTCTTAATTATTTTTTTTTTACTGTTGTGTCACAGTGTCTTGCAAAGGTTCTGGTTCTGACTCTTAAGAATGTGTCATCCATTCATTGAACTATATGTGCAGAAGTCCTGTTAACCTTTAATAAAAACAAAAATCCCATTAGTTTTGTTTTTAAAAAAAATAGATTCACTCTCTAAATAAAGCACCCTCTTTCCTGCCAGTTATACTGTTGATAAAAAATGTCAGCAGCTGCTGTATGTTATTGTACAGTATTATTTTTTAAGGTTCATTATTTCTGGCTTTCTCACAGCATACATAATTTTTGATTCTTTACTTACTGCATTACAGACAAGAAATAAGGAACTGGCAATTACCATTTGTAATTTATGCCCTGCTGTTCATGTTGAGCTGTGGATGTAACACTTAAAACTTTTTTCACTGCTGCTTAGTAACAAGCCTTTCAAATGAAAAATAGACACTCCCACATTGAATATGTATTAGGCCAAATTTACTTTACAGATTGAGCGGTGCTATTCCCATTGAGGGGGTGAGATTGTGCCTAGAATCCAGGGAATTTGTTGAAGATACACCCATTATGTCCCTCTGCTCTCAGAAGGGAAAAGACTAGAGGGGGAATCTAGGCCCTGTTTAAAAGGTTTGGGAAGATGATTCATGTGCAAAAACTTTATTCTTTGCCTCCCTCGTGTTTTTACTACTTGTTTTGAGGGAAGGAACCATACTGAGAATTACATCGCTCAAACTAGACTAACAGAACTATACCAATAAGTATCCCTGGGTAGAGTTGTACAAGAAATTGCAAAACTAATAGGTCTTTCTGTAAGACATGAGTCTACATGTAAAGTTATCGAGGCCTGGGGAAATACGCGTATGTTAGCTAGTGAACCACAATAATGATTGAATTTGCCATCTAGAAGTTGACAAAGTAGGAAAAACATGAATACATAAAAGATACTGCATTCTCTCTATTGTCACAAGTACCGTATCGTGCTTCTATGGGGACTTGGGTGTTGTTTTTTTTATTTTTATGAAGTGCTTTGTGTTGAACTGTATCAGAACTGCCACTCCAACCCTCAATATTTTGGAAAGTTGAGGGTTTTTTTTCTTGGTGATGATTGAGAACCTTTGTCTAAATTCCAGTATAGGTTTACTCATTGCTAGGTCATAATACTTCTTTTTTTGTTGTTATTTTTTTAACCCCATAAGAACTCTTCTTCTTTTTGGAACTTAGTTCTAACTCTTTTCAGAGAAAAAGTGGCCCATCTTATTTTGCACGGCTAAACCACTTGGTTTCTGCTGCCAAAATAGATCAGTTGTCTTAATAGCCATTCTTCTCACCTGCTGTAGTTTTGAGTTACTCATCTTGATAGTTTCCATTCATGATATTCCAAATGAAACTTCAGTGTATTGTGCAGTGATGCCAATATTTGCTTGTCACCATTATAAAGCTGAAATGCTTCGACTGATTCATCCTTGAATTTAGTTTACCTTTTTGTCATTTCCTGTCCCCTCTCCCCTCTTCTGTAAATTGGATTAGGATGTTATTATAAGAACTTCTTGATGAAGATTCTTCAAAAATACAGTCCTTGATGAGATGTCCTCCCGCAGTGCTAAAAAACTTCAGACAAGAAGTCACAGTTAAGGCAGTGAGTTTGGAGTTCTGCAGGCTGTCTTTTCATCTTCTCTTCTCCGGCTACCTGCTAAAGCAATCCTATGGATTTCCTCAAAGTGGAAAAAGAACTTAAGTTAAAATAAAAAGTAAAATAGTAGTAAATTTAAGTAAATTAAAATATGCTGCAGCATAGAGTAGAGGGAAAAGGAGGATACTTTGATGTTCTTAGTATTTTATCTACTCATTCATTGACTGAGTTTGTCATAAACTACTTGGAGAGGCATTTACTCTCCCAAGCTATAGGACTCCATCTTCAAAGTAATTATTTTCAGCTTCTTTTCTGAGCCAATCTTTCATCCTTTTTCTTGCCAGAGTAATCACTTTTCAGTCCATTTAATGCTCTGATCTTTTATTCCTACAGAGTTTTCCTTTCCTTAAAAGAGTCACAGGCATAACATCTCCTTCACGTGGCCAACTAGTATGACTAGCTGTATGAACATTCTGGTTTTAGTGCTTAACTTGCTGCTGGATACCTGCAAACCTTAGGTGTCAAACAGGTAAGCGAACTTTACACATCATGCTTCCTTTTCCTTGCTATCAAGACTGAGATTTCCTTTTCTTTTTGGACAGGCTCTCCATCCCACTTGCCTTGAAAGACAGTGCACGTTTTATATCTTGTCTTTGCTCAGTGCTGCTTCCTGGTTTTATGTGCCAAGTCCCATTGCTTGGTGCAGGCACTGAGGGCACTTTGCATTGTTCAGTCAATGTGGGAAGGAAGTACTCTATTATTAGGTGAGAAGTATTGCCTTGCAAGTAATATCTGAGGACATCAATAAGCATTTAATATATGTGCACTGCCAATTATAGAATATATTTGTTGCTGAAGAAAAAGACAAGTAACTCTTCCTTTTAACCTCTCCTTGGGACTAAATTATTCCTAATTTGAGGTCTGAAATATCTGTGACTTCTGGACTCTTGTACCAACCAAGTTATAAATGACTGATTTCTTCGAAGTTTCTCTTTTTAAAGTGTTACAGGCTTTCTTGTACCCCTCAATCTAGTGCGTTTTGTTTCCTTTTACCAAATCTGTTAATTGTGATGCTATGGTGGGTGAGGTCTTGTCTCTAACAGCTATTATAATTAGCCAAGTTATTTGCCTTTTTTGCCTTCGTTCTTGAGAGGGCCTTGAGATATGTAGGACAGATTCTTTGCTGATGGGTGGTTTACTGGTCAGTGACCTATGGACTGTGCTGTCAAAGAGAATGGAATCACCATCATGAATAAAACTGCTGCTTTTTATTTTGTTTTAGTGTTTATTTTTACTTTGCCAAATCAGAGGTGTTCTTGAATTTAGTCCTTTCTTTCTCTGGCAGTTTGCACAGTCCCATGGGACTATTACCAAGCTAAAGCTGTCCACTGATAGTTTTAAATACTAAAGGTACCTTGGTTGCACCACTGATGCTGACAGTGTTGGTTTCTTTCTATTTTTTCCCAGGACCACTTGCCAGAAGCTCCCTAATTAAACAGATTTATCATTTTCCTTGGTTACCTAAGCTCTAAGGATGTAATTCTTATTTGAGTATGAAGAGTAACAGTCATCAAACAGTAATCAACTGCTTTTCCTCTCCATTTTTTTACATGTTTTATGTGTATATTATTGATGATGCAGATAGAGATGTTGCATGATTGAGCTGGAGCAACTGATTAAGCCTTTTTCAGCACAGGGAGATAGTCAGGTATTTTATCTCATCAAGAAGAGAACTTTGCTTTGAGCTGGTGGCTTCAATACGTCTCTGATCCAGGGGATACCAAGATAGAGGAGCTAGGATTTCACTGGTGAGTGAAACGGATCGCATGAGGATTCTGGCACTCTCTATATGGCATGCTGGAAGCAAGCATGCCAGCAGTCACTGAATTGATAGTATCAGCTTCAGCTGTGGAAAGTATCTCCGGCTGATACGGGAGTAGGGGGTGTAGCAGCTCTAGCAGGCAGTGGTGATACTAAAGAGCTTGCTAAACTTCTGAAAACTGCTAATAGTGACTGTTTATCTTCAGTCTCGGGGAACCACAAACAGCAGAACTGAAAATGCCGAAGGATTATAATGTTTTTCAAATGCTGATTGCGGCATTTTGCTGCTTTTATCATCGTAAGTCTATTATTGGAGTCAAGGTAAGTGCCCTTTTTCAATAACAGTAAATACACAGTGTGCTAGTCAGTAATGCTTTTAGTTTTTGTTCAGAAGTGTTTGTTTTTATATGATGGTAGAGTACAGTCTGTTTCTGTTCTAAAGAACATATTTAGCATTTACCATTGTCTCAGAGAGAAGATTAAACAACTTTCAGTTTCATGAGCCTGAAGCTGACTGTCTTTATGTTTAGGCAGTAAGTTAAAAATGCCCTGGTTTGGGACTTGCTGAAGAGAACTTTAGCAAAGTTGCAAGGTTTCAGAATTTAACTGATTAGACCACTTAGTTCCCTAACTTTTTCACCTACTTGCTGAAAACATAGACAATTGTGCTTAGGACCTCAGTTTTCTTAAACACTTCAGAGAATTTTGGACTTGTCCTTATATTTTAGAACTTTTTAAATGAAAAAATGCACAAAATCATATAATCATATACTGCTTTGGGTTGGAAGGAACCTTTAAAGATCATCTAGTCCAACGCTCCTGCCGTGGGCAGGGAGATCTTTCACTTCATGCAAAAATGCACTGTATGCAAAGAAAAAGCCTTTATAAACATTCAGACATGCACTTAAGGAAGTGTTTAAATGACTTGGGAATTGAATTTTAATCAGGTGGGGTATCTAACTACCTTTGAGGATCTGTGAGCTACACTTAAGCTTCTAAAATTGTTCTTTGAGTAACGAAGTGTCAGCTCCGTAAGTCACTGTAACACGTATAGATTTTCTGGAGCACTTGCAATGAGGAAGGATGTGAAGGTTGCTATCTTCTGGCCTGTTGGCTTTCAGACTTTGATGGAGGCACTTAAAAGTTGGGAACAGCTGCCCCCCTTCTCTCTCCTCCAGTGATTTAGCCTTTTAACTGTCCGCTTCTGAAAGTGGGCTGTGGGACTCAGCCTTTTGGGCACACTGAAAAAGTGACTCTGTTCATACTCTCTTCTCTTTCTCACTGGGACAAATCTCAGAAATTATTATCAGAGTAAAGAGATAAAGATGCTTTCCTGTTACTGTAATTAATTTTCATTCCAATTTTTAAGCATAAGGCTTAACTCTTCTGTTCTAAAACTTTAAAAATGACATTGGGTTTTATTGTTGGCTGTCAGAACTGTTATAAAACCGTTGTTCTTGACCATGCATGCCCTTTGTTTAACTTGGCATGAATTTCTAATACCTAAAATAACGGTGGTGTTGTCATGGCAACTTTCCATTTCGTCTAATCCATATAGTCTCTAGAGAAACTGAAACATTAATAGTGTTTGCTGTATGGAGGGTAAAAAATAAAACCATTTATGTAGAAACAAATTACAGCTGGGCCCTTTCAAAAATAAGGTTCTATTTAAAGAGATTTGCAGCATTTAAAATAGATTTGAATGCATGTGTTCCAGCATGCAGATTTAGCGTTAGTTGAATCTGATGAAATGCTATTTTAAGAAGTTCTGATGGTAGAAAATGGGGGTGCGTTTGCTGAAGGGAAAGTGTCTGTAGGTATAGAAATGGCTGGTGGTCAAATCAAGTAAGGTCTGCACCTTAGGGCCAAATAATGTACGTACTGTGAAATGCCAAAGTGCCTAGGATGGTATGAACAACTGAGCCAAAAATGCCTTCTTACTTAATCTGTGAAAACAGCGCTTCAAGCAAAATCAGTGTGTGTAATGAGATAGGATTAATTCTTAGTTTTAATAGTAATTACAATTGTAACGAAATACCAAATTGATCCATAAATAGGCATGTTGAAGTCCACAGCTAACTCTGAGAGATTCAGTTTTTTTGCTGCACTGAGAGAAATTAATTTTAATTATGTTGTCTGATTTAATTGAAAACAGTATGCGGCCAAGCTCAGAGATGCCTTGTTGTGTCCCATCAAAGCACAGGAAACAGTACAGCACTTAAGCAAGCACTCACGTTTTGCTGAACTTAATTTTAGCATGTGAAATTAGGATCTCAATAGCAGATGTGTGGTTTGTTTTCCCATACATTAATAGAAAATATAATGATCAGTGCAGAAGATCTGAACGTGGATCAACTCATCCTTCAGTCGTGATGTACCATGATGTACCTTTTACAATCCCAGTTGGTTTTAATAGCTGTTTACAGTTAAGGTCAGCTTCTACATTTGAGGAAAATGAAGCAAAATTTCAAGGCGAGGTGTTCCTGTTCGTGGTTAAAAAAAAGACAGTGAAGAGAGAATTCTAAATTGTGACATGCGCCACTTCCAAGCCAAAATATTGTAGTTTAATTTTTGCATTTTTGGAAGTTAAGAATTAAGTTAAGACTAACCCAGTGATAAACAGTGACTTAAGAAATTAAGAGGTCTAAATTAATAAAGTTATCTTTGCCACAAGACAGGTTTTTTTAGTTCTAGCTAGTATGGTTGTCATGATTGGAGGGAAAGAACTTGACATTCACAAGTATCTTCTTTCTTAATTCTCTGCTATGATTCACCCTCAGCTGAAGCTGCGTAAAAGGGGAAAGCCACTAAAATTAACAGGACTGCCAAGTTTTAAAACGTACAGCACATTGATCTAGTGCATTACTGGGTAATGTACTAATGCTGTGAATGTGGATGCGTAAGAAGCCTTTTATAAGCAGCTACTTATTGCAAGTGCCATCTCTTATCTTGGATGAACTGCAAACACTTTTTATAGATAGTAGATCTTAATTAATATTTCTTCAGTATGCGATGATCTAAATCTGTTTCACTGGCATCCTCGGGCTTCATGTATCCAGTTTCAGCATGTATGTGGAGGCAGTTGGATTTGATAACATGAGTTTACAAGTCATCACCACCCAGCATTATGGGTCTGCCTTTTTGATGTTAGATGTGTTGTTGTTGGACGGAACCAGATGGGAAAAGACTGACTAATGAAAATGATGTGAAATTTTGTATAGCTCCCTGAACTTTGATGTTTAAGTTTTGATAAGTCTTACGCTATGTAACTTTTTTCAATTTCCCGTGGTAATTTTATACATTTTATCAAATTTTCACTGCAGTGTAACATTTATCATAAATATATAGATAGCAGAGGGACCACTGGTGCTCTGTAAGTGATTCCTGGTCAATGGGAATGGGAACAATCTCCAGTAGATATTTATGCATTTAACTTCTCGGTAATACCTTTCATTTAAGTATTTCTCAGATGAAAACAAAAAAATTACCCAACTTCTAAAATCCTTTAGATTTGGTAGTCAAAATCCCTCAGGGTCACTGAGCGAAGAGATTTGGATTTGACTAACTCGAAACTCAGGATTTCTCAGGATCCATATTCCAGAAATGAGGCTGTCCTCCTACGTCTGAATGTGGTCACCTACAAAATTAAGGAACTGTCATCAGTATAGTTTTGTAGTGGAACGTGAATGCTGGGTCCACTAGAATTAAGTCTTTCCCTTATCTTCAGTTAACATTAGACTGAACTTGGTACTAACAGCCTTTTTTTATTTTTCGCCTCCCAAACAAATCTCTCACTTATTAGTTAATAAAAAATGGCCACTTTTCTGTGAATGTCAGGCAGGTGATGTTGTTCATAGTGGCAGACTGAGAACATGCACATGATGGAGTTTGATTTTAAAGAGCCATCGCAGTCATGATGGAAGTTTTTGTAATGATCTGTTGTCTTTTCATCAGTAACCTCAAAAGTTGTCACCTGTTACCTAAGCAAGCACACAGAAATCTTGCAGCTTCAAAATTGCGTTCTTCTGCATTAATTCATCTCTCTGATTAGTTCAAGATGACTCTCCTGTATCTTGGGCATGGCAAAAGCTTATATATAATTTGATCTATGTCTCAACCAACCAATTAAGCCACTAGAAAATAATTTAAAAAAAAATCCTGCAGAAGATGGCAGTTATCTATGCAAAGACACTGTCATCATCCATTTTGTACCTCCCATTATTTAACATAGCACTTGTTATAGTCCTGCGTGAGCTTTGTACACTCTGGAAGGTAAGATAAAAGTGCCCCCATGATGAACATTGTCACAGCTGTAGTTCAAAATGTCCAAGTTAATCAGAAAATGGTTCCCTGAATTTAGAAACTCCCCTTTTCCCATTAGTTCTTTCTCAAAATAACTATTTCAGAAATAACTCTGTGTGTGTGTTTTTGTCGCTTTGTAAGTTCTTGGCCGATGATACTACTTTTTTGCACAGGGGAAAATAAGGATTGACAAGAATGTTTTCAAACAAAGATGTAAAGTCTGGTTCCATATGGGTATTCTTTTAAATGCCTAGTGCAAGTCTGTTGGTTTTGGTGTCCGATTAGTAGAGTTATAAGTGAAATTAAATACATTGTACTTATTATAAATAAAATTAAAACGTACTATAAATTGATGTAACTGTATATTTTAAAATGCTTGTACTCATAGTGCCAGACAGGCAGTCTGATCAGGATTGCAAGAGCACAGGGTAAGAGACCTAAGGGATCTCTGCAGCCAGTGAAGTATATTTTAATCTAGAATTGGAACTTTGACAATAAAATGTTAATTTTCTGTATGAACAAGTTGATTGCTCTCTAGTGGTTTGGAAATAGAAGAATTTCATTAATTTTTCACTTTTCCAGATGTTTTTAGTGTCCTGTGGCTGTGCGTCCCCTCCCTTCTTTCTTGTTTCACATCTTTGTCTTCCTTCTTGGTATTTCCTGTCCCTGCCCCAGCATCCCCACCACATTTTCTGTTGATTGATCTTTCTGTTAAATTATCCACTTGGCTAAAAGCTATGTAAATCTCACAAAATGTAAGTTTCTACTGAATCACAAAATATGTCCCATCTCTTCTCATTTATTTGGGGATTTTGTAGGACCTAGTGACTTTACAAAGTCAGGAAGTCATAGTTGAGTTCATGGTGCACTTAGGCAAATGTAGCAGGCCTCCAGTGTTGGAGAAAGGATGGATTTGTGAGAAAGCTGTAATAGATTTGATTTAGATAGATTACATTTATTAGAGGTTCAGAAAAGCTACTGGCTTGACTCATTTCCTTGATCAGATCACACTTCAGTTTTCACAGAGTGGTTCTCATTTATCCCTAATAATGATGTCTGTTTCTTTTTTTTCTTGAAACCTTCGAGGCAAGAGGAAATCAGGTGGTTCCAAGGCTGCCTGTTGGGCTAATTTAAATATCAGCTGGCAGAGCTGTGCAAAGCACCAGGAAATAATTGAGATTGGATGGAAATGTGGCCACCTTTAGTCATGTACCTGTAACAGTCTTTGGCTGTGATTTAAGTAAATAATACTTTGCCAGAAGGATACGAGGAGAGGTGATATGAAATTCCGCATTATCAGAACTGAAGGAGATGATCTAGCATGACAGATTTTGGACCACTTCCAAACTGTGTCTGAAAAGTAAAAGTCTTTCCCTCATAATTCAAGCTGTTTAAAAAACAAACAAACAAGCAAACAAACCCCCCCCACTTGATTACTGTAGAGAGGAATTAATTAATAGCAATTGAGGTAAGCCACAAAAGGACACATCAAGATGCGACTTTGGGTATATATGCAGAAACCTGTGAGATTCTTCTCTCAGCTATTTTGATACTCCATTGGTACACGCACCGAACTGGAGTTGTTGCAGACAGGAACTGGAGAAAGAATCCACTGCCAATAGGCAACAGAAATAACTGTGGGACTCCTGTTTTGTTTACCGCCAAACTCATTCAGCACAATTAAAAATTATTCTAATCTAATGGGATAAATTCAGCTAGGATGATTGACACGAATGCTTGATGATAGTGAGTTTCCTTTAGAGAGTGCCAAACACTCAAATGAAAGTAACCCCTTAGATGCACAAACAACAGATTATTGTGAGAAATTCCCATTAAAATGTGTTCACAAGTTTCATAGGTACAGCATATTGTGGTAGGTCAACTCCTGATTAAATTTACCCTGAATAAGATCGTATTTTGATGTTTTACTTCCTTAATCTTTGATTCCCGTTTTTGGTACACTAGATTAATATTTGCCTGAAAAAAAGGTAAAAGAATATGTAACATCAAGGGTGGCTTGTTACATCTGTAAGCACAGTCTGCTTTTATTTTAATGGCCCTCAAGTAGAAATCCTTTGTGAAATATAATGAACTTGCGTGGCATTTATTAAAAACACTGAAATAACTGTGCTGATTGGAAATTCTTTTCCTCCTCCTAGACTCTTGGCTCTTTAGGTTTTGCATTGGGTGTGTAAGTAGGATTGAGGGCTTTTGCTGGAGGTTGATAGTATTGTATTGCTAAATAGTTACATATTTTTCTTTGAAGACCTGTTCACAAAAAGTCAGCATGGCAGGAATATCTTAAAATAGCACCAGGACTGGAAACAATGTGACTAAAATGTGAACAAACAGTTCTGGAAAGCACATACTTAGGGGGAGTGCTTTGTAGGTCAGGAGAAGCATCTGTATCTGAAAAGGGTTCTGCTGACTTGATTTGCTTTTATATTCCAGGGATCTCTGACAGGGTTGTTACTATTTGGAAATCGTAAAGGATTTAAACTGGAAGCTTCCCTGTATTGCTCCAACCGCGTTTTGTGGCAGAATATACTCAAGTCATTAATTTTTGTCCTAGACTTTTTTTTTTAATTTCTTTTTACCATCCACTTCACTAACTGTAAATGTAAATTCAAGTTTCTTTCAGTCACCAGGTAGGAGCCAACAAAGTGTCTTAGACAAAGGCATAAACTGAAGACATGCTACTAAATGAAGGTTGGTTTGTCACTATGAAGTTAGTGCGAATTTACAGCATGTCATTACTATCCATTAACTTTTGGGTGTTATTGGGAAATGAAGCTGAAGTATCTGCGTTGCATTGCGTGGAATAGGTCACCTTTTAAAAGAAAGTGCTTTGACATAGCTAAGTACACTGTTCTAAGCTTACGCTCTTCCATATTTACAGACGAACATGCTTGTGTAGGCTGGCCCTGGAGTGATTTTTGAGCCCTTACTTGCCTGACGGCAGGTTCAGTGTATGCAGAAATTCTTGCAGGACCTTGGGTATAGCATTGAGAATAGAAAGGTATAGGCTGGTGTGATTACAGGTAGTTCATTGGTCACACTTCTCCTTTAATGGATGTAGGTTGTATAAGAAATCAGACTCGGCCGGCAAAAAACTGTTCCGGAAGACATGCTATTACTAAACTTGCTTACCTAGGCAGTTTCCCCCCGTGTATTTTGGGATTTGTGCTAGCCACAGGAGTTCTTCCACTAAGTTCAGAGTTGCATAAGGGTTATTTAAGCACGTTTGCTTCATCTCAGGAGGTGTCTGACCTCTGGCAGTCAGAGCATGCTCAGTGTGGTAGACCATGGTGGAGAGGATTTTTAACAAACCAATAATCATGAATGTTAACAATTCACTTGGTTTGGATTCCTTAAATGTTTTTCCTGTTGTGTTGCTAGATGTTATTCAAGTGCAATATGTGTCTCATTATGTTCGTTCAAGTAGCGAAAAATCCATTTAACCACCAGAAGAAATCCTCGGTTTCTCTGCTGTATTTATAATTCCTGTGTATCTGTAACTTGATCAGCCTGTTTTTTTAAGATAATTTGTGTCAGTACAATGGATGAAATTAGTCTGTTCACAAAGACCTGTAGCTCTTTTTGTTGGCTAAGAATCTAGCTCTCCTAAGCAAATTCAGTTATTGCATTTGCCTGCTATAGTCTGTTGCATTTACCGTAGCTTTGCCTACCACTGAGATACAGTGAGATGCTTTTGGAATGATGGTAACGATACAGTAGTTTTGGGGGTTTGTAAGATATATATTCAGTCAAAAGCATCTTTCAAAAACTTAAATACAATTCACGCAAAAGTAATGGTTCCTTTCAGAAGGTCAGCAAAATACACAGCTATGAATGTAAAAGATTTTGTATACTGTTACAACTGAACGCTGTTGTTTAGAGTGGAAGGGGGTACTTTAAAAGTTCTCCAGCTGCTTTCTTGTGCAGTCAGGGGAAAAGCGCTCTTGAAAAGTCTCGTCTCAATTTGTGTGCTCTTTGCTCTGCCCTCAGCTTATGTAAATGCCGTAAGATGTAGCAGTGAAATGGTTAACTGTTAATTCTGGAATCAATGCCTGTCAGCTTTACATGGATACCCAGCCCTTTGAGTTGGGAAATAAAGGCGGCAGGCATGTGCCACTAGGCCTTTAGCTGTGTTAGTCTGGTAGGTCACAGAGATTTGGAGTGGAGGGGAGATTTTTGGCCTTACTTGACTATATTTTGAACTCTGATACGCTTTTGGACTTGAATCCACACCAGGCCTCTTCTATGACTCTTTCTACACCCAGTAACTTAATCGCTTCGTGTTGTACGTGGTTTTATGAAAGAGCCCTTGCAGTGAAGGTCTTTTTTTGTGGCATGGTTTGTTCCTGCACAGACTTTTCTTCTTGTAAAGCTTGGGAGGAGTTGATGAAAGGCCTTGACTGTACAAAAGCACACAGGATTTACTCCTTGTTGAAAATAATTGTCCATTTTGAACCACATTTGAACCACATTTGTATGGATAAATACCACCCTGTTCACAGAAGCCAAACTGAGGTGAAAAGTGATTCTTTACCAGGTTGTTTTTATCTGTTGCCTTCCCGTATAAGCTACTACGCTCATTTGTATTTGTGTAAGAGAAGTCTTAGTTTTCTCTGAGAAAAGCAGCGAGGAGAACTCATCTCAGAATTTCTCTGGGCTCCCAGCACGTTTAAATAGTCTTGGCAGCAGGATGCCTCTTCTGGCATTATTCCACCAAAAATCTGCTGTCTAGTGATCTGCTGTAATTCAGTCTGCTGAAATTGCAGGGAGGATTGGTGAAAGAAGTGCTAAATGTGTGCCACCTGCTCCCACGGTTAGGTGCTGTGAGTAGTCAATATGAAGAAGAAAATGCTATAGAGAGCAGTGTTCACGGAAAGAATAGGATCGGTGGGCGAGCATTCCCAGTTCTTTTTTAAATAATGCATGTGTTGCATATTTACATCAGTGTGTCAGTGAAGGGAACCTGTGAGCTTTGGCTCATATCCAGAGCTGAGAAAAAAAATCCGTAATTCACTGGGGAAAAATGTTGCGTTTTAGTCTGCTCTCCAGCTGGAGGCCTCTCTCTCTCTCGCCCCCCCCCATCTTTTTTTTTTTTTTAAATGTACTTTCTTTTAAGAGAGGGTATACTCTGATTCTTTGATCAGTGTAGAACATGTTCCCTGCAATTAAGTTGTTTTGATTGGATATCTTTGGCTTTTGAAACTCTTCAGCAGCAGTAAAGATGGGCTGGAGTCCCCAGCCCTTGGAGAACGTAAGGAAGTCCAAGGAACTTCCCTCCACTGAGTGCTTATGAGAGAGTAGATGACAACTCTCTAGGGAAGATACTGCGCCTTACTCTGTTAGCAACACTGCATCCACAAGAAGGACTAATGAGCCAGAGTGGTCCAGCATGGAAGCTGTCCTCCCAGAAGAGATGAAGATTGAAAATTTCCAGAAAATCTTGTAGTTGCGTAGTGGTGATGGAGATATGTCCAAGCAGATCTCATGCTTTTTGTGCTAAGGGCAACAAGAGCTTTTTTCCCTTAAGAAGGGAACATCTTGGACGTGCAGATTTAATGACCATTGGAAGTAAGCCCTTCAAGGTTGAAAATCTACTTTGGCACTTTTTTAGTGCAGCAGAGAAAATGTACGTCCTAGAGGTTAGCCTGTCTTGATGCATTTGGAATGTTCTTAATTGGATGGGTTCAGGGGCGGGGGGAGGGGGAAAGAAGCTGAATTTAAAAGGGGAATTTACACAGGAGGAAGAATATTGGAGCAGAGCATTTGGGTCTAGCTCCATTTTTTTTGGGCATAGTTAGAATTCTTATGGGAAAGAGAAAGTAATAAGAGAAGTGACTTTGTAGGTGTGTCATTATTAGCTTGGTGTACAAACAGAACACTTTGCTCTGTTCCGTGCAGTGTATAACAATCACACGTTATCTCACTGAATGCTGGATTTTGCAAATACAGTGTAGAGAGCCAAGCCAGCCTGCTGCCAGCAGCACCTGCATTCCAGTGGCTACTGCAGATCATGTGATGGAAGTTATAACCCAGGTAAAATGTTAATCACTAAACTTGGCACAGTCGAAGCTTTTAATCTTTTATTGCAGTTTTCTAGGGAGAGGCAAGTTATGGATAACAGCCCAGAAAAACTGAAGAAGGAGTTAGAGGAAGAACTGCAGCTAAGTAGTGAAGATTTGCGTAGCCATGCCTGGTACCATGGACGTATTCCTCGGCAGGTATGTGGTCTTTGCATTGCCAACACTGTTTTGAGCTTTTATAGACAAGCAGAATTGCACTAAAGTACTGTACACAGCTCTGATATCTGCATTAATGTAGTAGAAACATAATGCTTATTAGTGTGAATGCTATGGTATTTATCACAGCTTGGGCATAAAATGAGGCTAAGGAAGGATTTGGGGCAGAAAATACAAATGCTTCAGGATTTGTGTGGAGGAAGGAGAAGGGCAGAAGTGGAATTTAAGCTTTATACTGTCCCCACATATTTTTCAGACACACTAATTTGGTTCAGTATTCTTAATCAAAGTTAAAATGTTCTTGTTTATTTTCTTTCTTGCACTTGAAATTCGGTGTGGAGGGTAAAAAAAAAACAAAAGCACAAGAAAATCTATGCAATAACTTAATTTTTAATCCTTTGAAAGGTAGTTAAATGTATGTTAAAGCCGTGGCTCGGCTGGAGCGTAAGTTCCCGGAGCACCTGGAGCTCCCCCTGCGCCGAGCCAGTGGGAGCTGCCCTTGGCACAGCGGGGAGGGCAGCCGCAGCAGCCACACACTGCGCTTAACCTGTTCAATGCATAGTTTATCACACGAAAGGACTAGTTCAAAACAGAAAAACAGGATTTTTCTGGCTCTTCCTACTACTATGCAGTATTCACAAAGAATAAAAAAAAAATGAAAGCTTCTGTCACTTAAGGTAATAATGAAAGGGCAATTTCTGGGGCCCAGTAGTAGTGGCTTCTAAACTTCAGTGTGACTCACTGTTCAGATGTTTTAAACTCTAAAATTCTGAGTCATTGCTTTCCCTTCATGCCTTATTTTCTATTAGCAAACTAGAAGAAATACATATGCAAAAGTGGATTGTGCTTCTGGCTGCTGGGCATTTTCCAAGAAGCCCCTCCAGATTTCTGCTGTGGGATGAGCTTTTAATTTTAGAATTGGAGACATCATTCTTCTACCACACTTCATGCTTTGCTTTGTATTTCTGGCTTTGTCTCCTCCCAGAGCAGCCAAATTAAGTCCTATGTTTAAGAATATTTTGTTACGATGTGTTCTTTGACTACTTGTTTTCTGATTCTGAAAGTATTTTTTTGTATAATTCTTTTTCCTCAAAGGTGGCAGAAGGCCTAGTTCAGAGAGATGGAGATTTTCTGATCAGGGATTCTCTCTCCAGTCCTGGGAACTTTGTTCTTACCTGTCAGTGGAAAAATACCTCTCAGCATTTTAAAATCAACAGAACGGTTGTAAGACTCAATGAAGCCTACTGCCGAGTTCAGTATCAGTTTGAACTTGAAAGTTTTGACAGTATCCCCGGCTTAGTTAGATACTATGTTGGGAATCGCACACCAATATCAAAGCAGAGCGGAGCAATTATTTTTCAGCCTATCAACAGGAATGTGCCTCTCCGGTGTCTAGAAGAAAAGTATGGTGTAAGTCCAGTCCGACAAAAAGAGCCAAGTATCCCTGAAGGAAAAACCGAGACTGCAAAAAGGCTGAGTCTTGGTATATCCAGCATGCAATCCCCGGAGCAGAGCACACCCAGAGGAAATCTTTTGAGGTACTTTAATTTTGCTGTCCCTATGGAGGGAAATGAGGTAACTCTGTCAGCTCCTGCTGTAGGTGATGTGAATTTTCACTCTGATTTTAGATGGGAGACTAGGCATGAGGGTTTGGCTGATTTTTAGCAAAGGATTTTTAGGGCCTAAAAAATCCTTTGCTAAAAATCCCCAAATCCACAGAGTGAGAGCAAATGTAGACTCTGGAAGCACAACACCGGTGCAGCTTCTACGTCAGTGATTTGGCAAATCTTGACTAGTATAAGACAAAGGATTAAAATAAAATCTTACTGCTGCTCCAGAGCAGTCTTTTCGTATTTGACTTCTGCTATAAAAATAAGAAGTGTGGAATAATGGATCCTATTCAGTGTCCAAATAGAATGTTCTATAAAAAAGCCTCAACATTCAAAGAAACACTGTCACGAATGCTGCAGGACCACACATGTTATAGCCCATTTCATTGCTACCACAACAGCATGAAGTACCTTTTCTTCTTATAAGCTGCCCAAGTGGAAAGCTAATGATCCTTGCACTGGTTATGGTATATTCTGGCAATTAGGTATGTATGTTAAGTGTTGGACATATTTGTATGTTTTTGTTTGCATTTTTGTTTACCCTAGAAACAAAGAAAAAAGTGGTAGCCAGCCAGCTAGTTTGGATCATGTTCCAGAGAAAAGATTCCCTCTAAAGGCTCACCAGTCAGAGAGCTATCTGCTAATAGGTATGTTTTTTAATTAACTTAGAATCCGTGTGTGCCCGGGTCGTCTGTTACACTTCAGACCAAAGTGATGCTGTTGAGTGTTCTGAGTACTGTATGTACGGTTATATTTAATGGCCAGTGTAAGCTGTGTTAGCATACTGCTTGCTCTTTAAGTCATTGGAAGTTTTTTCTTTTAATTTGCAACGCACCAGCTAGTTGAATACCTTAGCACACAACTTAGCAGGCTTCCGCACCAAAAAAACGACAGCTACAGTTGGCTTTAACATCCTTTTTGACAGTACTATGTTTCCTTACTTGTGCTTTGCAAGAACTGACTTGTTTCACTCATGTCATTCTGACAGAAGTCTATTAAGTAGAAGCGATGTTTCATGGAAATCCTGGTAACTGCTTTTTCTCAGAGTGAAGTGTGCAGATGTGGTAGTGTTTCTCTCCAGGAGAAAAGCATTACCATAGTGCTCATACTCAGTTCTGTCCTTCTGTCTCTCTCAAGCTCTCTCTTCCCGCCATCCCTTTTGCTTTTCATTCCTTTCAACATCTTTGCTGCTGTCTGGTTCCATGACCGCTGTCGTCGTCTTCCTCCAGTGATGCAAGGTCTACCAAGGTCTGATCAGTTGTTGAGTGTGCCTTTTTCTTTCTCAGATTCTTCAGAGGTTTAAGCAATTGTTTCCATACTAACACTGTTGTAAGGAAGCTTGCAATGATGCATCTGTTCCCATGTGGACGAATTTTAGTGTTTGACTTCCAAGGCTGCTAGTAATTTTGAATATGGTAGCTGTTAAAATTTACAGTGCCTGTTGTGGAAAGACTTCTAGAGACAAAGACAGTATTAAGTATTTCTATAGTGAGACTGTATTTTGCTAGAAAGGGCATGCTCCTGTGTTTAAGTGGGATGGGCAGACATTCATAAAATGAGCTTCTGCCCATCTGTAATTGAATTGATTATCATACTCCAATCCATGTCTGCAAATACTTTTCTTTTGGTACCTTAACAGTTAACCTGAAGAGTTCTGCTCTGCATTTTGTCATGGGGTCCTTCGAGCAGGGTCTGGTATCGTACTGCTTATGAGTGGTGAAAGGCTGTGATTTGCAGATGTTGTTGTCTGCATAGGTTGAGAGCCAGCTGGAAACAAGCAGTAAAGCCCACATGATGCAAGTGGCCACTTTGCTGTAGGTACCAGGAAACGCACTGAGAACTGCAGATTGGGAACGTCTGATAAGGGTTCGGTCCTGTATTGGATAACGAGGTTTGCATATGCAATGAGTACAGGATGAGACATAGAAGTCCATGGATGTTTCTTTAGCTCTTCAAATCACCTGCTGTTTAGCAAAAAGATTAGCATCCCTGAAATTCATTCCTTCCATACCTTATTGCAGGTTCAGGCTTGACTTTGGGAAGCTTTTCTTTCATCTCAAACTTGTCATTCACAGAAATGACTCATCTTTTATGCGGTGTGGCTGGAAGTTTCTGTTTTTATAGCCTAGATCAGGTTACAAAGAAACCTCCTATTCCAAGCCATGGAGACCATCCAGCTCTGACAGTGTAGCCTATGTATGCAGCAGGGACTGGAATTATTGTCAGCATTACCACAGAATAATATTATGGTGCAGCTGTTCTGTGTATTTGGGATTTTGGGAGGATCAGCAAGTGAATGGAATTTGCTGGCTAGCTCATTCCTCAAAATATAATTTCATATACATTTTTGTTAGTGAACAATTGACATGAACTGACAATATTTTCCTCAGGAAACAGCACTGAGATGAACCCTGGGATAGGCATCCGGAATTGTGTGTTTTGGCCTTCTAAATTACCGTTTTCCCCTGCAGGTTCAAGACATCCATCTCGATTACCTGAAGCTGATGCAGACTCCTGTCCAAGCTCTCCTGCGTTTAGAACAGGCAGTGAACCTTCTCTAAGCCCCACAGTTGTTCAGAAAGTCACCTCTGAATCACAAGTAGGGGAAGCTCTTCGAGGCTCAGACAGTCAGCTCTGTCCAAAGCCTCCACCTAAACCCAGCAAAGCACCCCTGATGAAGCCCCCAGATTCTCCTTTGGCCTCCCACAGTTCAGAAGGACACTATTGTGAACTAAGCCCTGCTGGAGATCCTGCAGCAACGAAACAACATTTATGTCAGAAAAACAGCTATGTAGAACATCTGACACGAAAGGAGAAAGGAACACACTCATTCAGGAACTCGGAAACAAACTATTTCATCCTGGAAGATGACCCTACCGTGAACTCTGCAGATCCTTTAGAAGCTTCAACTGAGATGACTGAAGAAGACAGCATCTTTTCTGCACCTGTTTTTGAGACAGTGTCTAGTTTTAAACCGAACGATTTTGAATCCAGACTACTTCCTCCTGAAAACAAGCCATTGGAAACGTCAATGTTAAGAAGAGTTAAGGAGCTTTTCACCAACAACAATCCAAAGATTATTGCACAGCATATTCTTAGAATGGACTGCAAGGTAAAAAAAAAATAAATCTTGCATTTTATTTTACCATGTGCAAGTTTAGACTTTTTAAAGAACTGATTTGAAAAGATTAATGGGTAGATTTATAGTCTGTATTGTGTATTAACCTGCTTGCAGGAATTTTTAGGGTGGGTTGTTTTTTTTTTTTTCCATTTGAAGAATAATAATGTTAACAAACCCTTTGGACTAAAGGCCTCTCACCATCCTTGACTTTAGACTTAAATTCTCAGTGTTCCATACATCTTTTAACTCTCCTATCAGTTGCTGTATATCTGTGATTCAGCCTTTCTTCCCCACTGGAGGAGGAGCCTGTCTGTGCTGTAAACCATTGTGGAAAGAACTACTCGTGACAGGAAATAGCTCGTTATCTTGCAAGGGCAAACAATAGACAGACATTACCTGGTTGCCATACTGCTGGCTATAATAGATGTTCAATGGAACTAAATATATTTAAACTGCTAAAATTAGCTGCTCTTCTAATGATTGTCTGAGTCTCTTACAGCTGGATAGGTGGTGTGGGAAAATAGCTATCAGGAGTTCTGCTTTTCTGTCCTATGAGGGAACCATATTGCTAGTGGAATTGTTTAGAAAGGTGTAAAACCAGGAAGAACTATTTTTTACAACGTAGACTTTATTTATCTGACACGGCTTGGAGATCAGCTATTGGATCAGAAATACGGAAAGACAGGAGAAGTTGCCTCCTTATGAGATAATGACTTAGTGTAATAAAAGGAATGCAGCTGCAGTTGAATCTGCACCACTTTGCTGGGACGACTGAGTGCTGTTACCTGCCACAGAGCAGCTACAGGAACCAAGTGTCATGGCCTTTGTTGGTTTTTGGTTGGTTGTTTTTCTAAGAGCAGCTTGAGAAGCCACACACATGGCTACTTACTGGGCAACTCCATTGCAGACAAGAAAGGAAGTGGGAATGGTGGTGCTCCAGAAGAAACGTGTCTGTAGCGCTCTCCTGGAGCTGCTGCACTGGTTCACACCATAGGTCCAGGCAAGGGGCAGCTGTCGGGAGCAGCAGCGGGACGCGTGTGAGTGGCTGCCAGCTACTGGGCTCCTGTGCTGGCTGCTGCTAAGTGAGGCTTCACACAGACATGGCGACTCACAAAAACTCAACTCCACAATTGCTTGATCTTTTCAGAAGTGATAGATTGTGGCTTCTTCACTGAGTAGTAAGAGCATTCTCTGACATCTTAGTTCCAAAATTCACCTTTTCTTCCTTCAACCTAATAACAATAATGTTTCCGTTATTATTAAAGAAGTAGTAAAGGTTTTGTTTTTTATATATATATATATAAATATTCAGTGAGCTCATTATTAATCTCCTTATTTTAAATCCTATAAACTTTGGAATGGCGCCAAGGAAGCTGTCTTGCTGGAAGTGTGGGAGTCTGTACAATTAATTAAGAGTCACTGGAGTGTTCTACAGAAACAGATTTTTGCATTTTGAAGCAGGAACAGTAACTAGCTGGGACACGTAGAGGAGCCTGTTTTACCTTCATCTCGCAGTGCTGAGAGCCAGTGACTGTCATTCATTGGTAACTTCTTGCATACGCCGGCACTGATAAGAACTGCATGAGACAATGGGATTGGCATGTGAACGGGCCAGAATAAATGCTTTGTACTGAGATGTGTGATAAGGGTGAAGTTCATAGGTCTTCTCCTGGCATCAGTAGCTCAGTTTAACTTTTAGAAGATGACATTTCTAATAATGAAAGAAGCACCCGTATGCTAAGTGTGGAGTGACTATCTGCTGCTTGCATGCCTGAGAGGGCTTTTTGTGACGCAGGAGTAGCAATCAGTGTGTCTCCAGGGGCTTCATGTCACTCCAGCGTCTCTAGAAGTGAAACAGGTTTCTCTGCAGTGCTGGATTTTGTACCAGTGAGGCTTGTTGTGTGGCTCAGATAGATTGCTTTCATCTTTTCATAGCCAAGAATGCCTGATGATGGGTGTCTCGGACTTAGCCGGCAGATTAGTTTGTAAATGTGTCAACATACAGGCCTTAAACCGGCAGATAATCTCACATGATCATATTAATGTGGTTTTGCTTGTAATTACCATATATAATTGTTATTGATATAACCAGTAGCTAATACTGTGTGTTTAAAAAGCAAAGACAAATTGGTGGGGGTGTCAGCTTTCACATACTGACTTTATTAGGCACTCAACGTTCAGTGTCCTCATTAAAGTCCTTTGGCTAATTAATCCTCATGAGGATATGGTGTAATCCAAAAACATTCTGAGCAGTCATCTTTTTAGAAATGAAGAAGGTGAAGCAAACATGTACATCTTTAAGGCCAAAGAGCAGTGCCACCATGACAAGGATCAGGCCAAAAGAGCACCACGTTTCCTGGAGCTTGCATATGAATCTTCTTCTGGAAGTGTAAGACAGATGGTTGATAAAGGATTTTGGTCACACCTTTTATATGTTTTCTGATGGCTGAATCATGCAAAAAAAATTATTATTGGTCTTTTTATGTAAGTCACAGAATATGCGTAAGTTAATTAAAATTGTTTTTCTTCGTTGACTGCATTCTAATGCTGCACACTGTGCACTTGGCTCTATATGCCCTGCACTAACGTGGAGGACTTCTTATGTGGCTGGTTTTTGGTTTTTTTTTCAAATATGTTAATTTCAAAACTCATGCACAAATTTTTGTACTTGACAGGTGGCAAGGATACTAGAAGTGTCTGAAGAGATGAGGAGGATTATGGGAGTGAACTCTGGTCTTGAACTGATTACCTTGCCTTACGGACATCAACTGCGCCTTGACCTAATTGAAAGGTAAATGTTCCTGTTACTCATTTCCAGGGCAGATGGCCAGAAGATCAGATTATTGCTACATTGTACTCTACATTTCCTCAAAGAATGCTCTCCTGCACGTTTTCTGAATTCATGTGTACCGAAGATAATTTAGCCAGATAGCATGTAACTTCTTTTTTGCGTAGGAAAAATTCTTTAAGGGGCATCTCCATGCATGTCATACAGGGAAAGGGGAATTGCATTTGAAAGCAGCGTCCTTAGAGCTGCTGAACACCCTCTCCTTTATGAGCTTGGGTAGACTGAAGTTCAGGGGACTTACAATCTAGCTGAGCACGTGAGGGTTTGTGGAAGAGACTGAAGGTAGTAGTTCCCCTTCTGCAACTGGGTAAGAGGCAAGAGGATCTCGCAAAGTAAAAAAAGATCAGCAAAGCTTTCTGTAAAACCTCTGCACAAGTTAAGGGGGAACAATTAGGGTCTACTATCCCTGAGCTAGCTTTTCTGCTTCTCTGATTCAGATTTCAGTAGTTTGGTTGCTGAAATTTAGTATCTTCGGAGAAGTTATTAAATTTATTAGAACACAAATTCAAGCCAATGTATATATATTCCATATAACGGTATTACTGTTCTTGATACAAAGATGTTAGTAAGTTTGCTGGGCACACCAAGATACTGAAGTATACCTTGGAACTGATCTTCTCTGAACACATTTACAGCATAATGTATCATTAATAATTTGTAACCTGTAGTATAAAATGTTTCACTTACAGGCACAATACCATGGCAATAGGAATAGCTGTGGATATCTTGGGTTGCACAGGAAATGTGGAAGATCGAGCAGCAACACTGAACAGGATCATCCAAGTCGCAGTGGAGCTGAAGGACTCGCTGGGGGATTTGTATGCATTTTCTGCCATTATGAAAGCACTGGAAATGCCACAGGTGAAAACCTGTTTCTCTTGATGTTCCAAAACATGGAGTTGTTTGGTGGTTTATTTAATTTAATTTATGCAATTTCTTAAAAGACTAGCGAGATCATCAGACCAGAAACTTTGTCACTAGCAGTGTACTTTTCCTGTGAATCGCTACAGAGTCAATAATGGGTATTCTCTATTTTGTTTGAACAGGTCACTAGGTTAGAACAAACTTGGACCTCTCTGAGACATCACTATACCCAGACTGCAATTATGTATGAAAAACAGCTGAAGCCATTTAGCAAAGCTTTGCATGAAGGACAAGATGAGTGGAATAGTGAGTATGAGCGACACCGGTTTCTATTTAGCCTTTTAATTCTCCCACTACTGATTTCCTGAGATGAGGCAGCTGCTGTTTTGATAGCTGTGCATCCTATGCTAAAATGACTACGTGAACTTGTGTAATGCAGTATAAGGCAATGAAAGAGAAGGCAACAGCCTGCCAGCCAAACATCAGCATGTGCGTGTACCCATGCAGACTATGACACTCTGCCCAAACCCATGTGGAGCAGAAGCTGAAACGCTGCATCATCTTGCCTCAAAGACAGGAAAAAAAATCTCCCTCAGGGGAGAGTTACCTCTGGCAGATTTTGTTTTTTATTTGCTTTGCCTATTGGATCAGAGGATGAATCCTCAGATACAAAGAATGGGTCAGTCAGGTAATTCCTCTGGTCGCATCAGGTGCTTGTGCATCAGAGTCTCTGCAGCTCTGGTCTCCAAAGGGATACGAGGGGGAAATAACATTTCTCTAAAAGAAAGGGAGGAGGGTCAAGAAGGAAGACTTTTTAGCCTCACAGAATTTATTGGAATGACCCAGATTTTAAATGTGTTTAAAATCTCTGTGCCACTGTCTGATAATTCAGCAGAGCCTTCTCCTGTACAGTTTTCTAACACTAATTTGTCTTGGCCTTCTCCCCCAACCAGTTCACTGGAAACTGGTAGGACAGGTGTGAATACTGCAGTTAGTTACAATACCTTCTTCAATTAGCAGGCTTTATACTGTCTGATGATTCGTTCGTTACTCTATATATCCCAGAGACCTGCAGTGTTCCACAGAACAACGTAACAGTGCCGCTGCTGATGCCTCTCGTTACCCTGATGGAGCGACAAGCCGTCGTTTTTGAAGGCATGGACCTGTGGGAAAGCAGTGACCAAAGCTGCGAAATAATGCTCAAGCACTTGGCCACAGCTCGTCGCATAGCGCAGAATGCAGAAACGTACAGCCTGACTGCAGAACGGATGCTGGAAGGTAGGGAAGCACCAGCAGGAGAAACCGGTGCACGTTAACAGAATGTCTGGGTTATGTCTGAAGAATAAAGTCCCCTCTAATTGCCGCTGAAAGTCAGTGCGAGAAATTCTTCTCCTCTTTCATGGGAGATGAGACAGTAGCAAATGTCCTGCAGGAAACTCAGTCTGAGGACAACATCAATTTGTTTAAAAGCGGACAGGAAATTATTCATCACTGTAGCTCCCTAGTAAACAATATAGCATACGTTTTTGCTGAACATACTGAAAAGTTCTCATGACTTAACATGCTGAATCTTTTAGCAAGTGAATAGAATGTACAGTAAGGACTGATAACTTCCTGTCTTCTGTACAATTTAAAATTCCTACTCTGATTTTTGCAAATAAAACACCAGCCATCAAAATAAGACTGTTTTTAATCTTATCTTGAGTCAGATGCAGCCAGAAAGCAGCAGCATGTTAATAATGAGACTCTGTATTTTAAACTTGCAGTGAAAAAATTAAGGGAGGGGAGAGAAATGTAAGTATTTCTGCAGGCAGCATCTATCCATCTGTAATTATATTTAAGGTCAGGCTATAATGACAATTAGAACTGAGCAAAGGATAGCCTGTCCTAGTGTCTCTAGAGATATTTGTGAGCTTCTGGAATGTCACATGGAAAGGATTTTCACTGTTTTACTAACTTGTTAAGATCATTGTGCAAAAGGAACCCAGCACACTAAAGCTTATCTTATTTGGAGGGAATACAGTTTAAAAGCCGCTTCTTCTGAATAAACAACTTGCCTGATGGTGATACTGTGGGATTCTCTTTACTTACTAGGTTTCCAGCCAGATGAAGAGATGAGTGAAATCTTCAAGACAGAATTTCAAATGAGATTGCTCTGGGGCAGCAAAGGAGCACAAGTTAATCAAAACGAAAGATACGAGAAATTCAGCCAGATTTTAACTGCACTTTCCCGAAAACTGGAACCTCCTCCAGTGAAGCAGGTGGAACAATTAAGTATATAAGACTTTGTAAACACATTTAAATTATATACTTGAAATAACCTTAGCTTTCTTTTGGCAATTTGATACTGCACAGACTTCTTGCATTTCACAAGATGTTTAGAACTTTTAATTGCACAATGCACACTTGTTTTTAAACTACTGATTTCTAAACAAATTATTTATTTACTGTGTCACCAAGTCATTTAATGATCCCTTTCAACAGTTAGGTTCTGCCTGTAAGATAGTCTTACAACTGTCTGTATTTTGGCAGAGTTGCAAAGTTTTGATAATGCCTAAAAGTAAGGGCATTGGAATCTTAATATTAAAATGAAGCAAATAGTGTAAATAAAATGATGGATTAAGTATGTGACATTGCAGAAAATTTGTTGTAGAATATTCCTTTAATGAATATAAAACACTGTACACAGAATTGTGAATTAAAGTGTATCTTTATGCAAAATAATTTGCATATTTGCAGGTCGCAGAAATACTGCAGGCTGCAGAAATGATTAAACTGCAGGTTGCAGAAGGCTCAAACTACATCTATGAAAGTAGAAAATTACTTGTGTACGTGTTGGGACAACTTACATTTTTTTCTAAGACAGCATCTGTAGTACTTTACTTTGGCTTTTGCTGGAGCCTGCACTATGCTGCCAGGAATGAATGATGAAATGGCAAGAACAAACAATCCAGATAATTAAAATGCTTTCAGATATGAGTAAATGCGGGTGTATGTATATATTAAACTTGCTTCATTTACTGAGGTGAATCACTTTGGTAAGTAGTTGGGGTTTTTTTGTTGGGTGAAGGCAAAGCAAAAGCTGTTGTCACTTTTCATAGGAAATCAGGGTGCATGGTGTTTATATAAAGAGCGCTTTGGCAGTGAATTCCACTTTGTCACATACAGAGCTGGTGTATAAGCATCATCCTCAGAAGTTCTATAAATATTTAAGCAAGAACTATGGTTAGAGCTGCATGTGCTCATTGACAGTAAGCCTGTTTTTGGAGTGAGATGTTACTTACAGCATCTAAAAGTATTTGGCTAACAATAAAAGCAACACCAAAATGGTATTACCTGTTCCCCCCATCTACAACGGCAGCAGAGTTTCTACCGCCATAACGAGAGATTACAGACCTCATGCTGAAAGTCGCCCTGTCAGTCTTAACAGAAGACAAAGAGGGAAGCTAATTACTTAGACCATGAAAAGATTTTTTTATTCCATGAAAATATTCTCAACAGAGAACACTATTTTTAAACAAAGCATTTAACATTTAGGAAATCAACATGTGCACAAAAAATGGATTAAAAATTACTGAAAAATGTAAGATTCTTTAAGACAACTCACGTTCAGAATTTTAGAATAAGTGATTTATAACTAGCTGTGCAAGTACAAATGTTTTTTTCCTATGTTTAATAACCCTCATACAAGTTGCACTATCCCTCATGAAAGCAACCTGCCTCCAAAGGAAGCAAATCCTGGTTTTAGAAAAACAAACAAACAGTAGCGTGAAAAGAACATTTAGTCCTTTACCAGGAAGTGTTATTACTGACCTGCAAGGCTGTTAGCCAGGCAAACCACAGGCCCTTTAGCAGAAAATACACAGATCACATTTCCTCCACTTTTCTAACTTTAAAATAAAAAAGCGCTAGATTTAAAAAAAAAACAAAAAAAACCAAACACAACAAAACAAACCCAAACCAACAAACCCCCCCAAAACCCCCAAAAACTACCTAAGTAGTTTTGTCAGTATTGAGTAATGTCACATTATTATATAAATAACCCTGTATACAAGCTCCAAAAATCTAAACTTTAGAGTTTAATAGCCCCCATAATACACTAGGTCAAGCTGCGTAATAGTGGTATACATAACAAAAGGAATAAACCTCTACACAAGTCACTCAAATTCATTTTCACTGGTAGTACAGTTCCTAATAACACTGAAATTAAAAGGAATCCAGCACTGCTGCATCCAAATATTGCTTCAGACCCCAGAAAAACAGGATGTTTTGACTATTATTTCATTTCCCCAAACAGCAGGTGGCTGGGTTGACAAGCTTGCTTTGATACAAGTATCCCTCCCCCCAACATCTCTAGTCTAATTCTTATCACCCTAATAAATCAGATATGATGTATTTATTAATAGAACCACAAATGGGAGGCAAGACAACATAAGCAATAGGGGCACTGCAGACAACTATATTTACACGTATAAACATATCCAAATTTCATTTGTTTACAAGTAAAAGTGCACATAGATCATTACGAAGTATCACTCAAATTTCAACTGGTCCATACAATGAAGCGTCACCTGGAAATGGACTAGCACTGCAGTAATTAAAATTGGAACTTCATAGTCAAAAATTAAAAGACAGTTTCCATAAAAATATTTTAAAAAATATTAAAGTCAAATGAAAAGATACACGTTTCAATGTATAAAATTCATGATGCACCATGTATCCAGTAAAGTAGAGCTCTAGAAAACACCTACCGTGGCTACCTCAGCAGCTGCAGCACTGTGAAAAGAGCTGAGACACAAAGCCCTTTGTGAGATACTGTACGTGGTAGTGTTGGCAAACAACAGATTTAGGCACTCGAGTTTAAGGCAGCATTTGAATGGCAAGTGGTTGACTTCTGAAAACAGTCATTAGCTTGCAGTGGTGAATCTCTCTGGTGGTGTTCCAGGTTTTCAGTGCTCACAACAGGTTACTGAAGTGCTGAAGATGGACCACAGTTCTAGGAGTTTCTCTTGATTGCATTGTAGGCTAGAGCTGAGATGTATTATTTCCCCAAATCAACACAAATACATTATGGTCTCTTATCAGTTATGCCAAAAACTGGAATGTAATGATGGTTGCAGTGGTATAGTTATAGCAGCATACATGGATACTGGGATGAAACTCTAGTGCTGAAGATATTTAAACAAAATGATTTGTTATAAAATAAGACAAGCAATGATGTCGAAGTGTTATGCGGACATGCCTGACTGTCCTAGGCATGCAGGAGGAGGTTAAGGGCGAGCATGGAGGTGGCACAGGCAGACTGATAACTGACATGGTTCTAAATGACTGCCAATTAAAAGGAGTTGGAAGAGAGCATAATTGAGATAACCAAAACATAGCACAAGCTCAAATGTAGTTTGTGCATCTGAGACAACCTAGGACAACGAAAATAAAGCAATTTTAGGAGCAGTAGCCTTTTTACTCTGGTAATGGAACTCTATTTTCCTGCACAAATTGAAGAATTTGTAATACATCCTTATCTATGTATGGAGATGCTAAGGTGTTAGTGACTAAATGTATGTCTGCATGCATTCATGCAACTAGCTTTTCCCCTTGGGCCTCCCAGTCTAGTACCCACCCCCACCCGCCCCCAGCAGCTGCATGTAACCTCCTTCAAGATCTCGCCCATTTTCTCAGAAACCCGCTTCAGGAACCTGCAGTCCAAGAGGAAAAAGAAAAGAACAAAGTTACTGAAGGCCTTTAGAAGACAGAGAAGCGTGCTCAGTTCTAACAGGCCTTTCTCAGCGGCTATACATTAGCCTTGTACTCAATTCCACAAACCCTCATTAGAAATACGAGCCACAGCTTTTAGATTACTAGGGAAGAAAAACAAAAAAGCTGATCAAGTAGTGCAATGCAGTTTCCAATCCTCAGTGATTTAACAGTGAGGGAATTACTGTACATTAAAGAGCTTGATTTCAAACTAAACATGATGCAATTCCAAGACTTAGCTTCCAGGCACAGATTAAGAATATAAAATCATTCCCTTTTCAGGAGCAGAGAGAGGTTTGAGCAAGTCACCAAGCATTACACGTGATCTCTTTTTTCGTTTGTTCAAGGTATCTAGAGTTAAAATAATGAAGTTGTGTCAAATACACAACATTCTACATTACAAGTACTGAAAAGGAAGGAGAGAGGCAGGTCAGTGGACCTTCTGTCCTTCTTAATCATGATGTTTTTTCCTGAGTATTTTTGTTGAGCTTTCAGAATCAGAAAACATTTTCCTGTTTAAGAAGTGAAAGCTGCCAAGTATTTGCTAAGGAAGGAAATTAATAATTTTCAGTAACTGAGTTCAGTTAGTTATTAGAGGAAAACCCCTCTTTTTAAACATATAGTTTAAGTCATAAAAGTAGGAACAGTAAATCTTAGAGATCTTTAAAACTAAGTTATTTTTCCGTTCTCTATAAAACCAAAGTATTCTATAGAATAAGCAGGAATCCTGGTCTTTGTCAGTTTAACAGCTGAATTGTATTTAATGCTTTGTAAAGCAGGAACACTAGATCAGTTAAAGCAGAAGAAATTGGTCAAAATTAGAGACCAGTGTAAAATGCGTAATTTAATGTGGTCATCTCTGAAAAAAGCTATAGCAAACTCACATTGCAAACAACAGACCATTGCTGACTTCTGATATTCTAATGCTTTCCATGAACTTGTGTAACTTACTATTTTTCTACTATTTTCCCTGGGGAATGTACAATTGAAAGCTGCCAGTTTACTGTTAGATATAGGTTACTGCACCTTTGCTGTTTTTCTCTAGCGTTACATCTATATATGATGTTGGCACATAGCCTTCCTCTCCATTATGTCTTCGAGCTCTTGTCCACCCATCTCCTTTATCCTCCTCAATAATGTACAAAACTTCCCCTTCTTTCATTGCTAGAGTGCCTTCATTATGACCTGGGGAAAAAAAGAGGCAAAGAAGTCTCAGTGTTCAGACAGAATTTCAAGTCATCTTTTTCCCAGGGCATAGTTTCCAGATTATATATAAACAGGAAGAACCAAAAATCTGTGCAAGAGAACATATGGTCAAACAGGCTTACAGACAAAACCTAGTCCAATTTGTAAAGTTGAATATTTGCCAATAGCCGTACTAATATTTATCTTAAAACAGCACAAAAGTACTGCTCATGAATTAAAGTGATTTATAAAATATTTCCACTGGTCTTATAAGCAAATAGTTGCTCATACAGTTAATTTACTTCAAATCATTTTACCTATCTTCTATAACAAATACTCCATGTCTTATAGTCAAGTTGTGCATGTTGTTAACCTTACCATCAAACGGATATATTGCCTTGCAATGTCCTATAGCTGGTAATGGATCATCATCTTCAAACTCATCATCAAACTCGTTTGGATGTGCATGTTGCTGTGGTGGGCCTCGAACTTCCTGATTTGCATCATCCGTGTAGCTCCCTTCAGGGCTGTAAGGCAATGATTGGAGCGTGAGGACTTTGAAGAGTTCTTACCTCTACAACTCAGAACGTACGTGCATCACAGAAAGGGCAGACCACGGATATCGCTCTGGGAATGCTGGCAGCAGTTTTTATATTTACTGATGGAGGTGATTTTCTGAAAATACTGATCTAACAAAGCCTTGGACTGAATTCTGCTACAAAAACAAACATAAATTTGACATACCTGTCTCTACAGAACCTGGAACCCTTGTGAACCTTATGCAATGGAATAAGATCGCTTTAAAAGGCCCTGCTATTTAATAAGTGGGTGTTTCAATTAGACTCACAATTTTTTTATGTTACCCTAATGACATGAAGTGACCTCTAGAATTCAGAACCACTAAGATTTTCCTTTAGGAGGACATAAACTTTCAGAGAATAAGTAAGTAACAACCACCCCCTACTGTTAACTATCAAAGAGGTATACCGATTCTAGCATAAGATATAAAAACAGTAGAGAGAGAATAGTCACCTCTCTCTGCCCTGTGTTACAAGGTGGTTGATATCACTGCTGTGCCGCCTGTCGCTTCTGGCTGCTACTTTACCTTCAACTTCAGAGAGCCAGGCCTTGGGGAAAAAGAGACAAACAGTGGTGTCAAAGAAAACTTGATTCTAAACCAGCAAATACCATTTAACAAATGCACTTAACTGCAAACAGTTTACTTGTGAGTAGACAGCCACATAGAGACTGCATGCACGTGTGAAGTCTCATCGTTACTTCACGTGAAGCATGAACCTATCCCTCATACTTAGCCTATACGCCATACTAGTCCTAAGGAAAAAAATAGTCGGTACTCACACATGAATTTCAGAATGAGTGATTAATAAGAAACTCTTCTAAACAGATTACATCTTTAATAATGTACATCCTTATTCTAGCCTGACAAACATACAATTTTTTGTGAGGTGCCACATTTTCCAGTATCAAGAGCGCTTTCTTAAATCAAGTAGTTTTTCTGGGTGCTATATTTACAATCCATAACGCAAACTACAATTTTACCACTCGTTTGCATTTTGCAAGGAATTGTTTTAGAGTCTAACCTCATTCTTGTGTATTTCCATCCGAAGACGGTCCATGTTGCTCATAGTCTCAGTTAATTTTGGTTGCAAACTGCCTGGATCACCCATCTGGGGATTTTTTTCATAAACATCCTTCATCTTGATGAGGGCATCTCTAAAAACATACAAAACCCGACAATAATTACAAAAAATTACTTACATCAGTACTGATTCATTAAAGCTAAAATAGTGTTTATGTGTATGAGATCCTGACCCACAATGAGATATTAAGCACAGACATGAGGAACTACCGCTCCCCACCCCATGCCTAAATCCTTTTCCCATTCTGTCATCTTAGCACTTTGCCTTCCTTTCTGGGCTGTGCACAAGCTCACAAGGGCTTCAACTGTTGACTCTTCTCTCTCCGGTCTCAATACCATTTCCCATATTGTTTGTTATACACAATTTCCTAAATATTAATAATGTTATTTTCTTAATGCACTAAGTTGCAGCTCTCTTGCTCAACAGACCTATGCATTGATACTTACTTTTTTTTATTGCATGTTTTTAGATACAATGTTTCCTATGCAATGTTAGGACCAAAATGTGTATTATAGTAAAGCAGAAGGCAGCAATGCTAACAGAACATACAGACAATAAACCATGAACTAAAAAAATGCTTTGTAATACCCAGGACTAGTATATACTCTCCTAGCTTCTGAGAACTGTTGGCTTCAGTAGAGAACTTCAAAAGAAACAGACAGAGAGAGAACCATGACAAACCTCCAAAAAATGCACTCACTTTTGGTCTGTTTCCTTCTGTAGTTCTCTGTTGAGTTCATCAATTCTCTGTTGCAGTTTCTTGCGTCTTTGTTCTGGAGGGAGATGGCTGAAGTCTTCTAGTGCAGGGCCCTGCAAGCAGAAATACTGTGAAACAAGTAACACGCGGGTACCTGGCCAGCTGAAGTGACATACCCACACACGGACAGTGGTCACTGGAAGCAGGATGGACCTTTAAAAAACTCTACTTGACACACAGCTCTATAAAAGACCACAACAGAATAAAGGCATGTTCTTCCTGCCAGATCGTAGTCATTCAGTCAAGGTTCTTTCTGCCTTCTGTAACAGCTGGCTCACAGATGTAACTCAAACTTTGTAGACTTGATTATTTTTCTGAAAAGCTGAGCCATCTACCTCCTATTACATCCACTGCACTTAAAGCAGATTTAGAAAGGACAGAATTAATTACTACAGAGTAATTTCAGTCAAAACAAAAATCTAAGATGCGTACATAATAATAATATGTATATAACTGATTCTTTCTCTGGAGTGTGTGTTCTGTGGCAATTTGGATGCTATCAAAAGAAAAATACTATATTTTGGATCTTAATTCCCAAGTATTATTATAGTTCTCTTCTGGAAGTCCAGCAATCTTTCTAAAAAACATTACAACTTACGAAGTTCGTTCTATGATGCATTCTACCTCAAGTAAAACTAGTTCCTAGAACACAGAAAAAGCCTTTATAACATCAAAATTTTGACTTAAATTTGTTAAACTGGATCAAAACTTTCTCAAATATTCCAAGTCACCTTTTTCATTATAAAAGATAATGTTTCAGGGAGGGGAAAAACCTCCTACTTTCCAAACTTTTTTTTTTTTATTTTTTTTTAAAAAACCAAACTTAAAGCCACCTATTGTTATGAGTCTAAACCTGCAAAGGTTTGATTGCAAACTTGTGCCAAGATTATAAACAGGATGGAAGGACTTGGGTGTGAAAAGCATGGGAAGAGATTTTTACACATCTTGTAAGTTTGTTGTAAAAATTCCCCTCAGGGCGACAGGGACCGACAGCGTTAAGAAGGAAATATGGTACACATTTAATAACAGAAAGTGAAGTTATATTATTTGTGTCCTAGTTGCCTAAGAAAGTTGGTTTTAGCACAAGAAACCCATGTGCCATTACTTGCCATTACAGTAACCCTCCCTGGAGACAAACCGAACTGGACAGCATTTCTCCTGTCAAGAAGAAACCTGGCAGAAACTCGACTGTCACGATTTTGACTCGAGCAGCCTCAGGCTCATGTGCCAAGTTTCTAATAGCCCCTCTTAAGATCTTCTTGGCCCTCAACTCCTTGGTTCATTTGTACTTGTAAAATCATAATCTCACTGCTTTTTAAGAAGGGAATACGAGACACCATAAAAGGATGGAATTCCAGATATGATGTTTCAAAAATAAGGCAGAAGTGTTTCTTTCTGGAGGAAAAAAAAAAAATAATTAAAAGCCTTTCAGGTGCTTTTACACACTACGAAGAAACAAAAAGACGATCACATCCTCCATATCATTCTCCTTACAGGTCAGTTAAAACCAGAGTATCCTACAGCAATAATAAGAAGAACAGAGGTCTTTTTGTGAATTTTTACTGGTTTTACTCTGCAAAACAACAATATTGATTACGGTGGGGTTTTCATTTAATATGACAGCTTTCTAATATTCCTAAGCATGAAGCACCATCTCCCCTGCAATGTTTTGGTTAAACTCAAAGCAGTGAATTTTGCAGCATTCAGTATTTCTCCTTTACACAAGTTTTGTAATCTTTTCATATACCTATTTTATGCTGCTTTAACAACTTTCCTGACAAACAGAAATCCCCAAGTATTTCCCATCATGACCAACTCGTGGACACTGGTCAACCGTAATACTCAAAAATCACGGATTTAGTTGCGGCCAGATCACAAGTCTAATTATCTTAACATTAAGCATGGATGATTGAGAAGACTGCGTGTATGAGTGGAAAATCTGAAGATGTATTTCAGCACCTGACTTAAAGCAGTTATGATATGGAAACACTTTCAAAAGATTACTTTCATGCTATCTTAGCAGAAGTACAGCAGACAGATCAGCACACGGGCTTACCATCTTCACCGACCACTGCACAGTTCATTTGAAAACAGAAAGAAACGGGAAATTATTCACATGCAATGACCAGTTACGAAAATGATTAATGCCTAAAAATGTATCTTTAAAGTATCACTTAAGGATTAAATTTTTAATTTATAAAAAAATTACATTTTACTACAAGCACAAGAAAAGCATAACACAATAATCAGAATTGCACTCCTGCTTTAAGAATTACTGATTTTAAAAATTACTAGGTGATAATGGGTAGTTTAACTTATGAAATTCTAATACACAACTTCATTAAACTACTTTTGAATTTGAGTGTTTTGAATAATATGCTGAAGAACTTCTATTGTAGGAGAAGAAACAAACACACAGCCAACATTGCACAAAATAGCAGAATTTGATGATGATGAAGGACGGGTCAGCCATATGCAAATAACTTGTTAATTATAACTAACAATCCACTACCATCACTTTTACAAATGTAATTTTTACAACATATTTACTTTATTATCACAGTAAAACTACAATAAACAAAGATATTTTTCAAGTTTAGAAGTTAAGTTATTTTACTTTCTGAAAACAGCATTTGAGTCATTGGTGCTATCCTAGAAACACTTTAGCCCAGATAAAAATAAAGACATTTAAAGACTTTATCCTTAGAGGAAGTAAATGAAACATGGGATGCCAGGTGGTGTTATCTTGGGTTTAATGTTCACAGCATTTTGAAGATCTACCATGCTTTCAATGACTTCAGATAACCCTTTCCAGAGAAACACCAAGCAACTTAGAAGATAAATATGTATCTCCGACATCATTTATGACCCTCAGCAATTGTTAAGGCTGTTGATTGGCGCACACACACAAAATAAGGATTTCTAGCAATGCAGAAAGTAAAGCACCTTCACAAATGATATTTCGGTAGAAACTTTTTAGATTTTCGGTAGAAAAGTCCCAAGATGTGAAATGGCACTCAATATGTGATAATGTGATGTCTGTTAAAATGCTTGCAAGGAATTTAAAAATATATAAACATTAAATGTTCATCCTGAAGATTCACAGAGATTAATTGCTTGATATTGTGGGATATTTGAGTTCATCCAGATTTGTAGGATACTAGTGATCCCTGCTAATTCTACGGAATACTATTCTATATTAAATTCATTCACTTTTACATGAACAATGAATTGCAAAAATTAAAAAAAAAAAAAAAGGTTTAATTTTCTGTTAGCATTCTGTAGTTGTCAGGAGATGATCTTTTGCTTCAGTAAAAGGTTCTAGAACTACTAATATTACAAGGTGTTGATTTATGAGCCAGGAGTCAATACATTTAGTGATCAACAAAGAGGGGGTGTAATCGAGACCTGTGCCATTTCAACAACTATCTAATCCAGTTAGTTCGTCACTGAGTATTAAAGAAGGAACATTATCTTCACGACCAGAGCAAATTATGATATAAGTGATTCAGAAGGGGAAGGAGAAACTGTCCTCCATAAATACTTAGAGGACCACAAGAATTTTCTAAAAAGCAGTGGTGGTAGAAAAGGTATTTCCAAGATACCTGGGGGCCTGAAATAAGATGCCACAACATGACTTAAAGAAAGTAAGTTTTAAGCATAACTAGTTATATTTCAGAATGACAGCAAGGGAGCCTCTAAATCATAACTTTACCGCAATATAACGTTGTACTTTGATCCCCCACATGATGTCAACAGTAGTCAACCATTCGTGATGCACATGAGACAGCAATTCAATATTGTTTTCAAATATCAGAATTATATATAATCAAATGCATCCAATTACCTCATTATTTGGATCAATAAATATCGTAAAATGTACATAAACTGGGCAGCCTATACTTCACTGATGTAACAGGAAAATGCCAGTATATTTATCACCAGTGCCATAAATGTTGCTGGGAAACCACTTAACATTCCCTTATATTGTCTTCCAAACAAATTCTATTTGCAGAATATGCCACTATAAATTAGTAAATGAACTGACAAGTCTCAGAAGGTGGCATTTGGTAGTAATTTTTCAAAAATTTTACCCAAGAGAACCCTGGACAAACAAGAACAACTGATTAATCATAAAATGCATTAAAAAATTATAATGTTTAAAAAAAATCAGTATTTCCAAATCTGCAAGCACCATATGCTATAGCATTTGATGTACAAAAGAAATGAAATTTCTCCCTTCTTAGTTCAGTGTCTCATAATCAACTGCTATTATTTCAATTTAAAGTTCAGCAAAGAAGACATCTGATCTGTCACGATGTTTTTCGTGGTGACTATAAACCCAATGATAAATTACTGCAAAAATATGTTACATGGTGGTAGGAAAACATTTGTGAATGTGAACAAGAATGAAGAAAGGGATCAAACACATGCTGAGCACCCTCTTTATAACACCTTTCTTTTAGGCACAAGTACTTGGAATGCGATAAAGAGTATTTCTATTTTATTTTATTTTTAACCTGTTGGTAACTTCTGTATAATATGGAACAAAGTACCCTAACAGTGACCTTACAGCTGAAGTGTTACTTTCAACAAAGTAAGCCTTATAATGAGGGTGAAGAGCATCAGAAAAGCCACATCACAAACACACTGTTCATAGCCCATCATGCATTTCAACTTGTTATCAAACTTACCCCTCTTTTGAGGCTTCTGAAAGAAGGAATTCTGGGCTTCCCTGTTTTTATGTCACTCATGCAATAATGCACTGGTTCAATGGAGAATATGGGATACTGGGACCCATTAGGAGTACTGGATGTGTATAAACTAGTAGGGGTTAGGGGTGGGGATTGTGGCTAATGTGGAAATAAAGAAAGCAATAAATAAGCCAAATGTTCAAAGTGATTTTAAAATGAAAATTTTGTCTTACAAAAATAAAATTTCCATCCAAAACAGAAACAGCTTGTAACGTTCCAGACATATTTACACTATAATTCTATTGGTTTTAAAAGGTTTCTGTCATGAATTAATCTTCAGAGTTACAGGTTGGTGCAGAAAATGAAGGAATATTCAAAAAAACTTTAGATTCAACACTTCCACAAGATCCTAACAAGATCCCGAAGCTGCCTGTCTCTTTTCGTAAAACAGGAGGTTCTGCTTTTCCCAACTTTAGTTACAGCCATTCTGGAAGCTTGTGCATTCCTGCTCACTGTTCTTCCTACGTTTTGATGTACCCCACCAGGTAAGCTAAAATAGAAACACTAGGTACCTCTACGGAGAATGACTAAAACAAAAAGTATACTCAATGTCTGTAGTCAAGCTGGACTGACACAATGGCTATGTGGAATTCTTCATCAGTATCACCACGAGGACTTCCTCCATTTTCTTCCTCCCCTTTTTTCAAATTGCTTCTCTCATTTTTTGTCTCACATATCTCTGCTGCTTTTTCACAGTTTGATTTTTCTGTACTATTTCCTCTGCCGCACAACTCATTACCTTTCCAAAAGACTTTTATGTCTTTGACAACATCAAAAATAGGTAAATGCATATCTCTAAGTCAAGACCAGCCATAGTTTCAGGTAAATGAAGGCCCAAAGGCTACTGTGAATACCCCAGCTACAATACATCAGCATATTTTTGTATTAGCTAATTTAAGAATATCTTTTAAAACCTGTAAATAGTATTTAGAATTAAATATGTATCTCCTGATAAGTATTTTGCTCCCAGCTGCTGTTTTGTAGAGCGCCCCTCCATCCTCCCCAAAAACAGGTGGAAAAAAGGGACGTAATCTTCCATTTCCTTCAGGACCTCAGGGAAGAGATGCATAGATGCATGTAGTACCTATACACGTATGGATATCTCTGATTCCATACAGGAAACACTAAGGCTGACGCTCTGAATGCTACACACAAAGTGAATGAACTGGGGAGAAGAAAGAGTAGGGAAAGTCCTGTCAGCTTTCTTCAGTTGTCATAAGGAACGTCTTAGAACTCCAGTAAATGCCAAGGTCCAGACTGAAAACCAATGCAGATTTTCATAGCTTCCCTCTCCAAAAATCTCAGAAAGATGTCTTGGCTTGTCAAACTGGTAGTCGAGATCTAATTTCAGAACACCTCTGCAGCCAAATGCAATAAATATGCTAATGCATTAATACCTTTCAACTATTATCAATCATTAATTATACTACATAAAAAGTAAACAATCCAGTTTCATTTTCACACACCACTGTGGTTACATAATACACTGAGGAGGGAATAAAGAATCAGCTATATCCTTGCCTTCTGTAAAGATCTGCTTTCTTGGAATACTATCAAGAGGAAAATAAATCCTACCACTAACAAGCTCTGAGAATAGTTTCATATAATAAATGGCAGAAACTGACTTGGAGCATTAAAATAACCTCAGCGAAATTTGTGGGAATCATTAAAATGAGTCACTGATATGCTCCAATGCTAAATGAAGACCTAGAATAAAATTTAAATATGTATATGCTTCATTATTCATTTATATAGCTAACGCATGTATTGATAATTTTGATCCATGAAGGCATCTCGCACAGAAAGTGCTAACTGAAACTAATATAATAATACAAGAAAGGACATTTAGAAGGGGGTTGCTTTTTGTAGCATAAAAGAGAGATCTGAAGTCTGCCTGATTCCAAAACATACTCCCCCTCCCCTTATTTTTACATTTACAATTAACACCTTTTCTATGCAATCATAGAAAGTCTCTACAGAAACTTAGAAATGTTACAGAAATGGGAAGCTACTTTTATCTAATAACTATTAAAAACATTCCCAACACAAATCACTAGAAGAAAAACTGGAAGACTTCCCCCAGTGAGAACTTGATTCTTAGTATAAGTATGCAGCCCTACTCAAACCTTCAGATCTCCTTACACATATTTTAAAAGACAGTGCCAGGCAAGAGGAAGGTTATTTTAAAATAAATAAACCGCTGCTTCCATACACTCTAGATCTTCGCATTTGAATTTTCCAAATAGTAATTTCTTAATTGTTACCTTTGGCTTCTTTCCAAACAGCCACAGCTTTCCTTTAGCCTTGCTCACTGTAGTTTTTGAATCAATTCTCATTCCTTCCTGCTTTGGTGTACTGATGGTTCCATCAGAGATGGTTCTGTAAATATTCTGACTGTAATCTTCAAATGGAAAATCTCCAGGAGGTTCAAAACCAGATTTGAAGCAGTCTATCACTAGTTGAGAGTCCTAAACATAAACATTCAGGAGTTTAAAAAGCAAAACAAGCAAACTCATCAAGAACTGGACAGAGAAAAATGCAGAGACTTAAATTTTTCCTTTAATTGTAGAGATGCACAAATAGGAAAGTGAGAGAGCGCTCAAAAGGCATGCTTTTGGATAGATCAAGTTAAGATAACTTACGTTCTTTTTTCTCAGCAGTGTTACTATGGGTGTGAATCAAAGCATACCCCGCTCTTCAGAATCCACCAAATACCCCCCAAGGCTTATCATAAATTTAAAACAGGACATGCTTTAGGGCCCAACCATGACCCCACCTTCTAATCCTTCAGCATTAGTACTGAAATGAAGGTAGCACTAAGAAAATAGTGTAGTAAGTAAGATAGCACAGGGAAAAGCCCGTATTAAAAGGAGTAAGAAAGAAGTGTCGGTAGCTGCAATCAAACAGGATATAGAATGACACTTTTTTAACTGAACACCCTTTATATAATTTAATGCTACATTCTGGAGAAAATACCAACAATGTTGGTGTTCTAGGATGTTTCAGGATAACCAAACCAATGTGTCCAAAATCACAGAGTGAGAAAGCAACAAAATAGCTTCAGATCACAAGAAAGCAATAAAACAGGAAGAGAAAAACACCAAAAGTGGAAGTGACCGTTTAGGCTAAAACTGAAGTCACAACACTTTTCAAGCAGACAAATACTTGATAACAGAAATACAAATGTACACGTTAAGTCCATCTTTCCCCTCTCCACAGCTTCCATATCAGTTAAATTGCTCACACACATTTAAAAAGTTACTCAATTCTACTTACTCTATGTTCATCAACTGATTTTGCTGCAAGGATCATCCCTTCTAGACATTTAGAGATAATCGGAATAACCTTGCGCTCAGAGTCAGCAAAGCCTTTGTAACACTCACTAAGTTTGATAGTCCTTCTTTCATCCATTTCTTGAAGTTGCTGCAAGCACAAAGGATGATAAAATAAAGCTTTTATTTGCAGATTTTTTTCCCCCGATCCTGATGTATGCAGCTACTGTGGGTCACCAGTGTAGCAAAATTTCTGTGCTTTCCCAGTATTTTTATTTGCTTAAGAAAACAAAACTTAATAAAGTTAAAAAATCAAGTCATTTCAGACATAGACTTATGATGCCCATAGACATTTGATTTTAAAAATGATGTAGATGACTGGACTTTCCTTTCCTTATTCTTTTTTAAAGCATGTGTACAGTGTTTACAGACACCTATTTAATTTAAAATATTTGTTTCATGCAAAAATGAAAGCTACAGTAAAAAAATTCTACTGATTTCTACATTTCCTCACTCTCTCCTAGTTCCAAATAATTCCTTTCTGGTGATAAATATCTCTATCTTGCTTTTATTTTTATGTTGTCCAATAAATACCAATAATTAAAAAATAAGAAAAATTAGAAATATTTATATGCTTTTTAGACATGCTCTCTGATTTGAAATACAAACCATTTCCTTTAGAAGTGTGCAAGAAAATAAAGAAAAGAATACCATTACATAAGATTTGTAATACAAGTCTACTGGAACACAACAAAAAGAACAAATTAAAGAGAAATAGTATTAAGATAATAGCCCTGGACCTTTCACCTAACTGAAGGTGGAAAAAAAACCCCAAAACAAAAAGCAACAGTACATACATTAATAGCTTATCAAAAACAGACTAAGAAGTTGAATCTTTCCTATATCTGCTCTAACAAAGGCAGATGGCTCAAACAGCGTCCAATTTCCTCTCCCTGAAACAAAGCAACAACCTAGTCATGCTAAATCCCTCTTCTCAAGGTTTTCCCATGGAATGTTACCAAATATTTGCAAGGAAATAATAAAAATGCAGTCCCAAGAGAAAGTAGGACTAGGCCTTTCTGCTCTTACTGGAGATGTCAAAAAACATAAGTAATATCTTACAATGATAATGGATTTTAAGACTAGAGAAATAAAAGCAATAAACCAAAACTCTGGTCCAAGCTACAAACAAAAATGATCGAACTGTTTCTCTTGGGAGTTGACCACAATTCCTCCATCAGTGTGCCAATGTCAGATCTACTCTAGTGCTGCTTAACACTTGAAATATTAGAAAAGCATTTTTTTCCCTGGGAATCCTAGACCTTCTAATAAAATGTTTTTAAAAAACATTAACTCCTTTGTGCTTTTGGAAAATATCAAGCATTCTTAAGCTGGTACATCTTCAAATAAAGTCAGTATTTTTACTTTCCATTTCCTCACTCCATGTTTTGGAATCAGTTTCTACAGTCCCTGTAGCCTCCCAAATGGCTGAACGTACATGCCAATACACTTCTGAACTCCCCGTTGTCTGATGCCCCCCAACTACTTTACTTCAAACTAGTTTTGCAAAGTCTCTCTATTTTTGAAAGAATCTTAAAAAGACCCCACTTAAATAGTTACATGAAGCACCTTGAGAAATCCCCTTTTTACATGCCAAGTATGAATCTAATTTGACCTTTAACTTTTTTTTAGTTTTGGGCCATTTTAGATGGCAGTATCGATGAAGCAATGACCAATTGGGGTGGGGGGAAGTACTTCTGCCTCCAATCCACCCATTTTATACCTGTACGTGAGATACATTAAACCACATAGTCACCATTAGCTATATACTTTCCTTCATCTCTGCAAGAGTCAAAGCATTCACACACACAAGTATCAAGAGAACTAGTGATCAAACCTTATTAGAATGATTGTTTTAAATGTTTGGGGTCACCCAGATGTCTCAAATGTTTATTTTGCCACACTTCTTCAGCAATATTTAAACAAAGAGTCTATAAAATATAAAATCTTCACAGAAGATGCAACAGAATATTTTCATTACAAGCCTAAACATAATTACTGTAAGGAGTAAGCCTCATGATAAAACACAGGTTGTATCAAGATTATGCTAATTTCTTGATAAAAGTATCCAGTACGATCTCAAAAATGTTTTAAATTTTAAAATCTACTTCTCCTTTAAAAGAAGATATGACATACTTTCTCTGTTAATTATTTTACCTTATAAATCTGAGGAATGACAATGTAGTAGTGTTTGTGCTGCTCTCCATTAAAATTCTGTAGTTGTGCAGCATATTCATTTTTGTTTTCATCAGCCATATGCGTGCGCAGGTTTAACTGTTGCTTAGCCTAGTAGGAAAGTGTTATCAGTTCAAACATGTCTTTTGCTTTTCAATGACATACAGCATAATTTTGATTTATTTTTATTAACTATGCAAAAACACTAATCACAAGTCATCAAAACTGATATCCTTATAACCGAAATAAATAGAATGTGAGACTTCATACATACTGACAGTCTACAGACCTAATTTGTTACATACAGAGAGAGCAATGATCATTTAGGTCCCTTAGCCATGTCGCTTAAATGCATATCCTAAAAACCATGGAAGTGATTGAACATATATATCACAAGATACCAAATACCAGTAAGCCTGCCTGTTTAAGGACAGTCATCATCTCAACAGCATCATCTCGAGACTAATGAAGCGTCCTCCCTCTCCGTGCTGTCTTAACTTCGATTTTGCACATCATAAGCAAGCATATTTTATACACAATTTTATATACTCAAAGAATGTTGTTCCAGTACTGATGATAACATACAAATAAAATGTTTATTATAATAAAGAGAGAGTAAAGAAAGAAATGGCATGGCTCTTACCTTCTCAACATCAGCCTTTGTTGCATTAGTGTCGTTGTCCAGTCTTTCGTAACTTTGCTGTGCCTTCTCTGCCTCTCTGCATTCTCTCTCAAATTTCTTTTTGCTCTACAAAAGCCACAAACTTAATGCTCCAATAGCCACTATCCCCTTTTGGTTCTGTACAGTAATTTTGAATTCTAAGTATCAAAGCTTCCATTTAAATATCTTCAATTTACTAAGTACCTTTAAGTAAATACACTGTTCTCTCAGCAATCAAGTCTCAAAAAATTTCAACTTTTCATTTAAAACTTGTTTCCTTGAAGTACCAAGAAGGAAACAACTGTAATTATGCTATAAAATATCAGATAATCAAAATACAAAATAACCTATTACAAAGATCTGCAGTTAATTATAACCAGTCAAGCCCACTTTCTAGCCGGACTTCAATAACCCAAATAAAAGTTAGGGGGCAAAAAAATTAAACCTGGACTTGTATGAGTAAAATTTTCAAGTTCCCTTCTTCAGTGATCAATTTTAATTGAATAAATTCAACTAAATTATTTTGAAGGTGGTCTGAAGGATCTATCTACATGATGAGATCTTAGTATACCCATCCATTATCATCAGTATTCTTATCAACTGGCGTAGCTGTAAGCAGCACAGACAACAATATTCAATTGATGTACGAGATACCCGGCTGTTGTCAAGACAACTGCTGTAGGAAAAACTGCCGGTATCTCTAGTGAAAAACTGGCAACAGAATGTGTCAGCACTGCTCTCCTGCTTCTGTGCAAAGTCAGGCAATTGAGGTTAATGTGTCCCTTAAAGGCTGTATGCATTTAAAAGACTGACTTTGCACTCAAGTAAACACAGTGCAGGCAACACAACTGATTGTTTGAGGTGAACTCTGGGAATTATCTTGGTGAAGCATCCAGAACTACCACATCTGCTCCTACTCTGGTCCCATGACCATGAATTAAACTCTTTGACATGACACTGAAGCAAGACATCGCTTATCTGGGTCCACAACAACAAAATAGAAATTCAGCTCGCTGGCACTGCTTCACAGTAATCTGGATCAAAGATATAATAAATTTCTAAGACACAAAACCAGCAGAATATCAGAACACATCTTGAACACGCTTGGTTGAATCTTATGTTTTCTCATCCTTAAATGCATGTCTCTCAAGAAAAAGGTAGCTTATAATCTATTCTACAGAAATTTACTTCCTGCATTTCTCTGTTAGACAGTAATTCTGCCTCCTGAAAGTGTAATAGTCTATAGCAGTATCCTAGAACAGGCCTCATGTAAGCCCTCAAACTCAAGTCAAATACAGTGACTTAAGAATTCATCTTCATATGAATAAATTGTTATTATTACTCTCTAAAGAAAAAGTAGCCCACGGAGAAGCAACCAAAGGAGTCTGTACCCGTGTTAAAAACAAATTCCTTTACGCTGGAGAAAAGCCAAAACTCACTCAAACATACACACAGAAGCTGTTTAGAGGAGATTTTTTTTTTTTTAAACAGGGAACTACAAACACACTGAACTGTATTTTGGATGTTACTAAGTCCTATTTGGACATTCAGTAATACAGCTGAACATTAAAGTCTAAGCAAGCAAGATGACAACAATTCCATTTACAGAGTGTATATTATTAAGTTAGATAGGGAAGAAAAAAAACAAGCTCACATTATCCATCTGTTTCCAGCACATGTCCAGATACTGTTGAGCCTTTCGCCCTTCCTGAAGATGCTAAAAACACCACAAATAAGTTTAATTTACTTATCTTTTTAGTACTATTACCATTAGTTAGTCCCTCCTTCAGTTGACACGCTATGATGTGCAGTATCTCCCACCAGTTACCAGTACTCTGTGGAAGACATTACTAATCATTTAAGAACAGAACCGCAGATGAAAATTACACTTGCAAAAAATTACCAGTAAGCAGTCTCCCAAGATCTTAATTTCAAGGTTTAATAACTGTAGCAAACTAGTACATCAAAATACAGAATAAGTTTAAATGTGTTTGACAAATGTATTACAAAACCTACTTATTGCCAAGTTCATTAAACTGGGTAAACAAATACACCAATTCGTTAAAAGACATACCTATTTTGATATCCTATTATCAAGTAAAAATACAGAAATTACCATTTTTCTCTCAGTTTTTAGATCATGAGAATATCTCATCAGTTCTCCATACACTCTGTGTCCCATTTCTTCTGCAACTACTTCTCGTTGTCCTGCATAGTCATTCAACTCATTAAGGATGTTAAAAAAGGCAATACACGAAGTAAACCTGACAGAAAGCACACACGCACAAACATATAAAGACAAAAAGTGAGACAGTTTAAATAGACTTCTTTTAGTATAGTCTGTACTCCTGATTAAAAAAAAAAAAACACCAATCATACATATTTTACAATAAACCTTATCTTAATGCTAATTGAATTATAGTAGAAATGCAAGTTGGGAAAGCCTACATTAAGCCTAGGATGTACTACTATATGTTGCAACGTCTCTTCAAATACATTTTATAAGAATATGGATTTTTGTGGATGGAAAAGAAAGAAGAAGAATACTACCTGGAAAGCCCTGTAGTACAGTGGCATCTCCTAAGCTGCCAACTGAGAGGCCTGAGCTTGGGAACGTATACATACGTCCCTAGGCTCGGAGGCTGAACTTGCTGCAGAGATGATGTGCTTGGTAGTCTTGAGGGTGGAACATGCCAATCATACCACTCATATGCATCCCGATGGATGATCTACAGAACAAGTTTGCTATCAGCTCTGGAGACAGCTGCCTGTTTGCCTGCCCACCTCTTGGCTGGAAGTAAGGTGCCACTATGGCTGGCACTAAAAAAGGGGGAAGAGGAGGGGCAAAGGGTAGAAAATGTGTGTGGAAGGGAAGAAAGGAAAAAAAAAACAGGCACCACATTAAAATAGACATCTTTCTCTCTTTGAACTGTGGAATACTGCCATCTCCATAGGCTTGGCTCTGGGGAATTCAAATGCCACCCTGGCACTAGAAATCCCATTCCCTGTGGTCCAGGATCTCTAAATAGCGGAAAGAACTACAGTGTGAGTTCTCAGGCACTCTGTGCACAGCATGTGCTCTGTCTGCAACCTGAAACTTGCCCACTTTCTTTCCTTTGGAGAAATTATCTCTAAAGAAAAAAAGTAATGCGTTTTTCTAAATAAATAAAAAAATGGCTACGAACATGGACAGCAAAACAAACACCTCTTTGGCAAATCATCATAAAGCTTTTTAGCACAAATTCCTCCTCCACAGTTAGACATTCACTTATTTTGTCACCGGAGTGAAAGCAAGTCAGCAGTTTTAAGAGCTCTTCTTGCCAAAACCATGACAATTTTGCATACACTCAAGTCTCAGTATACAAATGTATAGCTACATTTGTATTGCTGTACAAATGTACTGGAAAACACCACTAAACTAAGCAAAAAAGCACAGCCTAAGGAGACATAATTGCTTTTCTATAAGAAAATAATACCAGACTGAACATAGCATACTAAACTTCTGCTTTCAAACTTCCAGCTAGCTGAAGATTAATTTGGAACAGAGCAAGTACAACTGCCATGCTTACTACCTTACAATACTAATAGAAGTAAACTCAGGTTTCATTGCTTAAGAATTACAGCAGAACTATAAGAAGCCAAGCAGAATTCTTTTGTTGCCTTAACCAATTAAATACTTCATCTTAAAAAAAGAGGAAAAAAAAAAATAAATCCATGAAAGGACAGAATATATTGTAGTCCTTGTTTCTTATACAAAGAACTTGAAATGCACATTTTTACCTGGGTTCCTCATCTTTGGATGAACGTTTAGGACAGTACTTCTTAACCAGATTTCTATTAAGGAAGAATGAAAAAAAGATGCTATTTTAGAGTCTCTTTTGAGAAGACATACACATTGAAAACTGCATGAACAAATTATTTCTTTTCAATTACTTCCAGGAACAAGTCTATTCCCTCTATCATCTTATAAGGGTCCTTTAGGTAACACAAGGCAGAAATCTATGGCTTTTTCAAAGTTTTAAGTCACTTTGACCTAGAACAATGTAAGTATTTTAAAACCTCTATTGCACAGTGACTAGACATAAAATAATGAGTTCTTTATTTAACTTCCTTTTCACACGTGCAAAAGAAGGCTATCAGACAAGAAAAAAGCAAACGTATGATCACAGTGTAACATACAGATAGTGCACACTGTATGCTATACACAGGAGCATAGAACTCCATGACCGATTTAAGCTTTGAGTGTACATTCAGGTTGAAGGTTTTAACCACAGCATCTCCATTATCTTCAATACGGATACTTCCGGAACAGAAGAGGCAACACCTCTTTCCAGGAAAGATGTTACTTTTTGCCCTAGCACCACTGTTGTAAATATCAGGTTTTCAGAAATCAAGAAAATCTCTAAAAGACCATCCATGAGACCAGCACTTTACACAGTATCACAGTCCAATTTCCGAGAACACCTATATAAACTCATTTGCTTATCATACAATGCAGAAACAGCACCTTAAGAAATATACAAACCACATCGCCTACTCTTCCCTGGAGCATAACACAGGCATACACTGCTTACACAAACAACTGCAAAATATTTGCTGTTACAGATATTGCTACAAACATCCCAAATCCTGTGATGAACATAAAATGAAGCCACAAAATTTTACAGACAGGAGGCATAATATGAGAGAACGTCCAGTGATTTTCCAAATTCTTATCTTCCTGTACGTCAACCTTTGCTTAAACTTCTGAGTACACCTATTTGCTTTGACTTATAATATTGTTTTTCTGACAGCAATGAGGTCTTTTAAAATTCTTGAAATTCAAAAGGATACATGTTGTCAGTCTTGAAAAAAAAAAAATATCCATAACTTCCTTCTCCTTTTTAGTAGCTGGATGTTCATACCTTCAATTTTTTTATTCCAGCAATTTTCAAAATTGTCAGTTTTTTCCATAAAACAGAAAAACTACTACAGTTCCTTTCCCTGTGAGAGTTTGTCACTTTACAGCAAATAAAGAATCCTTTTTTGTACGTAAGAAAATCAGGTAAGACACCGGATTTTTCTCAAATTGCTTACCCTCAACCTTCATGCTTTTTGAGGTCAAAGAAGAAAAACATCTCAGTTTCTGTGTTTTAAAAGCAGCAAACAGTTAAAGAGAGTTAAATTGAGTAAATCTATTCACTCAAATTAAATAGATCAGTACTTAAATACCAATGCCCACCCTCACAAAAATTCTCATATTTTCAAACACTTCATCGAAATCTTTCTAGTAATGCTTAAACTGTGGACCAGATTGCCTGTTATGATATCTCTCATTTAAACTATCAAAGTAATATTTGAAAGTGTGAATTAACATTGCAGCAGAAAATAATGCATGTCGATTATTTACTTTACAACCCACAAATAGAAGCAACATAATGCTGGCAATTTTTTTTCCCTTGTACATCTCTAAGTAATCATACCTTCCATTTAAGAAAAAAAAACCCCTCAAACAACAAAACAAGCGCACACAACCCAATCATTTTGTTCAAGAGACAGAGTGTTTGCCTTGAGCTTGTCAGGGAAGACTTCCTGAAGTGCATTCTTGAGATGGACCTGGGCTATGCAAAGAAACTTCTGCTTTTTCACTGGTATGAAGTAGACTTCATTCAAACTTCTGTATTGTGTAAAGGGATGACATTTTGTAATGGAACTATTGTACACATCCACCCAAAGACAAAATTAAGTTCAAAGCAACGCAAACCTAATAGAGCTGCTTTAACAGTTGTCTTTTAATTGGCCACTGGATATAATTCTTCCATCTGTCTGTCCAGTAGTAATTGAGACCATTGGCCATTGGCTTTTTAGACTAATTATTAATATAGCCCAAAACAGTTTCCCCCAAAACAGCAAAGTAGTGGACTATGTAACACAATCTACACCCCCAACAGAAAAAAGGAGAGAAGGACTAAGAGAAAATTCTATGAAACAAAATCTTGCATGCATGTTTTGTATCTCATTACCATTGTCCGTGAGTAACTTCAGTTGTTACCAACTATGAACTACCTTATCATTAAAACTAGGGTGCTAATCCTGCTTTCATCTAAAATAATCTTGTGCAATTTCTAAAATCAATTTATTTGGAAGTCATATTATCTCTACAGTACAAAGGCACAATTAATGAGACTATGTTCAGTCATGAACTATATACCAAAATATGAGCAGGGAGTCAGTGTGGAAATAGCAAGCTTGGACCCTTTGTCTCTTTCCATACCCTCAGAGACTACAACCAGAAAGAACAACCATGATAAAACAGTCAAGTCCTTTTTACTTCAAAATGCACTAAGAAACAGAACACTGACTTTCTTTAAAGAGTATCTACAAATTTTATAAGAACCTTCTCACTGAAGTTAAAACAAGAATCTCTGTTCCAGAGATCCACTCCCTCTTCTAACATTCTACTCAGTAGGGATTAAACACACACATTTTGCTTGGAAAATGCATAAACCCAAGTAAAAGAAAAAAAAATAAAAGAATAATCTTCTTCACTAAGGAAGTTTCCCATGGTTTATTTTCCCTTACATTTATGCTTTGCTCATCAGAATGGGAAATTCCTAAAATTCACCTTATTCAGAAGGTGAAATGTATCACAAGCATACAATGCTGTAAGCTAAGCAACCATGCAAAAGCCTTTTCAAGGGAAGACTTTCAGAGGTGTTAAAAATGAATAAAGAAACCACTTACTAAAAAAAAATACAGTTTAAAGTGGCAGGAGAGGAGGCTCAGAAATATAGATTATTCACTATCATGCTGATTTCTGTTCTCATTTCATTTTTTTAATGCACCTTTTTACTGTTTCCAGGAAGACAAACATATTATATAATCCTTTCTCCTAATAAAAGTCAGTTTCATTAGTTAATCTTGTCTATTTTAGGATCACAGGAACATACAGTTGTGAGCCACTGTGTGATCGGGATTTAAGATTTAATAACTGCACAAGGTACAACAATCAAAGTCAATAATGAAATGACAAGGAAGTGTAGAATTTAAAGTTCAAAGAAAGAAGCAGTGTTCATATGAACAATGAAGCATAAATGACTCTTCCAAGAAGTGAACACCAACGCTTAGAAAAAACAGATAAATCAGATTTAAATCTCTGAAAAAATGAGGTTGACAAGCAGCTTAGTGTGAGCGTGGATCTGAAGCGTGAAGCATTATTTCAAAGAGGAGCCAGTGGACACTTTATGGGGGCATAAAGTTCTTTAACATTTTTATCTCAATGTATGTCTAATCCTCAAGATCCAACAATGAACCTGGACTAGTTTAGAACAAGACTGCAGAAGTAATGGCAGACCATCAGAACTGAATCAAATCTACAGGATAAATTGCTCTGTAATTCCTTAGAAAAGTGTAGATTGATGACTTTAATCCTCTCTGGAAGTACGACTTTTTCTACCACACTCTGTCTTACAGCCATCCGGAAGCAGATTTCATACAGGACTAACCACATGCTGCTCCTGCAATTTTATTGACCTCTCTTCTCAGTATAAATTGGTCTCAGGTCAACACCAGTGAGATACCAGCCTGGACTCTAGTACTGATCTTTAAGAGAAGAAGTACCTCCGTCACACAGCCAGAAGTTTCAAAAAGCACCCTAGTTAATAAATTAAAATTATTTCTAGCCACGTACATAAAATACCTACATAAAATTTTAGACATTTGTATAAAAATCGTGTTTATCAACTCAAGTTTTCTTCAGTCAATTAATACAGAAGGTAAAGAACAGGATCAGCAGCAACAATATGGCAGAATTTGTATTAAGGCAGCAGCTCGGGCACTCTGGTATCTGCATGTACTAAACCTCTACATCACATTACAAACGAGCCTGCAAACAATTTTTGCAGCTTTCATAAGTTACTAAAAAAAAATGTAGTTAAGTACTTAAAAGCATTTCATATCTATATGTGAAGTAATACTTTCAATAGGGTTCTGATGGCCTCAGTGACTGCACATCAATATTATGGACTGGGTGAAAACAATGACAATGGACTGCATTTAGTAACATCATCAGAAAAAGTGAAGAGATTAATCTTAAAAAATTGTATCATGGAATTTGAGTTTACAAAGCAGGACTATCCTTGGAACCATTAAGAATTCATATGTTTTGGCTTGCAGAAACATCACTATAAAAAAACCTGCAACATCCATATTTGGATAACAATCAATAGCGTAAATTCTCAGCTCCAATCAAAGGAAGAGAGATTCGAGAAATGAAAACATATGGTGATAATTTGTGTCCCAAACTTCACATTTGAGCTTACATCCATTTTAAATAATGCTGCCAAGATTCTGTATAAAAAACCGTGGTAACTATGTCTCGATTTGACTAGACATATGCATATATTAATATTGTATTTAGGAAAAAAAAAACACTTATACACAATAGCGTGCAGAATGAACATGAAAAATACATTTGCTCAGATTAACTACACAACTCCAGAGATCATAATGTACCGTTTTAAAGGGAAACACTCAAATAGTTCAAAAATAATCATCACTATTTTATTTAAACTGATAATAGAGAAACTGACCAAATTCAGAAATCTTATTCCACGTGGTAGTTTTGTCTGTAACGGCAGGTAGAACTTGTATTACTGCCAAACATCACAAGGAGTGGAACTCCTCTGTCTTCTTAAGTGTCAAAATGCTTCCGACAGAACAAAAAGGGAGTGAACCTCCAGAATTGTTTTGTGTGTGATGATGTGGAAGAAAACAAAGCAGACTTTCACCCCACCCCTTTAAAGCAACAATGCTGATCAAAAACAGCATCTGAGAATTCAATTACAAAATTCAGCGAAGAGCCCAGTAATTTGGCACATACTAATTCTGTTTTTTTCCAATTATAAAATAAGAACAAATTAAACAGGCATATAATTAAAATGAAATCTGTTAACCTACAAGGTATATTGCAATATGTTTGTCATGATTCATATTCTTGTAACTCAGTAACAGCCTGTAATAACCTTCACAATCCTTGGGGTACCACAATACTTTAGCTGAGACCAAAGCTACACAAAACTTAAGATTTTTCCTTTAAGTTAGCTCAAAAAAATGAAATTATAGTTGCTTTTTTTCAGAACAAAGTATACTGCAGACAAAGACTAGACAAGCTCTCTAGACAGTTTTTTTCCTCCGTAGGCATTTGAGGATTCCTCAATGGTTTCAATTTTTCTTAGACTTTTTCTCAGTATTGAGAACAGCCTACCAAAGAAGAATAGCAAGGAATGACTTGCAACCTAAAACCAATATTTGGACAGGATTCTTACAAGTTATCATTTCTGGAATTACTCAGTGACCACAAACTGCAATAACTGCACACAGTAAGAATATAGTGACTTCACTCAAACTGTTCCTCATACGTTGTACATGCATCATTTGTCATCTTCTAGAAGACTGAAAACAGCTGTTGCACCTCGGAAAGTCTCATCACCAAGTTGTGACAGTATACAAAAAAAAAAATTCATCAAAATACAAGGGTATACACAAAGTGAGTATGAATTTCTGCCAGGACACGGACTCTCATTTGTGAAAACTGTTATGAAAAATTCACTCAAGTTTTCATCCTTGGGTTTAAGTCTATCCATCAATCTCAACAGAATGTTCACAGCCCACACTGAAAGCAAGGCAGAAAACTATCACCATACATCCCTAGCATTATCTCCCTCATTAAACTTGTTTTTTCTTGGTCTCCCATCCAAGTACTAAGAGAGTCATAGAACTACCAACAGGTGACCACTCACTGTACTGTTTATACATCTACTAAAAAAGGGCATAATAAATCTCAGCTATAAAGTTTACTATGAAGAGATTCTCAACATCCTGTTTTTCAAATTGTATTTCGTTACAAAAGGAAAAATCAATTATAAACTCAAAATCTCTATCAGAGATATTAATATCTTTCTCACAGACCATATGCTGCCAGCATTAAAATTCACCAGAACCATAGTCCATCCCCAAGATCTTATCTCTCAAAAGTTCTCAGAAGCAAGCTGCAGGATGGCTAACTCTTCTGGAGGGGAAAATTCTGCTTGATCTCAATCTCCCATAGGGCCTCACAACTGTTCCACATTGCTAAAAACAGTGAGTGTCCTCAAGAGCAATGATGGCTGAAGTCAAGTTGTTATCACAAGACAATTCATAACTAACCATCAATTCTCTCCCAAGGAATACACAGGCAGGAATATTGAAAAGTAGCTTAATGAACTGGTCTGCTGGCAGAAAATCAGTTACCCTCTCATGTGTGTGCTGTCCAGACTCCCGTTGGCAGCAGGCAGTTAAGTGCACGCATGCACTGTATGACACAACTGTGCAGCAAGACCTGTGCTTCTCAAAACTGTCATACTTACTGCACAGGGACAGTCAGTCCAGTCATCTGACAGAAGGGGTACTCGACATAACTCTTTCATTTTTCAAAGACACTTTGAGAAAGAGTTTTACCCAAAAGAATAAAATGCTGAACAGAGAAGATTTCCTACTTTTAGACAAATCCTGAAGTAATAATGTGGCATCTTGTCTTGCTAGCTGTGGAATTAACCTTTGAATAAAATTAAGCAAAATGGCATTTGTTCATACTATTCAAGGAAAAGGTCTGGAAAGATCCGTGCAAATAAAACACACTTCCATTTTTAAACAGACAACTGAAAACAAAGAACAACTGGGCTGTGAAGTGGTGGTGTGCATGCTTCAATTTTTCCTTTACCTCCTGAAGTTCTTCTACGCCAGCTTTGGAAAAGTAGTATTTATTTCCTTCCTTTTAAGAAAAAAATTCCTTCAGTAAAGTAATGGGGTATTAGGTGAACATACACAACTGGATCAAAAGAAACTGATACAGAAATCAAAAGGGAAATGAGCAGCCTAGACAGAGAACATCCATACTCTCAGCTGTGAGCCTCATTACTGCATTTATGAAGAAGGATTCCTCAACTCTGATGACAATCTAGTTTGCCAACGATGAGACGATGGAAGACACCACAGGAGAGAAGCTGCTATCAGTTTCAGTCTGACAAGGGCTAGGCAGCAGCTTCAGCTGAATCCCCAAAGGAATTCAAGACAGCAAAGATTACGGTGAAGGCCAAGTTTGCAGGAGTGTCTTATTTTAAATCTTTTTCTTCAAGCACTGTGCGCACCTTTTGGTAAAAATCAATCTTACGTTATTCTGAAGAATGTGCTTCTCTGTCATTTCATTGCTGTTACTCTTCTTGTATGATCCCCGAGGGGAAATTCCTACTGGACCTAAAAGATGTTTCACTTGGCACCAATAGAAAGCAAACTGGAGACATAAGACAAAGGGTGGTTGGGTTACAGTCTCACCCAAAGGGACAAGACCAGCTATGGAAAGGGCATGCTTTAAGGACAGGAAGATCTGCTGCTTTCTCAAGTTCTACTCAATGATTTAAATCGGATTTCTTAACACAATGTAGCGCAGCTCTTCCCAATTCAACATGAGAAATTAATTAGTAGCAGGGGCTTGAAGCTGGTTGAAAACACGAAAACATAGACACGGATAACATACTTTGCAACAAACATGCTGATAGTCAGTGCAAAAACATTGCTACGGTTTTATTTTGAATCTTAAAATTTAAGTCAAACCTTTTTAGTTAAAAGTTTTGAAGGGTATGTGGGAAGAGGGGGAGGAAAGAAGGCAAAAACAAGCAAGCAAGCACACACCCAAAGATAATTTTCTGGTTTGGACTGGTAAAGAAAAACTTGTCTGTCATGAAAAGAACTAGTGATCTAATTCACTCTATAAATGAAAACAGTCATTAATCACGACATTACATGCTTGCCCACCATCTGATACAGTCATTTTAAATAACTGTTAAAATTCTTTTAAAAAGAAAAAGAAAAAATCCTTACCTCAGTTGTTTTGCATAGTTTTGCTCAATTTCTATCCTTTCTTTTACAAATTTTGCATATTTCTCCAAGAAGTCAATGCCCCACTGTGTATGCTTGTCCAAATTATCAAACTGATCCTTTAAAAACAAAAGGAAACAAAAATACCCAGAATTAGTTAAGAATCACAGCAGCACCAGAAACAACATATAATGTATTTATGAGTTGTGCTGTGAGGGAATTCTTACTACTTGGACAGAAGTCAGATTGAAGTTATAAATCTGTCGTGTGTGTGTGTGTACATATATACACACATGTGTGTATATATATCAGCCATATACCGGAACACGAAGTTGTATGTGCCAGCAGATATACCTCTTTCTGTAGAAACAGCTCTAAATACTTGCATTTTAAGTTTTATGCAGTCTTTGATTACTCTCACGATGCACGTGTCTTTCATCCTTTCATTCAAAAGTGCATCTTTTCCACCAAGATATCGAAGACATAACCAAAGATCACTATTAGATAAATAAAAGATTCTTCAACAAGAGAGATGTGTTGGGCAGTTTTAAAACTCAAGAAGTTGTCATTTCATTTGATAAAAAAAAATTACTTCCACTCATACGATTACCCACTAAAAGAAAAATAATACAAATTATAGCTGCATGACAAAGTTGGGTGTAGTCTGTAGGAAAACATTTATTAGAATTTATTAAAATGAATCTACATACACAGTTCATGATCAGCTCTAGCAAGAGATTCCAAAGAAAGCAAACCTGTCCTTAGCCATTAAGAAAGTTACAGCAAAGCAAAGGCAAAGAACAAAGAGAAAGTCAAAAATAAACCACACTTCCAAAAAAGTTGGGGCATTTTTAATACATTAAATCATCTTCAAAACCAGTCTTTCACTGTATTCTGTACTTAACAACAGGTGGGGATACACTAATTAGTTAAAGATGAAAATTCAAAAAAAAACAAGTGGAAATATGGGGTTTAGGAATTGGGCAGGAATGAACAAAGGTACAAAATATAGCCTAGCACATATTTTTAGTCTAGCACATATTTGTATTTTATGCTAAAAATTTGCCACAGTGAAAAAATTGAGTATTTTCAGCTTATGATTTAGTAATCCAAAAAGACAAGCAACCCCAACATCAAAGTTTGTATATGCTGAATCCAAATACATTTCACAGTAAATTAAGAAAATAAAGAGTAGAAAAAGAAAAAAAGCTGAAGAAAGCATTTAGAGGCAAAGTTTATTTAACTTAACACAAAATAGTGAGAGGAGTGTTTCAGTAACTTGCCTGAACCTAACAAATTATGTTGACCTTTAGTATTAGCAATTTAAGTTCAATTTCAATATGCAGCAGGATGATCTGAAGTTAAATCAAAAAATGCCATAAAATGACACAGGGCTTAAGAATCAAAGAAAATGTCTTCACTAACCGTGAAACCAAGACAACACAACCACATACAACCAACAAGAACAACAAAAAAAGACCGTAACAGGATTAAGGTTGCTCTCAAATCTTGCCCTGCGGCTGTCAGTATCCTAACACCATGGACTAACAACCATGGCCGTTAGTGCCTCGAACACCGTTAGTGCCTCGAACACATCAATCCAATGGCATGCAAGTACCAACCAAAAGCACCCATCCTGTTCCACTACCAGCCATGTGCTCCTGCCTCTGCATCACTTTCTGCACCAAAAACACAACCACTTTCCCTGATCTGTTTCACCAGAGAACCATACAAACAGCCAAGAGACAGGAGAGGGACTAAAGACAAGATTTTAATACGTTTGGGAAACCATGGCCCGTATCTCATATTGTTCTTATGCGCCCACTTTACACCAACTAGATGTTTCCACATTAAATATCTTTTGTCAAATAAAGTGAGATTCCTGCTATTGTTTTTAGATAAGTTGCATGTACCTTGTTTGTGTGTGAGAAGAGGGAGACGGTTACCATACATTAGTGTCAAACTACTGTTGCATACATGCATAAAAATACGTCATCAATCTCAAGAAGCTTTTCTTTTTTACATTCCACTCATTTTTGCAATTACTCTGACAACATTTAAGCTGGCATCCAAAAGAAGTTTCCAAAAGGTGCTTTTGGCAAGCAGCCAACATCCAATACCATTAAGAAGAACTGACTTCCTCCAGCGCCCAGCAGAACAAAGCCTTTGCTGTCCTACTTAGGCTCTTTAGTCCACAAAGCTCTCATTTGCTGCTAAGGTTTCATTAGCATTACAGACACCTCATTACTTACGTTTCCAAACATGTAACCAGCTTTCCAAATATTTTGTTCAAACAAAAAAAGGACTTCTACTGGTCAAAATTAATTCTCTGCTACTAATATGAAACTGGAACGGAAAAAAGTGAGTACATTTGACATGCTATTCTCCCCTCACGCTTTATGAGAAGCATTTAATCACTGACTGAGTGCCGAAAACTCTTCCTGTCCTCAGTTCCTCTTCTTCGCCTGACTCTAGAAACAGTATGCTCTGTGCAAAGACAGCTTTGTAGGATTATCCCATAGTCCCTCAAGGGAAGAAAGAATTTGTTCCTTCCCTATATGAGGAACATGCATAGAACATACACAGAACAACCTGACTAGAGTAAATCCCGTGTAAGAAAACAATTAAAACCCATTAGCTATTCTCACCACTCTGTGGACCTTTATGTTAGTCCAGTTCCTCCACCATTATTGACATCTATGAAACTACTCACGGATTCATTAATGATCTCTTAGAAAAGCAATGGAAACCCTAATTTAGTGAGCCACCATTCCATTTATTGGAATTAAAAAAAAAAAAAAAAGAAAAAAAGAGTAGTAATACGTTCCCACCCTTTTGAAGAGTGAGACGGCTTCACAACATCAGTTTATTCACTGCCATTTTTTGGCCAGCAATTACATTATGCACTATTTTAGAATGAAGCATAAAGTATGAAGGACAAAAAAAAAACCAAAACCCTACCAAAACTTTCAAGAAGTACCAAAGCACTTTTTGAAAACTGACTTATGAATGATTGAAGTTGGAAGCCCCCCTTCCCCCCCCAAATACAATTAAAATCTACAGATGATTTATAGATTTATCTTCAAAATTCTCACATACACACTGATTCCTTGGATTAAATTGGACATATTGACAATATCTCTTAAGTTCTCTAGAAGTCATGTATGTGCTGTAGAACAGAGCTCTGAATTAAGAGATAAAGAAAATACATTAAATAAACACATCGGCTTCACAATTTTTCAAATTCTCTATAAATAATAAACCAGTGAATTAAAGTCCGCAGTCACAAAAAGTACCTTACATTCCTCAATAATGACACCGAGGTAAATAAGCAAAAGATTAAGGCAACATCAATTAACAAGCAGAAAGTAATGGCCTTTTCAGAGAGGCTTCTAAAGGCGAGTCACAAATTTACTCGTGGTCCTTTCAACTTCTCCCCAGAAGCATCCATGTTTGAGCTCTGGGCCTCAATTAAGCAAAAAGTTTTCTTTTCATCCAGGAACACAAGCAGAAAACCTTCCACACTACTACAAAGGAAATCAAATTAATGCACTAAAATACAAGCCAAACCAAGCGATATTTTGAATGGAAAAAAAAAGCGCAAAAAATGGGCAACGCTATACAGAGGAGAAAATGGACCAAATAGTTACAATAAAATTTAAGCCTGGAAACTTTAAATTAAATACATCAGTGTATTAATTCCATTGGCTCCTTTATAAGGAATGTGAAAACTGCATTAACTAAAGATCAGCAAAAGGCAATTAAAAAAAAAAAAAACCACAACAAAACATTCTATGATATCTGACTATCTACTACCTTGATAGCAAAGTATGTTCTCAACAATATTCCAAGGTAAATATATATTGCTGTTTGTCTAGTAACTCCCCACACCTTTTAGCAGCTGAGCAGGCAATTTTTTTCTAAAACCCTTTATTAAAACTGCAGCTGACTGTTATTAAACTGATGAACGTTAGCTAATGGACGGTGGCCGTAAGTAGAAACTGCCCACTCAAAAGCTGGAATGGAGCCCAAAGTCTCTGCATTATAAACAAACAAATCTGAAACTTCACAAAAAGTCTGTAGTAGGTCAATATAGACTATTCCAAAACAAATGTTACCTCCCTAAATTCTACTTCCAGATTATTTACTGGAACCACAGATCAACGTTATGAATACTTCAGGTATGCAGTTCTAAACTTATCAGTTTTTTGCAGATACCAGGAAGCTTTACAATAACAGCAGCTGAAGCACCAAGCAAAGAGCCAAGCGGAATCAAATGTGCACCAAAGACAAAACAGCCTTTCCTGGCTAAAACTCGAGATTTGCCCTTCCCCTCTTACAGACAGGTTTTTTTCCCCCAAACAAGCCTCAAGAACCAATAAAAAGAAAAACATGGAGGATCTCTTCAAAGGGACAAGGACTGGAAGGAATGCTGCAGCATAAATACCAAACCTTTAGCCTTCCTAAAGCTCTCAGCAGTTAGTCCAGACACTATTTTATATGAGAGTTTCAAATAAAAGGCATTAAACCAGACTGAGATTTTTGAAGGGTTAATGTTCACAGATCTCATCAACTTTGGAAACCGCTTCTGCTTGCATTAAAAGCTAGGATTGTGGTATAAAATTCTGTAAACAAACAAACCCCTCTTTGACTAAATGATTCCTTTACAATAAACTCCAGTAGTCGAATTATGATTAGTCCCCATTTCACTGACCAGCATTTTGATGATCTCCAGACAACACAGTTGAAAGCCTTAAGAATCATATTAGATAACTACGTCAAACTCACAAGTTTAAGCAAGCTGTCTCAATTAATTACCATAATTAATTAAATCTGCAATATCTTTAAAATATATTATATAATAATACATTTTATTTGAAATCATGACACGTATTAATTATGCTACAATCATTTTATTCTGTTTTGACTCAGTTGTACATCGTTATTTACATACTTTTATCTGACCACAATTTTCATCTGCAGTTACCCAAGTGATCTTATTTGCAGTTTTGAAGCACTGGCACAAGATTAGGTTTTTTCCCAATTCTTTGTTCTCCAGGCTGCATAGCTTCACTAGTCTAAACTTCCAATTCAGTGAGTGGGAGATTAAAAACTCAATCCCATATTTTGCTCTCTAAATAACACTTACGCAGTCCAGTATCGGGAAATCTATACCATGCCCTAACGAGATTCCACAAAGAAAATGCTCAGAGCGCAGAAAAGCAGAAATCAGGTAAAAACCCCCAAACATTTGGCATCAAAATGCCCCAGTGCATTTGTGGATAGAAATGTATTTTATTAGGACTTTAGGAAACGCAACAAATTACTTAACCACACAACTGCAAGTCCACAGTAATCCAACTGAGAAAATGTGGCTGATTATCTAACTTAACATGGACCAACAGCAGTTCTTGTTTACTCAATTAAAGCCCATGAGGGCTTCTCAAATGAACCTGAATTATGGATAAATTTAAATAATAGGTTAAATTCTGCATAATGTCCGTCCTTCCTGCATCAGCAGTACTGCAGAAGACAAAAAGATCCAACTCTATTCAAGAAGTTAAATATTTGAAGTTACAAAACATTATAAAGTAACTACTTCACATATTAAGATTTTATCACTCTTCTGAAATATCTGGTGTTCCTATGAAACGTTATGCAGCTTGCTTTTTTTTTTCCTTTAAGTAAAGATCAAGGTCCTGAATTAAGTTCAAATGATTCAGCATTTTACATGTATGAGATTACTCCAGGTAAATTAATTTATTTAAGAAAACAAACAACAAACTTGCAGTGTTTGTGCAAAGAACTACTTGATGTGCTACACTAAAAATTGTGGGAACTGTAATCGGACATAAATATATTAATGAGAAGTTACCAGTATAGCATACCTTTCCTTATTTGTCTTCAGCACAAATGAATTATAAAATTGTATTTTAATTAGAGTACGTTACACTAATCTACTTCTGAAAATACATTTCAGTTTTTCTAATCTCTGAAACCTCTTCAGTGCCTAATTGTTTTTGTTTTCTACTGTTGTCTCTATCTTTATGCATTCCTGCTTCCTTTTCTATCTTAGGATAATAGCTCTTCTATTTTACTGTCTGAACCAATTATCACTCCTCTCTCTTCCTGCCTGCTTGTCTTTATAATTATCAAATTGGTCTTCTGGTCTTCCTTTTTTCCTTGAAACTGCAATAGCCTTCTTCCTAACAGTCAGAAAAGAACTGCTTCCAGCTAAACAGTAGTTTATTTTTTATTAAACATCCTGTTAGTTTTACATCTTAAAAAAATATCAAAGAGCTGTTTCTGTATCAAAAACAAAAACAGAAAGTGTCTTGCTTTTCTGCCTTCTACAAGTTCTGGATTGTAGCTTCCAGACTAACCTGCAAATTATACCTCATTCCTCTCTGAAAACAATCTATGTATTAAAGTTAAGAGAGTGGAAAAAACGCGGCTGTGAGCAAACTCAAAGACCAAGCATTTTATAGACTAGAAGATTAGTATCAATGAGAAAGTTCAGAGCAGCAACATCAAAAGCCATAGCTACGCTGGAAAACAGAGACACTCAGAGATTAAGATGAAAAAAAAAGTTAGAGGTGCTTATACATACACTAAACAGTACTTCACATCTTCATTTCACATTAAAACAAAAGCTCAGTATAGACTGTATAGGCAGGATAGTACAAAGAAAATCTACTAGTCTTTTGGAGACATGAAAAGGAAAAATAATTCCTAAAAGGAACTTCTGCAAACAATTTGTCACCTGATGTTCAGGACATGGAGCTATTTTACTTGCAAAAATTAAGACACTGGTATTAACAGCAAACTGTATGTCACAGCTTGAAAATATTTAAGTGAGAAACTCTGCTAGAAATGCAGACTTGAAGTGCTTAATATGCAAAAGGAAAACAATGGGAATTTAAAAATTACTTCTAGTTGGATGAAAGACTAATTTGCTCTAAGCAATAAAGAATTAATAAATTCATAGCATGAATGCAGTATGAAAAATCCATTTGCCTGTTAAACTTTTGTATATATTCTTAAAAAGCAATACTGCTGTCAACTTTGATGTTAAAGACAATTTCTATGACTAGAGAAATGTTTGCATGATAAAGTGAGCAAACAACTCAAAAATGGTACCGAACCGCTAGAGACCTAGCCATGCTGTAAGATGACGTATACAGCAAGTCAGGTTTCTAAAGCGAAGCTAAAAACAAAGAGCCACAATTCAGGAAGAGAAATACAAAGTCTGTGCGTTTCTCTTTAAAGATCTCCTCAGACCAGCGGCAAAGGAACTGCTTTGGAAACTTGTGATGGAAAGTCAGGTCCGGCAGGCAACAATGTCTCACTCGGCAGCTAACAACTTCACAGGTGTGACAGACACATTGATTTTCTAGGAAAGGGCAGGAATCTACCACAGACGAAACTGGAGTAGAAACATTAGTGACTGCTTTTGGAATGAGCAGCCAAAACCACAACAAAATCAAGTTCTGCATCTGGAGATCAGCAGATGAGTTGAATGACATTAGAGACGAAAGCTGTGTGCTCATCTTCACCCATGCCACTGAATCTATCAGTTGGACCAACAATTTTAACAGTGTTAGTTTTCCACCAGCAGAGCAAATTGATCGAAACAGTTCACAGCTGGGATGTTGAACACCAATGTTAAGACAACAGGGGAAAGGAATGTGGTGCCAACAGAGGGCACCTCAACAACCACTCCTATTGGTCCAGCTTATGAGTCACCTCCTGAATTCTTCAGTTATTGGATGGGCACGTTCCTATGAACTAAAACACTGTATTTATGTCACTGTAACAGGATGCAAACTTAACTAAAGAAAAATTCGATTCTTCGCAAGTTTACCTAAGGGTCTGTTTTCTGTTTCTCTCAGGGTACTCCCACTCTGTCTTCCCATGGCAGTCACCATCTGCCTCCCTCTGCAGGGAGTGTGGCTTCCTAAACGCACTGTCTCCTCCTCCCTCCTCAGGAGGTTCTATCAACACAGTGCGTAGTAGCCAGAACATGGTTACAGGAATCCTTCCTCTCTGTTACCCATCACAGCCTCTTCACATTGTGCTTGACAACAAACATGGTCGTTCATTGTGGGTATGTATCAGCTTAAATTTAACATCTTTACCTACAAGTTAGTAAGGAGGTTAAATAGTCTGTCCCAAGCAAACAGAATATAATTCCTTACCACCATCTGAGAAAAATATAAACACACACACATATATATGAAGCAGGTATCACTAACCATACACCCTTGCTTGTAGAATACAAGCAAACATAAAATATATACCAGGAAATCCTACTTTGAAAACTGGATCAGAATCCACTCACTTAGATTTCAAATGGCTCTGTAATATCATTAAACTTTTAACTGGGAGGAAATTTGTTTTAAAAAAACAGATTTTTTTCACATATGCTTTTTATAGGCAACTTTAAAATACTTTAGTCTTATTTGCATTTGAAACAAAGTTTAATTCCAAAACAGTAACTCTCCACTTAGTTCTACTTTAAGCTTAATTCCCACTTTAATACACATCAGGCCATTTTCAAACAACTCTGTCCAAGACAACAGCAGATCACAAATCGCATAAATATGTTTTCAAGCATTATTGGATGAAAATAGTTGCCACTTTAACACAGTGACAGCACTACACTTGCCTTGTATATACAAAGGACATAATTACGTCCATTCCCCTAAACACCAAGAAATCTTATTTTCACCACAGCCAAGCCAGAAAGCAGGCACTTCCGAGTCTTCTGGCATTGTTTGAATGCTGTTAATAAACAGACAGAAGCAAAAGTAGATTTTAGTCCTAGTTATGTCACTTGCCAACGGAGCCAGGAGGACTTTAAGTTTAACCATAAATGAAGTGTGATACGATGCACCACAGTAAAAAAATGTTACTGTTTGTACAATGTTTAGAGATGCTGTTGCTCATTATAAGAAATACCTGGAGAAAATCCCATTTTACAGCAAGACCTGAATAACACAGAGTATAAAGCAGTGGGGCTACTTCAATAAGGCAGCAGAATACTGAATTCGCTGCATGACCAATAGCCATGAGAAGCCTCATGTGAAGCAAAACCAGCACATTTACTGCATGACTAACATTAGCCTGCAAAAAATCTGCAAGAACAAAGTATCTGGCTTGGAAAACAACGTTGCAAGATTTTTACTTTTGAAAAATTGTTTAAAGAATCATTTCTTCTTCAGTTAGAAAAGATTATTAGGTGGTTTCACGTTCAATGTACATGGGCAATATTTTAGTGCATGACTAAACAATCCATTGGTGAAATTATTGAAAACTTTAAAAACTTTTAAATGCCTCTCTACAAATTATAATACTTCCACAATATTATTAAAAATGCATCCACAGGAGACCAAATGAGCAAACTCTCCAGTTCTTGCATATGTGACTTAATCTATTTTTGCATTCTAAATAAAGGGCACGTTTCCTAAAAACTTGTAGAAACAGGAAAAGAGATCTTACCTACTGCCAAATTCTTCAGAAGGGTTAAGTTCCTGCTCTGGCCGGTTTGGCACAGCACCATAACAAGCAGAGCATGTACTGCTTTTTGTCTCTCCATACACTACGGTAGTGAACTTAGAACAGTGTGCTCAAGAAAAGAAGGGAGTGGTATCAGTGTTACAGAGATGTTTCCCTGAGATTAGGAGGTTATTAAATAACTATTAGTTTGCATATAACTTATATTCTATACTATAGTTCAGAACTGAAACAGAGTCATAGCTCTGTATCACCAAAAAAGCCAAGATGACTGTGATAGCAAGTGATACAAATTTAAAACAAGGAAGTACTTTCTGCCAGCTGGGGGAGGGGAAAAAAGAAGGGAGAGTATCAACTTCCCCGTCATCCAAATATCACTTCCCTGTATTTATCTGCTCAGCTATTAAGCAGATAGTTCTGAGGATACCCTTTTTAACTGACTTAAAAACCATGAAGTGTTTAACAAGCAGGGTGCACAAATCCCATGCAGACAAGTCAATCTGGTGTGTTTCACATTTAAAGATGCGTATTTAAGCCTTATCTCAGTGAAATAAATAAAAAGGAAAAACAAAACAAAACCCAACAGTTTGGTATGGGTTGAATCCTACTGTTTATCATTCTGACAATTGAAACAAATACATTATGAAAATACCTATACAGAATCAAAGCACTGAGTATCGGCACCAGAACTTCACAACTTCACTGTTTCAATACACATATCCCTTACATATTTCTTCATACGGATTTCATAAAGGTGCATGTTATTTAGAATATTAAACTGAAGTCCACAGTTCCTTAAATAAAGTACCTTTCATAGCATTATTTCTAAACCGTAATCAGAGTAAACAATAAACTCATATAATAAAACTTATAGGTCAGGAAAAACACAAACATATCCTGGTGTTAACTTTTAGATCACTTCTCACAATAGGTGTAATTAGAATACCTAGTAAACCTACAAAAACTTGGTACTGAAATAATATATATTGGATCTTCTGGTAAATGTGAATATTTGACCTTTAAATACAGACACAGAGATACAGACAGAATCTCCTTATTTAGCATAGCTCTCCTAAGTTGTTTCAACTACTCCCTCTATTCCTAATGTAGGAACATTCAGTGAATACAACTGGAATATAAGAAGCTATTTCCTAGTGCTATTATCATCTCCCATCAGACATATTTAAGATGAAGGCATATGCCTTACATTTGTTGCTATTGGTATTCAAGAGATACAAATGTACTATACAGACTGTCAATAAATATTTGCTCTTCTAAATCACTCAGAGTAAGATACCCATACACAGGTATTCTGATCAGCTCTTCAATTTTATTGAACTGAATCATTAGCCTTTTGTTGCTTTGGAAAGGCTGCAAATAGCAGCATTAATCACCACAGACTCTGTTCTGAGCACACTCATTTCCCATTAAATGGGAGCAGACACTGTTCAATGCTTCAGAAGACCAGCGATCACTGGGGACTGGTTAGGTAAACAGTTATGGAACTGGAAGTCTCGTCTGTTAACTGATCCACCGTACGCTGTTTGT